>NC_081824.1:459542715-460167715 GCF_030867095.1 Alligator mississippiensis
CGACATCCACCCCTCCTCCTGTGTCCAGGCGTTTCGTAACCTGGTCATAGAAAGAGACTAGGTTGGCCAGGCACGATCTGCCCGCCACAAACCCATGCTGGTTTCCCCTCAGCATAATTTGTCCTGCCGGGCTCTCACAAATGTGAGCCTTGATAATTTTTTCAAAGACTTTACCAAGGATGGAGGTGAGACTGACCGGCCTATAGTTGCCCGGGTCCTCCTTCCTCCCCTTTTTGAAAATGGGGACCATGTTAGCCCTTTTCCAGTCCTCCGGGACTTGGCCTGTGCGCCACGAGCATTCGAATATTCCCGCCAGTGGCTCTGCAATGACGTCGGCCAGTGCCTTCAGCACCCTGGGATGGAGCCCATCCGGGCCTGCCGACTTAAAGGCATCCAGTTCTTCCAAGTGACTCTGCACCACCTCAGGATCTACGCGTGGAAGTCTGGCGCCTTGCTGCTGCCTCTCTACAACCCCAGTGAGAGACTTGTTGTGCCCCTCGCTTAGGAACACTGAGGCAAAGAACTCGTTGAGGAGTTCAGCCTTGTCCCCCCTGTCTGTCACCAATTGCTTCTGCCCATTTAGCAGGGGTCCTATTCCTCCCTGGGCCTTCCTTTTACTCCCTATATATCTAAAAAACAATTTCTTGTTGTCCTTTACTTGGGTTGCCATCCTCAGCTCCATGGTAGCTTTGGCCCGCCTAACTGCCTCCCTACAAGTACGAGCAGAGGAGGTATATTCATCTTTAGTGATCTCACCCTGTTTCCACTTTTTATGTGCTCCCCTTTTGGCCCTTAGGCTGCCCTGGATTTCTCTGGTCAGCCATGGAAGCCTCCTGGCCCCTTTCCCTCTTTTGCCTCGCTCGGGGATCGTCTTGCTTTGTGCCCAAAGGATCGTTTCCTTTAGGCACAGCCACCCTTCTTGGGCACCCATCCCATCAAAACTCCTACTCTGCAGTGCTTCCTTGACTAATCGCCTGAGTGCAATGAGATCAGCTTTCCTAAAGTCTAGCACTTTTACCCTACTAGTTACCTTACCCACTCGCCGTCTTATGTTGAATTCTATTATAAGGTGATCACTGTCTCCCAGATAGCTACCGATTTGGAGGTCCCCTATCATGTCATCTCCCGTTGCCAATACCAGATCCAGTATGGCATTCCCCCTAGTGGGACCATGCACCTCCTGTGTCAGGTGGAGGTCCTGTACACAAGTTAGAAACCTGCGTGAGTGATGGGACCTTGCTGTCTGCGTCTCCCAGCAGATGTCTGGGTAGTTTAGGTCCCCCATGACTACCGCCTCTTTAGCTTTTATGGTCTCCGAGAGTTGCCTCAGGAGCCCCGCATCTATTTCTTCCCCTTGGTGTGGGGGTCTGTAACAGACCCCTACCACCAAATCCCTTTCTCCTTGCCCCCCATGTAGCCTAACCCACAATCCTTCTACTTCCTCAACCTCGGATTCTGTCTTGATGAGGGTTGATGTATATTGCTCACTGACATAAAGTGCAACCCCCCCCCTTTCTTCCCCGACCTGTCCTTTCTGTACAATCTATAGCCCTCAATATGTACCGCCCAGTCATGGGATGAATCCCACCAGGTCTCTGTTAGCCCCACTAAGTCATAGGTGTTTAGTGCAAGCAGGAGCGCTAGTTCATCCTGCTTGTTCCCCATGCTCCTAGCATTAGTATATAGGCACTTGAGCCCTGCGACTGGCGCCTTTGCTGCCCCCCTGCTCCCAGTCCCATGGGGCCCATTGTTTCTTACCTTCTTGTTCCTTACCTGTTCTGTTGTGCTGGCCTCCCCATGGCTTTCAGGTTCCCAATGTTCTCCTTCTTCAGGCTGGGCTGTCCTTGTGGGTGCCACATGGTTTGGTGGTCCACAGCTTCCCCTGCCCTCGTACTCCCCTCCCCCCGACGAGCCTAGTTTAAAGCCCGCCGGAGGAGATCCGCCAACCTAGAAGAAAACACACGCTTACCTTTGGGGGACAGGTGAAGCCCATCCCAGCTGAGCATGTCCCTTGTCGTGATGTGCGGGTCATTGTCCAGGAAGCCGAAGCCTGCCTCGAGACACCACTACCGAAGCCGCCAGTTGGTCTCTCTGATGCAGTTCTCCTGCCGTCTTCCTCGTCCGGTCACTGGTAGGATGGAAGAGAAAACCACCTGGGCACCGAACTCCTTCAGCATGCCGCCCAGAGCACAGTAGGACTGTGTAGGACTTGTTGTTAGGACTGGATTCAGTTTGGTCATGGAAATATTCCTTAAGGCGGAGGTGTCAGAAGAATTCTTCTAGTTCTCCATGTTGAAGTATTTTATTAGGGTATTTTTCTGGACAGAAATTTAGGCCTTTAGAAAGGACAGATTTTTCAGTTTTGGTAAGCGTGTGTGTGGAGAGATTGATAATATTTGTGGGTTGGTTGCTGCTTTCAGTTTTATCAAGTCTTAGGGTTGGAATGTTGTAAGGTGTTGGTGTTGTTTCTCTGATGGTTGTTTTGTGACTGGTGAACTTGTTCTTGGAGTAATTTGTTCCATTTCTTCTTTTTATGTAGGATGAATGTTGTAGAAATTTTTTTCATAGTCTCTCTGTATCCATTGTATATTATTAGGGAAGATAATTGGATTTCTGTCTTTTAAGTTGTTGTAGTATGTGGTGATTTCCTTCCTGAGTTGGTCTCTTTTGGAATAGATCAGGTGAAGTAGATGATTTCTAATTTTCTCTGAAGTTCTTCTGCATAGCTGTGAAGCATATTTGGAGTCGTGTGTAGTAGTCAGAGGACTGTAGATGTTTAGTCCTCGGGGAACGAAGTTGTGTTTCTTGCATAGGCTTAGAAAATATATGTCGCTGTTGAGTTTGGCTTCTTTCTTTTTCATGTTGTACAGTTTCCACTGAGTAACAGAGAATTTAAGAACTGATCACAACAGCATTTTTTAAATGTGCCTGGGCCACAAAGGTAAAATCCACAGATACATTTCAGGTACATTTATGCTGGCAGTTAGGATCCAAAGGTACAAATACTTGGTTTACAAATGACGTCTTAACTGTATACTTTTTTTACACATGGAATCTTAATGACTTTTGCTGGTACTTAGCACCCCACCTATTCGAGTAAAATGAAAGTTAAACTGGATTTGGTCCAAAATCTCAGTGAAAATGTAATTTTCACCTTTTCTCTCTCTTTTGACTGATTTTGTTTTAAATACAAATATACGGCAACTTAAATTATGTACAAGCCTATTAAAATTGGGACAGAACTGACACCACTTCATAGACATCTATGTATAACTCCTGCTGATGTGAGTTGTCCCAGACATACCACCCTCCTTCAGGCATAACACTGCCTTAGATTTTCACACAAATCAGAGACCAGGATTTGGATATAAACCCATTTGCCATTGTGACTGCAGCATATTTCATTTTCTAAATGCAGCTTAACTGTACATATAAAATGAGCACTCAAAGGAAACTACAAGAATAGCTGGAGCACAAAGGTAGCTTTGATATGCAGAAAAGTTTTTCTGCAGATTATTTGGCATAATTACTCAAGGAATTTGATTTTTACACAATTACTATGTATCCTGTTGTGTCTTAATCTACGGATGAAGCAAATAAAGCAGCTGTGCTTCATTAGGTTAAATTTACTAAGAAGGCAGAAAGTATTTTTGCTTTGTGAGTAGGAATCCTTAATAAAGAATTCTTAACAAAACTTGAGGCCTTCACATTTTTCCAGATGCTTTCTTCTGTCCATACAAATGATAGTTCAGTTTTCCTCTGCAGCCATCAGTTTGGAGGCCTTATTGGGTGTGATCCAAAAAGAGCATAAAGGCATCTGGGCTAAGTCAGGGACAGGTTCTAAAGTCTGTGAATTGCTTACGGTACCCATTGGTTTCAGAAGTGCTGACCACCCCACAAAATCCTGTATTCATCTACCAAAAAGATACCGGTGTGTTTTTTCTATTTTCTGTTTCAAAAACAAACTTGAATGTCTAGACATAGTTGCACTTGGCAGATGTATCAACTGACAAATACAGTGGGCAGTTGGAGAAGAGCATTCCACTGAGACTAGAAATTTGATCTGGACTTCACTGAATTCAGTGCAGAGACTCCACTTGACTTCTGTCTAGTGGTTAAAGTAATGTTCAGAGAAGTAGGGCATGTTGATTTATGCTCCCTCTGGCTTAGGGGGGATGGCCATCCTTTGGAAGTCTCCTAATCACTAAGATATTGAGTCTCCTTTCCAAATGTACCCTTCAATGTGAATAGGATCTCTATATGATGTAGCTGCATAAAGTTTGCCATTGAAACTACAGAAAGAGATATGTAGTCTTCTGGGTGGATTAGGACCTACCAATTCTGCTGATTTGTCACAATAGGAGGACTACGTGTTTAATCAGGATGGATTAGGATTAGTTTCTGGGAACACCCCAGGTTACCCAGTTAGAGAATAGAAGATCTTCTCCCTTGGTGGACTTCGATCTGATACCTGAGGCAAGAAGCATCAATTTTTCAGTAGACTTATAGGTGGAATAGAATTTGGGCCAAAGATTTCATCTGCCTTTTGCCATGTCCCAGAAATAACACTGGGTATGAGACTTCATGTATTGCTGACAATGATATGTCTAAGCAAAGTGTATACCTGGCAGGCCAGATTGGGTGCATCCACACATGCAAGCATGTGCGCTTGCAGCAGCTCAAATAGAAGCGGTGAAAATTTGAGCCAGGGCTTTTTGCCTCAGCACACGTGCCCGGGTATGCACTTTGTTGTGGAGCAGATTGTGCCACTTGAGGCAAAATAGCCTTGCCTGACTCCTCCCGGATCTGCAGCTAGGGGGAGCTAGAGCCTGGGGCCAGCACTGGTGCTAGCTCCAGCAGTATAAAAAGCTGCCCTGGCCAGCAGCTCAGGGCTACTTGCCCTCATGAGCTTCTGAGGCCTAGCCACTTAGTATCTGGGGACACTAGTCCCCTGCATCAGCTAGACTGCTGAAGCAGCATTCCGAATTCACTTTTTAAAATACCCCCAAATCCACATTCTTCCACAATTAGAACAAAAGAGAGAGAGGGGTAGGGGATTCATCAGATGGGGCAAAATATAGCAAAATATTTTATTGCTATATTTACAATGTTAAAGAAATTTGGAAGCCTACCAGTATCTTTAGCATCATAATAAAATAAATCTTAAATATTTATATGTTTTAGTGTTTGCTGTTGGTTTCCTTATCACACGGTGTGTGTGTGATGGGGGGATGTGGGGTTTCCAGGAGGGGGTGGGAAGGGGGGTGGGGGGATGTGGGTAAGTGTGGAGGGATGTGGGGGCATGTGAGTCACTCTGTAGGTAGGAGTGGGGGGACTGTGGGTGTGGGGGCTGCTTAGGAGGGGCAAGCGGTGACCACCCACAGGCACCACTGACAGTGTTGGTGGTGCCTTTTCTGAGGGGGTGCACCACCACGCTCAGGGAGTGCACATGCACCCGCATGCACCTCTTATGTGTCACCAATGGTCCCCTGCCCCCCACAGGGCAGAGCCCGCCCCCCCCCCCAGCACATGGACTACCTTGCTTGCTGGGTTCCAGGCCCCTCCAGGGGCTACAGCTCCCCCCCACCCCTGCGCTGGTCTCCAGCCCCCTGCTCATTCTCCTGATCCTCTACAGCCTCCAGAGGTTGGAGATGAGCAGGAGAATAAGCAGAAGTCTGGAGAGAATAGGAGAATGAGTTAGAGGCTTGTCCTCCCCCACCCCTGTTGGTTCCCCCTGCTCCCCATTCATTTCCTGCATCCCCCGTTCATTCCCCCTGCCCCCCGTTCATTCCCTTGCCCCCGTTCATTCCCCTGCTCCCCGCCCCCTGTTTGTTCCCCCCATTTCCCGTTCATTCCCCCCACTCTCCATTCATTCCCTCACCTCCCCGCTTGCTCTCCCAGCCCCCCCCCAACCCCCCCGGCAGTAGCAGAGAACAAGCAGGAGGCTGGAGACAGCAAGGGAATATCTTCAGCTCATCTCCAAGGGCTTGTCTCCAGCCTTCTGCTGATACTCCATCTCATCTCCAGCTGCTAGTCTGGAGGCTGGAGACTGGCAGGAGGCTGGAGACAAGCCCCTGGAAATGAGCTGGAGACATTACCTTGCCCTCTCCAGCCTCCTTCTCCTTCTCTGCTACTGCCAGTGAGGGGGGGGGGGCTGGGAGAGTGAGCGGGCGGTGGGGGGAACTAATGGGATGTGGGAGGACCTAATGGGGAGCAGGGAGAATGAATGGGGAACGGGGAGAATGAATGGGGTGGGGGGAACGAACAGGGAGTTGGGGAAGGTCCCCTCCCCCCGTCCTTCAGGCCCCCAAACCCCTACTTACCTGGAAGAAGCCGGGTCCAGGTCCCTGAAGCTTGCACCGCTTCAGGACCGGGACAGGGCGAACCACAGAGACACTCTGACAGGCTACCAGAGTGTCTCTGTGGAGGACTGAGCCTCTGGTTGCCTGACCTGTTTTTTTCCCCCGGGGTATTGTTTGGCCTCTGAATATACAGGGGTCTAATTTTACTCCCCTGCTGCAAATTTGCAGCACGGGGAACATTTTTTTGTTCCTGCACATGCCTCTTGCAGCATCTCAAATGGGTATGAGGCAATAAAGTAATAGGAGGAATGATCAAGATTTGAATTTCAGTTAATGTTTCTGCAGTACTATGAGGACAGCTTGCTATATCATAAACAGAGGTGTACATCTTTTATTTTAATGACATTGCTACTTGTAAATAGGCAGGAATTCTGCAAACTGAAGGTTGGGTACCAGGTGAACATCGTCAAGCATTCCTTCCCTTGCTGCTTGATGCTGCTTGAGCAAATTCATGAGGCACTTTTTATATAGATTGCCAGTAACTGAATGTTGACTGAAGATGAAGTGTGTCAGTGTTGGGTGCAGGTAGGGTGGGGAAAATGGGATCACGCTAATTCTCGGTTTTTTCTAACACTTCATCTTTAAGTTCACTGCAGCTGCACATATATTGCTCCTGCTTGCATCAACTGCAATATTAATCAAGCTTGAGGAAATTAAAATATAATTATCCAAGCAGGTACTGTGCAAAACTGCCTCTTGAGTCATAATCTAGGTTCTTGAATACACTTGGCTCAACAATCCCACTGGTGATTTATTGTTTCCGTGCAACAAGATGCTGATTTAATCAAATAAATTGAACCTACAAGCTTTTTGTCAGTGTTAATTGGCAAGATGGCTTCCCTCCATTTCACACAGGCTATTTGAAGATGCTTTACTTATGGTCTATATTATCCCATGGTATATATACACACCTGAAGGTAGCTCGTGCATGTTTAGAGTTCATTCAGCCTGGAAGCAGCCAAATATTATGGCAGAAATAAATGGCAGAGAATGTGCTTATCCTACGTGATGCATGTTCATTGGGCTCAATACAGAAGTGGGTGAAAGTGAATGGCCTGTGATATACAGAAGCTAGATTGTAGCATATCTAAACTATTGCTGAGCCTGGGGGTGGTGTCACATGTTCAACTTAACACTTACTATGTACAGTTAGAACATGAGCAATTACATGTTTAAGCAGGTTATCACATATTAAGTACCCTTCTGGCATTGCAAAGTTGTTCCCTATTGCTTTAATATGTACTAACTTTAATAGGTCACTAGATTTTAATGATTTGCAACTGCTGTAAGTGAATGCATGATACCACCATAATACACACTTTAACTGGACCATTTCCGGAAGCAAAGGATCCTGTCTCAAATGCTGCCCAGCATTGACCAGTATCCTTTATCTCAGAGAAATGAGCTGATAGTAGAGTTCTGCGTGCTGCGAATCATGGTATAACCAGGGCTTTCACTCTTTTGTATTACGTTGACTTGCTACTGCTCACTCTCTTAACCCTTGATGAGACCTTGGGAGCTCCATAGCACATTAGGGAATAGCTCCAGCTCTACTTGTTATACCTAGTGGGAGGAGGGGACACTGCTGGTTTGGAGACTTACTTTTTTTGGAGGGCTTCATAGATATCATAGATTTCATAGACATTAGGGTTGGAAGGGACCTCGGAAGATCATCTAGTCCAGCCCCCTGCCCAAGGGGCAGGCAGTCAGCTGGGGTCATAGGATCTCAGCAAGATATGCATCCAAATTTCTCTTGAAGGTGTTCAATGTAGGTGCTTGAACCACCTCCAGTCGCAGGCTATTCCAGACCTTGGGGGCTTGGACAATAAAGAAATTCTTCCTTATGTCCAGCCTGAAATGGTCTTGCAGTAGTTTATAACCATTCAACCTCGTCATCCCTTAGGGCTCTCTGGTGAACAAACGTTTCCCCAGATACTGGTGGTCACCTCTGATAAACTTATAGGTGGCCATCAGATCACCCCTGAGCCTGCGCTTTTCCAGGCTAAAGAGCCACATGGCTCTCAGCCTTAGTATGGATGGTGCTATGTGGGAAATGCCTTAAAGTTTTTACTACTGGAAGTATTAGATTTCACCTTAGTCCTATTAGTTTGGCATTGGTCCAGGATGTTATCTGTGTCTCACCTCTTCCTTTGATAGAATGGGTATAACCAAGAAGCTCTTCTCCATGTTTTGGAGACTCATCTTCCTGAAGAGCTGCTGTAATTAATATTTAGCTTGAAACCAGCCTGTTCCCCTAGATGCCTCTTGGAAATACTTACGATTACTATGCTTCCTTTCTTTCCCCTTTGAAGGTGAGGAAGCCTATCAAGGACCCTGTAGCCATGATGGGCCAGGAGGCTGACTGGAGATGGAGGTGGCTCTAGCCTAGATAACTTTGATCTCAGGGCCTTGTTAGCTTTAGGGGTAGGTAAGACTCACCATACCCCAAAGCATCACTGGTGCAAAATGTCCGCGGTGGGGACTCTTACATTTTCTTGTTTACTCCATAGGTTTTCCTTTGTGGAGGATGATCTGACTCTGCATTTCTCTAATATATTTTTAATTACTCATTTTCTCATTGTTCTCCCACCTGTTCACTCAGCTCATATTTCATGACCAACTGTTTTAAATAAAGCCCAGCTTTAAATTGCAGACCCAAACCAGGGGGAAAGATCTTCGAAGTATTGTGTTAAATGTGTGTAGACTTCTGCTAACCAGAGATGCAAGTAGGAGGTTTTTATTAAGGATTTTTGATTAATCTCAGATCCTCTAAAGTGTCTGGCTTTAATTGATAACCAATCACGGGGGCCCCTTTTTGCAGTCGAAACCTTTTTAATTAGAACGTTTCCGATCAGGATTCTAAGTGAAACTTTGTTACTCTGCACACAGAATAGCATAAAAGCCTGAGATACTAGAAAGATTAGTTATCAAATGGACATTACAGACATTGCATCTTTTTTTCTGTTTATGGGGCCCTTTGTTGAAATAATTTTATGTTTCTCTTTTATTTATTTCTAGCAAATGGCTTGAAATACTGGTAGTCTGATGAGATCAGACTACTTAGACTTCTCATCTCTTCCCCAGCTGTTACTTGTGCACCTGTTATCACTTCTGGGCTCTTCTGTTTCTCAGTCCACAGTAAAAATAATTTGTTTTCTAGTTTCGCAATTTTAAAGTGTTCCCCTGTACGTGACCCACTTAAAGTTTTAGAACTACTGGTGTGATTTGATTCCAAGTATTCAATATTTTTCCATGGCAAATAGTTGGTAAGGAGTCCTGGTTGAATAGATTCACCCTGGGCTTGAATCTCTCCAGACTAAGAGTTTGAGATTCTTATCCACCTGCAAACCTTGTACACATGAAAATATATTCTCCTTTCTCTATGTTTGGCACCATCTGTTTTCCAATTATTCATTGTTTAATGTATCCTATTTATCTTGGGGCAGTATATTCTACTGCAACTGGTTTATGGGCTTATTCTTCATTGGTGTGCTTGGGTTTCCTTTCCAACGATAGTTCAGGGAAGTAAAAAATCTGGGTGCTACTTCTGCCTGGGCTTGAAACAGAATTGCTTGCAAAAATAATCATTGACCTTGCTGCCATTCAGTGATGTCTTGAGCTTCCCAGTCTTTGTGTGTGGGAAGATGATGTTACTGTATATTCAGAAGTCTGAAGGAAATATTTCTCTGAGGAATCACACAATTGGATGCTCAAGCATCGTTTTATGTTGCCCTTTTGAAATAGAGGTCATATAGGAAAGAGTCTGCTACAAATGTAAAAAGTGGTTGTGGATTCGAGGACTTATTGGGACATTGCCAGGAAACAGAGAATACATTCGTCAGCTGTATGCTTTGCATATCTGAAAACTAGGGGTAGGATATTCAAGAATGCCTAAGGATTAGGTGTGCAGGTCTCATGGGAAGTCATATGAGGACTTTTATGTTCTTTTGGTGCTTGTAAAAAAAACGCCCCCTCATTGATCATTCTCATTGAATCCAATGGATTAAATTAATCCCAAATTTAAATCCATTGACTTTCAAGGAGCTGCACTGAATAGGAATTTGTTCCATTAACAATAAATCCTAAAACCTGACAAAAATAGTGGAGAGTAGTAAGTTTTATTTTTAAGTATATTTGCTTGGTTGCTGCAGAAGTTGGTTTTGCAGGTTCTTTTTAGATAATGAGGGCTAGATCCTCATCCTGTAACTCACACAGTTAGGCTACTTGAGTGAGTAAACCAAGCAGGATTTGGTCCTCATTCTCTTTGCTGCAAGCTGTCTATCTTGTGCTGTCAGAGCAATTTGTATGGAAATAAAGCTTACAATTTAATGTTGGTAAATACGACTTAAATGTATTCATTGCTTTTAACATTTCTCTTTAGTGAGAACGACTTCAACATAGAACGACTTCAACATAATTATTTCCCCTCCCAGAATGCATGTTCAAAACCAGGGAGAATATTGCTGTCACTACTGATTTATTACAAGGAATATTTCTATAGGGACAGTAACATTAGTACTCTAATTCTGAGCCATATTATTTCTCCAATATGTATACCTCTGCTTCCTGTCTGATTTACCCCAGGATAAATTGGTCATAATTACATTGAAGTCAGGAGTTGCCCCAGTCCAAATTGGTATGATTGTCTTTGAAGTAGGGAAAATTTTGTTGTAAAGCTACATAATAGTCCTTCAACATATGCTGTTGGCACTTGATTTATTACATGTGTATGATTTGGGGGTGCTGTGTTTTTCTTTCAGGCAGTGTTACATTCAACAGGATCTGAGTGTAGAAACTGAATTAGTAGTCAGCTGTCATGGAGGAGTGTTTTGCAATATAAAAGGTTACTGGGTGTGATGGTGTGCACAAGTCAGCCTTAGGGATTAGACTAACTGGCAACAAAGTCGCTCGTATTTAGCAGTCTGGTTAACTTCAGCTCAGTCTTCAAAACATTTCCATGGAAACAAGGGAAGTTTTGGTTCACTGTAAGTGGCTTACTTTACTTTCTGATTATACTGATTATGGTATACAAAGAGGAGACAAACCAGTTCTTCTTAAAACTAGATTATTAAAGAAACATTTTATCTCTTGGGAGCATTCAAAAACTGTGCAACTGTTTGCTTTTCCTTATCTGCTTTCTGCAAGCACGAATTAATTCTTCATTTTGTGCTTACTACTTGATTCTGCAAGGATGTGAGCAGAGTGAGTTTAGAGAAACAACTGTGGAGTGGTCGGGGGACTTATTTTGACTAGAAACCACTACAGTGACTGTGTTTGTATTTTACTTATTCTGGTATAATATGAACCTTGATTGACTGGAATGTGCTTACATCTTTTATATGCCAAATACCAGTACTTTACTTAAAGTGTCATGTATAAGTCTGTATATGACTGAATAGTACTTGTACATCAGAGAACTTAAAACACTTAGCTACTGATGTATCTCTAAAAGCAAGTATTAACAATGTGCTTTATGTTGGCATTTTATATACAAGTCACTTTACAGAGATTAACAATAAACAGCAATTTATTTATATTTATTTAAAAAATATATGTATTCTCTTTTTCATGCCTCCCAGGAATATTTTGCAAGGGACCAGGCAAAATTTGCAGAGATCCTTTGCATGGTTTTTAAATCAGTGGGAGCAGAAAAAACATGTTGATTTGCTGTAGCTAAAGACTTTTTCAAAGTGCCTAGTTGCCCCTGGTACATGTGCATAAGAGAACACACCAGGCAAATGACGCAGTAAGTTTTTTTCCAGTTCTATCATTGATTTTTTCTTACTCCTGCTAATGAAAAATGAAGTATGTGAAGTGGTGGGACATAACAAGCTTAAAACAGTTATGTACGATGTCAATCAGTCTGGACCAACACACAGCTCTCCCAACAGTTGGGCTCATCTCACAAATATCTGTCAGTGTAACCTTTAAATAAAAGAAGCTGTGGTAGTAGTTACAAATACTTCTGAAATCACGATTCACTAACTTAGGGGAATGAACAAGGACTTGTAGGAGTACCAGCATAGAGGATCTGGGCTCTACTGCCTAGCTTGGTATCTGTGTAACCCCTGTGAGTAATTTAATAGCTCATTAATTCCACACCTTTGTGTGTTAGGGAAGTCCTACCATCACCAGGTTACAGGGAGAGGCTAAGGCAAAGAGGGCTGACTCGCAAAATCATAAAAATGTAGAAGAAAGCAAGGAATCAAACTCTCATCTTTGAGCTAAAGCTGCAAATACTGGCCTATCCCTTCTTTTCTATTAGGGCTTCCTCCTCTGGGCAGGTTGCCAAGTCCGCTGAGTAGTCTGCTGATGGAGGACATAGCATGCCAAATATTAAATGGATTCTGTACCCAAAAACCTAACAAGAGAAAAATAAATTAAAATCTCAGCTTGTATAGAAGAATTACATTCATTCTTAATGATTAGGAAGGGCTGTAACAGGTGGCTGTGCGCCGTGCTCCGTTTTGTTCCTCCCTTGAATAGAATGCTAGCAGCTGATGGCGAGCAGCTGTACGTGTGCTTGGGAAATTTTGTTGGGCAGGCCTGCAGCTGTGTGAGTAGCTTTACTCGACAGAAAAGTCATTTAATGTGGTTTAAAAACAACATAGTCAAAATGCTTCCCTATGTAATAACACAATTTTGGAAACCAGTGCTTGCGAAATTTCAGACATTATTCCAAGGCAGACAGACAGGCTACACAAATTGGGTCTTTTGATCCTGCGCACATTTTTTATTTTACCCATTAAGCATTACTTTTAACTTTTGTGAATCTCACAAGATTTAGTGTCTTTTATTAAATCCCCAGTAAGTCGAGGGAAGTTTTTTATCCATCATGGCTGCAGAGGAAAGATTGAAAATATGGAGGGTGATGTGTACTGGAAAGCCAGAGGGCAAATGAAGAAACCCACAATTATTATTTTAAAAAAATCTCATGATTTTAAAGGTAGACATGGCCTTTATGGCTAGAGACGGCCATTACACATAAACTGGTTGACGTGATCAGAAGCTGGTTTAAACCTGTAACAGAAAAGATGTTCAATGCACATAAACCAGTTTGAAAACGGCTGAAACTGGTCTGAGATAAACCAGGTTGAATATAGCATCAGACTTAACTGATTTGCCTCAAACCGGTTTATACAATGTCTGTCCCAGACCTGTGAGGCAGACATGACCATACATTTTGAACTCCTGGGCTTCTAGATTTGATGAAGTGAGTAATTCTATTGGTGTCAAAGGGATAGCTCATATTCTTAAGTGTTGTCAGAAGTGGGGTTCAGGTTGTCTGAATAATTCAAGGAAGGTTTATAATATCTGATATCTTTTCAAACCCAAGATCTGGATACATGTGGCAGTTACTACCTGTGTTCTGCTTAGAGTTTTTTACCTCTTCAAACTGAGATACATTTTAACTCAACAATGGGTCATTTTTACCCTTCTGATCTTAATATAAATGGTATCAGGCTCTTGATTGTGTGAAAAGGAGGCACTCACTGGAGAGGCAGTGGGTCATAACATTTAAGGGAGAGGTTGAGGATGTCTCCCAGGAGATAGGAAAGCTCTCAACCGAGTATAGAATAGTCCTGAAAAAAACCAAACATCTTGCAATTCATGCATCTTGCATTCATTCCTCTGCTCCTGTAAAGCAGTGCCTGAAAGAGGAATCTGGGAAGCTCATTGCTTTGAGAATCATCGAGCAAGTAGAAGAACCAGCAGAGTCAGAATGCTTGCTGCCATGATAGTAAAAAGGGAGGTGAAAACTTGCCTTAAAAATAGCCCCTCTTCCTCTCCCCTCCCTTCTCCCTGCCACTGCAAAAGCTAACTTTATTAAAAAGGAACACTTTCCTGCTACCTCCAAGGAGAGACAACTATGGAGAGATGGCTGATGCCAAATATTTCTGCACTTGATTGGGCTGTGCTTACCAATAAGGTGATTCTCAGGAACATACAACAGTTTTTAATGGGAGGTTTATATAGACACCAGCTTCTGTGGGTGTTTGCCAGCCCTGTCTTTAACGCTGCTACCGGCTTCTGCGGGTGCCCCCCAAAACTCAGGAGGCACCAGTCACCCATGCCTGTTTTGTTTGTAAAATGAAAGCTACTGGTTTAAGTTTTCATCTTTGACCAAATTATCAGTTTATTCCTAAATGAATAAAAAAGTGATAGATATCTCTATTCTTGTGTACATTGGTCTTTATAATGTTTTAAAAATTCCAGATGTGGTTTCTGATGACGAATCTTTTGTTTCAATTAAGAAAATGATCCATCTTTTAGAATATATAAGTTAGGGTATTCTGTTTAAATAAATATTCTTTAGGATAAAATACTTGGCTGTTGCAAAGACCGTCTGTTTATAAATGTCAAAATGTCCTTCCATAATTTTGCAGCACTGGTCAGATAAAAAAACAATTTAAGGTTATGGAAAACCAAGTATTCCATTGTCTAACAAAATGTCTCATTTAATTTTAGTTGGTCTGAACTTTAAATGTTACAAACAGGCACACCAAAGTTTTGTTCCCCCTTCTTGTTTTTAAATTGTATCCTCTAGGTCTCCACTCACTGGGTGTGTTTACACGACATCCTTTACTGCACTGTAGAGCAAACTACTGTATAGTAAGTGTTACTGTCTACATGTGCAGACCCTTACTACACAGTGATTTGCTCTACTCAGCAGTTAATTTGCTACCTGCAAGTGCAAGTAACAAATTAACTGCCGAGTAATTACTGCATAGTAAGGCACATGTAGACAGTTGACCAAGAGCAAATTTGCTACCCATCAACCAGGCAGAACAGGGAGGGAGATTGCTTCCTTCTCCCAAAGGGCTGCCAGCCACAGCTCAACAAATAATTTCCCTGTCCCTGCTCTGTGGTTGCAGATCTGGGGCAGGGAGCAATCTTTTAATCCCTGCTCTGCAGTCACAGAGCGGGGGCAGAGAGCTCCCTGCATGGGGAGAGTTCCCTGGCCAGCCTGGAGCAGGCTGAGATCAGCCTGTGACTGGGACAGTTCCTGGCCAGCCCCAGGCTGAACAGGGAAGTCTGCACTTGCAGCCTGGAGCTGGCTGGGGATATCCCATTTTAGGCAGTCCTGGCCAGCTCCGGGCTACATGTACAGACTTTCCCATGTAGCCTGGGGCTGGCCAGGATCTGTCATGATCAGGGGCAGATCCCAGTCCTGCAGCTTTTTCCTAGCCCCATGCCCCAATCTGGGCAATCGAGGCATGGGGCTTGGGAAGAGCTGAGAGGGAGGGGCAGGTCCCAGCCCCCTGCCCCGGTTCATTGTTGGGGTAGCTAGAAGTGAGCCCCCAGGTACTAGCTACCCCACCAGTGGATCAGGGCAGGGAGCTTGGACCTATCCCTCCCCCACAGCTCTTTTCAAGCCCTCTGCTCCCAACTGGGGAGCCAGGTTTGGGAGCTCCCTACTTCTGGGGCAGGGGGATATTGTCCCCACTTGGGCTCTGCCACCAGAGCCTGCCTCTGCAGCAGGCAGCTCCCGGGAGCAGGGAGCAATCTCTCAGCCCCACCAAGAAACACCCATCTCCTGGCCCTGCTCTTCCTGCCAGCCCCTGGGCTAGCACCCAGGGGGAGCCTAGAGCTCCCCTTGGCTGCTGCAGGGGGCAGGGCTAGAGGGGGCAGGAGCAGCAAATCTGCTTCCAAATGGGTGCATGTGCAGACACCCACCTAGGGGGGGTTTACTTCAGAGTAAATTACTCTGGTGTAAACCCATCCAGCAGCATTTGCACATGTACACATGCCCACTGACATCAAGTAAAAAGACATCTTCCAACTCCCCCCAGTCCAAGTATGAAATATACAATTTATACAGGTCTCTGAATTGGAAGAAAAATAAGCTTTCACTAAAGTGGAAAGTCATTTTCAGTCATTTCAAAGGCTTCTTTCCCTTTTGTTTCAATATTTTGAGAGCTCCTTTGATACAGGATTCACTCTGAAAAGCTCTGGGGGGAATTACTAACCTTAGATTTACAACACTTATATTCCTTTTCTAAATTTTCAGTCTCTAATTAGTTTTTCAATATGAGCCAATAAAATAGAGATTTAAAACTGGATTCTTAGGTGGTATATGTATGGGCTTCAGTGGAGTTGTGCCAGTTTACGCCAGCTGAGAATCTAGTCGGCTGTTTCTTCTCCAGACCCTGCCAAATGACATGTCAGGTATTTTCATCTCCAGAATGGTCTCTTCAGTTGCAGTAACAAATATGTGACTAGCATTTCGATGTAGCTCCATTCTCTGACACAAACAGAAATGCTAGTGGTGAATATAGCTGTAAGCCACCACAACTCCAATGACTTCAATGAACTTGCATTTGTTTTTACTGTTTGTAAGCCTGCCCTGGAGATCCCATTGAAGCATCTTCAGATTTAACATTAACGAAGACCATCTCTGGCTTTCCTTATATCTGTGCTTTTCTCAGCCAGTACTTGCTTTTGTTTTCCTCATCTGTAGTTGCAAGTGTCTGTAAAGCAAAAAGCTAGTGGGACCCATCGTTCCTCACCCCTATATGATAGACTAAACCAGACAGCCTTTCACATACGGAAACCTCTCTCACAGGGGAGGCGTTAGAAAGAAAGAACTTTTTTTTCCTTCCGGCATAAGAAAGTTTTTTCTAAAATTCTTCAAGATATTTTTTTTCTAGTTTTATTTTACAAAGCTATAACTTCAGCTGAGCATTCACAGTCATAGGGATATGATCCTGTGTTCTTGTATTTATGCACCTATACCAAAGGAGCCACCTGACCTCGCAGGCTTCATTTTTCACTATTATGGACATTGAAAAGGAAGCATTTATAGGTGCTTGTCTTAAATGGTGATGCTGTATTCACATCCTTTTAAAGTGTCTCTGAAAAGTGATGCATGTGAAAATCTTTCTTCTACTTAGTCAATCTCATTTTTATGTACTGAATAGTATTTGCTAACTATGGCGATTTTTTTTTTTTTTATTTCATGAGTCCTGCTGAGCCAGCACAAATGTAGGAGGTGGAGTTCAGTTCTGTTCCTCTTGGTGTTTCAGCAATGGTTTTACTAAGCTTCCTTTGCAAGGCCAGCTAGTCACATCTGTAAAAGCAGTTAGGTGCCAACAGAGCTTCATGGGTCTCAGTGACGTTTCAATCTAACGTTCCTATAGAATTTTGCTTGCAGAGCTTTCTACTGATGTGCAGATGGATGTGATGGGAACAATCTAGCCTCATTTTCATTCCAGGGTTGAGTATGCAGGGCTAGGCTCCCCTGGGGGAAGGGAAGAAGTCAATTTACTTGATTAATCTGAGTTCATTTTCTCCAGCATCAGTGGATATGGAACCCTACTGTGAAATTTTGACAGAGTCCCTGTTGAGTGGAGCAAAGTTATTAAATGAAAATTAGCATTCTGGACTGTGGTAGGACATGTGAATGACAGTGACAGGAGAAACATGCACAGAGAGGATTAGCTGGCCTGGGATGTGTGTTGTACTGTCTAGGAAGAGCAGGCAGCTGAAATACCCAATATGGCTATGGTATAATATAATTTGGCCACATCTTTGAAAAGTCATGTCTAGGTTTAAACTTTCTTACTGACATTTGGGTACTTGATTTTCAAAAGCGTCAAGCATCCCACAGCCCAAGTGGAAGGGCAGAGATTGTATTGTGAGATTTGAAAGGAAGGTTGTAACATCTCAATAGGTTAGTGGTTAGAAGCACAAATAGATCTGGCACCAAAGATTCCCCACTGCCAGTGAAGAAGAATCTTGAGAAGGAGACCTAAGAAAACCCAGGCTAGCAAGTGAGAGGAAGTGGGTACGGGACCTGATTGATATATGTTCAGAAGTTGGGAGGTATCCACTCAGTGTTACAGAGCACAGCTACACAACACGCGTTACTGCACTGTTGCCTAATTTGCCACGCAGTAAGTGAACATGTCTACACATGCGTGTGCTTACTGTGCACTAAATTCCCTTAATCACACCTAAATTTGCTACCTTCAAATGCAAATGCAGGTAGCAAATTTAAGCATGATTAGTTAATGTGCAGTACATGCATATAGACGTGACCTGGCAGCAAGTTTGCTGCCTGGTCTGCACAGCCACTGGGGAGCTGGCCACAGCCCTGCTGTGGGCAGGCCACCACCTCAGCGGTGATGCTCAGCCTGTAACTTCTGGATGGTGAGGCTTTTTCTGCTGGCTGGAGGGCTTTTTGCTGGTAGCTGTTGAGCCTGTGGTTGCTGGCTGCAGCTTGCTGCAGCCTCTGGTCAGGCCTGCCAGCCCCCAGGGCCACCTGCAGCCAGCTCAGTGCAGCAGGGCCAGCCCACCTCCTTGCTGCACACCACCAGCAGCCTGCTCTTTGAATGCAGTCACACAGCTCCCAGACCTGTGTTTTGGCCCTGCATTGGATGCTGCCGGCAGCTGCCCAGGGCCAGCAACAGTGGGACAGCTGTGCAGGGGCCCAAAGAGCTGGCATGGGACCCACCATGTCTTCCTCATCCTTCCTGTCCAGGTCTGCCCCTGCTTGCATGCACATGCCTGTGCCTTCTACCCACAGCCCCAGCTGGACCTAGGAGGAGGTTGGCAATCTTGTGGTACTCTGGGGTGACGCAGAGGTGTAGAGGCAGCTTGAGCTGGGTGAGCGCTTGAATGTCCACATTTATGAAGCCTTGTCAGTTGGGATGTGAGAGTACAGGCACTCCCAGTAAGCATGGCAATGTCAGATCTAAGTCAAGGCCTTGGGGCCACAGTGGGTGGCAATGGCCAACCACAATCATTGGGCCCCAAGACCATGCCCTTTATGTAGCAGCTGACCACTATTTTGGTGCCCCAGGACCCAGGCCACAGCCATGCAATTTACACTAGCCTGGGTTGCCTGCCTGAGTCCACCCTGCCCCCCCAACCCTTCTGGTGACATGTCACTGGAGGAGGGACACTTAGAGCACCCCTGCCTTGCCCAGCTCCCCAGCTGCTCAGTCCACTAGCAGTTCGGGCAGCCCTAGCCAGTGGCTGCCTCCTGAGCTCTGCAGCCCCAGACACCACCACAAGAAGTGGCTGACCATGACACTGCCAGCCATCAGCAGTGCCAGCTCCTCCTGCGGCAGTGGGCCAAGCAGGTGCCTGCTGTGCAGGCCGGGAGCGGTCCGAGGCCCTCAGGGGCGCGCACCGCGGGCTGTGGCCAGCAGCCCTGGCATGCGGGTTGGGGGAATGCAGGCCGGCGGACTAGAATTAGGCATGGACGCATAACGGTTGATTAAAGATTATTTTACTTACCCCGTAGATGGCCGCGGTGCAGGCAGGAAAACTTGCTTGAGTTGCAGTTACAGATAGGAAAGAAGAGTGGACAAGAGTTCTAATCTCGCGAACTCTAGCCCAATCCGGCTGAAGGCTCTAAAACCGCGAGCCCGTCATGTCAACCAAAGAAAACAACTCGGAGAAGAGCTCTGGACACGCTCACACGAAGTTTGCTAGGCTCCGTGGAACTTGCGCGCAGGGAAGGGGTTCGTCGAGGGATCGTTCGGCAACGGGGAGAGGCCAGAGGTTGATCAGACCCCTATAGCCTTCTTAAGGTACACGCTGGGTCCGTTGGGCTCCGCAGCGCTTAGAGTTCTTCACGAGACGTGAAGTCCTCCTCCTCCAGATGGTTGTGGAGTCCTCCCTTGCGGGGTTCTCCTTGGAGTTCTCCAACTTGGGTGGAAGCCGCTCAAGCCTCTTATACGGCTAGCAAGCCAATCGCTAACCGCCACTTGGGAATAATTTAGAACTGGCCAATAGTGGGACACAAATTTGCATGTGGGTGGCGGGAACTTCTTTGCACCTGGGTTTTCTCTTTGCAACTGAGAAATGCACCCTGCAAAGAAAGCTCTTCGTGGCGGGAAATAATTTAGCAGTGCCGAAGCGCACACAAACAAAAATCACACCCTTGGGTTGTGACACCTGCATACTTTGCAGTGTGGGCCAAGGACACTGGGCACTGCTGGACACCCTCACCAACAGGGAGGACCATGCTGAGCCACCAGCCTCACCAGCCCTGGACATGTGGTAAACCCCACACTGGTGGGGCTCTCCCCATCCCTGGCCCTGCTCTGTCCCCCTCCCTGCCTGGCCTGCCCACCCTCCCCTGGCCCCAGGTTCCTACCCATAGCATGTAGAGAAACAGGACACAGTGCAAAACTTTATTGTGTAGTTTATGCCCCCACATCTGGGTGGATACGGGCCTCTCATAGCCCAAGGAAGGCGTTGATGCCAGAGGTGATCTTCTTCTTGGCAGCAGGGGGCAGAGGCATGTAACATTGCCACAGGTAGCCCTCAGGTGGTGGTGGAGGTTGCGGGGCAGCCCGGGCAGTTCCGTACTGGGTGCACAGGTTCATCCAGGGTACCAGGAGAATAAGCAGCATCAGGGTGTAGTGGATCAGACACCCCTTCGCCTGCACAGCCAGCTTATCATGCCTCACTCAGGGCATGCACAGCAGGGGCATGCCTGGAGTGCAGCATGGGAGGGCTGGCCCTGGGACATTTCCTTGGAAAAGACCCCTGTGGGAAAGTGGGAGCACGGCCAGCTCCTCATCTCAGTTGTCTGGGAGCCTGCGTGCTGTGGGCTGGGTGGTAGTGCAGCAGGGTGGGTGACCTGCAGAGGGAGAGGGAGGAGTGGGGTCTGGAGCCATGACAGCAGCTGCTGCCAGAAGCCTGGCCTGTCCCACCCTGGGAAGAGGATGGCGGGGAGGCAGGCTGCCTGTGGCCAGCACCCAGCAGCCTGCTGGCCCCAAGGGAGCATGTGGAGATGGGGGGCTCGGCCAGAGGCCACCTGGGCCCAGGCCCGCCCAGCCAGACTTACCATGACCCCTGGGCACCTATGCAAGGCTGACTCCCGATCTGTGGTTGGGCAGTGCACAGCCCTTGGTGCAGGGCATCTTATCTCTGAAATTTTGCAAACTCTCACAAAAGGCTTCTGTCTCCTGGCTCTGCAGGGCCTAAATCTGGACACAGGGGAGATACTGCAGCGGCCAGTGGGGATGCTGGGTTGAGGATGCCGCTGCAGAGATGAGCTGGCCATGCCAGAGGTACACCTAAGACTGGACCATCCTCTGCTAGCAGCTGATGGAGGTGGCTGCAGAGAGGGTGGTGGATACACAGGCCCGGTGCCAGGAGAATTTGGCCCGCCAGGAGAGGTGGTGCCAGGAGGACATTGCCTGAGAGGAGGCGTGGGACCAGGTGGATCGAGAGCACTCAGCCAAGCTCCTAGCCCTGGAGTATGAGTGGATCTAGGTGTTGCAGGAACAAAATGTCATCCTGGGAGCATTGGAGGCCACAGACGATGACCGCCAGACCCTAGACACCATTGTGGGCCTGGCAGTCTTGTGTGTGTCATCCACTGTCTGGCCTCCAGCCCTAGCCCCACCTGCTGCCTGGAAGCTGCCTGCCACCCCACAGGTTCCTGCCTGGGCCTGGGAGGAGGCCATCTAATGCCTTCTGTTACCTGGAACCTATGGCTCGGCCCCTGCCCTGGGTCTACTGTCACCCATTCCCCACACCTGGACCCAGCCTCACTGGTCTCCCCAGCTCCACATAGTCATGGAGCCAGAGGTGCCTGGGGCAGCACCAGAACTGGATGCTGGCCCTGCTGGGCCTGGACTCCACCAGCTGGAGGGGAAGCCACCCACACTTCAGGAGCACCCCTGGATGAGCCCCCTGCCTGCCATGGGCCATGGTCCCTGGACCTGTGGGGGAACAGCAAGAGGCCAGGATGCTGGCCTTCTGCCCCCTAGGCACCCTCACCCCACAACCCTGCCCGGGACACAAAAACACAGACTCTTGTAAATAGTTTTGAAACTGGGAAGAGGTTTTTTATTTTGGTGGGTGGGGAGGATGGTGGAGGAGCTCTATATGTTGGGGAGAAAGTGGGGAGGGGACTCTTGTGTGTTGAGGGGAGGGAGGAGGGGTGAGGGGTGTGAACTGTAAGGGGAATAAAGATGTGTTCTTTGGATCTGTGTCTGGCATGAGAGTGGTGTTGGGGGTGGGTAGGGGGTCTGTGGGCAGGTGGGCTAGAGCCGGAAGTGCTCCAGCAGGTGGTCTGCCAGAGCCTTCTGCACCCAGTGCCCTGGCCCCTGTTGGTGGGTGTGTAGCTTACTGCGCAGTAAATCTAGTCATGATCAAATGCACGTGTAGATGCGCCCACAGAGAGCATTTTATAGAGATAATGTAGCAGGGGAACAATGGGACAGGGGATTGGCATAAGCATGAAGACTGAAGGATTACAGAAGGTAACTCCTAATTCAGAAAAGTGGAGGAATTTGAAAGACAGGGCATGCATACTTCTGTTTTATAACAATATAGATGATGGAACACTTAAATGAAGACTGAATATCCTCCTGAAAGACAATCAGAGATTAGGCAAGAGGTTTAGTGAAGTTCAGTGGTCTGAACAGGGCACAGAGCTGAAATATTCTGATATGGTTCCAAAACTGGGCAGAAAGAAACAAGACACAGAACTGAGGTTCTTGTGGGGCTCATCTCTTTAATCCCATGTGATAATCCTATGCCATTTAAACCAATTGAATTTCTGCCATTGTCTTCCATGCGAGAAGCACTGGGCTTGAATAGCACAGAATGGCCAGTCTATTTCCAGTTGAGAATGGGAAGACTTCAGCCAAATGCTTCATTTTTTTCCCTTTGTAATTATGAGAAGAATGATGCTGTCTCCTTTGAATCTGAATTTTGGTTTTGTTAATTGCTTGTTCAACAGTAGGTTTAAATGAAGCTCATTATAAGTGGGTGCTTGATGGAATTTTATAGTGCAGAAGTTTTTCTGTTTAGTTAAGATGGCTTCTTCTGTTCAACTCTTGGTAATTAACATCCATCATTAACTGGTCCAGAGCTTGCAGCTCTTTTGTCTAAATGATTGTTAATGTGAACTTCACTCATTGGGACATTGGGTTAAATGCCAATTTAATGAGCATGCGTTAGTTATTATCGCTGTAACTGAAACCCTGGGCATATGTTGAGAGAGATAAAGGTTTCCTCTCCTTTTCACTCAATAACTTGCTAAAATTGCATTCCTGGGGTGCACTCTATTTAAAAAAAAAACTAAACTGCGGTGGTTGAAGCCATTGAGAGAGGGAGAGGATAAAAGAAAAATAAGGGTCAGTCTTACAAATGAATCCAGGTAAGAGCCTGAATATTTAGTCATCAAAGATCAGCATTGATTGTATTAGTAGTAATTTAAACAAATTTCTTATGGAAGATCCCAATTTGACAGACATGGAGATGGAAGTCTTTGCTTTATCCCCAGAGGAGCTGTACCCATGCTGTAAGACTGACATACTGGGGACTGAGCCATACATAGTTCACTAGAGCTGAAAGCATGCACTATCACATACTGAGTGAACGAGCCAACATTCCTTCATTATCACTGGACATGCACTGAGAAAAGGCTACGCAAGTCCTGCCTCCTCCCTACCATCTAGTAACCTTAAATGGAAACAATTGTGCTTTGGCAGGAGTGCAGTCCCATTCACATGGCCCTCTCCATCATCCATGGAGAGCTCCAATATGAGTTGGTATCAGTTAACACAATTTCAAGCCAGAGAGCGATTGTCTCTCGTTTTCTGTTTGCCATGAATTACGTGCGCCACCAGAGGCTGGAGAGGCATGGCGGCTGCCCGCAGGTGGCAGCGGCAGTGGTGGTGGTGAGGGGAGAGTTCCCACAGGCAGCTGTGGTGGTGTCGGTGGCAGGAGGGGCGGGTAGTGAGTGCCAACTAGTGATTGGCGACCACCTGCAGATGCTGTCGGCTGCGGCCAGTGGCAATTGGCAACTGCCTGCGGATGCTGCCGGCAAAGGAGGCGGGTGGCAAGTGGCGACCGCCCGCAAGCGCCACTGGCAGCATTGGCAGCAGCCAATTTTAGTGGGCACGCTGCCAATCTTGGGGAGTGCACGTGTACCCCCTATGTGTCTCCAAAGCTGTTTGCCATTCTCTGTCCTTTCATTTAGTGTGAGATGGCTGAGCTGGGAATCTGTAACTCTAGGATGCAAAATACATGAGAGAATGCAGCGCAAACTGTGCTGATGCTGCTGCCCTAAAGCAAAACTTTCTCTTTTAATTCTACCCTAGCCCCTTCTAGTCCACCTACCACTCCGTTGTTCCTGCTCCCTTCCCATGTCTTTAAGGACCTCTTCCTAGGAAAATCTCTGCACACTTCTGCATCCTCCTGTCAGCCATGCTTGGCCTCATCAAACTTCCTGTTCCCTTAATTCCCATGATTCTGTCTTCTCCTCTGTAATTGCTTCTTCTCTATGCGTCCTTCAGAGAACCCTCCTCATCCCCTGTAACTCTTTGTGAGGATTACACCACACTCTGTCTGTGCCCTTCTCTTCATTTTTTCATCTCTGGGTACCCTCTTGCCACAAATACCAGTTCATTTACCATCTCTTAGGGACAGCTCACAGATCTGTCTCCTTTCCCCATTCCACTGCTTCAAACGTTTCACTTCTTTCTTTGCATTCCTCAACTGGTTTGCCTTTCTCTTTTGCCTCAAACATAATTTGGCTTTTTTCACCTTCAAGGCACTTCATGGTCCATCCCTGTCTTAGCTTATTATGTCCCATTCACTGTTGAGATGTTGACTCCTACCTGCAACTGGCACGTGACACCAGCTGTTAATGCTCACTTGTTCAATTTTCAAACATGCTCCGTCTTGTTTTCTCTCCTGCTGGCCCTTTCTTGTGGAAAGAGCTCCCTGTAGACATCTTACAAAGCTACCTATAAATTTTCTTCCTTAAAACTTCCCTTTTCTGTGATGCCTCTTTATAACTTGGCAACAGGTAGGCTGCTGGGACCACAGCCTGTCATGGTGATGTCTTATTGTTTCCATGTATTTCCTTGCTTGCCTGTATCCATCTGTTGGCATTTTTCTTATATTTGGATTATAAACACTTTGGGGAATGTGTCCTATTTTGTTCAGTTTATGCCGCACCTTACATATACAATAGGGCCCATGTTTAGGGCTCTTACGCACCTGAAATTATGAAATGAAACTACTAATAAAAACTTCACTTTGCACTGTGAGGACTGGGCTGGGATGTGTTTCTGAGGAATTTTCAAGTGTAGTTTTATACAGAAGAAAACGTTCAATGTAACCTTCCAAGTATCAAGTCATTTATTTATAGTGAAGTGTATGTCACATCTAGCCACGTGTTTAAGATGTCCTACATCCATGGAGAAAACACACTTTTGCTCATATGTTTAAGGCAAGGGGCATCTGAAGGACTTGACCCTGCTGTCTGCATGCAGGTTTCCCTCCCCAAATACCTTGATTTGCTTGCAGCCATTGCCTGCTGAGCAGAATGTGTGCAGGGGGAACAGTATATGTAGCTGATAAATATGAAGCTTTTCAGGGACAAGCCTGCAAGTTCTAAAGCTCACAATCATAAGGCAGATGATGCTTGTTTTGAAAAGTTTATTTCAGGACAAGTGATTCCCTTTTACATTCAAATGCAAATTGCGTTTGTGACAAACGTATCTCCTTTGTCACTTTGTGCCTGAATAAACTTAGAGTGGTTTCCAAAGAATGATTTTATGTTGAAGACAATCCTACAGCTAGGAGCCTGAGTGTTGGTTCAAACAGACACAAAGGTAAGTGATGTAGGGCAGTGATTCTCAACCTTATTTGTACAAACATTGATGGCCAGTCCCAATCCAGTGCCCCTCACTCCTGATCTGCTGCCTCCTGCCTCCAGGCCCCATTTCCCCAGTGTGTGGGGCAGGGGGTGGGTGTGTCACAGCCCTTTCATATATTCTTGCAACCCACTTTTGGGTCACGACCCATGGGTTGAGAAACAGATGTAGGGTACTTTTCAGCTCTGATGCTTCAATGCAGACACCCACTGGAGACCACCCTAACACATCTCAGAGGATTTTCTGCTATTACACACCATTACATACAGTTGTCAGCTGTCCCTCTTTGTAGAGCACAGGGTGGATCCTCTTAGCATGTTTGTGACAAAGCATTGAAATGCAATGGGTTAGAACAGGTCTACAGTAACTATTGCTGGAAATGCAGGTTTTCAAGGACAGTTTTGAGAGAAAGATGGGGCACTTGTCAGAATATTCTGAGCACTGGAGTCAGAGGGAAAGAAGGTGTGAAGGTCTGGTCCTTTGACACTGAATAATCTCATCTTTCACCTGCAATGGACTATGCCTCTTGGAACCTACAGCACTGGGAATTAATCAGCAAATTCTCACGATGTCGGCGGGGAGGAAACTTGTATTTGATGTGAATGAAAAATGTTACTGAATTATACATTTTACTAGTGTTTTAACTAATGGCATCTTTTATTTATCCACAAACTAACAGAGCTATTTGGGTTTTATTGACCAGTATGTCTTAATTTGACTAGTGACATTTCCCATGATTAATGCATCTGTTCCTTGATGATGCATGTGCTTCCTGATGCATCACAATTAACTGCTGTTATTCGGTAATATCAGGAAGGACTCTTTTTATCTGGATCTGCATGGCTTCATTCTGCATTTCAAATAGCAGGTAAACAGACAGGGTCTCTTCTGCTCTCATCTGTGTGTTTGAAGTCAGAAATGAGAAATCAGTGTTGGGTTCTGGGTAAAATTCAGCATATTTCTGAAAGCAAATCAGACTGAAATAGTAAATAATGTAACAGTGCTAACCAACAAATACTGTGCACAGGGTATGTAAAAAGCAGAGAATGCAATCTTATGAACACTTATTTGACTTTGTGCCTCTTTTTTTATTTTTATCAGTAGACATGTCCAATTAATAGGCATGAACTCCGTTTTAAAGCTTTTCCCTGGATTTTTAAAATAACATAACAGATCTAGATTCTTATGCATGTTTGCTGCAAATATGCTAAAGATATTTCCTTATGCTAAAGATATTTCCTACTTTTGCTCCAGTCTTGCAAGCACTTACCATTTTGCTAACTCTATGTAGCTGAATAATTCCACTGATGTGAATAGAACTCCTTACATGTATAAACTAAGCACAGTCTTAAGTGCTTGCAGGTTCAGGACCTTTATCAGAATAGCCTGCCTTATGTCATAGGCCCAGCCCAAATGAGAAAAGTTACAGTAATTTAACTTAATGGACTTTAAATTGATCTACCTTGCAACTCAAGGGAAGTGATTTTTTACAATCTATTCAGCACTGGTGAAGCCTCAGCTGGAGTTACTGTGCCCAGGTTTGGGCCCCGCACTTCCTGAACAATGTCAACAATTTGGAAAGAGTCCAGTGCAGACCAAAAAAGTGATTAGAGGTCTGGGAGACAAGACTTATGTTATTTAGTCTGCAGAAGAGAAGACTGAGGAGGGATTTGATAACAGTCTTTAAATATCTGAAGGGGAACTACAGAGAGGATGGACATGGGCTTTTTCCTGTGGCTGCAGGGGATAGGATTAAGAGCAGTAGCCTCAAGCTTCGTCAGGGGAAATTTAGGATGGAGATTAGGACAAACTTTCTGTCTCTGAGGGCTATCATGCATTGGAACAGGCTACCTAGACAACTTTATCCTTGAAAGTTTTCAAGAGCAGGTTGGACAGATACTGGCTGTTTTACTCAGGGATGATCCTGCCTTGAGCAGGAGACTGGACTAGATGACTTTGTGATCTGAACTTAAATGAATATACACCCCTTCTATAGATACATTTAAATCAAACTAATCTTTGCTGAAATTGGTTTAAGCAAGGGTTATGTTGATTTAAATGTCTCTGCATTAGGGTTTTGCATCAGATTATCTGATTATATTTAAAACTAGACTAGCTTTGTTAAATGAGTGCAACTTTGCTGGTGAAGTCCAGCCCTCTCCAGGCTATGGACAGTGAAAAAGCCATGAGCTATGAACATAGATGGAAGGAAAAAATAATTAGGACAATTCCTTCTATCTTGGGGAGAGAGGGAAGGCACCTTTTTTGTTGCATGCTTATGTTAGTGTCAGAGCTGATTTGAATTAGTGCCTCGACACAGTGGAACTTTCTAGCACAAGGCACGGTAAGGCAGGGGAAGTCTCGGCATGGTGAAGAGTTCCGGCATGGATAGAGTTCCCGCCGAGGAAATGCAGATTTGCATAATATGATTGGCTGAAGTTAAATTATTCCCACGTGGCGGATGGCAATTGGCTCGCTGGCCGTATAAAAGGTTAGGGGCATTTCCGCTCTAGGTGGAGAACTCCGCGATTCCCCCTGGAGTGGAACTCCGGCAGCTTGATCACCTGCCAACGACTCCCCGTTGGCAAAGCCTTGCGATGTATCCTCCGTGTTGCATGCCCGAGTTAGACCCGAGCTACCCGGTCTACAAGAGCTCCTTGATTACCGATTAGAGAATAGAATTGTTGCAACTACGATTGCCTGTGCTGTATACGACTCTACAGCGTAAGTAAAGCCATCTCTGTTTTCCAATTGATACGTGTCTTGTCTGTGCCTAATTCCACTCCGGTGATAGAGAGTACCCATCTTCCCATCACGGGATCGCAGCCGCAACCCCAGCTAGTGTTCCCGAGGACTCCTGATCCTCGATTCCCCCTCGGCCCCCACAGTTAGGACCAAAGCTCCTGGGGAAAATGGGGTGATGGTTAAGCTACTAGGTTCACTGATAAGTAGAACTTGTTAGAAATTGTCCACAGAATGTTTTACCATCAGAAAATGGAGTGTTTGTTGAAAGTGGGCATGACTATACCTTAATGTGTATTACCTTATTTTAATGCACATAAGAGTATCACTAAAAAATGGTAATTAGTTAATACTCATTAAAATAGGCTAATGTGCATTACATGTCACTTAAAAATGATGGGTGCCTATACATGAGTGAGGAGCTTGCTCCAACGTGCTGGAATCCCAATGCATTGGAACAGACTCAATTAATCAACTCTGCTGGAGCGTGGCAGTTGGTGTGCTCCATCATCCTCCTGCATCTTGTGTTTCAGTGTCCCCACACTTAAAAATGGTGGCGGGGCACTTGAACTAAAGCTCGTTGGATGAGCTTTAGTTCAAGTGTCCCACTTGCCATTTTCAAGCATGAGGATGCTGATACAGGAGACATGGTGGCACTTTAATCAGAGCGGCTCTTGGAGGTGCTCTAATTAAAGTGCCACCCCTCTTCTCCATCCCCAGACCATGTGTAAAAGTGTCCCATGCTCTTTACTTAATTCTCGGTAAAACAGGCTAATGCACATTTTCTTAGTACCTCACAATAGAAGGCACTTTTACATGTACTTTGGGAGGATGGAGGGGCAACGCTTTAATTAAAGTGGCTCCAATAGTTGCTGTAATTAAAGCACCATAGAGTCTTGTGTATCAGCATCCATGCATGTCAAAATGGCTGTGGGGGCGCTTGAACTAAAGCTTATTTGATGAGCTTTAGTTCAAGTGCCCATGCCCCATTTTGAAGCATGGGGACACTGGTACACATGACGCAGGAGGCTGCTGGAGAGCCATAATTGCCACATTCCAGCAGACTTGATTAATTGAGTCTGCTCCAACATGCTGTAATTATAGTGCATTGGAGCAGCCTCCACACTCGTGTACTAGCACCCAGAGGTACTAGATTTAATGTGCATTAACTAAAGTGTGTTAATGCATGTGTAGACACTCCCAGTGGAAATACTGTGTGGAACATGTTGACTTTGATTAATCTTTTGGGGACACAATCTCTATTGCCAGGCAGATTTTTGAAACTTGTTGCCTACTTGGCTTCTTTAGCCTGCAGTTGGGCCACAGTGTTCCCAGATGATGGAAGTTGGACAGTGCAGGAGGTTGGCTGAAGTCCAGGAAATGCTGGTTTCATAGACCTGAGGCACTTAGCAGGGTGCACCCACCTTGGAGCTCTGGTTCCTAGAAGGCCTGGCAGCTGCCAACTAAAACTAATAAGATTTTGCACCAGTATCACTGCTTCCCTCTGTTGAATAGTAGGGGGAATTGACAAGTTTCGCGCATGGTGAGTAAATGATTCTGCTTTTACGTGGCTTTTTAATAATCCCAAGTGTATATTAGTCAGTGGAGAATGCAGCTGTATCCTGGACTGATTCCTCAGTCCCATTTATTCTCACTCCCTTTTACACTTCTTGTTGATCCATAGAATCCAAATCTCACAGCACTGCACATGACAGCCCTTCAGAGACCCTGGCTTCCAGCCTCTGTCCATTATATACCATTTCTGCTGTTCTTCATAATTTACATTGGAGGGTAATGCCAGACCCTGATTGTTTGTAAAAGGCAACTATCAGCTTTGGAGAATTAAGTTTATCCATATCTTAGGTAGAAAAGGAGAAGATAGCACTCATGTTGTTCCTGGTATCTGCCTAGTTGGGGAGGAAGTTTTCCAGGGGATTAGGTAGGTATATGGATGTATACATTTAGCTTTAACAGTGCAGCAGAGACAAGGTGGGTAGGCAGGAAACGAAGAGGAGCAACGTGAGAAAGTTTAGTGACTGCATATTTTTACTTTATGTTAGCAACCTTTCATTATAGAAGTGACAGGAGGAAGGCTCACTCTGGACGTGTCTACATGTCCTACAGCAATGTAGTGTGTGGCTACATTGCCATACGGCACGCTATGGCTACATAGCAATTGCATAGGTCTACATGTGATCTCCAGCTATGTCACTGTAGTGGTGTGCTCCCCAGGTATAGCACGTCGCTACGGTGATGTAGCGGTAAAATCTAACTGTGCGCCATGCGCGTGGTGCAGTGATCACCTGTAGTGCGCTGTGCCAGTAATCACCTGTAGTGCGCTGTGCCAGTAATCACCTGTAATGTGCTGTGCTTATGTACTTCCAAAAGGAAGAACTGAAGCATGGTGCTGTAGCAACATTGCCGTATGGCGATGTGTATGCACACCCTCTGTGTCCCAGTGGTGAGCATGACCTGGGGAGGGAGATCTTACCCCCAACCCTTTCTTCCAATCCTGTTTATGTATGTTGTGTTAAATAGTCATTGCATAAATGGTATTAGAAGCAGAGATCTGAACCCAGGGCTCCTTCATTCCTAGAGCAAGATCTACTTCACTGGGTCACAGTCAAGCTGACTCTTGTTTGCTCTCATTCTGGTCCCATGAATCTTTCAGCCTCCTAGCTGCTGAGTGACCCAGCTTCAACTTATGGGAGTTCATGTGTGTGAGTTCATGTGCACTCTCATCTTAGCCTAGCCCAGCCCATAACTTGGTAGTTAGGGCATGCTGCTGGGATTGAGGGGTCCCCTAGAATCCAGCTCTCTCTTGTCATGGGCAAATGTTTTAACCAAGCATCTATTCTAGAAGGATGAAGTCTATATTTTGCAATGAATGCATGCTGTCTGTCAAGCAGAGGCACTGGTTCAGATAGATGTTTTCCTGAATTCCAGGAGGATGTCTCCCCTATTAGCCATCAGAATCAGGCTGGACTGGGACATGAAAGATGTGTTCAGGGCTGTATTAGGAGAAAAGGGAGCTTTGTATCTACTGGCTGTAATAAAATGTGCCTCTGGAGGTGCATAAAGTCTGGCAGAGCCTTATTATGCTGCAAGGTGAAGGAGGGTCTGCCTCTGGGGCTCTGATTTGAATGAACAAGAGAGTTACAGGCTTCCACAGGTTTGTGCTTCAGTGTATGAAATAACCTGCAACATCACACAGTTTACAATAACAACAGGGCAAATGGTATCTTTGGTACAGTGTTGATAGGCAGAGGCCTGAGTATCACTGCACATAGCTCAAGGAAGTCTTCTGAACAGTGTACCTTTGAAGCTAAAAAGAAAAAAAAAGCTATATAGGGAATGAATTGGTAAATAATTAAAAAAGGTTATAATGCCTTTTACACAGATCAATTAGTATAGCCTCACACAGAGTCCTGTTCATGGTACGAGCCATCTCCATGGCAAAGAGGAATTTGCAGAATTTGAGCTGGGCTGGGCTGCACCAGTAGGGAGAGGAGGGAGCTGGTCTGGCTTCATAGAGCCCCTGCTGGCTGGGACCCCACGCTCCTGCCACCCTGCTCTGCCCCCCCCTGGCACTGGCCCCGGGGCACTGGTGCAGGCCCTGTGCTCCCACTGGCTCCCCATCCATCATACCCAGTGCCCCCCAGCCTCGCGGTACACACAGGGGGCAGTGCACAGCCCCCATCTCCTGCTTGCCAGCAGGGAACAAGCTGGTGCTGAGTGTGGGGAAAAGCAGCCCCTTCCCCGCCCCGTGGCCGACATTCCCTGCTGCAGCTGCTTGCAGCCCGTGGGATTGTCTGGAGCAGGCACAGGCAGCCCCAGGCAGGCTGCGAGCGGCTGCAGCATGGTGTGCCGGCCACAAGGCAAGCGAGGGGCCGCCCTTCCCTGTGCTCAGCACCAGCTTGTAACCCGCCTGCGCTGCCAGACTGGCAGTGGGGCCGGGTTACAAAGTAGTGCTGAGCGTGGGGAGGGGGGGAAGCAGCCCCTTGCCTGCACCATGCCCGGTGCCCCACGCTGCAGCCGCTCGCAGCCTGCCTGGGGCAGCTTGTGCCTGCTCCAGACAATCCCACGGGCTGCAAGCAGCTGCAGCAGGGAGTGCCGGCCATGGGGCAGGGAAAGGGCCGCTTTTCTCTGCGCAGGGAAGGAGCCCAGGGAAAAGCTGAGCGTGGGGGGAAAAGTGACCCCTTCCCCGCCCCATGGCTGGCACTCCCTGCTGCAGCTGCTTGTAGCCCGTGGGGTTGTCCGGAGCAGGCACAGGCAGCCCCACGCAGGCTGCGAGCAGCTGCAATGCGGGGCGCCGGCCACAGGGCGGGGAAGAGACTGCTTCCCCCAACCCCATGCTCCTTCCCTGCCTGGGGTGTCCCCCGCCCTTCTTCCCCTCCACTTACCTGTGGTTCTGGCATGAGGCAGCCATCTGTTCCCAGGCCAGAAGCCCTGGGCTGGGGCTTCCGGCTGGGGGGGTGGGCCAGGCGGGCCCCACTGTTGTTGGAGCCTGCTGGGCTTCCCCTGGGTCCTACTGCCCTTGGTTCCTGTCATTTTTAACAGGAACTGAGGGCAGAGAAATATTAATTTTCTACATTTTTAGGGCCCCTGCGGGCCAGATAGAATGGCCTTATGGGCCGAATTTGGCCCATGGGCCATATTTTGCTGACCCCTGGTCCACGCAGTCTCTGACATGGGGCTATTTGTCTGAATTAAAAAAATGGATCCCACGTGGTATGGTCCTCCCTCCCCCAAACCACCAGGCATCATCCTGCTATGTCTGGTAACAGGGCTCAGCACAGTGCTTCCTGGTGCTGTGTCTGGCAGGTCACTCAGTGCTCGGTCTTCCTGACCTGGCCTATGTTCTGACTAGATGAATTCTCTGATTCATGGACTCCAGGAGTGAGGGGCTGGGAGCCTGGAAGATTCACCGCTGGGAAGCCAAAATATCTACTTGTACATCTTTTCGCAGCATTTGATGAAGCTAGATCTAGCCCATGGAAGTTTGTGCTATATATATACTACCTAAAGTAGATGCATGTGTAAATATATGTATCTTCTTTAGCAGTGTGTGTGTATCTGTATGTATATCTACTTTAGTCTATAAGGTGCAAATCTACCCTGTCTGATTCAAGCTAAAATATTATAGTTTAGTTCTCCTGGAATTTTTCTGAAAATCTCTGCATATGAACACTTTTGTGTTTTTGACTGTTCACTTCAACTCATGATGGAAAAACACCGTTTGAAAACATGCAATTATTCACAGGAAGGGATTTTCAATTTCTAGCCATTTCTAGTCTGTAGCCAATTTTCTGTGGACCACAATTCAGGGAACAGCTGTAAAAAACATTTTGAAGTCTGTCTTATTCAGCTAATCATTAATGATGAGTGCACTTTGCAACCCAAACAAAAAGCATAATTTTCTAGCAGGCACATATATGATTGCAACAGGTGCATAGTAATTTGTTTTCAATATGTAGAGTGTAGTTTATTAACTACATGTTTGCACAAATGATGGCTGTCTTTTAATTTAAAAAAAAAATAAAAAGCAGCCATGTCAGGATGAACCACTTAGCCTAGTATTTTCAATATATGATTGATTGTTGTTTGGGTTAGTGACAGGACATTTGGAGAAAGCTGCTAAAATTGCTTGCTGCTAAGCAAGCATTGACTGCATTGTTTAGGTCAAAGGTGCTAATGAATGCACATTACATGTGAAGGATCAGGGGCTGTTAATAATATATTATGTATCAGTATTGTGATGGTTTTGCTGACCAGATTTGAGATGCTGCCAGTGTATATATTTACCAAAGGTTTTTGACAGATTGTAGTTTGGATTGCATTATTTTGCAAGAAGCTAATTTATAATGAATGTGCATTGAAATATTAAAGGCAGTTTGAACACCAAGAGTTAAGAAGGTCTTGAATCAAGTCTTAAATAATGAGTGAAGGGAAACACAGCACAGTTTCCAGTTTTGATCAGTACTTTTTCCAAGCTCAGATAATTCACCCAGGGCCAAATTCTGCAGCTGTTTTATGCAGAGACCAGGCACATCCTAGCTATAAGTAGATTGATAGCTTTCATGGCAATATAAATAGCTAGGTTGGTAGACAGTCCTGGTCATCTAGTCATTTGATTCTACGTGGCTAGTCTTCCTTTACTTATCTTCAATAAATGCTACTTCATTTATTTTTTGTTTTGAGCTGTGCTTTGAAAGCTGCTAGTATGTTATGTGGCTGGTGCTATAAACACTAAACTTTTAGCCTTTGTTTCAATTTGGTGAACTCCTAGCAGATCCCCGTATCAGTGAAACACTACAGATTCTCATTGGTTTTTGAAATCTCTTCATATGCCAGATGGTTAAGAACATAAGAAGTGCTATTATGCTAGGTGAGACCAATGGTTCATCTAGCCCAGTACCCTGTCTCTGAGAGTGGCAGAAGTGGATGCTATGCAGGGAGAGCATTGAACTGGGTATATATAGAGTGATGCCCTACTCAATACCCACCCTCTATGGATAGAGACTGGGTTAGAGGTGCTAGAGGAAACATCCCCAACCATTCTCTTCAGTAGTCATTAATAGATCTATCATCCATGAATGTATCTACTCCCTTTTTTGAACCTGGTTATGCTATCTACCTCTACCACCTCCTTGGCAATAAATGTAAGGAATGACTAAATAATCCCAGAGTGCCAGAACTCAGTCTCAAACCTCTGCCCCCAAACTCAGCCCTCCATCAGCCCATGTAATGGGTTGGACTCGATCATTCTTTGAGTATATTGCACCTAGTTAATGATTCACACTAGCTCCATATAGATTACTACTTCTACATCAACCATGTATAACAAAAAAGGCCATCTACTTATATTTCAGCTGAGAAAAATAGTTTCCACACCCCTTTCACTAGCTAAAATTGAACTGCAATACTTCTTTATACGTGTGCAGTTCAGTGGATGGTAACCTAAGGGCTTAATATACGGTTGGATGCAGCTGGGTGCAGTTGCACCTCCTCCTCACCCCTCCTTGGATTTCTGTTCCACCCAAAGTTTAAAACCAACTGGCATCAGCAGCAGAAGCAGCATTTCTATTCAGGCAGCAGTGAGAGTCAATTGACTTCATGGCTCATTATAATCTACCTGATTCTTTCTAACCATTTAATTCCACAGATGTTAAGGACCTTCTCTCCTTCTTAATGGTCCTGATGTTTCACTAATCAAGCTAGCTTTTCTTCATCAGTTCTCCTGTCTGTTAAAGTTGCTCCTGATAATGTAGCTCCTATTTCACAGTCCTATAGACTGCTTTTAATTCTACTTCTGTGCACTAACAGTGTAAGATGTTGATAAATATGACTTATGTGGAAAGGCTGAAAGAGCTCCGGTTATTTAGTCAGGAGAAGAGAAGACCAAGGGGGGATTTGATAACAGTCTTCAAATACCTGCAGGACAATTACAGAGAGGATGGAGATAGCCTTTTCTCTGTGGCTATAGGGGACAGGACTAGGAGCAATGGCCTCAAGCTGCAGCAGAGGAAACTGAGGGTGGAGATTGGGAGGAACTGTCTGACAATGAATGTAGTCAAACACTGGAACAGGCTGCCTAGAGAAATTTTGGAATCTCTGTTCCTGGAAATTTTCAAGAGCAGGTTGGGCAGACATTTGGCTGGGATGGGTTAGCCAGGGATAGTCCTGCCCTGAGCAGGGGTCAGGACTAGATGGCCTCATGAGATCCTTTCCAGTCCTATTTTCCTATGATCCTATATAAGCACTCTTTCCACGTTACTGAAGCCTTTCCAAAAGGGTCTTTTTGTTCAAGTGGATCTTGTTGCAAGCTGGAATGTAACTGAGGGTGAGGGTGGGGGCGAACGGGGGCAGCAGCCTTGGGTACTACCTTTTGGATGTAAAGGGCACAAAAACTGCTGCTGCTGTATCTGGCTGTACTGTCACTGCTGGTAGTACAGCAGCCAGTGCTGCTCCCTGCACTGCCACTGCCCTATTTCATCTCTGGTTGCAAATAGGGAGTTTTCCCCTTGCACCAAGAAACTGCCATTTGCTGTCACTCATGGCCATGAGTCTTAGAAACTTGTTTTTTTCTTATCAGTCAAGCTTTCTTACCTTTCATTCAATTTTTCTACTTATCAGTCCAGCTTCCAAGGCTTTGTTTTGCTGCACGCAGTCGTCTGCTTTTGGCAACTAATTACTATTTGTTTATATGACCTGGTGGCCTTGAGAGTGCTTCTCCCACTTCAGCACCGTCTTTCAGGAGAGGCTTTTTTGAGCAATGACAAACTATGAGAACCGTGTGCTAACATAACACACGGCCATCTGTAATTCTTGTGGGGTAGCTGCATACACTGGTGCTCGTAGATGCTTTTATGTAATCTCAGTCAGCCGTGGAGTTCTTTGCATGTGCTCATTGAATGAAGTCCCAGATTTCCATATTGAGCATAATGTTGCAGCACTCATGCTTTGTGTATGAGAAATTCTCATTACACAGAAGAATATGCAGGCTTACAGATCACTATATGTCACTTACTACACTTACTGCACCTGAACTCTAATTAACATTACATTCACAACTAGCTAAAATATACAGAACAGTGATTCTTAGCTTATAACCACCTGGCATGCTCTTTTCCCAGCACTGTGTAACTGCTTTGCTTATAATGCAGAGCAGTAAGAAAAAGTATAGGTGAATTAAATATACAGGCATAATGCCATCTTTCAGGCTGGTTTTTTGCAGCCAAACTCTCTGCTGGATCCTTGTTAAAGTGCAACATTTTCACCAGTCAGCTGGGTAGCTCTGTCCTCATTAAGATTATAAAATCTCTTTGGATTACTTGCTGCCTGGCTCATTATCCTGCTATTTGACAACTTGAGTTGGGGAAAGAATACAGAAAAAGGTTATTATAGAGACCTCTTTTCCATAACTTGGTGGTCATTTTGCACTTCTCAGTGTGATGTAAGACCTTCTGGTGGATGCTGGGTCCTGGCAGTACCCCAGTAATGAATTGTTCTCCCTTTCCATTGGGGATGGGAGAAGAAGTAATGGACTTAAATTTCAGCAAGAGATTTAGTATAGATGTTAGGGAGAAAAAGCTAACTTTAAGAATGGTTAAGGAGTGAAAGATTACAAGGGAGACTGTGACATCTCCATTCTTGGGGATTTTTAAGAATGGGTTATACAAACATCGGGTATGAATAATTTCAGTCCAGTTGACCTTCACATAGGGGAAGGAACTAGATGACATCTTAAGGTCCCTTCCTGTCCTAATTTCATTTTATTAATTATAACAAATATAAAACAATAGTACCTCACTTCTCATGATTAACAGGCAAATGGATTCAAATATAAATAATTATTTACCCCTGTACTAGACCATGAGTGTTTTCCTTACAAGTGTGGCAGACTTACCTGCTCAAGAATTCTTAATTCTGATTGGTAGAGCCTGTCCTCCAGTTGGGGGGAGTGTGGGGAGGAGCCGGCGCCGCCCCTTTACTGAAGGGAGGGGGCCAGGAGCTGAGTTTGGCTGCTGCAGGTCTGCTGGACTGCAGGGGTGGAGCCCCCGAGGGTATGAAAGGCGCTGCATCGACACGGCTCGAGCCTGTGTCCCCAGAAGGGACTGGACAGAGCGGCGTGCAGATGGGCACATGGAGAGCCAGCCCTGGGAGCAGCTTGAGGCTGCTCAGGTTAGCCCTGGTGTAGGCCAGATAGCCGGAGCCCTGCAGTGTGGCCTGGCCAAGAACCAGAAGAGCCCTGGAGCCTAGGGCAGGGCCCGGGAAAGGGAAGGCCTGGGCATAAGGCTGAGTAAACCCGGCCAGCTGCAGCTCGATTCCCCCCGGGACAGGGAAGAACCCTCGGTGCCCAAAGCGGGGCACATGGCCAGGAGGGGAGGTCTCGGCATGAGGCAGACAGCACGAGGGACCTCTGACTGAGCGAGTACCCTGAGGCCCGGGTTGATGGCTCCTCGGAGAGGACTGTGAATTGCTGGCAGAATCGGGTCCCGCAGGGGAGGCATTCCTGAAATAAGGCTGTGCTTTTACATGATATAAGGAGGTGGTTCCTGGCTTACCTTATTGTAAATATTTCTCTGTATATCCTTAGTGCTGTTGAATGACATAATTGGAAATACTTACTGGAAGTTTTCTTTTATTTGTTGGGTGATACCTACTGTAGATACTTACCTTTATATATTGGATAAGGATAATATGTATATTGTAATTTAATAAACTATAAATAGTTAAGAGCATTGACGTGGAGCTGACTCTATAGAGGAAAGAGGGACCAGAGCCCAAATCACAGGTGCCCCTCTCACAGCACTGTCACTTGCCTCATCTATCTCTTCCAGTTGAGGACGGGCACACCCTTGGGCTTGCACAGTTCTGTGCCTTGGGCTTGCGAACTACTTCTTTACTGGCTTCATCTTCTGTTCTTTCTACAGCAAAGGACATCCCCATGTTTCTTCATGGCTTTGAGGTGCAGTTTGCATTTCTTTCCCACCCACTAAAAACTTATTTCAAAACTGTTCTGCACGTTTGGCCCTGTACATGTAACACATCTGCCTCTGTGGCTGTCAGGAGAGGAAAACAAACGCTTCTTTGTTTTTAAAATATTGTAACTGACAAGTAATAAATTTTCAAGATGCCATTTGGAGACTCAGAAGTGCTTATTATGTTTATCTACCTTCAGAGTACTTTTCCGTCATTTATTTGAGATGATTAATGATTCAAAGTTGTTAATTCTCCTCTTGTATCCAACATGGCATTTTAAATCTTTCCTTTTAATTTTAAAGAATGAAATGAGTTTCACTTCCTGACATGATTTATCACTGCCAGAACTGATGGAATATTATCCTCTTATCAAAATCATGCCTGCTTTTTATTGCAGCAGCATAACAGTAGGAAAATAATAACATATAACCTATCGTACTTCAAAACACTATATAAATATTAACAGATTTGGCCTCACAACCCTGCAGTGCACTAGGTAAGTATTTATAATGCTGTTACATGTATTGCCCAAAGCTATACGAGTGGCAGGATCACAGTCAACACTGTGGCATCTTTACAGTGCTTAAACTGAGAGACTGCTGTTCTTTTCAGCACTAGACATGGTTATAGATTAAATATGGCACCAAACACTTTGCTTTTCAGATCACCTTCTTACCAGGCTAGTGTAATGGTGTAACTGTAAGTTATTTAGAAATCATTCTTGGAACTAGAAATCATAGCTCGTTACCTACCAGCTCTTGAAGGGGTTCTCCTGATTGTAATCCATATTTTTGGGGCATTTGTAACAACTAAAAGGAGTGGTTCTACGTTCTTTTTGTGGTATCAATTTATGAAACTTCCCATTCCTTGACCTCAGATCATCCTTTTAGAATAGATTATTGAACAGTTACAACAACTGAAGATTGAGAAGATCTATAACACAGATACCTCCTTTTGCTCCCAATGTCATTGTTGGCAGTCCTTTGACATAAAGCTGACAATCTTCCAGTAAATAGGGAAGCCATCAGCAGGGATCCTGGTTTTCTCTGATAAAAAAAAAAATCCCCAATTTTTGTATTAAAAAAAAAGTAACTCAAAATCCACATTTTTCCATGATCAAAATGAAGCACCACTATGTATAGATATCTATATATCTATATATTAGTGGAGTTTCATTTTGATCATGGAAAAATGTGGATTTTGGGTTACTTTGTTAATCTGAAAATTGGGGATTTTCTTTTTTATCAGAGAAAATCAGGATCCCAGTTTATTAGTGAGGTGTAGATGACTGAGGAGGCTGATTTGAGATCCACATATTTGCCTGCAAATGTGGCAAATAGTTCTGGGAGGAAGGAGTAGATCCTGGTGATGTTGGGTCACAACTCCTTCTCTTTGAATCTCATCTGTCTGCCTCAATAGTGAGGTAAGTTTGCTTGAATGCTCAATGCCTTGTACATCAGAGTGGCTTTGGTGATGATCCAGTGCTTGAGTTTCCTGGGTGCTGATGTTAATATTGCATTTGAAGGCATATTAGCCTTCAAGATATCCTTGAATCTCTTCTTTTGCCCACTTCCAGAGTGGTGACCCCTGGCGAGGTAGAGGAAAAAAGGGGAAAATAATAGTGTCTCTAAAGAAATTAAAACTTACCAAGCAACCTATGAAAAAAACTCTATACCAGAGATAGACCGCAAAGTGGAAAACAGGACCAGAGAGTCCTGGAAGTCTAGGAGGATTTCCCTAATGCAATTTTATGTGGAAGGTTATTGAACAACATGGTAAGGCATGGCAGTACAAAAGCCTAGGATGGAGTATGAGATCCAGTCCCTATCTCTTCCAGTTTAGGGTTGTTCCCTGGGTGAGTCAGTGAAAAGAGCTAATTACTAGAGATCTAAATTCTGAACTAAAATCTAAAATATTTTAAGGTATTTATTAAAAAAAAACTAATTTAAATGTAAATAATTTACAGGGGTTCCCAGGTACATGAAACTGAAAATTATGTGATCAGTAAGAGATTGAGAGCCTGCTAGCACACAGGAAATGTATGCCAGAACTGCTTCACCAGAGGGAGACCAGCAAAAGTAAATGCATTTATACAAAGTCTCTTAGCTGTTACTAAGCCCATGAGAATATGAAGTGAAACAAATTCAAGCATGAGCAATGAAATCTTTTGATGCGCGTGAAAACCTATGATGCATGGTTTGACCAATTAGTGCGATGACTGTAAATGTTAAGTATAGATAACTAAAGTCATGGAATAAAGTGACTCTAATGCAGTGGTTCATTTAAAATATCATTTATAACTTCAATGCTGTGTACTAAGAACTAGGGTAGAAATTGTGGCAAATGAGTTCCAGAGTGGGTCAGAAGCCAGAGTTGATAAAAGTACAATCCATGATAATTTAAACTTGTGTGGCATCATTCATTCAAAGTGCTTTACAAACATTAATTAATTAAGCCTTGCAACACCCTGCTGTGAGCCTCCAGGTAAGTCAAAGCGTTCTTATCACACTTTCACAGAAGTTAAATAAATCAAAGTACAGAAAGATGGTTTTGCCTGGGGTAGCACAGCAAGTCCGGGGAAAAACTGCAAATAGAACCTGTAGTCCTGACACCCCCCTTCCCCTGTACCAACTGCTGAGCACACTCTCTTTTAAACCAAAAAGAGAAGAAAAGAGAAACCCTTGGTGTGATGAGACTGAATAGTCAACCCAGTTTTATACTGGTGTTCTTTCTTTTGGAGCACTTAAGGCAGGGGTGGGCATTTATTTGGGCTGGAGGACCACTTAGGGGGTTTTGGTAAGTTGTCACAGGCCAGGTCAGCAGGCATCCCACCCTTCCCGCTGCAACAGCTCACCAAAACTCCCTAAGTGACTCTGTCCCAGGGCACAGCATGGTGTGGTGCGGCCCAGCCAAGTGCTGTCACCACCTGGGGATCCTGGGGTCTACATGGAAACTGGCTCAGGACCCAGCTAAGGTAAAAGTGTTGCTTTGGTGAAACACCATGTTAAAGGATGAAACAGTGCTCCAGAAGAAACAGGTTTGGCAGCAGGTCCTCCTTGGGCTGGGAAAACAGGCTGTGCCAGCAAACAGCTGGTTGGGGGTGAGGGGGATGCATTTCTGCATTGGGTCTGTGCTGTTAGATTCAGCTTCAGGATTGGGATCATACGATTTGCTCCTTGATGTGGAAATAGTAGAGAAATTTAAACATTTGGAGCAATAATCACTGAGGACAATCGAGTAACTGAAGAAATCAAGGCAAAAATTGACCGGGCTAATGTATGCCTGTTGAGCCTGGATAAAATACTGGCATCAAAAAAAAGCTCAAGAAATCTTACAATCCAGCTGTATAGTGCCGTTGTTCAATATGTCCTTTTTAATGGATGTGAATCCTGGATACTGGCAAAGGCAAATGGAAGAAAAAGGCAAGTGCCTGAAAACAAAATGCTAAGAAAAGGGACAGGCACGGTGGATGAGGAGCAGGTAAGAGAAGAGATGAAAGCTATAAGTGACATTTGGTAGGTCTGTGAGCTGTCATGGGCCCATTGCGCAGGTTTACGTGCCTAGACTGCTCCAGAGGACCCAGCAGGGAGCGGTGCCAGCCAGGTAGGGGTGTGTTCTGCTCAGTCCAGTTGAGAACATGCACTTTTGTAGGTGGGAATGAGAAAAGGTGAGAGGTTGGGAGGGAAGTTGGATGACAGGAGCTAGGCTGAAAAGATGCAATGTACAATTTTGTGTCAGCTGTTTGCAGGTATCTGCTTTGGTAGAGGACATTTTGTTTTGGGACATGGTTTCAAACTCCCTTGAGAATAGACCTGATAGCCTTGGTGTAATCCATGGCAAATGAGAATGAAGGGAATTCACAGGGAAGAGGGAGACGTATGGAGAAGTCCCTGCACTGAATTCTCTACTAGCCTGTGAATAACAAGGCTGTAGGTTTCCACATGCCTGCTAGTTCTCCGAAGGCGAGAGACACAAGTGCTCTATGAAAGGTAAAAGTCTTTAAATGCTACAAACTTTTAGCATTCGAAGAGGTAGACTTCTACCCCCTCCCCACCACTCCTTGAAGGGAGCTGTGTCCGTCAAGCATAAGCGGGGCATGGAGAGCTGGCTGTACGACATGCACACATCTGGCAGTGGGCAGCGTTCTGCTCAGCAAGGCTTTAAATTATTTGATGTTCATAGCTCAGGGTCCTCAGGAGAATCCCAAGAGCCCGTCAAGCTGCGAGTTGCCTTGTGGGTTGGGGTTGTGGTGGCTGTAGTTTGTGACCTTGAGATGACTGTCTGCGATATCGTCTGAGTTTTCTACGTGTTCCCTCTGTGCGGAGATTGGGAACCCTTCTGTGGTCTGAGAGTGCCTACATGAGGTTAAAGGCGACAAATGCACGCTCTGCACTTTCCCTCTGCCACAAGAACTTTTACTTTTGTTCTTTTGTGGTGTTACCTCTAGCAAAAATAAATGGTTTACCAACAGAAAGCAGACGACAGACAAATGGAAAACTTAATGTGAATCAGGCTGAATTTGCTTGCAGGTATGACTAGCAAAGCCACTGTAGATGCAGTCTGAAGGCAGCAGTAAAATAACTTTACCATGCTTTCCTGGTGCTGCAGTATTTCTGTGATATTCTTGATGGATGACTCGTATCCCCTCGGAGATATTTCTGGCATAGATGATGTGTGCATGAAGCTCTTCCTTATGGCCGCTAGCTGGTGCTGTTAGCCTGATTTGAGAGCTCTAGACTGCAGTTTTAGTCAGACACCATCAGGAGCCACTGCTCACAAGCATCTTGATGCCTGCAGCATCTCAGTTCCTTGTCTTGCCGTATGCAGGGAAGCAAAACAATTGGCAGGAGGTGCAGCAGAGAACCAGCCCAAGGGCAAACCAGTAAGAGCAGTGTCTCCAGCCCCTCCAGTTTCTCAGTGCTGCACTGAAGAGGTGTGCAACGAGCGGGGAACCTCTCACATGGCCCCGCTCCATTGTCTAGAAACCAGGCTCCTGAACCAGTGGGTGGCCATGACCAAGAGAGATCCCTGGGAATGGTACTAGGTAGTTCATACAGGGTAAAAAGTGATGCTCAGTAAAGGCAAGGCCTTGACTCTTGGGGAAGGGAGGTGCCTAAGAGGGAAGAGCCTGGAGAGTGGTTGAGATCAGGGTTGTGCGAGGAGCAATGGAGTCGGGGAGAGCTCCTGAAGCAGTAGAGGATTTGAGTGTCACTCCCATCATCAGAAGGACAGCAGGAGATGCCTCCACTTCTTTTGTGAATGTGTTTTTTTTCCAGATTAGATTTGTTCCCATTTATAACTCCCCATTGAAAGTGGGAGGGGGCAGAGTGTTTACCTTACTAGTTAAAATACCACCAGAATACCAGCACTTTTTTAAAGATGAAAAATAATGTTGTAAGCATGACAAAGAGACATTATGCTGTGAGAAACTTCCCTTGTTCTTTTATTTTTATTCACTTCTGTAAAAGGGAGTAGGCTGGGTGCTATAGGGAAGGAACACATTGTAGATGCCCTAGGACAGAGATGGAATAGATAGTACTCGGGAGGAGTTGTTTTTGCATTCCCACACATTTCCATAGCCTGAGATGCTCCAAGGATGCATTCATTTTTAAATACTACATTTCCTCTTAGCGAACCCTTCCCCAACCCACTGGTGCACAGCTACAATAGCAAAATGCATAACAGGGACTTGATTCTGTTTATAAAGCATTTAGCAATGATGCACCTTCAATTTTTTGGTTCAGTGTGCAGCACTATTCCTCCTGATATGTCGTGGGAAATTGAGTTTACAGCTGGTTACCTTCTGGAATAAAAAAGTAAATAATACAACCTCAAATTTCATTCAAGGAAAGTTTTGCTATGACTGCTGTCTCACCTATGAAAAATGTTTTTGATTTCTGGACTCTTGTCTGAGTAGTGCAATACAGTGTTACCAGCTCCATGAATCCATTAGAGCTATTTAAGGAAAATATATTTGTTGCATTTTGAGCAGCCAGAATTGCACAAGAAAGCAATAATGTAACTGGGGAGTATAAAGACATCTAACTTCAGTTCTTTTGTTTGAATCACTTCAGAATCAGTCAGAGGAAAATGCTGTTCCTAGCTTCTGTAATCCACAGCGGGGGATCTGCATGAGACACTTCAGGAGAAAAGAAACATGCAAAGAGAACTAGACTGCTGCATGAAAAAGTAGAACCATCAAGCTACGCTGAAGTCGAGGGGAATTCAGTTCATATCGGTGGCCCTTAATTAAGTTTTCTAACCTATACAGTGAATAAGACAATCTTGCAGTCGGACCTTATTTGTTTGTCATAAATAACTTTTTTCTCTATCTAGCACACACAGATCAATACACAGTATTGGAAAAAGCTGCTTATATATCTCTAAGTTGATATAGAAAAATTACCACACCTTAGTATTCTCTCTCAAGGAATATTTATCATCCTATGAAAGGTGTATCCTAATGCACATATACTTAGGAAGATTCAAGGTTTTTTTGTGAGTACTGACCAGTATAAGCTTCACTTTCTGTTTACATATCTTTTCTAATGGATAAAGAGTAGGGCTTATTTAGTGGTATGCTGTGGCTGTTTAACGCTGCTTCAGCAATGCAAAAGAGCTGTAACATTTACATTCAGGTTACAGCTAACACTGGCTTTGTACAAAGCAGCCGAAGTGTGTGGATGAACTGGGTCCAATAATGTGCGTGCCAAATGAGTGTGTGTGTGTACTTACTTTGTATTGGTAAAATTTCACATCTGCATAATTCCAAGTGAGTAGCAAATACAAGTATTCATTACTTTGCTTTCCAGCAATTTAAAGGTTCTGTCAAGATTTTATATTCAGAAACAAAATCAGCAGAATTGCCTGCATGTTCAGTTCCATAGAAAATTGTGACCATAAGAGTAATATACATTATACATGTACACACAAACTAATGTGTCATAATAATAAAAGATTAGGAACTGTAGGTCAAGCTAGGGTAGTCCATTTAGTATTGTGACTAGATATTCATAGAAGATGGCTTTGTTTTTCTGAGGTATGGCTTCTACACTATTATTTTTAGCATTGATTTCATTACTGTGGAAGAGGACTTGCAACTGTAGTTCTTGTTCTTTTTCTTTTTCTTTGCTTGTGATTTTTGTTTGACTCTGCTCATCAGTCCTTGAGTTACTGCTGAATATTTGCTTCCTCGAGCTCTTTTGGGCAACTGCTCATGATACGGAGATTTCTGGCAGGGCTGTTCTGGTGAGTTCTGACCAGAGGTGTAACTATCAGGGTTTGTGCCCCGGGAGGCAGGGATGGCAGTAGGTGTCAGACCACAGTGGCCACTGTTATGCTACTGTTTCTGAATGTAGGTTGATTGTTTTACTCTTACTTTTTCACTGTTCTTGTGTCACAGAATCATAGAAAATTAGGGTTGGAAGGGACCTCGGGAGGCATGACAGGTCTGTGTCCCGTGGTGCTATAGCACTCTTGGGGGACGCACATCTCCTGCCTCTTCTGATCCCTTGGGGTGCCCTTTTCTCTTGTTTCCTGCCACACCTTGATGTTGTTCAGAAGAGAAAGGATGGGAGGCTGTCCTGAGGTCCAGAGGGAGTCTGGCCTACTGCTGAGCTGCCTGTGGCTGAACTGTCATGGCCCTTTGTACCTGTCGGTGCCTCGGGACACTAGGTGCTTTAAGGGCTGTGTACTTGGTCACTGTCTGCCCTACAGCCATGCTCATGCCTTGGAGATGTTACTGATTATAACTATAGTGTGGTGGCTTGCCCCAGTGCAAGGCTTGTCCCACTTAGGTCTCTAAGCCTTTATTAGGGGCTTTGGCCTTCTTGACTTTGGCCCCCTATTTTCTGGCTGGGCCTCCCTTTTGCCTAGGCCCACTGTGCTGGACTTGGGCTCTCGGGTGCCAGCCCTGTCTCTCGCCCTGGCCCATCTCTCACCCTGGGCCCCGGTCATAGACCTTACAGCCTCAGGCTGTCTCTACTGCCCTTCCTATTTCAGGCTTCTGACCCTCTTGGTTTCTGCCTGTGGCCTCCTCTTCTCCCCTTTCAGCCACAGCTGGTGAAAGCCAAGCTATTACTTTAACAAAAACCTCCCCTACTCTGGGTAAACAAACATTGGTAGTGAAAGAAAAAGGGCAAACTACCACTTGAAGGAAATCCTCCCCTACTCTGGCTAAGCAAACATTGGAACAACCTTCATCTCCTGGGGCTCTCACCTCTCTGCCTTCGGAGCGCTTCCTTGCCTGCAAGAGGGTTTGTGTGCAGCCAGTCTGTCCGAAGAGCTCGGCTCCGTGCACATCCCCAGTTCTCCTTTTCCCTCTAGGTGTTCAGTTCATATTCCCCTGAATGGTGCCCTATCAGAGTCAAATGGCTCTTTATCCCCAACTGCACTTTAGGTCTGCTGCATGATTCCCTTGCATCAGCTGCCTGTGTGTCTACATGGCAGGCTAGCCTGCTGTGTTTCCCCCCACTTTAGTAACAGGAGCCATTGGCTCCCTGTTACAGGAGGTCATCTAGTCCAACCCCCTGCTCAAAGCAGGACCTTCCCCAACTACATCATCCCAGCCAAGGCTCTGTCTAGCTGGGTCTTAAAAACCTCCAAGGATGGAGACCCCCACAACTGTCTGGGAAGTCTGCTCCAGTGCTTAACCACCCTGCTTGTGAGAGATTTTCTTAATATCTAACCTAAACTTCCCTTGCTGCAACTTGAGACCGTGGCTTCTTGTTCTCACAGTTTATCCAACAACGGAAAGAAGTTTCATATAGCAAAATAACAGGAAGCGTTTGTAGTCCTTACAGGGGCATCTACATGAGATGCTACAGTAGCCGAAAAATACTGTGCAGTAGTGCATCACAGCATGGCCAGTGCTAATATGCTACTGCACAGTATTATTAGGCTACTGTGCAGTAGCATCACCTGAAAGACGTTCGCCAGCACCACTGTTCAGTAACAATGGTTCTCGCGCATTTATTTAGTATTTGCTAATACAAGTACTAAACAAATGTGCAGTAATCACTGTGCCGTAGCTTCTTGTGTACCCAGCGTGTGGTAAATGCTTTGAAGCCTTCTGGAAATATTGTCTTGGTGATAGGTTATGCTATTTAATCCATGTGGTAGAGTCCCAGCTGATATAAGGGTTCTATGGTTTTGGGCCCTTGGCCTGCACCATTAACAGTTCATGCTCCAAACATTTAAAGCTTCTAAATAGATGAGACAAAGGGTGTGAAGAAGGAACAGGGAAGTGAAGTGACTTGCCCAAGCATAGGCGAGATTGGCCCATACCCCGAGATTGGCCACCGCCAGCTTCTGCGGGTGGGCAGTCGCTGTCCCCCACTTATTGCTGACACAGCCTCTGATGGCTGCAGGTGGTTCCCACTCACCACTCACCTCCCACCGCCGCTGACAGTCCCCACTTGCCACTCACCACCACTGACACTGCCAGCAGCGGCTGCGGGCAGTCTCCACTTGCCATTCACCACCAAGGTGCCCCCTCCCCAATTAGTGGGAGCCACTAGTCGTTCATGTGCCCAAGGTCACAAAGCCAGAAGTGAACCCCATGCCTCCCTACCTAGTACACTTTGCACTGAACCATGCTGCAGTGCCTCTACCTGAATGAGTAACACTTACCAACTGAGAAAGTTTAATGAAAGAACGCAGTACTGATTCACTTTCTCCATTCAGTGTAGTTGTATGCCTCAGGGAGCTATCATCCTTTTACCCTAACCTGTGTGAAATCCTTCCGGAGAGCACTCAGACCTGCTTCTGACTTGACATTTTGGTGTTGGAAAAGCTGAGTGTTCTGTTTCTCCTTTGCTGTCAGACTTGGTCCTCGGCGTTGTAGTGTAGACTGAAGGTGAATAATGTGTGGTCTTTCAATGAAGGTAGAAGAGGTATTTCTGGCTACTGTAGCACTGGGGGTGCTGATGAGTAATACTGAGACCATTAAGATCCTGAGGCTGTGCACCACCTTGATGTTTGGAGGTCAGTCATCCTTATTAGAGAGTTAACACCAACACCACACCTTCTGTTTATTCCAGAACTCTAGTGCTTTTTAAAAATTCAAGCCAAAAATATCTTTTTTCCCTTTTTTTGCATCATAATGTCTCTCCCCTTCTGCTACTGCAGAGTGCTGTAGCTATTGCTTAACTCATCTGAGATTAATTGTGCCCGAAAAAGCACAAGTTATGTTGTGTTGTATAGAGTGTGTTCTCTAATCTCCTTTTGGAATGTTTCCATTCATAGGATCTTAACGGCTTCCCTTGGCAGGCTGATCCAATACCTGACACTTCCATGCTACTTCTGCACCACAATCTAGTTTGGGGGGGTTTTTTTGCTTCTTAATGACATCTGATGCTGTCCTTTTTTTGTTCCAACCTAATAACTCAGACCAGATGGCTGAAGTTGACCTAGCATAATCTGGTTCCCAGGATATAAATGATGAAATTTAGACATATTATAATATTCCCTTAGTTTAATAAAAAAAACCCAAGCACTTGTAGCAAGAGGACCTGACTGTTGATTTTTGTTTGTTTGTTTAGATTAATGCAGTCTTTCTAATTGGTGTGCATCCTGTGCCCTAGGCCCAAAAGCTTAAAATATGCTACATTACTCATAATCCCTAGCACTGGGATTTAACATTGGGGTCAGGCTACCTAGAGAGATTGTGGAATCTCCATCCTTGGAAGTTTCAAGATGTTGGACAGACACTTGGCTGGAGTGGTTTAGTCAGGGATGATATTGCCCCTGAGCAGGAGGCCAGACTAGATGACCTTGTGAGGTCCCTTTTAGCCCTACTTTCCTGTGATCCTAGTTATAGTTAAATAGGCTGTCCAAAATTGCCTGGCTAGGCAACAATGAGTAAAATGTCGGTAAGCCAGAAGAGTAGTAAGGTACGTATCCACAGGAAATGCTTTCATTTTGCTAGGCACAGATGGAAAAAAACCACTTTAGCCCAGGGATTTTCAACCAGGGGGACCCCCCCCCCAACTTGTCGACTGGCTGCTGGGGACACCCCCCCCCCCCCCACCACACACACGCACTTGTCTGGCCACCAAGGGATTCCAGCCTTCTTGCCCAGCCGCTGGGGGTACACTGACTCAAAAAGGTTGAAAAACCCTGCTTTAGGCTACAACTTCTGCCTGTGCGTATCTGCTTCCTTATGGGCCTGATCCAAAGCCTGTTGAAATTGGTGGGAATCTGTTTGACTTGAATGGAGTTTGGATAAGAGCTGATAAGTGTGAGTCTTTACATCACATGGTGACATGTATAGCAAGTTAGAAGGGAAGAAGTGTTTGCTGAAACATACACCATAAATTCAAACTCATCAATGTACAAGGTCAGCCTTTTAAACTTAGTTATTCTTGTTGTGCGGGCTGGGGGTGAGCCGGGCCCATCTTTGCGCACGCGGGCTGTGGCCAGCAGCCCGGGCACGCGGGTTGGAGGAGACCATGCGGCGGCAAGGCACGCACGGGCTAGAATTAGTCACAGAGGCGTAATGGTTGATTTAAAGATTATTTACTTACACCCAAGATGGTCGTGGTGTAGGCTGGACAGTTTCCAGGTGCAGCTCCGCTTAAATCCTTGTTGGAGGACTACGACAAATTCGGTTCTTTGGCCCCGGAGTGGTTAAGGCTCCACGGGTTCGGCAATTTCTTTCCCACGGAGTTGTCAAAGCTCCGTGGGCTCTGTTCGGTTCTCAGGCCCCGGAGTTGTTAAGGCTCCGTGGGTTCAAAAATTGAGTATATAGGAAAGGGATACGTCTAGGATTGCGCTCGGCGACGGGGAGAGGCCAGAGGCTGTTTAGACCTCTGTTGCCTGCTTAAGAAATGCCTTGGGTCCGTGAGGATCCACAGCGCTTAGAGATCTTCATGTTCTTTAAGTGATTTCTCTCCAACTTGAGCGGAAGCCACCCAAGCCCTTTATACGGCTAGCAAGCCAATCGCTAGCCGTTACGTGTGCATATATTAGAGTTGGCCAATAATGTGGCACAAACTCTCATACAAATGGCGGGAACTCCTTTGCACCGTACATCTCTGAGATGCAAAAGAAATGCACCATGCAAAGAAAGCTTCAAATTGGCAGGAAATTCCCCGTTGCACTGGAGTTCTCTTCTGCAGCAAAGAACTCCACCATGCAAGGAAGCTGCAATTTAGCGGGAACATAATTTAGCGTTGCCAAAGCGCACACAAACAAAAACTCACAACTTTGGGTTGTGACACTTGTTACATAAAATATAGACAGTACTGGGAAGACTAGCATCAATTTGTTTGTTTTCACAGTTCAGTCTTCCCTTTTCCTCCCCCAGCTTTGTAAATGCAAGACTGCTATAACTAGAACTTTTCTCTCTACTCCATGCTCTTTTAGACATGTGATCCTGATTCTATTCTTGATTTGCAGTTAAACTGGGATGAATTTAGCTGAAGTGGGGAGACTTAAAAAGGAGTAAATATAGGGAAAATGTGACCCCAAAACATCTGTATCTTATTTGGATAGTTTTAGTAGTAGTGTTGTATTTTGGATGAAAAGGCTTGCTTAGCTGTGTAATAAGCGGAGAACGAATATATACAAGCATATGGATCATTGGGAGGCAGTACTGATGACTTGAATAAAAACTTGACACTTCTTCCACATATTAAAAAGAGTCAGGAAATCAGCTGGTATGGTGCAGGGTTCTGTATGACAGTAAAGAGGTATTAGGAGCATATCTCAGCCCCTTCTCAATACTGGAATGATGCATGTTCCCACATTCCTTAAGGGGGATAAATGGTGGCAGATAGGATGTTTCCTTCCCAGTCCATAAAATACTAGTGAAGCCACTCCATACCTGCTTGTACAGTAGAGAGTTTCTGCAGTAGCCACGGTCCCTTTATCCTGCTTCTATGGGTGTGTCCAGATAAGTGCATAAGTGCATTTCCCCAGGGAAAAATAGCAGCACGTGCATGCTCTGGCTTTCGGAGAGTTGCCCCATGTGGGATAGGGGGAGGCTGGAGCCAGCATTTGGGCTGGCCCTGGCAGCCTGACTTGTGCAGGTGTTCCAGGGCTCCAGCGGTAGCGATCCAGCAGCAGGGAGCCTGGCCAGCAGCTGGAGTCTGGCTCCGGCTGGCCAGGATCCAGTTTCAGGCAGCACATGCTGCTGCCACGTGTGCCACCCTGCTTTCTTCTGCCACAGGTTTTTTTGACACCAGGGTCTCCTGGTGTCAGAAAAAAACACTGCACTGCTAATTAGCAGTGTGGTGAACATGGGCATTTGCAGTGCCTGTGGTTTGTGGTGCCACACATGGGTCTGCACCACCACAAACCTCACATGTGTGCTCATCTGGATGCACTCTATCGGTCATTCCTACCTAGTAGATCTACATAGGCCTGAATACACTGGCCATTCCTGAATCCATCCCAAATTCTTTGAGCCCAGTTGTTGCAGATGGATTTGAGACTCTCTTGCACACTCATTTGCTATCCTCTGCCAGTGATCTCTCTCGGCCTGGCGACTTCTGAGGTCTTGCGCACAAATTACTTAAACTCATTCTTAATATTTGTAACAGACTTTGAAAACCTTGTCTGCATAGAACCGTAGAAGTGCATATAATTATTATTATTCTGCTCCTCTGAAGTTGGTATTCTCCAACCTTTAATCATTTTCCCTTCAATTTATCGCTCTTTCTGGGGCTGAGGCGACTAGAACTGAAAGCGACAGTCATTGTATTGAATCATCTTTTTTTCTCTCTCTCTCATTAGCATGTCAGTGAAGGCTCCTGTGGTCACAGAAGAATGTTTGAATGCAGATTAGTCAACTATAAATTTTGTCATTGGAATTTTCTTACCCTCATAATTCATTTAACCTTTCTGCTGGCAGAGCAGTCATATTTTCTTATAATGAATTAATATTGTGATTTTTATATAAATTACACACACCCAAGCTGTGTTAAAAGAACATCATTGTGGCTGGAAAGTCCAGCAGTCAAAGATTAAAAATGAGGGAGGCTTGTGCAAACTTATCATATCATACTGTGATTCTCCCCATGACCCCTGCCTCAGTCAGTGAAGGGGATGGAACTGCTTTGGGGATATACCAGAGTTGTGACATAAAGAGGATTTGTTCATAGATTCCATATCTCATTTGTTGCAGAAGTTGGAAAGTTTGCAGTGAATCAGGCAGATGGGTGCATGAAGGGAAAAAGGGAATCTCATGGATAAGACAGTTGAATATCACCACAAGGATGTAGCTTATGCCCTTGCTGCCATAGTATTTCTGTGTGATGCTGGCCAGTCCACTTAAACCAGTTCTGTAAAGGTGACTACTAACTGTCTCTCTCATTTTCTGAGAAAGTCCCCAACTAGAGAACTGGGATGTTGATTTGCAGCAGTGCTTAGAACTCAAAGCTACAAGGCAGGTCAAACAGAGCTGTACTTTGAACACACAACTTTAGCATGTTATATAGTACTGACGTACTCTTTATATAAAGCAAAGTTCTTGGGTAACTCAGGGTATAGACGGACATACATATGAACAGGGCCGGATTAACACATAGGCAAACTAGGCACATGCCTAGGGCCCTAAGTGAAGAAGGGGCCCAGTTGTGCTTATTTTACCTATTATAATTATTGATTGAAAAAAAGTAGGGGCCCATGAATTTGTTTGCTTAGGGCCCACTAAAGGGCTAATCTGGCCCTGCATATGAAGGACTTAAAGCTCTACTTTTTACTGAAATACTTTAGTAGTGTACAAATGTACAATTGCCTCCCAGCTAAAGCATCACTGTGAAGAACTTCAAAGTTCTCTCTTTCATCCAGGGTCATTTTTGATATTGTTTGGGCTGATTTGTAGTGCTATAATGCTATTCATCATCTGTCCACTCAAATTTTTATAGTGCTTTAGAGTGTTGTAAATGTTACATCTATCCTTGCTGTCAAATTGGTACACAGAATTAGTAGCTACTTTTGATCTTCACTTCTCTGTTCCTCAGTTCTCAATATATAAAATGGGAAAAAAGCACTACTTCACCTCACAGGGCCATTACAAAGATGAATTAATGTTTTTGTAGCTCTCACATGCAATAGTGACTGCACCACAGAAGACATTGGTAATTCTGTCTTCATTGCAGAGCTTAACTAGCTCATACACTAAGGCTAGGGACAGACATTCAAAAAGCTTGAGCCTGAGTTGATTTAATCTTTACAGGTTAGCCTCATCTGGCTAGGCTGAACCAATTTGTAACCGCACAGACAATACCTCTGGACTGAAAAAACGCAAGGACATGCCTGTAATGGCACAGGCTAGAAGCCAGGGGAGGTGGGGGTGCTAGAGTAGCCCTCCCTTCCCTTCCATAGTGCTGAGCTGAGGGAGGTATGGCCAGGCCCTGGCACAACACTCTGATTAGGGAGGGGTTCCCTGTTGATAACAGAGCATTTAGTTACACAGCAGGGAATTATACAGGGACTTTTTAGCATTTATCAGCTCATCAAACGAAAAAAAAGCCCCTCTCATTATTTCAAGTTCTTCTTAAACAATTATTTTCCAAGGAAGGAATGGAGGGACATTACCTGTTGATTAGCTTCAAAAAGTCCTAAGCCGACATTATCCTTTCTGCCTTTGTTCTGTCTCCCACAACACAGACAGTAGCCGGCATGTAGTATGCTAGCTAGTAGTGTGTGTCTGTGTAAGGAGAGGGGAGGGGGGAATCCCTGCTTGAGCAGGGAGTGGGGGGTAGAGCAGGAGGAAGCCAGGCAGATGCTGCTGTACTTGCAGTCTCTGCTGGAGCTGCAGCCAGGGAGCAGAGGGGTGGGACCAGCCCTACTGGGCTGGAGCAGAGAGCAGAGCCCCGCCCAGAGTTGCAAAGCATCTGGGATGCTGGGAGACTCTGGTTTAACTTAAACCAGGAAGGGGTCTGGGACAGAAATTGCATAAATTGGTTTGACCCAAATCAGTTAAGTCTGATACTACATTCAATCAGATTTATCTCAGACCAGTTTCAGCCATTTTCAAACTGGTTTATGTGCACTGAACATCTGTTCTGTTACAGGTTTAAACCAGTTTCTGAGCACTTAAACGGGTTTATGTGTAATGTCTGTCCCTAGACTAAGTGATGAGGAGAAAACAAAATATTGAAGAACTGTTCACTGGCACACTGGCAATCTGCACTTTGAGCAAGGAAGGGATCCTACATAAATGAATAGCATATGATTAGATGCTGTAGCATATGTAGATACTACATACAGTTAGATACTGTATCATAATGAATATGCATAAGGGGCCATATAAAGAACTCCAAGTCTTTTTTTTGTTATTTATCCCTTTAAAAAAAGGCAGATTCTGCTCAATCTTACACTGATGTAAAACAGGGAGAGTCCATGGACTTACACCAACACAACATGCTGTCACTCTCCCATTGCTCCAGCTGCAACACCTACTGGATTCTGTGCCCCCCCCTCCCCCTTTGGCTTTTGCTGACTGCCCCTGCCCCAGAGTGCGTGGCAGTACAATATGGCCCAACCCAAGTAGCTGAGGGCAAGTCAGGGGCAGCATAGGTTTGCAGTGCAGTGGTGGGAGTAGGGGTGGGCAGGCATGTGGTGCAGAGGTGTGGGTACACAAGCACACAGTGAAGTCAGGGGTGGAGGAGTTCTCATACAGCAAGTGGCCCAGAGGGCCCATGTCTCACCCTGGTGCAGCCCATGGGTGTGCTTCCCCCACTGGTGTAGCCCACAGGATGTTCAGCTCTGAGCCACATAGACAGCCATGACTAAGAGGCTAATTGGTCCCCCTATGTGTCTTCTTATAAGTCGTTAGGGTGAGAAGTAGTGAACCATGGTAGATGGTCACTGAGAATAGAAGTTGCATGTTCTGACCAGATTAATGATAGCATCATTTAAAAAAGGACTTGGTACCTTATACGTGTCTGTATATGTTTGTAAAATTATATCGATGCATTTTTCCAGCACTTGGGCCTGTTAGACAACATTAAGATGTCATGGAAACACACACAGAGTACTTTTGGGTCAGGTCAGCAGAAGCTTTTATTCAAAAGAAACTACAGCTGTAGGGGGAGTTCCAAAGTGACATGGATTTCCCAAGCACTTGGAAGGGGTCCCCCCCCCAAGAGCAAAATCAGGAGGCTTATATACTTTTTAACAGTCGCTTACAACTCACGTGATCATATAGTGAAATTATCATGAAAAGCGGCTATAATATTACTTCATTATTTCTTTGCTGTAATCAGGATGGGAAACTATGGGGGAGGTGAGGTTAGTTCACAAACCTCCTTCTTGCACCTGGAAATCTACTTTGTACATACTTTTTTGCTACCTTCAAGGCCGCGGTGAGCGAAGCAGTTGCAGAAGAGTTATAAAGAACAAACACTTGCCCTTATCTGTTCTACTGTACAGAGCCAGCAATTTTACACAAAGCGGTTATGTCATCTTATAACTAAAATAATCAAAGTTTAAGGCATATATTTTTTCTGATTCCACAAAGGAATTAATCTGACAGAGAAAATTTGGCTTTCCACATCCTCAAGGAGGAAGTATCCCAAATAAAGTACCCAATTTCTCTCTCTATGATTACTTCATCTTAAAATATAAGAGATTCCTTGTGGCAATGTATCTTGATCTGTTAAATTCAAGAGACAATTCAAGACAGCCTAACTGAGCAACAGGTAAAAATAAGATTATTAAGGATTGCAAATCACGCCTAAATTAACATCTAAATGAATGCATTCCACTGAACTTGGATAAATAAAATCTGTGACATCAAACACTTTTGAAAAATGCATGAAGATCAAAGATCTCTCTTGATGAAGTGTTTGTAAGTGAGGGATTAGGTAGAACAACTGCTCAGGTGCCAAAAGAAGAGAGTATTTTTGGTTCCTGTTTACCAACACCACCCACTGTAGAACAAGCATTGCCAAATGAAGACCACCCTGACCTCAGTCACTGAGCTCCAGTATACTGATGAGTCTGTAGTGTGTGCTTACTTGGAAGCAGATCTTCAGGCAATCGGCAGGGTCTTTACTGAGGCATACAAGAAAATGGGACTGAGCTTAACATTCAGAAGACTAAGGTCCTCCATCAACAAGCTCTTAATGAGCAGACTGAAGGCTGTGCTCTATGGCCAACTCAAGAACTGCCCGTGATGCAGAGGAAGGGTAAAGATCTGATATGGCAGCAAGGTCTCAAGAAATTCAGCACTCCCACTGACAGCTGGGAGAACCCTGCCTACCACCTCCTAGTCTGGAGAAGCCAGGTCAAGGCTGGTGCAGTCACTGTGGAGAGCCATTAGAGAGCCCAGGCTGAGACCCTCAGGTGAGCCAGGAAGCAGTGTGTGCTTCAATTTCCATCTGGTGAGTGGACTTGTAACCACTGTGGGAAGGTTTACCAGTCATGTATTGGGCTCTTCTCCCACACCAGTGCCAAACGCTACTGATTAACTTATTTTGTCATGTCTCCTTTCATCTGTCAACATGTTGGACAGCCTCCCTTTAATGAACAGACCCTAGCTCCAGTAATTCAGATTCATGGTGAGACTCTGGGGACTGTTGAGTATTTCCTGTATCTCAGAAGCCATCTCTCACAGAAGGCTGGCAAGAAATCCAACATAGCCTCAAATGTGCAAGTGCAGCCTTCAGTTGCTTGAGGAAATGGATATTCATAGATTGCAACATCAGATCCAATAACAAGCTTATGGTTTATGAAGCAGTTGTGATTCTCACCTTACAGCATGGAGCTGAGACACGGACAATGTATAGGAGACACCTCAAGTCACTGAAGGAGAACCATAAATACTAGCTGCAGAAGATGCTTCGAATTCAGTGGGAAGATAGATGCACCAACATTAGCGTCCTCTTGCAAGCAAACACCACAAGCATTGAGATGATGATTACCTGACATTAATTTCACCAGGCTGGCCACATTATCCGGGTGCCCAACTTCAGACTCCTGAAGCAGGTTTTATTCTCTTGGCTCAGTCAAGGGATATGCTCAAGAGGAGGGCAGAGAAAGTGCTTCAAGGCCAATTTGAAAAAAAATGCAAATCATTATCAACTCATGGGAGACTATTGCCCAGGACTGCCCCAAATGAAGGCAGTCTGCTGCAAGGATCCTAGGACTTTGAAACCTTACAACAACAACAACAGGAGATGGAAAAATGGGAGATGCAGAAACAGCGTCTTGCAGACTAAACCCAGAACTCAGAGCCATCCATCCCACATGGAAACGTGTCCAAGCTGCAATAGAGTCAGTTGATACTGGATAGGCCTTGTAAGCCATATTCAGACCCACAGATAAGACAATCGTGGAAGGCAGTCATCCTTGACTGTGTGGGACTGCTGCTGATGATGATGATCTCCTTGCTTTTTTGGGAATTGGACAACTTCCTCATACCGATTTTCATTTGCATAAGATTCTAGTGCTTTGCTTGGTTTTCCTTCCTATACGTTGCATCCAAGAGAGAGGCTGGATTTTGGTTACCATAAATGGCAATAGCAATGCTGTTGTGATGGTTTTAAATATGGCCTCCCCACTATCTGAACCCTGTTGCTATTCTATCTCATGCTTCTCTTCATCTAATCATTTCTGCTCCAATATACTCATACCCTTGCCACTCTTCACCCATTTTCGCATCCCCATTAATTGGGTGATTGGGTGTCACACCAAATTTCTTTTGCAAATTACAGCTCCTAATTTGTGCTCTCATTGACTGTGTGGGAAACTATTGTCTTTTTCTACAGAGAGTGATTTTTTGCTTATGGAAATACAAAGTGACATACTGTAGTATATTTGCTGTGTTCCAGAAACTTTTATAACTGCAAGTATGCTGAACTGCTCTTTTACCTACCAGATCCCAGAGAAGGAACCTGGAGTTTTCTTAGAGCAGAAAGATTGTTAGAAGGTGTTTCTCTTTTTACATTTGTAGATATGTATCTTTTTACACATGTGTACCACATAAGATGTGTAGGAGTTAGTTTTTGAGGGCACACATGAAGAAAACAACCTTTAATGTCCAATTGCAAGTACTGTACTTCTGCTTCTTGTCTGACTGACTCCTGTCAACCCAATAAATACTCTGACAGCTATAGCAGCAAATGCAACAACCACAGGCCAAATACTAGCTGATTCCTGCAGGTAATTTACCTAGAATTTGTTACTTATAAAGTTTTATGTGCCTTAGCTGGAGTTGCAATATAAATCAGTCTGGCAAAGAACCACATATACTGTATATTTTTAATTTTGCTATGCAAATTCTTGTGGTGGAATAACCCCTCCCCCCCCCCCCCCCCGATTCCCATTGTAGCTATTGCTCTATAGTTGTTAAATTAAATGGTAAAAGTTCAAAATTCTTAGCATTGTATAATATGTAGATTCCTGTGAATCCCTCTGCTCAGGTCATTCAGTAAGTGTGTTTTATTAACATGGTAATATCCCTGCCAAACTAGTGCTCACACTTGATGGCTGTTTTATTTTAAAAGAACAATGTATGAGACTTTTTTTTCATCATCTTATGCTAGTGCTAAGATATTGTGTGATATGTTAGATGAAGGTTAGTCTGACTTGCAGGTATCAGAAATAAGGAGTCGATCTGTTCTCATCTCCCTTTGGCTGGCCAATGAGAGGTAGAAACCTCTTGCCAGAGGAGGGGGTTTCGCTTATGTTCTGCAGCGGGTGCTTTCCCCTCTCTCTGGGCTGTTCCATCATTGAAAATCCAACCCAGTCTCCCATCTAAGATGGATGGATGTCATGCCATAGGAGCAGGGAGATAAACTTTTAAAAGGGTTAATTTAACTAACTAGAGGTAGTTTGTGACTGGCCCAGCCAGAGTGGCCTTTGAACTTTCTTAACAGATTTCTCATTCACTAGCAGCCAGGACTCAAGCAGGTGTTAGGGCTGAACATCTTTTGAGATGCCTAATATTTAGCTGTTTTCTAGTTTTCTTTCCAAGATAATTTGAACTGTTCTTTTTCTTGTACAAGATCTTGCTCTATATAAATGGTTGGGATTTGTGTATAATTTCATGCAAAGCGTTCATTCAGTCTTTCCTTATAATTATTATTCATGTGTTTCCTTCAAACAGCCAACAAAATCTTTTAAAGCAGGAAATTTTCTCAGAAACCTACATGACATTTCAGAAAACTAGTTTACATATTCGTGCCTTCTGCTAGAAATAATAATATGTGCTTATCGATATAATGTAGACTCCAAAGTGCATAAATACGTACTAGTTAGAGATAAATATCAGGGACTGCAAAATCCAGCATATCAAATGAAGTCTCTTGTTTCTTTTTACTAACAGATATTCAAGAGTTTTATGAAGTGACTTTGCTAAACTCCCAGAAAAGCTACGAGCAAAAAATAGAAGAAGCAAACCAAGTAGCAGAGAAATGGGAGAAGACAAAATCTTCTACTACATGTCATGAAAGTCTGCAGAGAAACCATGAGGTACTGTGCTAAAAGAATAGTTCAATGTTATCTCACAAATAATAGATAAATAGTTGGAAGTAATCATAATGAATCATAATAAATAGATAGCTCAGGAGGTGAAAGTAATGTTTTACAGTAGGCAGGATGGCCTTTTGGTTAGGTAATGTACTGAAACTTAGAGCAGGTTCTGACTCTGTCCTATACATCTGCTGTCACTTTGGTTATACTACTTAATTTCTCTGTGCTTCAGGTCCGCACCTATAAAATGGGAAATACAGCACTATTACTCCCCCTCTTCAGTTTATCTTTCCTAATGAAACTTTGAGTTCACACTTTATTAGGGTGTGGACAGAAGTAACAACTGAACTGTTTTGAATGGTCTACAACAGTGGTCTCCAATCTTTTTATGGTGAAGATCACTTTTTGGCACCCCAGGATCTACCATGCCCCTCCACACCTGCCCACCCCTGGTCCCACCCTACCCCAGGCCACCCCCCCATCCCCCTTGACTCCTGGACAAGCTGCCCGGGCTCTGACCCCACACACTTAGCTCAGCTTGGGTGGCATGGGGCATGGCTCGTCCCAGCCACGTGTGTCCTGCCACTCCTGATTGTGGAGCCTCTGACAGTCTGAGATCGACTGTTAGAGGCTCCATGATTGACCAGTCAATCGAGACCGACTGGTTGGTAACCACTAGTCTACAAACATACATGCCCTTTGAAGTGTTTCAAAAGCTGCCGAAGTGCTCTAAAATGCTAACTCTTTAAATGAGGTGTTACTTGGGAGTGTTTCACTTTTTGTTCCTTCTGCACAGCCCCAGCGGGGCTCTAAGGGGGAGAGGAGAGATCTGAGGGATTTGGGACTGGGACTGGAGAATTGGGATCATGGCAGCAAGGATCCTCTGCTTCCTCCCTGTTTACCTCCCCTCCCTGCTGGGGGAGCGGGGAATGGATCTGCAGATTGCTGTAGCGTCCTTGAACACCTCCTGGCTGGTGCTAGAGAAGGGTACACTGTTTTGAAATGTTCCAGCCAGGAATGCTCCAGAGCCTGTATGTCTACCCCCTGCCTGAAAATATTAGTTTTTGAAATGTTTCCAAGTGCGTTTCACTTGGAAACATTTCAGAGGTTACTTTTGGGCACAGATAGACATTAGGGCCCTGCTCTAACTTGTGGCACTTTACGTAAAGTGCCATGATTCATAGCTTCATAGATGTTTGGGTTGAAAGGGACTTCAGCAGATCATTGAGTCTGATCCCCGGCTCTGGGGAGGAAAGAGTGCTGGGGTCAGATGACCCCAGCCAGGTGCATGTCTAGCCTCCTCTTAAGGACCCCCGGGGTAGGGAAGAGAACCACCTCCCTTGGAAACCCATTCCAGATTCTAGCAACCCTCAGCATAAAGAAGTTCTTCCTGATGTCTAACCTAAATCTGCTTTCCATCAGTTTGTGGGCAATGTTCCTAGTTACTCCAAGGGGTGCCCTGGTAAACAGAGCATTTCCTATTCCTTGTTGCCCCCCACTCCCTAATGAATTTTTGTAGGCAGCCACAAGATCACGTCTCAGCCTTCTCTTGCGGAAGCTGAAGAGATCCAGGGCCCTCAATCTCTCCTCATAGAGCTTTGCCTACAGGCCCCTAACCATACAAGTGGCCCTCCTCTGAACCCTCTCAGGTTGTCCAGATCCCTCTTGAAGTATGGCGCCCAAAACTGGACACAGTACTCCAACTGTGGTCTGACCAACATCGCACAGGCGGGAAGTGTCGCCTCCCTGGACTTGTTTGTCATGCACCTGCTAATACATGATAAAGTGCGGTTAGCTTTACTGATCACTTTGTCACATTGACGAGTCATGTTCAATTGGGTGTCAACAATGATTCTGAGATCCCTTTCTGCTGCTGTGCTGCTGAGAAGGTCCCCCCAGCAGCTTGTAATTGTGCTGGTGATTCCTTCTCCCTAGGTGCAGTACCTTGCACTTGTGCTTGTTGAACTGCATCCTGTTCTGTTCTGCCCACATTTCCAACCTGTCCAAATCTGCCTGGATTCATTCTCTACCCTCTGGTGTGTTAATTGGTATCATCAGCAAATTTGGAGTGCTTTCCACACCCTCATCCAAGTCACTGATGAAGACATTGAACAGCACAGATCCAAGGACCAAGCCATGGGCTCCTGGTGCCTCTTGAGTCAGGGAGTGTGGGGGAGGAGTGGGTCCCCTAGCAGCCGATCGCATTGACTGGGCGGGGGGAAGGGGGAGGGGGGTGTCCCCTGGTGGCCAATAGTGCTGACCGTGACCGATCTCACTCACCAAAAAGAGCAGCCGCGCTGCTTCCGGCAGTCCCGCAACCATTTCTGGTGCTCCTGCCTGCCCACCTGCCCATTGCCTAAACAGGGAGTGCGGCCTGACAGGGGTTGCATCAGCGTTCTCAGGAGGTACATGTGCACCCTTGTGTACCCCCTAAGCATCGCCACTGGATCGAGCCCTGTGGGACTCCACTGCCCACATCTTTCCAGGTCAATACCAACCCATCCACCACTACTCTCTGGGTTTGACCCCTAAGCCAATTTGCCACCCACCTTACTGTGTAATCATCTACATCACAGTCTCTCAGTTTATCTGTGAGAATAGGATGAGATACCATATGAAATTCTTTCTTAAAATCCAAATAAATGACATCTACCTTGATTCCTGAGTCTAAACATTTTGTGACCTGGTCATAAAAAGAAACAAGCATTGTTTTTTCTGCTGAACTCCCACAAATGTGATCCTTAATAATTCTTTCAGAGGTTTTCCCAAGGATACAGGTGAGACTAACTGGTCTATAGTTACCTGGATCCTCCTTCCTCCCCTTCTTGAAAATAGGGACCACGCTGGCTCTTTTCCAGTCCTCTGGGACATGACCTGAGCACCAAGAGTGCTCAAACAGCCATACCACTGATCCAATTGGGAGATCTGTCCTGATCCATGTTCAGGAATACAGAAGCAAAAAGCTCATTGAAGAGCTCAGCCTTGTCCACCCATCTGTCACTAATTGCCCTAGTTTATCCTGTAGGAGTCCTATGCTATCCTGCGCCTTCTTTTTACTCCCTATATACCTGAATGACTTTTTGTTGTCTTTAATTTTTGTTGCCAGACTAAGTTCCATTTGTGCTTTGGTCTTTCTGACTGCTACTTTGCAAGTGTGGGCCAAGTAGGTGTACTCCGCCTTGGTAGCTACCCCCTGCTTCCATGGCCTATGTGCCTCTGTTTTGCCCCTAGGCTTTCCTGGATTTCCGTTTTCAGCCAGGAGGGTTTCTTGGCCCTTTTTTCACCTTTCCTGCACAATGGGATTGTCTCCATCTGCACCTGTAAGATTGTTTCCTTTAGGAATGACCACCCTTCCTGGACTCCCATTTCACCAATGCTCCTGTTCTTCAGTGCCTCACTAACTAATAGGGCTGTGAGAAATTTCAGCAGCTATTTTGTTTCAGAGTTGTTTTGGGCTGCTTCGGCACCAGAAACACCAAATCCAAAACAAAATGGAAGGCTCAGAAACATCTTCAAAATGAAATGAGGCATCTGAAATATTTCGGAAATGTTTCAGAAAATTTTGGAGTTTAGGAGCTAGTCTTGCAGGGAAATGGCTGTACTCTGCTGCCCTGCCATACGACTCGGCTCTGCAGGGAGCAGAGATCTGTGCCAGAGGGTCTCCTTGCTGCTGCTGCCCACCCTTCACTGCTCCGGTGACACGCGGCTGCACGAGGTGGGCAGTGGCAGTGAGGAGACCCCTGACAGATCTCTGCTCCCTGCAGAACCAAGTCATGCAGCAGGGCCCAGCAGGCTTGCTTGCCACTCTGCGCTGCTTCCCTGCCCCACGACCCAGTGTAATAGGAATCAGAGATCTGTGTGGGGGTCTCCTCTCCTGCACAGGGGGCAGCAGCCCTACCCCTCCCCTGGACGAGCCACCCACAGCCCCATCCTGCTACCCTCTGGGGCCCCAAGCCCCTGGCCCCAAGCCCTGCCTGGCTGGGTAGGGCTCTGCGAAGCTTGCAGCCTGTTCAAAACAGATTCAGAGGAGATTCTGCTGAAACAAAACAAGACACAAGAAGTCTATGGGCCAACGAGAGGTAAAGCACTGCTCAACCTGGTACTGGCAACCAGGGACGACCTAATCAGTAACCTAATGATCGATGGAAAGCTGGGTGACAGCGACCATGACCTGATCACCTTCACCATTTGCTGTAAAGCTGGCAAGTCAGTCAGCAATACAGAAATCCTCGACTTCAGGAAAGCTGACTTTGACAAGCTCAGGAGGCTTGTTGGTGAGACCCTAAGGGACCATGACCCCAAGGGGAGAGGAGTTCAGGAAGAGTGGTTGCTCCTCAAGGGAGCAATCCTCGATGCACAAGCTAAGGCTATTCCATCTCAGAGGAAAGGCAGCAAAAGGGCAGAGCAGCCCCCTTGGCTCTCCAGGGAAGTAGTGGACCTCCTGCATCTGAAAAGAAAGGCCTACAAAGGATGGAGGATGGGATCCACCTCCAAGGAGGAATATTCTACACTGGTCCAGTCTTGCAGGGAGCAAACCAGGAAAGCCAAGGTTGCGATGGAACTCCAACTAGCTACAAGTATCAAGGACAATAAAAAGTTCTATTTTAGATATGTGGGGAGCCGGAGGAAAAGCAAGGGCAACTTTGGACGCTTGCTAAACCAGATGGGACAACTGACAACCAACGCCCAGGAAAAAGCCAACCTATTAAATGGGTACTTTGTGACGGTCTTTCATCAGTCCCACAGGACACCCCTGCCCATTACGGGGCAGGGAGGCCCGGGTGAGGGAGATTACTTGCCCTCCATCAATGCTGACCTTGTGAAGGAACGCCTTGAGAGGCTGGACAGCTTCAAGTCAGACCTCCCTGACAATCTACACCCAAGGGTACTCAAGGAGCTGGCTAGCATCATAGCCCAGCCCCTGGCACGGATCTTCAAGAACTTCTGGTGCTCTGGTGAAGTGCCCGAAGACTGGACGAAGGCCAATGTGGTGCCTATCTTTAAGAAAGGGAGGAAAGTGGATCCAGCAAACTACAGGCCCATCAGCCTAACCTCTATCCTGGGAAGGTTCTTAGAAAAGATTATCAAAGAGGCCATTCTTAATGGACTGGCTGCTGGCAGCATCCTGAGGGATAGCCAGCACGGGTTTGTTGCAGGTAGGTCTTGCTTGACCAATCTTATTTCCTTTTATGACCAGGTGACCTATCACCTGGACAAGGGAGAGGAGATTGATGTTGTATATCTTGACTTTAAAAAAGCCTTCGATCTGGTATCCCATGATCACCTTTTGGCAAAACTGGCCAACTGTGGCCTCAGCCTCACCACGATCCACTGGCTAGGGAATTGGCTCCGTGGCTGGACCCAGAGGGTGGTGGTTGATGGAAATCAATCGTTGTGGTGTGCTGTGACCAGTGGGATCCCTCAAGGCTCTGTCCTTGGTCCTGTATTGTTCAACATCTTCATTAATGATGTAGACATTGGTGTCAGAAGTGGACTGGCCAAGTTCGTCGATGACACCAAACTCTGGGGTAAAGTGTCCACACCTGAGGACAGTTGAGTGATCCAGGCTGACCTTGACAGGCTCAGGAAATGGGCGGATGAGAACCTGATGGTGTTTAACACCAAAAAATGCAAGGTTCTCCACCTTGGGAGGAAAAACCTGCAGTATGCTTATAGGCTCGGCAGTGTTATGCTGGCTAGCACTGTGGATGAAAGGGACTTGGGGGTCATGATTGACCACAAGATGAACAGGAGCCTTCAATGTGATGCTGCGGCTGGTAAAGCAACCAAAATGCTGGCTTGCATCCATAGATACTTGTCAAGCATTCCCAGCACATCATTCTCTCCATTGTACATGGTCTTGGTGAGGCCGCAGCTGGAGTACTGTGTCCAGTTTTGGGCCCCACAATTCAAAAAGGATGTGGAGAAGCTTGAGAGAGTCCAGAGGAGAGCCACGCGCATGATCAGAGGTCAGGAAAATAGACCTGATGACGACAGGCTGAGAGCCATGGGGCTCTTCAGTCTGGAAAAGCACAGGCTTAGGGGTGATCTGATGGCCACCTATAAGTTTATCGGGGTGTTCACCAGGATCTGGGGGAATGATTGTTCACCAGAGTGCCCCAAGGGATGACAAAGTTGAACAGTTATAAACTCCCGCAACACCGTTTCAGGCTGGACATAAGGAGGAATTTCTTTACTGTCCGAGCCCCCAAGGTCTGGAATAGCCTGCCATCGGAAGTGGTTCAAGAACCTACTTTGAACGCTTTGAAGAGAAACATGGATGCTTACCTTGCTGGCATCCTTTGACCCTAGGTGACTTCCTGCCCTTTGGGCAGGGGGCTGGACTCAAAGATCTTCCAAGGTCCCTTCCAGCTCTAATGTCTATGAAAACAGGACAGTGATCCAAAACACTGAAACGAATCACTGTCCTCCGAAACGGCTTAATCTGAAACCGAATCAAAACACAGCCATTTCGCACAGCCCTACTAACTAATCTCCTGAGCACACTGAGTTAAAGCCCCTTCTCCAATCCGACAGACATTCACCTGTTGGGTTGGAGGTAGGGTGGCGGGTATGGAGCTAGCCTGTACTGGCTCTGGCTAGCAGGTAGGGGTGCTCCAGCAGCCTCCAAGGAGGCTGTCAAACTTCCCCTCTCCCCATTTCTGCCTCTCCCCTCCTATTAATGCGTCTCAGCGTGCTATTACCTGTGGCTTGTGATGTTTATCTTAGCTCAGTGGTTTTCTTCTTAGCTCTGTCAAGCGTGTGAGAGATTTGTCTAAACATCATAACCAAAGTTTTAATACTTTCGTTCCTAAAAATAGCACCCCCAGGTGCTAGGCTGTCACATTTCCCCTTGAACATTATCTCAGCACTTGGGTTACTAAGATTTAAGCACCCTAATCTGTTATCTGGAGCTGGTAGAAGGATTTGAATCCTTTCTCTGCTGTGAGTGTTTCAAAAAGCTCTTTCTGGTTAATAATGACCAAAGACTGCCAGGTGGCCTACATGAACTAAATTGGTCATTTAATTATCTTCCTGGGAATACATGTTGACATCTTCATAACTAATTAATTGTTGTGCTGTTTGTAGAGTGCATAAAGATTGAATGGACATGTTGTGAAAACTGCCCTCTCTCAGGTCAATGACAAAAACACAGCATACTGTACAGAAGTTTGTATTGTCTAGTATGAATATATAGATACTTTTTAGCTTCCACAGGTCAATTCACCATGTCTTGTAAGCCCAAAATTTGCTTAGAAGAACACATGTTGAAATGACACGCACACTAACAACAATGCAGTCACATTTTCTACACAACTGGTCCAAAAGCAAAATGAGATCTACAGGCAGCTAGAAATGAAGCACTCTTAAGAAACGAAAATTTTATTGTAAAAATTAACTAGTAAAAAAAAATTCAGGATGAATGTATCATGCAGTGTTTGAATAGAATCACAGCAAATGAAACTAAACCTTACCACAAGGTATTTTCTATGAATGATTTAACACTAGAGTCCCAGCTGAAGATGCAGCTAGCTAACCTTGCTACTCTGAAATGCTTCTGGAACAACACTGTCTGCTTTAAGAAGGTGAAAGTGAATTGACTTCCAGTATGTTCTCTCTTGAAGTACCTGAACGCTATTCTTTCACGTAGACCTTGTAAAAGCATTTGACTCTCAGCTCCATCTTAATCTTCTTCTCTGAGGCTGGCACAAGGGAATTCACATTCATGTGAATGGAGATGGAGGGTATGGCTGCATCCAAGTATATCACGGTTGAACAATTTCTCCTAAAGATACAACAAAACAATTGAAAAGATTACTGATGCAAAAAATCAAAATCTGGGTGCCTAGGTTGGGATTTGTGGGTGGGCTACTTCTCAAAATTGCTTAGCACCAACAGATTTTATTGACCTAATGCAAGCCAGAGGTAGCCAGCACCTTTGGAAATCAAAGCTAAATATGTATTTATGCATCTAACTTCAGGTACCCATGGTAAAAAATGTAAGCCTCTTTTACTTTTAATAGCAATTACATTATTTAAAAATCAAATAATATTAGCACAGGCAGTTTCCCTATTATGGAATAAATTCTCCCTAGGACACTGCTTTCTATTAACCTCTCCTGCCCCCCACCGCCCACCTACACCCCTGCCTAAATCTCTCAAAAGGTAACTGTATAAACAAATATCTCACACAAGTATTGAGTTATGATTTGTTTCTTACTGGACATGGTATTTGTCATACTGTAAATTTTTTCATCCTCAATATCCAGTCCCAAGTCTGGAAAGAAAATATCTTCCTTTTCTATATCATGGCTGTATACAGCATGGATCTGCAGTCTGCCCCTCAATTCTGACGCTAGACAGGATCATTTCTTTCCTTCCTTGGAAGCCTAGAGGCTGTTTTTTTAAGTAAATGGACTCTTTACTGTTATATTGTAGTAGTGTTAGAGTGATGTTGTAGCCGTGATGGTCCAGAAGAGGCAACAGAAGGTCTAATAAAAGAGACGACCATAACAATCCTTGTCTCTTGCATTGTTATATTATATCCTGATCTCACTCACCTCTAATCCACAAATCATGGAACTAACAAGATGTGTCCTTGACTTCATCTTTCATTGCTGCTGCTTTTGAATTGCTAGCTGCCTTCTTTCCTGTGCTTTTGTACTGGTTCATTTATACTCTCCTTGGGATAGAGGTGCTGGGAATTTAGTCACAGGCAGGATTTCACCTCAGCAGAGTTGATTTCTTCCTTTCCTCAGCCTTTATATCACAAAGGAGTCTGGACTCTTTTTACCATGGAGTGCCAGTATTTTGTTTTTTTTCTTTGTTCTGAGTCTTATGAATGTCCTCTGGAGGCAGGAGAGTCTAACTGAACTTGCTGTAAATCAGATTTTTGTTCATAGGAGGAAGCTGTGAGCCAGGCTACATGTTTTTTCAATTTACCTGCTGAACTGCAACATTGATACAAAATTTGCTTTTTGCTGAACTGAATTTAAACATTCTCACTTTCTTTTGCCAAAACAGAAATGTATAAAAAACCTATACTTCTCGAGACATGAAACCTGGACTGGGGGACTCTCAGATTCTACCGTCAGTATTATTCTGTAAGCAATTAGATATAAACTGGATATCCACTGGCACAGGAATGGGATCCCACGTTTCCCATCTCTGCTGCGGGTGGCTGGGCTGGAGGGCATTCTGAGCTGTGTCTCTTGTCTCTTGCTGCAGATGTTACACTTTGTATATAATATTTTAATATTCATTTAAGCCAGAATGTGTGAATAAGTCCCTAGGATGGTGATTAGAGGAGTCTCTTGGGAGACGGAAAGATCTGGGATTGAGTTCCTGTGAATATTTAATTATTTACACATAAGGCAGAAGAGTCAACAGGCAAGTCTGAGAGCACCCCCACCCTAGACTTGCCTGATAGCTTGCTGGTTCGGCCACTATCCTGGGAGGTGGGAGATGTGGGGTCAGATCTCTCTGGCAGATGGGGGAATTGAACCCGAGTCTCCCACACCCAGAGTATTGCTGTGTGAAGCGTTGCTTAATAAAGGTCAGGGTAGGACATTCCTATTCCTATCTTTTATGAGGCTTCCACTGACCATTTCTTTCCCTATTTTGGCACATTCACACTGAATTTGTGACAGTTTTGAAATAATGGATCCCCCTTTTCTGGCAGCCTTACTAGTTGCCTAAACATTTCCCGAAGCCCTCCTTGTGAGTGGTGCTATTTGTCAGCTTCCACAGCATCTCCCAGTGTTTAAAGCGCAGCACTTTAAGAAATGAATGAAGGTCTCCCAGAGAATTGATTGGGATTCAAGGAAGCATCCTTGCTTGCAAGCACTTAAACATATGCTTTACATAAGTATACAAATGAGCTTCTGACTTCTCTGCCCTTCCTCTCCTAAATCATTTAAAATGAGTCAATGACCTCCCCCGCTCCAAAAAAACCCCACCCCAAAACCACATAGTGGTGATTTGTGTTAAAATTGCCCACATAGCATAAATCTTTGGTTCTAATGAAACATCCAGAGTCTGGGGGGAAACACAGATTAGGTTGCCTAGGCTGTTCTCAAAGGAAATGTAGTTAAAGGAATGAAATTTTTTAGCCTTTAAAACACTCATATCTTGTAGCAGAGTTTTACTCCTAGGATAAAAGGTGTTATATTTTGGAAATTGGAGAGGAAGGATTACTTTTTGGTTAGAACACTAATCACAGACCTGGGAAGCAGTCAGCTTCCTGCTCCATCACAATCCCTGTATGTAACCCAGGGCAGGTTGCTTAGAGCTAGGAAAGGGGACTTGAGCTCAGCGTTATTTTGGGTCACTTAGCTGTGTGATGAAACCTACCCACCTGAGTTAGGTGACTACATAAAGAGAGATGGGCACCTAAGAATGGGATCCATAAGCCCTTCAGAGCTTCCTAAGATAGTCTGTAGGAAATGTCAAGGCTTAAGGGTTGCCCCGTCCAGGAATTGGGAGCCTATTTGCAGAGCTGTCCCTAGGGGTATGTGGGGTCCAGGGCATATCAGCCTGTGTGGGGCTGGGGGTTGGCGAGGGGCTGGAGCGCAGAGCAGGGTGAGGGGTGGCGAGCAGCAGGAGGGGGGGGGACAGGCAGCAGGAGTGCAGTCAGCAGTCCAGCAGTCCACGGCAGCCATGGCAGGGCCTGTAAGGCAGTGTTCGCCGGGCCTCCCAAAGTGCGGGGCCTGGGGTGCTCACCCTGATCCACACCCCCCTCCTTTCCGCCCCCCGGACAGCCCTGCCTGAGGCACTCCACTTGTACCAGCTGCCAACTAAACATCAAGCCATTGATTACTACCGTCTGAGCCCAATGCTCCATCCAGTTTTCTATTCACATCTCCTATTTTCTATCCAGCTGGTTTTCTTTCAGATGGATGTTTCCATCTGATTAAAAAAAATGAATTGCTGTTTAACTAAGGCAATAATAATATTGCCTGGAGTTACAGGCTTGCATTCTGTTCTGCATCCTCATTAAGAGACACAAGTTCACCTTTTGTTTTAACCTCTGTTTTCATTAGCTTGGTCACTGCTGCTCCTTACTTACAGTCAGTAGTGTTTCAACCTTTATTCAGACTGAAAATTGAAGTGAAGAAAAGGAACTCACTGCTGTCAGTCTTGCATATGAGCCTGGTAGTTCAAGGCCTGATTGTCCCTGTATCGTAGCATGAAATGACTATCAATACATAGGGTACGTGGAGCAGATTCGTCCAGCGTGTTGAACTGGGATCACTTGCAGTGAGTGCAGAAAGCTGATCATTGTACAATGATGCTACTTGTGCAAAAATTTCTGTCCAGCTAAGTGAGGTAGTGACATTTGCTTGGTGGGGGTCTCCAAAGATACTTGCTGTGAAATTTCACTTGGTTCCTGTTGTTCCAAGCACTTCTGATGCTTAAAGAACATTTCACAAAGGAGACCAATTAGAGTATGTAAAATGAATGCTCCTTTTCCCACTTGCTTCTGGAATGCCTACATCCTTGTACTCAGCTATTACACACATTGTAATTACTTCTTTTTCCTTAGCCTAAGTGCCTGCTTGTTAAAAGTTGCAGAAGTAAAACCCTTATTTAAAAATCTTCTGCCTTGAACAGATGACAAACCATTAATGTATTTCACATTAGTAGCTTGTTTCCAAAACTTAAAAGCCACATATCTATATGAAAATTCAGTCTTTTTTGCAACTGGGTACAATTTTATTTGTGTGTCTAAGTCTAGTTTCAAGCCCTAATTCTGGTTCTATTTTAGTGATTACACTTACTCTGTAAGAGTTATTAGATAAGATCAACCATAATATTTCATTAAAGGGGTTCAAAACACAGTTTTGACTGTCTGCTCCTTACTAGTTTTATCTCATATGGCATGTATTTGTGTGATCAAACACAGCTTGAATCTGTGGGAAGATTTGTATCAGAGCCCGTTTGCTTGTAATAGAATTTAAAACAAGTCCTCTATCAGGAAGTAAGGGGGTTCTTTTGTTTTAAATCTATACACTATTTGCTGCATCTTATAACTTTTTTCCCTACAATCTCAACCCTTTATGCACCCAGCAGTGTATGCCTTCCATCCTTTTTGTGTGGCAATCCTTACTCCTGTTTTTACAAGGTTATTTTTAATATATGTAAGCAGTAACATGCAGATGTGTTACTCAGAGAGATTATTTTATACGCTTGCATCTGTCTTATCAGATGGCTTGGCCAATGTTTAGAAATTGGTACCTGCAAATTTAATTATCTTATTAAATACTAATTTGTACTTGGTTGGGGGCAACAATTTTATCCATACCATAGCACTGTCTCTCTCTTTTTTATAATTTGGTATTTGCCCTATAGCTTGTCAGTGACTTTGGTAGGTGCTAGAACTTTTGTTAAAATGTCATTTTTTTAGAGCTGCTCTTAGTGTGTTTTAATATAATCAGATGAATCTTTTCAGTCTTGGACTGCAGAGCTATTCGTATGCAGTACAATGTCATCCCAAGGATTGGATTGCTGCAAAATACTGTGTGTTTGGCCTTCATAATTCCAATTTCCTAGGGAAGAAGGATAGTTTTAGGATGCTGGCATAATGATGAGAATGAGAAAACCTAGGTCTTATTTTCATCTTGGACAGGTATTCTGCTTGTCCTTGGATAAGTTTCTTAGAGGATACGTAATTCAGATCCCATTATCAACTTGTGCATGTACGGAATTAGACACATGAATATATACTGGCCCTGTGCATTTGTAGCCAGCTGTATGTGCATTTGAACAAGTCTAACACCTATAGTTGTGAGACTCTTTGGGCACATCTATACATGCATTTGATCTGGCCTAAGTTTACTTTGGTGTAAGATACTCTGGTGTAAACCCTTTTGGCCAGGTATTTACACATGCAGGGATTAGGGAGCAGATTTCCTACTCTTTGCACCAAGTTTCCTGCAGCCCTGCAATGGGCACCTGCTGCCACTGGTGGGAGCTCTAGGCTCTGGCTGCAGCTGCCAGCACCTGGCAGCCAGCTTTAAAAGCCAGTCCCACTCTCTGGCCAGCCACTTATATGCCCAGGAGCAGCATGCCCAGAGCAGAGGCAGCACACGGCAGCTCTCTCTTTGCCCACCCTGCCTCCCTGTGCTATGGCTGCTCCTGCCCCTCCTCCTGGAAGTGACAACCATTGACCCGGGCTCCTGCTGGATGCCATGCTGGTCCTGCTGACCTGCTGCACTGGCTGCCACCTGGCCCATGGCTGTCCCACCCCATCCAGCTCCCCAGTGCCCAGTGACCGCCTGCCCACCCACTGTGTGCTGTCCCAGGGCCATGATGTAACTGCTGCTGGCAGGGGCACCAATGAAAGGCCTCTGGATAGCGCTATTTGGGCCAGCGTCAGTCTCATGGGCCTCCAAGCCCACCACCTCTGTGCATGTCATGCCAGCCAGGACCGGTGGCTTCATGTCATTCAGCAGACCTGGGATGACTAGCAGTCATCTGGGACCTCCTTCAGCAGCTTCAGCCCCACCTGGAGCAGCAGCACACCAGCATATGCCTGGCCCTTCCTGAAGACATCTAGCTGGCCTTCGCCCTGCTGAAGTTGGCTATGCCCACTGACCGAAACTATGTCAGACATTTGTTTGGCTTGGGCAAGGCTACCACCAGGGATGCCATTGCAACCTGCATGCTGCATAACATCTGATAGGTCCAGGGGGAGCTGTTTCATGAGGCCTAGGCAGAGAAGACATGGGAGATGGAGGAGGCCTGGCAGTAGGAGTACCACCTGTGTTGGCAGCAACAGCGATGGGACTCCCTCACCAAGGCACCAGGAGGGCCGTGCACCTCCCAGCGAGGGCCAGGGCACTGGGTGCAGGAGGCCACCTCCTTTAGCACTTGCCACTCTAGTCTGCCTGCAACACCACCCATGGACCGCCCCCACCCACCCACCCCCAGCACTATGCTCACTACAGACATGTATCAGAAGAACATGTCTTTATTTCCCTCACATCAAACAGATCCCCTTCACCCTTCCCTCCCCAACAAACAAAGCCTCTCGACCACCCACCCCACCCACAAACAATAAAACACCCTCTTCCCTGTACAAACTATCTCCAAAGTGCTTTCTGTGGTGTCCTGGGGTTGCGGGGCATGGGGTGGGGGCACCTAGGAGGCAGAGCCTAGGGACAGACCCCAACATGCCAGTCTCTAGTCCTTCCCCATGGGTGCAGATACCACAGTGAATGTGGTGGGTGGGAGGTGATGGCGGGGGGGGGCTCCCCTTCTGGCAGTCGATGGCTAGGGCCAGCATGCAGTCCTGGCCCTGCTGCAGGCAGCACTGGCCCTGGGACTGCATGGAACCAGGGTGAGTAGCAGAGCTGGGCCCAGGTCAGGGGGGCACCCAGCGCGGGGGCCAGGCTTGGGGCTCCTGGTTGCTGGAGGCAGTGCAGGACCTCCTCCCAGGCCCAGGTGGGGGCCTGCTGCTGGATGGCAGGCGGCTGCCAGAGGGCAGGTGCAGCTATGGTTGGGAACTGGGCAGTAGGTGGCATGAAGGTGACAGCCAGGGCCAGAATGGTGTCCTGCACCTGGCTGTCATCATCCGGGATGCCCTGTAACCTCTACCACAATCTGGAGGGCTACCTGTGGTTGTGCTACATGTCCCTGACCCCTGCTGCTGAGGAGGACATTGTTGCTGGCATCAGTGTGTTCCTCGGTATGTGAGAGACCTGTGCCCACCTACCTGCAGGGGCACAGGCTGCTCAATAGAGTTCTGCACTGTCAGCCAGGTCCCTGTATGCTGGGGGTGGAGGAGGAATCTGGGGCCAGGGGAGTGTGAGCAGACTGGGTGGGGAGTGGGGGTAGGGGCCGGGGGTAGGGGCCAGGAATGGGGACAGGGGCAGGGGTGAGGACAACCATCCTCCCCAGTGCAGGCCCAACCACGTGGCCAGGCCTGGCATGGGTGGTGGCTTTGCTTGCACCTGGCTGGCGGTGATGGCATGTGGCTCTGGGCAGTGTCCTCTGATGGCGGGACATAGGGTGTAGGCCCCCAGCTGGAGGGCTGTCCCAGGGAGGAGCTGGTGGTGCTGGTGGCCAGCAGTGTCATGGCCAGCTGCGCTTTGTGGCTGGCCTTGGAGCTGCAGAGCTGGCAAGGCAGGTGCTGGGCAGGGCTCTCCAAGCTGCTAGTGGAAACTGCAGCTGGGGAGCTCAGCAGGATGGGATGCTGGGCACCTGAGGGGCCCTCCTCTGGTGTCATGTCACCAGAGGTCTGGCCGGGGTGGGAGCTCAGGCAGGCTGCCCGTGTTGCTAAAGATAGCACATCTGTGGCCTGGGTCCCGGGGCACAAGACTGGCATCCAGTTGCCACAAAAAGTGCATAGACTTGCGGGCACAGCTGGACCAACGATTGTGGTCAGTCACAGTGACCCACTGTGCCCACAAGGCCTTGACCTTTATGTGGCACTGTTGTGCTGACCAGTCGTGCCTGTGCTCCTGCATCCAGCCTGACAACACCTCATCTATGTAGGTGTTGGAGCACCTGCCCCACTCAAACTGGTGCTGCACTTCTGCCTTGCCCTACAGCACCATGAGGTCACCAGTCTCCTTCTTGGTCCAGTTGGGGTCCTGGGTGGAGGGCATGGGCATGGGCACAGACATGGGCACAGGCCTAGGCCAGGAGGACAAGGCCATGGTGGGTCCTGTGCCAGGTTTCTGGGCCCCCACATGGCTGTCCTGGTGCTGCCAGGTCTGGGCAGCAGCCTGCAATGCCCAGCACAGGGCCATGGCATGGGACTGGCAGCTGCGTGACAGAGGCAATGACCTGCAGTATCTGCAGGCTCAGGGCAGGCTGCTGGGGATGTGCTGCAGGGAGGTGTTGCAAGGAAAATTAAAATTTGGTCATGTCTGGCAGGGGCTGCAAGCAGTAGGCTTTGGGGGCTGACAGGCCTGGCCAGAGGCGGCAGCAACCTGCAGCCATGGGGCTGGCCTGAGACTGGTCCTCTAGTGGCTAGGCAAACCCAGAAGCAAACTTGCTCCCGGGTCGCATGTACATGTGTATTACTGCGCATTAACTAATCCCACTTAAATTTTCTACTTGCATTTGCCAGGTAGCAAATTTAAGCAGGATTAAGGGTTTTTAACTGTGCAGTAAACTATGCTAATGCATAGTAACGTGTCTCATGTAGATGTGCCCTGTTTTAAGTATTTTGGTGACTCACTGAATTTGATTTTTCTTACCTCAGTGAAACTGCATTTATTTCAACAGAGTTATTCCAGTTTTACATGGGTTATCACAGAACAGAATTGGGACCTGTGGGTTAAAGAAACAGTAGCTGATTGGTGATGACAAAACAATCACATCTCCAAAATATATTTACTGTGTGTGTGTGTATATGTGTATATATATATATATATATACTTCTGTAATGTGCCTATCAAACAAACTAGGCAGTGTTCTGCTTTGGGATCTGTTATTACATCTGTATTGGTTTGTGAGCAGGCCAGAACAGCTGCATGGGACCAGAAACAATAATTTTCCCCAATGAAAAATGTGTTTGCCTATTAACAACAGGAATACAGAATTAGCCATGCTTTTAATTAAGCAATGGGTCTCCTTTGTAACAAGCCATGTGGTCAGACTATCGAGTGATTTCCACTTCAGAGGCATGAGATTATATCAAGGTAAAAAATAACCAGGTGATCAAATCAGCAGTAGTAATGGAGATACCACTGTTAAAACATAATTTTAAAAGGATCTGGTCGAAAAATAATCATATACTTAAAACTATGTGAATATCCCAGCAGAATTTTAACAAATTAGTGATTGCTGCAAAATATGTGTGACTTATTCAATATGTCTACCAGGTTCTAGCAGTTGATATTTAAACCACTTGCAGAAGCAAATACTCTTTTTCAGGGGGGAAAAAAATACTTGTGTGGTCTATAAAAGTGTAAAAGTTCTGTAAAAATCAATATTCAGGGTTGGATCTGGTCTTGTTGAGGTCTTACTCTAAAGATATTTCAGAGCAATTTGTCTCACTTACAAATTTATCAATTTTGATCATTTACCAATCTCAGCAGCTAGGCAAGAGAATTCACTGCCCTCCATATTCAAAGGACACAGGTCTCCACAGAGAAGCCGAAGAGCCTTTTATATATATCCACAGTCTACCGCTGCTTCTTTATTAAGATACTTCCTAAGAAGCATTCCTAAAGTTCCCCAAAATAAAATGTCTCCCCAAGACTTCTGAAAAAAATCATTATAGGAGTAATCCCTCAGAAAGGTGCATCAACAGCTGTTCAACATGAGAAGCATTAGAAACAGAAATCCTTCCTCGTGGTTTTGTTTTTTCAAATTAAAGTAACTCCATGAAGAATTTAACATATAGTAGCCTTAATCCCAAAGGTAGCAATGAGAAAAATGAGGGATCTGAAAACCTGGAAATCTCATTTCTTTGTCAACATTTTACATCTGCTATATAGTTACAAATAATACCCAGTGTCACTAGAATAAGACATTGGCATTTTTCAGTTTGTGCACCTTGTGTGCAAAAACTGATAGCTTTTTTTTTTACTGTGCTTCACTGTTGTCCTTTATAGACAGTTATGGTAAAATTCATCCTTATCCTGGCCCTGTACACTTGGCCTCGCTAGTTCTCATGTAAGGAATAAGTGAGATGTGAGTGGTACACCTTGAGACTCTGCACGGGGGTGCATCTCACCCTCTACCTATCTTTCACCTTGCTGATAAGAGCATCTCTCAACTGTGGCTTCCCAAGTACAACCTTGTCCTATTGACGGCAATTCAAAATGCTGCTGTTGAGATTTTTGAGCACATCACTTTGACTCCATCGGTCCTCATATTGCATCTCTCTAATTTCCTATTCTTAATGGCAATAGTGTCCAACTCATCTGGCCCTGCAGGCTGGATCTTGAGCATAGGGCCAGTGTGTGGGCCAGACTGGAAGTGTGCAACTGTGTCATTTGGCCTGTCAGGCAGGAGTTTGGCTCCAGTAGTGTTCATACATAGAAAGTATAGAAAATTAGGGCTGGAAGGGACCTCAGGAGGTCATGTAGTTCAACCCCCAATTACTGTGGCTCCCGGACTCATGGCAATTAATGCTGACATCACTCATCCTTTCCCCAAATTTCCAGACCTGTGGGGAGCCCAGAGGCTGGGTGACATGGCTCCCTTGGTCTATCACATTGATTCATCTGGCTTTTAGGGCCCTGCATGGTGTACCTCTGCCCGACATATTTCCCCCATGCTACTCAACAAGCCTAATGCGAGGAGGATCCTTCACCTGCAAGACCATTTATTTGTCCTCCTTCGCTTCCCTGTTTAATTTTTTTCTTCTGCTGTGATGCCCACAAAATCTTGGCAACAGTTAAGTAGATTGTTTCATTTCACCACTTATCTCATGCTGACCAGTATTGTCTCATTTGCTTGTGCTCCTGTTTCAACAGTTATCCTATTGTATGTTCTTTGGAGCAGAGGCTGTCTTTCTTGTTCTAGCTCAAAAGGACCATAAGTGGGCATGCTAGGCCTGACCTTGGTACCAACTATTAATAATCATCATCAGGGAAGCAGACAATTCTTACATTATTTTCAAAAGAGTTTAAGTATCTGGAGATACTCTTTTTAAAGGTCATAGGGTCATGGAATCATAGAAAATTAGGACTGGAAGGGACCTCAGGAGGTCATCTAGTTCAACCCGCTGCTCAAAGCAGGACCTGCCCCAACTATATCATGCCAGCCAAAGCTTTGTCTAGCTGGGTTTGAAAACCTCCAAGGATGGAGAGTCTACAACCTCTCTGGGTAACCTCTTTCACTGCTTCACTACCTTCCTCATAAGAGAGTTGTTTCTAATATCTAATGTAAACTTCTCTTGCTGCAACTTGAGACCATTGTTCCTTGTTCTGTCGTCTGCCACCACTGAGAGCAGTCCAGCTCCATCCTCTTTGGAACCACCCTTCAGGTAGTTGAAGGCTGCTAGTAAGTCCCCACTTAGTCTTCTCTTCTCCAGACTAAAGAAGACCAGTTCACTCAGCCTTACCTCAGGAGTCCATGGGGGGACCCCTGCCAGGACCCATCCCCTGCCTGCTCCCCCAGCCCCCCACCCATGGCTGCACTGCCTGCCCCAGCTCCCAGTGCTTTAAAAAAAAGCCCTGGCTCACCAGGTGCTGCTGGGCAGGGGGTGAGCAGGGAGAGCACTAGCAGAGCTGGGGGGGGGTGTCAAGGGGCTCGTGCAGAACCCCCCATGCAGTGTGGGGCAGTGAAGGGCAGTGGGGATCACCCCCCCTGCCCAGAAGCACCCGGTGAGCTGGGGCTTTTTTTTTTCAAAGTGCTGGGAGCTGGGGCAGGTGGGGCAGCCATTGCCAGGCTGGGAGAGTGGGTAGGGGGTGGGCCTGCCTGATTTGGAGATTCGGCAGCAGCCAAATCTCCGAATCAATTTAATTTGAATCGATTTGGGACAGTGATTCGAATCGCCAAATCGAATCACTGTCCCCCGAATCAGCCAAATCTGAATCCGAATCAAATACTAGCCGCTTCGCACAGGCCTACCCCAAACCATTTTTAATGCACTCTGCTGGATTCTCTCCAATTTGTTCATGTCTTTTCTGTAGTGGGGGGCCCTAAACTGGATACAGTACTCCAGATGTAGTTTCACCAGTGCCAAATAAAGGGGACTAGTCACTTCCCTGGATTTTCTGGCAAGACTCCTACTAATGCAACCCAGTATGCCATTAGCCTTCTTTGCAACAAGGGCACACTGTTGACTCATATTAAGCTTACTGTCCACTGTAACCCCCTGGTCCTTTTTTGCAGAGCTGCTGCCCAGCCAGTCAGTCCCCAGCCTGTGCTAATACATGGGATTGTTCTGTCCTTAGTGTTGGGCTTTGTACTTGTCATTATTGAACCTCATGAGCGGACCCCATCCCTAGGAGTATGCAGGGCCTGGGGCACAGGGGGGTGAGAGGGGTGGTGAGCAGCCAGAGCTGGTGAAGCGGAGGAGGTGGCAAGTGGCTGGAGCTGGCGGAGTGAGGGTGGTGAGTGGCTGGAGCTGGCAGCACACAGCAGCAACAGCGCACAGTGGTGGCAGCACACGGTGGCGGCAGAGCCAGTGGTGCTTGGCAGCGGCAGTGCGTGGCAGCCGTGGCAGGGCCTGTATGGGCCAGTCGTCTGTGGGGCCCCCCAAAGTGCGGGGCCTGGGGTAGTCACCCTGATCCCCCCCCCGGAATGGCCCCACTCACGAGATTTATTTTTGTCGAATCCTTCAATTTGTCAAGGTCTCACTGAATCCTAGCCCTACTCTCCACCAGATCTACTACTTCCACCAGCTTGGTGTCATCTGCAAACTTGCTGAGGGTGCACTCTGTGCCATCTTCCAGATTACCAATGAAGATATTGAAGACATTGATGAAAAACACCACTCTTCTTGTCACAGGAGATCCCCTCACAAAGAAATCCCTTCTAATGGGAGGAGTCAGAATTGTTAGCTGCACAAAACTGTAAAAAACTGGTATGTGCTGTATTTTAATGCCACATCCATGATCCAGACTTGACTGGGCATAAAGAATTGTTGTGAGTAAGAATGCCATATGCCAGAATGAAGATGAACTTCTTGCCATCATTCCTGTCCTGGCAGGTATGTACTAGAGGCCTTGTCATCACAGGCAGCTACACACAGGGTCATTCCACGATTCAGCCGTTTTTACAGTAACAGCTTCATGATATCAACCAGAACCTGTAGCTGTGCCTAGATTTTTCCATATCATCACAATCCTTTGTGCCTTTGGCCAGGCTCCTACTAATATGTGCAGTGATCATCAAACTCTTGTTTGTTAAGCCATCGCCTGCATCTTTCTTTGCTTTAACCCTCAGTCCCTAAGGCTCCAAGGCATCTTAATCCCAGAATCTCTTTTCCTGGCTATGTTTCTCATGGGAACATTGCTGCCATTCAGCCTTGCCTGGCCTTTCTTCAGTGAAAGCCTTGATCAAGCAGTACATCTTTTCTATCAGTTACTCCCCACCCCCCAGCCCAGTCTTTTACAAGGTTTCAGATTAACATTTCAGAACAACTAGTAGCATGGCTGAAAGATAAGAGCTGATGCATGGAGTTGCTAGGAATGGAGCATTACCTTGTGGGAGACTTGGGCAGCACCAGCAAGGCCACAGAGTCATTGCATGATTCTGCCCATAACACCAAACAGAGCCTCTGGTCTTGATGGTGTGGACAAGAGTAGGAATGATGAAATAGGTGATGAGATATTTTATCATACTGGACTCAAACATGGCACTTCCATGACTCCATGCACCAAGAGAGACAGTCATACAGAGACCGCCAACACAGTAACATTGGTAAGATGAAGTGCAATGAGCCACAGATCGCTAATGTGAGAGAAAAGATAAACAATGGCCAGGTGGTAGATGGGTCTGAAGGGGCATGGAGGAGTTTGTTCTGGGAGGTTTAGGGGGAGACCTACAGGCATAGGACAAAGTAAGAACTGATGTTTTGTTGCATTGGGAAGGCAAGGCAAGTATGGGTAGATACTTACAGAGCTCAGAAGAAGAAGACATAATGAAAGATAAGGGGAGGCGGGGAGGGATGCAGAAAGTGAGGGAAGTGGTGGATTTGGTCACTGCCTTAGAAATTGGAATTTCAATACATAAGCCAGCCCAAGAACTTTGGGCTAACAAGGTTTTTTTTTTCTTTTAGACCAGTGATTTTCAACGAGGGTGCCACTGCATGGGGTGCCATGAGATGCTTTTGAAGGGTGACGAGAGTGTGAGGATATAAGCAGGCAAGCACAGGCTCAGACTTGTTCTTGCTTATAGTTTCATAGTTTGTAGGGTTGGAAGGGACCTGAGCAGATCATCAAGTCCGACCCCCTGCCCTGGCAGGAAAGAGTACTGGGGTCAAACGACCCCGGCAAGGTGTTCATCCAGCCTCCTCTTAAAGACCCCCAGGTTAGGAGCCAGCACCACTTCTCTTGGAAGTTGGTTCCAGGTCCTAGCCGCCCTGACTGTGAAGTAGTGCCTCCTGATGTCTAGTCTGAATCTCCCCTCTGCCAGCTAGTGACCGTTATTTCTTGTCACTCCTGCTGGTGCTCGGGGGAACAGGGACTCCCGCAATGCCTGCTGGTCCCCTCTGACCAGTTTGTAAATGGCCACTAGATCCCCCCACAACCTTCTCTTGCTGAGGCTGAACAGGTTCAAATCTCATAGCCTCTCCTCGTAGGGCCTGCCCTGCTGCCCCCTGATCATGTGGGTGGCCCTCCTCTGGACCCTCTCAATGCTGTCCACATCCCTCCTGAAGTGCGGCACCCAGAACTGGACACAGTACTCCAACTGCAGCCTGACCAGTGCCGCGTAGAGGGGGAGGATCACCTCCTTGGACCTACTTGAGATGCATCTGTGGATGCATGACAAGGTGGGGTTGCCCTTCCTGACTGCGTTCCCACACTGTCGGCCCATGTTCATTTTGGCATCAATAATGACTCCAAGATCCTTTTCTGCCTCTGCACTGACGAGAAGGGAGTTGCCCAGCCTGTAGGTCTGCTGCTGGTTCTTCCTCCCCAGGTGCAGCACCTTGTACTTGTCAGTGTTGAACCCCATCCTGTTCTCATCTGCCCTCCCCTGTAATCTGTCTATGTCTGATTGCAGCCTATTTCCTCCCTTCTAGTGTGCCCACTTCCCCCCAGAACTTAGTGTCACCTGCAAATTTGAACAGGGTGCTTTTTACCCCCTTGTCCAAGTCACTGATGAAGATGTTGAACAGTGTGGGTCCAAGGACCGAGCCCTGGGGAACCCCACTGCCCACATCCCTCCAGGTTGAATATGACCCATCCACCACCACTCTCTGGGTGCGGCCCTCCAGCCAGTTAGCGACCCATTTGACTGAGGGAGCTTGGTTGCTCCCTCACCCCTGCACTGCCAAGCCTCTCTTCAAGGAGGTAACCACTGTAATGGAGAAATAAGTTTTTGAAGCTCAGTGCCATTCAATTCACCAAAGTTGTGGAGGGGCAGTTCAAATCCAGTGAGGGATGCCTCAAGTCCAAAAAGGTTGAGAACCACTATTTTAGACCAATCATTTGACCACTGAGTTACCTGACAGGAAGTACAAAAACAAAATGAAGCTGGAAAAACCTGTTTTGTCTTGTTTAAAAAGCAAAACAGTACAACTCTTTGTCAGAGCATATGAATTATTGCATTGCTACAAATTGTGCATTAAGTTGTTATCATATGCTTCTTTCTGCTTTTCTGTCAATGTGGGTTTTTTTTTGCTGAAACAATAAAACCATTGAGACTTTGAGACTCTTAGGTTCTCGTACCTTAAGCAATGGATGGCTGATCTGATTTTCTGAGACTCTATACCCTGTAAATGGAGCATCTTTTTAGTTCACTACACTTCCAGGCAGTGCAAGTCTATTCTTAAAAATTATTTGAAAAAGGGCAAAAAAGATGGCAAACAAGATGCAGCAAAGGTGAAAAAGAATTTTTACTTGAGGAATGAAAGTGGTTATATCTGAAATCCATTTAATCTGAGTGAGGCTGTAGAAATGGATTCAGATTGGAAACTGTTTGAGAGGATAACCACTAAAACCATGATCTTTAATGGCGCAGCAGTACGACGAGGGCTGTAAGAAAAGTTTCATCTGTGATTTTTTTTTTTTAATCCACATCAGCAGGTCTATATCTAGGATGTATCAGGGTAGTTCCAGATCATTTAATTGACAAAATTTCCTCATATTGACATCTCTCCTTTTGTTGGTAGGCTAAGTCTTGTATTGGAAGCGATCCTTTTTGTAATTTTGTGGTAATTTTGTCAAGGGCTTTTTTGTGGTGATGTTCTGAGACTTAATAATTAAATAGGCAATTTAGACTTCAGATTTCTTATTTAAAATGCTCTTCTACTAATGGAAGATGTTTGACTACTAGAACAACAAAACACATCAGCATCAGTACTATGCAATCTCATCATGTTTTTTAATTAAAAGTGGGAATTTTAAAACCATTTCTCACTGAAAAAAGCAGATTTGTTGAAACTGGTCTCTTTTGTGGGGATCCTGATATTCCTTTCAACCCTATGACTCTAGAGTTGGTTTTCATAGATTTTTCCATAAAAGGTTGAAAACTTTTTGAAATTGTTGAAAGAAATGAAACAAAATGGAAAGAATCCAGTTTCTCCTGACAAGACATGTAGACATGTTTTCATATAAAAATTTAAGTGAATCAGAGCCATTCTTTTTGGTTAAAAAAAGTCAGAATTGAAATTATAGTTTTCGATTAACCTTAAAAAAATCATATTTTCAGTTTGCAAAATATTTTTCCATTTTCAACTTTTATCCTTTTTATTTAGATCTGGGAATTTTTTTTTTTGATCCCTCAGAAAAATTGCATGATGGGAATAGTATTTCCTGCCCAGCTCTAGTTATAATTGTTTGTGTGTTCCCCACATAGCAAGAATACCTTGTAATGGAGAAACGTCTCTGTTGTATATGAATAATGGATGTTGGTTTTTTTCTTTGAGGCACCATACAAAGATTTATATTATTCAGACTCATGGATTTATATCTGTTATTAGCTCTTCTGAGGTTGATGGTACTGTGCTGATTTGCTCTACAAAGAATATCCCATTAATTCTACACAAAGAGATGCTTGGATAAAGTTTTCTGCCAAGTTGATAATACCTATGATATTCATGAGCATGAAGCTGAAATGATGTTAATCATTATCCCCTTAAAGAGGGGGATATCTTTCGATGCTTTTGGATGGTTTCTAGTTTCTTGTCATGGTTTATGCAAGATGCAGATTTTTGTGAGGCTATTGGAAAGGAAGAGATTTTGAGAAGCATAAGGTGGGTGGTTGTACTTTTTCCTGGAAGCCCATACTTGGATTCATAGCAATCCAAGAGGCAATAGCTATTTCAGATGGTCAGATAGCTTGAGCAACACAATTATGGGTTGGGTATGTTGTTTTCTTCTAAGATGTTTTTTGAGAAGGCAGGAGCTGTAGTCTGTTAAGGTGTAGATCAGCAGTGTACCATTAGAAGCTGAAGACAGTGGCCATGTGAGATTTCATATGGTACTAGGACTTTACATCTTACAACTTTACTTCCCGATATGATTAAAGTACAGATTGCAAGTAGGGCACGCATCTAGCTGCCAGTGTGACATACCAGCCCAAAATCCTGTTTCTCTTTTAGGCATCTAAATGCTATTTACTCTATTTGTAGATGCATGAGTGGCATTTAGGGCTACTTACACGGATTCTAGATGCTATTTCTACCTGCACAACTTGTCCTTTGGAGCATGCATAGTAAGGATCCACTCTGACTGTTGCAGTCCTGTTTTTTTTTTCTGGGAAGCTCCTGTCTCTACTCTCTGTTTTGGTATTTTGCATGTACAGTCTTTGGATAAAATGGATGGGGACCAGTGGATGTAGGAGCAGGGGCCAGAATCCAGGGCACCCTTCCTTCTAAGACTTTGCCCACCTCACTAAGCCAGTTTCCTTTGGCTTACTTTTCTCTGGCCCTACATCTATTCTCCTACTGACTGCCTAGTGTAAATGAGCATGGTGAATTCCTGCTAACCATACTCAGAAGGATAGGTGGAAATAGAATATCAAAGTCTTGCTAGTAGCCCTAAAGGAGTGGCCTTTTATATGTCTTTTTTTATTATATAAGTCATATTTAGATGCCTAAAACTGAAATAGGATTTGGACCATGTTCACATCCATTGTTAGCCCAGAAATTTCCATCTGGGACTGAGTTTAGGGCAAGCTATGTAAGAACTGTGACAATGATGTAGCTAAATTCTTTTAAGCTGATTTGAAATCTCAGATTTCAGAATGTGTTCCAGGTTAGATGATGGGTTTCTTAGATGATGCGCTGTGCTTGTGGGGCAGCTGTAAAAACAGAGCAATAATCCTTGGCATCCATTACAGTTGTGCCCTCCAAGAAATGCTGCAGAGGACAAAGCAACTGGCTCTGTGCCTGCTGGACTTGACTGAGCAGGAGCAGGGACAGGCTTTGGGACAAGGGAGGAGTGGATCAAAACTTTGCAAGTGGGAATGAGCGATCAGATGTTTGTGAGCATCCACAGTGGTCCCACATCTCTTCTACAGCATCCTATTCAGTCCATGTCTATCGGCACACTTAAATAAATGTATCTTATATACATCTCCAGGTAACAAGCTACCAGGCTAGGTTGTTATGTCAACGGAGGACTTTTTCAGGTGAGGCACTGATACATTTTCCTGTTCTTTGTGATGAGGTCCACAGAGGCATAACACTGGGGTTTCCATAGCAGTGTCCACTCAGAGGAGAAACTATTCATAATACTGTACAGATGCAAAAAGCGGGTGATCATTTCCTGAAAGTTACCGAAATATGATAGTGAAGAGTAGTTATCTGTTGAAGGCAGCATGATGTGACAACAAACTGTCCAGCTTGCAGAATTTGGGGAGGGAATGAATGAATGGCCAGGTGGGTGCTTTCTTTGTCAGAGGCACCTTTCTGCCCATGAACCTGTCACAGCTCTGGTAATTGCGCTGATACTTGAAGATGGGATCACAATAATTGTCTTGTAAGCTTCTGAGAGGCAATATTTTGCCATCTGGAAATGGAAGATTGGACCTGGATCACTCATTCAGCTTCCTTAGCTAGGTCAATTAGCTCTCTGTTCCGGTTTTCAAAGCAGTTTTGTTTCTCCTCTGAGAGGCTTCAAGACCTCCAAGCCAGAAGAAACAAAGCAAGCAAGCAAACAAACCAGAACCTGCTGCCTTCCTTCAGGCAAGGAGATGAAACCTTCCTAGTGCTCTGCTTCTTCCAGCACCACAATGTGTCCCCTCCTCACACTTAAGAAATCTTCCTGGAGTTCTTGAGCTTCCTGGTAGCTCCACCTTCATTAGTGGGTCATCCCTTGCCGCTGTCCCCCAGCCATCCAACTAGGCACACCATTGTCTGCTGACTGCCTGCAGCTGGGTCCCAGTCCCAGAGGGGCCAAGCACCTTCTTTCAAAGATCCTGAAAAATTCTTTCTCTTTTAATGCTAGATAATAAAACAAACCACACGTCTGATTTTCTGAAGTCAGCTATTTGGCTGATGCATATTTTGCTAGCTCTATGGTCAACCAAAATGTGCCACAGCTTTCATTTTGGGTGCAAAAGAGTAGGTACTATTAATATATTTAAAGCTTGTCTTTCTCCATATCCCAGTTGGACTGTCACCCAGCCTGTTTTCTTAGGTTTTGGTCTGGGGGCATAATTCTCTGCAACATGAAAGCTTGATGAAGATTCAGGGAACGTTATTGTACGTTCTCAAATAGGAGGGGGTCTATGTCTAGTTGATCATCCAGGTATCAGTGACAGCTGCCACAACTGATGCAAGATAGTGAAGTACAACAAGTAAGCTTTGGTGAAAGTCAATGTGCATTTTCCTCTGCAGAGTTTCTTGTTGCAGGAAGGATGGGAGAAGCTGGGAGAAATGTCATCAGCAAAAGTAAACCTCTCAAGTATCTGTTCATATGCTTTTGTTCTCTATGTGGCTGCTGCAGAGATTCTTCTTGTCCTTTCCTCAGCAATCTTTTACTTGCCGCTCTCCAAACTAACAGGGAGCTCAGAGGAAACAAGTGAGAGCACAGGAGAGTTTGCCATGGTCTGAAAACTGCTCCCGTAACTGGATTTTTGGTCCTATGATGATCATGACAGACAGCACCTCAACTATGTTCCACTTTTCTCATGTATGACAAGGCCTACAATCCTTCAAAGAAACTCCTGTGTCATCATGACATATGCAGCGGGAAATCTGCAACTAATTCACTCTCTTAACATTCAAGGGAAAACTAATATTATGGCTGATTGGCTGAGCAGATCAAAGCAAGAACATTTAGAATGGAAACTACATGCACTAATGTTTCATCGCCTGATACAGGAATTTGGTCTTCCAGCAATGGATCTGTTATCTTTCCACAATTTTGATGGCTTCATGGATCTGTTGGGATGAAGGAGGTTGAGTGCTGCCTTGCAGCCTTCTGACACTTCAGTTTTCTTAGGCTAGAGGGACTATTCTTGTGTAACTGCTATAGGTTAGTATTGGATAGGTTAGTATTGCTTCTGAAAGCATGTGAGAACACTTAACACATGCAATGACGGTCCCTATTTTTCATTTTGGTTGGGCTGTTGCTTCTCTAGTAGTTGTCATGTCCAACAGAAGTGGGCTGGACTTATGAAGGGTCTGTATACTGAAGAGGCTGCTGCCATGTAAAAAACTCACTTGGGTAGAAACAATGAGCCCCATTGGCACATTTATCTTATTCTTGGTAGAGATACCAGAATAAACTTTGTCTGACATGCACTGGAAACCATCTGGCCTCTTAGAATGGAGGCTGGAGGTGTATGAGCATGGGAAGCCGGGCAGCTCCTCACTGCCTGGTGGCTGGAGTTGCTCTCCCTCTCAACACCCCCAGGCCATCTGCTATGGGTGGGAAGTGGAGGTGGTGAGCCATACAAGCCGGCTTGAACATTAGGTTATGGGAGATACTCAGCAATAACTAGGAACAGCAGCCCAATAGTTAGGATATGGTAACCTATTGGACTGCTGGGGTCAATAATGTGATATTTTTCTAGTGTCGTGGGTATGAAGAAATCATTTGTTTAGACTAGTGGTGCTCAACCTCTTAGCCCTGCATGCCAGATGAGTGGTGTGGGGCCCATCTCCAGGGCCCTGGGGCCTGGCACTGCCCTCTCCCTGCCCCACACACCAGGACTGGGGGCCCAACACTGCACCCTGCATGATGGAATTGGGCCTCAGGGGCCTGGCGCCACCCCCTTCCACTGGGATTGGATCTTGGGGGCCTGGACTGCCCCCTCCTGCCCTCTGTGCACTGGGATTGGGTCCCAGGGGCCTGGCATTATTCTCACCTACCCTGGTACACCAGGATTGGATTCTGAAGGCCCAGAACTGCCCCTCTCAGCCCCCCACACAGGATTAAGCCCTAAGGCTCAAGACCACCCCCACCCCTGCAAGCTGGGGTTGGGTGCTGGATACAGTGCGCAGGACCTGAGGCTCTCCATGGATCCAGAGATTTGGCAGCAGGGGAGCAATGGCACTGCTCCCCACTACCACATTTCCAGACCTGTGGGGAGCTCCACAGGCTAGATGACATGGCACCATGGGCTGGAGGTTGAGCACCCCAGGTCTAGGGTAAGCTTAGTTACCATATTCCGAATACCAAGCACATTCTTGCCTGGCACGACTGGCCACATTCTGGCTGGGCTGGCAGCATCTGTTATTTGGGTTTCTTTTACTGTTTGAGTTTTTACTCCAATTTGGCATGTTGACCCTCCTCGCAGACCAAGAAGAATTCTTAGGGTGGTGCGAGGGTACATAGCCCAAGAGGATATAGCACCTGTCTATAGGTTAGTCTTTTTTTTTTTTTTTTTTGCATTGTTTTTCAGGCTGGAACATAATTTTTGGTATTTGAGAGGTCTCCAGGAGCCAGTGAAGCTCTTTTTGTTCCCAGTGCAAGGATGCTAATACCATTCACATGATTATTTTTAGCCTCAGAGTGGACAGCTCTATTGTACCCGAGGAGCAGACTTACCAGCTCTTGTCCTTTTGCCTGGAGCTTACAGTGATTTTGTTTTCTTTTTAAAAAAAAGCATCCTTAGAATATAGTGCCTTAAGATAAGGGCCAAAAGTCTTGATTTAGATGCAGTGTTCTGTGTAGAGTCGGTGTAGTGAGTTATGACAGGTCTGACGCGCTTGCAATAACCTGACTTGCTGAGATGTGCTGCTGCGTTCCTGCGTTAGCTGTTAGCTCTTTGGAAAAGTTTCTGCCCTGTGGGGTTGCAGTCCAGACAAGACATGAGGAAGACACAAATTGCTATGGCCAGATTGTTGCTCACAGGTGTTTGTTTGATTTATATGCTGTCCTTCCAAAACAAGCTCAGGGTGTCTGAGCCTGGTAAAAGCGCTTAACTTATAAAGCAGAATAAAATATTAAAATAAGAAAGTAGATCAAAGCAACATGCCCCCTTTTCTAGAAGCTATCTCCCCACCCCCTCCACTCCCACTCCCCTGTCTCAGACCAAGGGGTGTGCCCCCTGCCCAGATCAACCCAACCTCACTTCCCAACTCCCTCTCACTATCTCCAGAAAAACCCACAAACATTTTTCCTCCTGTATTCCCTGCTGTCCCTACCAACTCTCATTCCCCTGCTTGACACCTAAGAGAATACCCTTCCACCTCCCTTACTGCTTTCCTAGGTTCATGCCTTCCCTCACAGGGAGGCCATGACTGAGCCACTCCACCTACACCCCTGCTTCTCATCCAGGGGAGTCCATTGACCATGGTTTTCTAGCCAACAAGTGATGGTAAAATGGGCAGTAGATGTGCTTCCAAATTGTAAGCTAGCTTTCTGAATTGTGGATACATCTCTCTAAAGAGTGGAGAATGTCACTGCTGCGATGTATTTTCCTCTGCCTATTATTTGTATTCTTTTAGTGTCTCGGAGCCCCATAGATTAGGACCTTGTGCATCGGGCTTTTAACCCTGATAGCCCATCAGTTCTAGTATTGACATAACTTTTCTAAATATAGCCAGAATAAACATTGATCCTTGTGTGATTGTACAAATGAGCCCTTAGATGATGAAACACAGCTTCCCATTAATTCCCTTTATATTATCTCCTCTAGGAAGGACTCAAGTCATTTAACTGTGTGACTCTCTAGTACGTCCCTTGTACAGCAGCAGCAATACCTTGTGATCAGCCAGCACACACAGGATTAGGGTGTTTCAGGCAAATCCTGCATGCCTATTACAAGCCCTTGCTAATACTGGAACAAATCACTGAACAGGCTCTTCTTTCAGCATTCTGGCATGACTGTGTTCACATCTCTACTACTTTATTTTATAAAAATCCTATTTAGCTGCATGTACTATTCAGATTGTAAGGAAGTCACAAGGAAAAGTAAGCAGGCAAAGTCTTTTGGTAGTGCCCAAAGAAATGTGGAGGGAAGCCTGTGCAGTGTCAGATTCTCGATAGCCCGAGAGAATTCTATATGAGGATTTTATTAAATATTACCTAACCTTAGCTTCATTCTTCTGGACTCAATGCTTTCCAAATACCAGAATCTTTATTTTTCATGTAGAGGAATGACTTTGTAGATATTAGCTACGGTAGTTTTAGAGTGATATTGTAGGCATGATGATCCAGGAATTATGCAACAGGCAAGGATTTTTTGGGGAAGGTGATATCTTGTATTGGACCAATGGCACGGTTGGAATAAAGTTAAATGAGCTTTTGAATGCAAGACATTCTTCATCAGGTCACTGATGCTGAGGTTGGTAGCTGTAGCAGACCTCTTACACTCTGTGGGAACTGGCCACCAAAAGGAGCACATGGGTATACTTTAACAGCATAGTTCATATTCCCCTGTCACAGGAATCTTATCCAGCAGATCCACAGAAATTAAAATCCCTGCATGGCCCATCATTTTGCAAAACCCCTTGTCATAGGCTAGTAGTGAGGAGAGTACCCAGGCTCTTCACTATTAAAGCGTATTATTTTCCCATAATCATTCCATTAAGCAATAGCAATGACAGGCTCTTATTCTGAGGACTTGTCCAGTTTGTGATAATTGGGTTACAAAGAAAATTGCTTGGTTTGTTAGCTTGACAGAGCCCAAACCTTCCATAAAACAAGTAAGAAACATTTGTCTTGCATTTTCCTTTGCATAGGCTTCTGTTTATTAACATTTTGGGAGAACACTATAATTATTCCTAAAATATTCTCCTGTCAAATAAACCTGAGTCATTTCCTTTTTAAATCTCACCTCTGAGTTCTCTTCCCTTTAGCTCTCAAGGTATTATCTGTTCAAAGCATTTTGTAATGCTCTATAGGAGGAAAATAAATGCCGTATGAAAATAAATGGTATGGTATTCTTTTCAAATTGTGTTTAGCTTCAGTATTTTCACTTGTCAGCATGAGTACAGATGATTGTGCAGCACAGCAGCCATGACTTGGCAAGGCAGCCTGCCAGCCTGGGGAAGGGCATGGCTTGCCTTCCCCCTTCCAGTAGATCCAGGTTAAACAAATATTCTTTTTATGCTGATATAGAGAATGCTTCAACCAAAGCCATTTTCCAAGGAGATAGAAAAGCTATTTTTCAAAAGCACTTGAGGGGTGTTTTCAACACTCACTAGCTTTATACCCTTGCACCACTGTGGAACTTGTCCTGTTTCCCTAACTAGCACTTTATGGCACATCAGCCTTGCTCTCGAAATTGGACTAACTTCATTACCACTCCTGCAGAGACTGACTGTTAAGTTCACCCTTTCTGACAAGACTGGGCATCAAATGACTTTCAGCTAATCTGGTGTGAAATGTGGGCATTTTCCTCCTTTGTAATTTTTCTGGCGGTAAATGTAGATGTCAGAAGCATTTGAATAGGGTACAGGTCAGAGAGACGGGAGGTCTCTGGGTTTGATTCTCTGCTGTGCCATGGGCCTGCTGGGTGAATTGGGATAAATCCATTTCCCCTCCCACCTCTTGCCTGATGTGTCTGTTTAAGCTATAAACTGTGAGGTCAAAGGATTTTCCTGCAATGTGTTTTTTCAGTACCTAGCACAAGGGGGCCCTGATCTTAGTTGTGGACTCTAGATGTTACTGTAATCTAAATACCGTAATCCAAATCCAATTTCTCTCTATGCGGATTATAGTATGTGAGAGAGAATTGGATCTCTCTCTCTCTCTCTCTCTCTCTCACACACACACACACACACACACACACACACACACACACACACACACACACGGTAGCTGAGGGCCATGTACCTCAATGCAGAGAAGCAAATGTGTTTTTAAGCTTCCTTTGCCATCTTCTGCTGGCTGCCCCTGAGAATAAAGGATGTGATGTGAATTGCCCTAATTCTGCTCATCTCAATGGAGCTATCCCAGCTGATGCCAGATGAGGCTCTGCTCTTGGAATTCAACACGGGCCCCAGGGATAGGTGAGGGGTTTGGCATATGAGCCACGGCACTCATTGTCTGCCATCAGAGGACTGGCCAACATTCTTGCATGCCCTGTTACCCTTGTTTTAGGGTCATTTTGTGCTGGCAGCAGAGTCTCAGGCTTGAGCTGCAGTGTAAATCCTTGTTAATTAATATACTTTTTGCCACTATGGTTGTTTACAATGAACCAGCTAGAAATGCAATAGAAGTAGCTAGATAATTGCAGTTCAATTGAATTGGTCCATTTGAAGGGTAGTAGAGCAGTGCATGGCTAGATAAGTGGGCAGAAGCAGGCTCAAGGGAGGTACACTTAGCAGATACTATGCTGCTTTTTCTCAGTGCTAAGAAATTGGAGTTGAAGAGAAGAAAAGCTAGGTGAGCCTACCTAGAGTGCCCACTATATTACAGGGCACTTTCTTTTTCAGGGCCCAGTCTTGCCAAAGTCAACAGGAGTACAGCCACTCTTTTCAGCTGGGGCAGAATCAAGCCTCATATCAGCACACTACACCAACATGTAAGAAGCATGAATGGCTTGACAGTATTATGCCAACACAGAGTACGCCGCACTGACTCATGTTTCAGGCTGCTTTTGGAACTTACCTAGGTGTCTTCTGTCTCCTCAGGCTTATGTCACTGCTGTATTTAGCTCCAAGTCTGATCTTAGCTATGTACTACTCTAAAGCGCCCTTTGCAGGGTACCCATATCGTGGGGAGGGACGTGCAGCTGCCCTGGGGTCAGTATTCTGCTTGTGCAAACAAGTAATGACTGGGTAGAACATTAGGAGCAGAGTTAGGTCCTCCTAAGGATGCTCTGGGGAGGGGAAAGAGCAAGGGGGGAACCATGGACCTGAATCCCAGTCTGAGCAGGATGGCTATACAGTGCTCATCTACACAAGATACTTTACTGCTTAGTAGCACAGTTTACTATGCAATAAACTACGCTATTCATGAGTAAATTTGGTACCTGCAAAAGCAAGTAGTGCATTTACTCTCAAGTAATTACTGCACAGTAATGCACATGCAGACACCAGAGGGAAGCAAATTTGCACCCAGTAAATTCTGCCACTAGGGGGCCAGCCTGAGCTCAGCCCCAGGGTCCGGGTTTGGGAGCCTTTCCTGCCTCAGGGCTGGCCTGGCTCTCTGGCAGCCCCCAGCCTCAGGCTCTTAAAAGCCTGCAGGCAGTTTGAGCCCTGGGGCACAACAGCAGGGAGCCTGAGGTGACTGCTGGCCTCTGCTCCCTGTGCACAGGCCACAGGCTACCTGTGGCAGCCTGCCTGCATCCCACATCTACCGCCTGGTGCTGCAGGCTCCTGCCAGGCCTGCCAGCACCCAGGCCCAGCTGCAGGCAACTCCTGGCCACCAGAGCCAGTTCCAGCTGCCCACAGCCAACCCCCAGAAACCTGCCCAGAGCTTTCAGGTGCTGTGGAGCACCGCCTCAGTGCACGGCTCCTAGTCCTGTGCTGTGCCCCTGTTTTGGGTGCTGCAGGCAGCTGCCCAGGCCTGGCAGTACAGGAACAGTCACGCGGAAACCTGGAGAGCAAGTGTGGGACCCTGGGACATGCGCAGCAGGGGCACACTCAAGGCACAGAGTGACTACGGGAGTGGGGGGGCTGGTCACAGGGTGCCTCCTCAGAAAGGCCCCCTGCACAGAGGGTAGGGGGCAAATAGCTCCGCTTCCCATTTCGGGAGCCCCATGCCCCCTGAGCCCAGGCAAGGTGGGCTGGGTGGCAGCACAAGAGACAGGCTGGCCTGCAGGAGGAGAAGTGGGGGAGTGGGGTCTGGAACCACAGCAGCAGGAGGACCCAGAACCAGACCCTCCCCCTGGATTGGTTGGTGACAGCTGTGGAGTACCATCTGGCAGATGTGCAGGCATGGCAAGCAGAGAACATCATTCGTGAGTATGTGTGGGACTGGGTGGACCATGAATTTAAGGTGCAGCTCTTGGCCCTGGAGCATAAGCGGGTGGAAACAGAAACAGATCGCGGTCCTGGGCAGGGTAGCGCAGGCCATGGATACTGACCACCAGTGGCTAGACACCATCTGCCAGGTGCTGCCTGACCCTAACCCCACCTGCACCCTGGCAGCTGTTTGCTGCTCAGCAGCAGGTGCACCCTGGGCCTGGGTGGAGGTGCAATGCCACCTCCACGGGCCAGAAGCCTCTGCCCCAACCCACCACCCTGGGTCCCTCACCACCCAGCCCCCTCCATCTGGGCCCAGGCTACCACTTGCCCTGGCTCCAGGTGGGTGCTGTGCAGGAGCTGCCTGCATTGGGCCCAGGACCACATGCTGGCTTTGCTGGCCCTGGATGCTGGCTGCCAGAGTGGGAGTCACCCATGCCAGGGGACCAGTGGCTTCCATTACCCTGGGCAAGCCCCCCCGCCCACTTGGCTTGCCATGGTGTGCGTACCCACAGGGTAATGGCCACAGGCTGGAGTACTAGCCACTTGTCTCCAGGCTTCACCCCCTAGGTGCCCCCACCACACGGCTGCACACCCCTGCAGGGTACCTGCACAATCCACCACATTGTAAATAGTTTGCCTGGGGAAGAGGGTGCTTTATTGTTGCTGGGAGGGGTGGGTGGTGGAGGGCCTCTGTTGTTGGAGAGGGAGTGGGGTTTCTGTGTGTTGTGAGGGGAATAAAGTGTTGTTCTAAGACCTGTCTGCAGTGAGCGTGGTGCTGGAGGTGGGCGAGGGTCTGTGAACAGCTGTCCAGGCAGGCTACAGCAGGGAGTGCAGGAAGAAGTGGTTGGCCAGAGTCTCTTGCAGCTGGTGCCCTAGCCTTCACTGCCTCGGTTGGGGGTGGTGGGGTGGGCACTGCTGTCACTGTCAGGCATCCTCTGCCTGCTGCATCTCCTCTACCCAGGCCTCATGAAAAAGCTCCCCCCAGGTCTCACAGATGTTATGCAGCACACAGGCTGTAACAACAGCTTGGGGAATGTTCACCGTGGCGAACTCGATGAGAATAGTGATTGTGCATCTGTTGAGGTGGCCAAAGGCACACTCCACCAGGGAGTCCAGCCCAGGGCACAGGTCTGGCCCAGATACTAGCTAAAGCTGGCTGGGGTCCAGCTGGCTGGTATAGAGCCACATGAGCCACTGGAGGAGCAGGTAGGTGAGGTCCCCAATGAGGAGGGGTGGAACCACCATGGCACCCAGCTGGAGGTCTGACACCCCCAATGTGAAGTGCCCCTAGGGCTGGCAGGGTGGAGGTCTGAAACATGTGAGTGTTGTGGGCACTGCCCACCCAGCTGGCACTCACATTGGTGAAGGCACCATGAAAGTTGATGGCCTGGAGCACAATGGAGTGAAAGCCCCTCCAGCTGTAGTAGGCGTGGTTACCGTGGGGCAGGCAGGTGACAGGGATGTGGGTCCCATCCAGGGCCCCAATGCACAAGGGGAATCCCAGGGCATGGAACCCCACCACCAACTCCACAGGGTCATGCACCCAGAGGTGCCCCAGCACATCATGTGCCCCAGCACATCCTGGAGAGCTCTGCATACCTTCAGGATGGCCTCCCTGGCAGTGGCCTTGCCCACACCAAAGAGATGGCCCACATAGCAGAAGCTGGCGGGCATGGTCCACTTCAGCAAGGCTGCTGGGTGTCTGCGGCGAGGGGCTTCTGCATGGTGGTGTCCTGCCGTTCTAGGTGTGGGCAGAGCTACTCTAAGAGGCCCAGGAAGGTGGTCCGTGTCATCCAGAATGCCTCCAGTCACTGCTTCGTCTCAGGTCTGCTGGATGACATGCAGCCACCAGTCCTGGCTGGCCCAGAGGTGGCAGGGCTGGAGGCCCAGGAGGGAGTGGACAGAGCCAATGGTGGCATCCAGCAGCATATCATTGATATCCCTGATGGGGTCTGGCTACCAGGATGGGGTCCAGGTGGCAGCTGTGTGGCAGCAGCAGCCCTTGGGCATTGTGGTGCAGCTGGGCAGGCGATTGCTGCATGTGGGGGAGCTGGTAGGGCCCAGACGGCCATGGGTAAGCCAGTGGTTGGTGTGGCAGGCCAGCAGGGCCAGTGTGGTGGCTAGCAGGAGCTTGGAGCACTGGGCATCGCTGTTAGGGGCAGAAGCTAGAGCAGCCATGGTGTGGGGGTGCAGAGGCGGTAAGCAGACAGCTGCCATGTGCTGTCCATGCACTGTGCATGCTGCTTCTGGCCAGGGAGCAAGGAGCAGGGCTGGCTTTTTAAGATGGTCTCCAGACACAGGCAGCTGTAGATGGAGCGTCAGGCTCCCCCGGGTGGCAGCAGGGGCCCATTGCAGGGCTGCAGGAAATAGAAGCAGTTTGCTGCTAGGAGCAGCAAATCTGCTCCCACTTCTATGCATGTGTAGATGCCTGCCTGGGAACATTTACTCATGAGTAGTTACTCGTAAGTAAATTAGTCCCGGATCAAATGCACGTGTAGATGTACTCTCTCAGGACTTGAAACAGATCTGTAATTGAACTTGTTAAGGACCCTAACAACCCCGTGTGGACTAATTGCCTCATGGGCCAAACCTGCCTGGGGCTTTGACTGGCAGCCCTAACCCAGTTTATGACTCCAGCTTGCTACTGTCTGGGCCTCCTTATTGGCTGCTGGAAGAGTAGTTTCCCATTTAGCTCCAGCTGTGGCAGGAAGTTCCAGGCCAGCTAGGCGTTCCTACTGAAAGGCTGCCCTGGAAAACCTCTGTTATCTGGTAGTCCTGGTTCCTTGCTCCAGCTTGGATCTGTTCCTGAAATCTGGTTTTTGGATTTCTCATTGGATCTCATAATTTGGTGTCTGTTTCCTGAATCATGACTCAGGCTCTGCACCTGGATTCCTCCTGGGATCTGGTAACTTGGCACCTGAAGCCTATACCTTGATCCGATCTGTTTGAGACTCTGCCTCTGGATTTCCTTTAGATATGGTAACTTGGCCCCTGATTCCTGCCTCCAGTGGGGCCTGTGGTTTGGCTCTTTCCCTCCCCCAGTGACCTTGCCACTAGGCCAGATCACCTACGACATGGTTTGTTATAGAGCCTTTTAGGCTCCCTTACTATTCCATGAGTCTCTTTGGAGGACAAGTGAAAATTACCAGTTTTGTGAAGAACAAAATGTGAACAGAATACATTCTAAAAATTGTACCATGTTATCCTAGCAACCAACCTTTTTTTTTCCCCCTGTTGCCTATATTAAAAAAAAAAAAAAACCTGATGCAATAAAAAATGACATGGGAACAAATGTATCAAGTTGTTATGGCAACCAGAGTATGTAGGCTGAAATTTATGTATCCAGAATCAAAAAGAATCTCCATGCAAGTAAAATAAACATCCATGCTAATTAAAATATCATTCAGATATTAAATTTAAAATAATTAGTCATGTTTTCTCTTGTAATTAATCACTTTCTTTTTTTTCCCCATTTCAAAGTACTTGGTCCACTTACATATTTCACAATAGTTTCCTGAACTCATTTACCCCAGTGTTTATCAACAGTAACTTCACTGAATGGGTTGATACATGAACACTAATGAACCTGAAATTCAGACATTCATATTCAGAGCCAGACTTTATTTGGCAGCTGACCTCTCAACTGTAACTTCAGCTCCCAGGATGTTGTGGAGAAGCCAGTTCTAAATGAGCATTTGTTAATTATGTTCATCTTTTTATTTTTTTTCCTGCTCTTATAGGAATCCAGAAAAGTGTTGGTCCAGGTGTTAAGATCCATTTTTCTCCGTTGTCATGTTTCATCATCTTCATCAGACTCTTAGACTGATAGGAGATTGTGAAGTACATGAACAAAGAGATGGGTTGCATTCCTGGTAGCTGATGGAATTTCATTTCTCTGTTTAAGCTTTCCATAAGCTTTCTATTCTGTGGCTCAGGGGCCTGTGTGGCAATCTGGGGATCAGAAAGGTGTGCGTTCAGGCCTTGGTGTCGACTCCAGTGCTTTATCATTCATCAGCGGCTTGGAAGATGGGAAGGAGTGCACCCTTAGCAAATTTGCTGATGACACCAAGCTGGGGAGAGCAATAGATATACTGGAGGGCAGGGCTAGGATTCAGAGTGACCTAGACAAATTGGAAAATTGGACCAAAAGAAATCTTATGAGGTTCAATAAGGACAAGTGCAAAGTTTTGCACTTAGATTGCACTATAAACAAGTTCATGGATGACACCAGTCTGGGGGGGTATAGGAGATATACTGGAGAGTAGGGCTAGGATTCAGTGACCTAGACAAATTGGAGGATTGGACTGAAAGAAATCTCCTCAGGTTCAATAAGGACAAGTGTTAAGTCCTGCACTTAGGATGGAAGAATCCCATTCACCACTACAGGCTTGGGACCAACTGGCTAAGCAGCAGCTCTGCAGCAAAGGACTTGAGGGTTACAGAGGACAATAAGCTGGATGTGAGTCAGCAGTGTGCCCTTGTTGCCAAGAAAGCTAACAACATCCTGGGCTGCATTAGGGGTGTTGCTAGCAGATTGAGGGAATTAATTATTCCCCTCTGTTCTGCACCAGTGAGGCCACATCTGGAGTACTGTGTCCAATTTTGCCACCACTCCCGTTCCCCCACTACAGAAAGGATGTGGACAAATTGGAGAGAGTCCAGCAGAGGGCAATGAAAATGGAGGTTGGGGCACATGACTTCTGAAGAGAAGCTGAAGGAACTGGGCTTATTTAGTCTGGAGAAGAGAAGCCTGAGAGTGGGGCAGGGGGACTTAATAGCAGCCTTGAACTCCCTGAAGTGTAGTTCCAAAGAGGATGAAGCTGGACTGTTCTCAGTGGTGGCAGATGACAGAACAAAAAGCAGTGGTCTCAGTTGCAGCAAAGGAAATTTAAGTTAGATATAAGGAAAAACTTTCTCACTAGGAGGGTAGTACAGCACTGAAGCAGATTACGCAGGGAGGCTGTGGAATTTTCACCCTTGGAGGTTTATAAGGCGGACAAAACCTTGGCTGGGATGATCTAGTTGGAGATGGTCCTGCAGGGGCGTTGGACTAGATGACCTCCTGAGTCCCTTCCAACTCTAATTTTCTGTGATTCTATGATGATGCATCTTGATGTCTTCAGATAAAGCTGAGCACACCCTGCAAGGCTGGTGGATACAGATGGGGATTGTTTAGGTGGACAAGTAAACAGCTATCCATACCTCATGCTGTGCCATTAATGCCCAAAATTTGTGGCCACGACAAAATTGGTAATAGTTTCTGCTGTTTATGGCAGCAGACATCTGTTTTTTGTTTTATGGCATGGGAGTACAGGCAACCTGGAGCTGCTCACACTCCAGCTACCCCAAGTTGGTGCTCCTGTGGCTTGAAGGGCCCCATCCGTTGTGCCCCAGGAATTCCCATGCAGACTCGGGCCCCTTAAGACCTGGGAACACCTGTTCAGCTTCCTCCACTTACAGAGACCCATCCCAGGTAGTCTCCAGGACGTGTCTCTAAGCAGGGAACCCCATCTTTCCCCACTTACAAAGATGTTCAGAGATTCCCTGGGGCACCTCTCTATAAGCAGAGAAAGCTGGGGTTCCCTGCTTACAGAGCTGTGCCCTGGAGATTGCCCAGGGAACATCTCTGCAAGTGGGAAACCTTGGCTTCCTTCTTAGAGCTACATTCTGGAGATTCTCCAAGACATGTCTTTGGAAACGGGGAAGACGTTGCCTGTTGTGCCGCAGGATTAGGTCCCTGCCTGTGGCAGGACAATAGGTGATGTGTGCTTTACTCAATGAAGTTGATCAGCTGTGGTGGGACACGTACTGCAACAGCTGCTCTGCTTCATTTAGCGATGCCTGTTTATACTTTTTGCGTATCAGTTGATCAAGCTAAGACCTTGGCTGTATCAGTGTCTGAATGTTTCCTGTTTATTTGTATATGGTTTATTACCTATGGTGGAGGTTTCCCTGATGTTGATTTTATTCATTTGTACTGCAGTAACACATAGCTTGGGCAATGCTGTATTAGGCGCTGGAAAAATGCAGAGTAAGGTCACTGCTACACATTACCCTTAGGCTCTACGAAGTGCTGTGGAGTGTTAAGTGGTGCTAGTGTTAGGACATGCTTTGTGCAGTCCCACCTTAAGGTTTAGTGACATCTTTGACCTGCACAACTGTGACTTGCCGTGAGAGACCTAATGAGCAGGGCTTTGAGTAGGAGCCCTCCCCCTCCTGCTTATTCACAGAAGTGGAAGGGGAGCCATCATCAGTGAATGCAATCCCAGAGTCTAGCCTAGCATCCAAAGCATCCCCAAGCCGTAAGACACCCCAGGACCCAGAGTCTCTCCCAAGCCGTATGGCACCCCTTTATCCCCAGGCATAAAAAAGCAGCACCAGGCTCCATCTCTTCTGCCCCAGGGTCAGTGAGACCTACCAGCTGGGTTTTCAATATCTTTTGGATCAATGAAGGTGTTGTTGGAGCTTCTCCCATCTTTTGCACTGCTCTGGGTTTGAGTCGCTGGGTTCAGGTCAGGGTTATAGTGTGGCTGGAGAGCAAGTCCACAGAACAGACATCCTCCTGCTCCTGTGTGGCAGCAGGTGGCTCCTGGAAGACTACTTCATCACCACTGCTGTTTCCTTTATCATTGTTTTTGCACCATACTGGGCACGCAAACATGGCAATGAGCAATGGCATGATCCTTTAAGAGGATCTGGGATAGCTCTTTGTGGTAGGGGATGATGGTCCTTGCTGCACCCAAGACCTTGTTGGCATCCCTGCACCTTATGTTCCATGAATTCAGGGACTTAATTTTGGTCCAGATCTACAGCTGGTCTTGATGGTGTCCCAAAGTCACTATCTGTGCTACAATCAATTAATAGACTGCCTGAGTCTCCCTGTTGCGCTTCATGCCTCAATGGTCCTCTCCTCACCCCAGATTGTGATGAGGTCCAGCACTTGACTGTGACTAAATTTGATGCCCACCTGATGGAGTCCAGGGAGGACATCCTTTGGCTTATTCTCTGTCCCTGGTTGACTCTGGTGGATGAAGATAGATAGGTAATAGCTGTCTGCTTACACTGATGACTGCTTACACAGGGTCTCACCCCCTGAGGGAGAGAGGGGAAGTTGGCTTGGTGCCATTACCCTCTGGGCAATAGAGTTCAGAGGGTGGAAAGTTTATCTAGGTGAGGGGTGGGGATGGTGGATCCTGGGCTGCTAGAGGACTGAAAATTGGTCATTTAGGTGCCTATACACATGCTGAAGTGGGAGCCACTCTAATTAAAACACTGCAGCTTCCCCTGTATTCAGTGTCCTGCATTTCAAAATGGCCATGGGGTGCTTTAACTAAAGCTCATTCGACAAGCTTTAGTTAAAGCATACCCACAGCCATTTTGAAACATGGGATGCTGAATACATGAGATGCTGCAGCATGCTGGAGTGCTCTAATGAGAGCGCTTCTTGAGCCTGCTCCAGTGCAGTGTAATTGGAACGCATCCAAGCAGGTGTATGCACGCCCCTCATGTCCACGGGGCAGTGGTACATTACTGTAACATGAGCTGGGTAACACTGCTCAAAGATAAACCTGGGCCAAAGTGGCATGACTTTAAGATGGTTAGAGGTTGCTTAGCACTAGTTTTTGGGCTTTAAAGTGTGGATGCTCCGGGCATTTTTACACATGCAACCTCTGCAGCGCTGGGAGCTTTAAAAAGTGCCCGGCACTGCAATGCTTGCAGTTGTATAAGTGGCGAAATGCATGCCAGCGCTGACAAAATGGCGATGGCGTGTTTTTGAATAAAAACGCATCAAGGGTGGTTTAGTTCAAAAGCGTACCCACCGCTGCCATTTTCTACACATTGATGCACATATCACCGCTTATCCAAGTGCATGTGGTGCAGCACAGTTCACTCAGCTTGTGTGCAAAGCAGACCTGATTAATTGAGTCTGGTCTGAAGCGGTGGATCTCTAGTGCATTGTGGGACAGAAAAGTATGTGTATAAATGCCTTCCTGTGTTAAGAGTCCTAGTGCAGCCTAAGGGTAACATGTAACAACACCCTTAAATGCCTTCAAGAGCTTACAATGGAAAAAGGCAAGAAGGATTGGAGAAAGGAAATATTTGTCACATCGTAGATTGGAAATTGAAGCAGAAGGAGATCAGCTGACTTTTCAGTTTAGATGGGGCATGTGTGATCTTTGGCAAAGCAGTTTGCATTTTCAAGTGCTAGCTCTCATGCTTTAACCAACAGTTGTAAGCAGGACTGGTGACATTAAACAAGGCAAGTCTTGTTTGGAAGTGTTTTTAAGTTTTAATGATCAAGCTGAAGCAAGTGCCTGATTCAAAGAGGTTTTGGGTCTGCTGCGGCTGCCTCCTAGAGACCTCATTTTCACTGTCAGTGGCAAATAGGGTGATGGTGATGTTCAGACACCAGACAACCGACATCTGTTTCATATTGGATTACTTTTATATTGAGTAAGCTAAATAATGAAGAAAGGGAGTCTCTTTCTCTTTTCCGAGAATCAATCCCTGTTCTGAAAACCTTAGAGTAGCACAAAACCTAGTAGCAAGCATATGACATTAGGGATAGAAGTAGGGTGTACAAAACTCAGGCCTCTTTCAGGCTACCAAGCACTAATTACATAGGAATGATGTTTAAGCCATGGCAGGTAGGTTTCAGAACAGTGACCTTTTTGTGAAAACTTCTGCAGCTCACTAGCAATGCCCTGACACACCTGTAAGTACTCTGAGATTGAAGCTTGCTTTCTGGAAAAAGAAGCTTATTAAATCAATTTCTGACCTTTCTGGAGCTTAAACCAAAATCTCTAACAAATTCTCCCCAAATCTCTGCCACACCCCCTTCTTAAAGGGACAGCCCCAAATAACTAAAACGCAACAGTAAAATATTTAACTCAACATTCCAACTTGCTTCTAAATTCAATAATTTGCTTTTAAATTAATCCCAAACTTTTGCCTGTGTTCTTGCACTAGTCTGGATGCCTACAGCCATATTTTCTTCCCTCTATACTTGAGTTGTTCGGGAGTAAATACATAACTTATGTTTAAGGAGCTCTCACATCTGCTGTTTTCCATTTCTGCCACAGAACTAATGGAGGTGGAAGAGTATGGTGTTACCGTTTAGATGACCTACTTAGAGAGGACACATACCACAAACCGCACATGCACAATTCAAAGATTTGTTTGCCTGTTGTGGATATGGGGACTCTGTTTGTTTCTGGGTCTGGGACCAGGTTATAATGTACTGGTTAGACAGAGTAGGAACAGGTAGCAATAGTCCTGTGTGGGTCATTTGTGACCCTAGCTGCTCTTGAAGTAAAGCATATGTACCTTTGCCTAATGAACCAAATCTCTTAATGTGGAAACAAGAACAGAGGTATAAACCATTATTTATGGTCTAGCCAGTAGAGAGCCACTGTGTTTTTGCAAAAGGTTACAAAAGCACCAGATTTGGCATCTTCCTTTTATGAGTAGGCCAGTGGATGAAACTTGGCTCTGCCATATTTGAGACCAAGATAGAAATGTTAGACCTGCTGATGCTAAGAGTTTTTATTGGTTTCAGCAGGGGTGGATCCAGGGGGAGTGCAGTGGTGCAACTGCAGCCCTCCCACTCCCCTTTGATTCCTGGCAGCAGTGGTGGTGGCAGCGGCAGCAACAGCATTTCTATTCAAGCAACAGTGAGAGAGTCAACTCCGCTTCATGGCTCATTATAATCTATCTGATTCTTTCTAAAAATCTTCAGTCCACAGGTGTTAATGACCAGCTCTCCTTTTTAATGGTCTTGATGTTTTGCTAATCGAGCTAGCTTTTCTTTGGCAATTCTGCTGTTTTTAGTTGCTCCTGGTTATGTAGCTTCTATTTAAGAGCCCTGCAGACTGTTTTTAACTCTATTTTAAAACATTAACTCAGGTGAACATTAACTCAAATGTAGAAATAACTTTCAATGAAGCATTGGATGGATGTGAAAATGTTCAAGGAGGCTAGATTTTGTTTTATGAATCTGAAAAAGAGATGTGCATTTAATTCTAATGACTACATTACTAATGAAACAGCATCTTTGGATTATTTTTGCCTAGTTTTTTTTTTTAAAAGACATGATAGCAAATTAAAGCACATTCCAAGCAAGTTATATTTGTTTTTGCTTCAATTTTAAAGGGAGTAATATAGTTCTATGCCCCTAGCATATTAGGGAAGCATCTCATGTCTTCTTAACTGGAGAAAATGTGTTGTGTTATGGGATGATGCACCACACAATCTGCACTCCCATTTTCAAAAACCTAGATCTACCCATGCATTTCAGCAAGGATGGAGTTTTATTTCTGGTTCCTATTTCTACTCTGGTATGCAGCAAATGACCCTGTGCAAACTTTGCGTTATCTGTGAAGTGACTGAATGATAGTTACTTCCACACATTTCAGAATGAGATCTTTGCTTATAATGACTGTGAAGGCTACAGAAATAACAGAATCAGTCCATGAAAGAGCTGAGGCTAGAGCTGTGGTGTTTGGGCTTGTCATGTTCCTCCTTTCCTATATGCCACTGTGAGAATGCCCTTGAACCTCCAGCCAATTCTGCTTCGCCCAGATTGCATAGAGTAGGATTTTTCTCCCCATCATGAGGTTGCTTTCAATGGAAGGCAAAATCGGATTACTCATAAATCTGTCTGATTTGGCATTGCAGTTTAGACAGAGGCGGGGAAAAACAGCAGAATTTTTGATGGATGGGATATTACACGGAAGGTATTCTTACCACTTCTCGTTTGTGGAGAAGAGATGAACCAAAATCATTTCTGACTTGCAGCTCATGTGTCATTTCCATATAACACATCACAGCAGCTCTAGTAGAGTTGGCTGCAACCCTATACACAGGTGTGATTTGCGGTTTGCTGTATCAGTATCCTACTGTGGGGGCATGTCTACATGAGACGCTTAATTTGTAGTAGCCTAATAACACTGCATAGTACTGTGCCGGGCAAAAACCGTGTTAATATACTACTATACAGTAGTATTAGGCTACTGCGCAGTAAGCATCACTAAAACACTGTGCATCAGTGCTACTGTGCAGGAATGGTAGTTACTGTGCATTTAGTAAGTACTACGTTAAGCAAGTACTAAACTAAATGCACAGTAACTACTGTGCATTAATGAACGTGTCAGTGTGCCTTGTGTGTCTCAACTCCCCTTGACCTGCTTCCTTACTCTTGTACGGCTGCTAAATGAATTAATTTACATGAATAAACTGTGAAATGGGTAATTCCAGCATATGCTGGCATATCTTTCACTTCCCCCTGTAGCTTCCTAAATATTTTAATAACTTATAAAATGCTTATTTTTAAAACTGCTAATTAAATAAAAGTCAATATCTCCCAGCACTATGTATTCCTACGAGCCTTTGATTACCAGGATGATTGATTTTTTGACAGACTCCTGTTTCTACCAGGACATACCAAAGAAAATTTCTGATATATTTCTGTTCTGTAATCCCATCACCCCTGCCCTGAAGATGATCATAAGAGGAAAACAGCCCCTGGGCCTGGGTGGAGGTGCAATGCCACCTCCACGGTCCAGCATGTGGTCCTGGGCCCAATGCAGGCAGCTCCTGCATAGCACCCACTTGGAGCCAGGGCAAGTGGTAGCCTGGGCCCAGGTGGAGGGGGCTGGGTGGTGAGGGACCCAGGGTGGTGGGTTGGGCAGAGGCTTCTGGCCCGTGGAGGTGGCATTGTACCTCCACCCAGGCCCAGGGGGTGTTTTCCTCTTATGATCATCTTCAGGGCAGGGGTGACAGGATTACAGAACAGAAATATATCGGAAATTTTCTTTGGTATGTCCTGGTAGAAACAGGAGTCTGTCAAAAAATCAATCATCCAGGTAATCAAAGGCTCGTAGGAATACATAGTGCTGGGAGATATTGACTTTTATTTAATTAGCAGTTTTAAAAATAACCATTTTATAAGTTATTAAAATATTTAGGAAGCCACTAGTCCCCTGGCATGGGTGACTCCCTCTGTGGCAGCCAGCATCCAGGGCCAACAAAGCCAGCATGTGGTCCTGGGCCCAATGCAGGCAGCTCCTGCATAGCACCCACTTGGAGCCAGGGCAAGTGGTAGCCTGGGCCCAGGTGGAGGGGGCTGGGTGGTGAGGGACCCAGGGTGGTGGGTTGGGCAGAGGCTTCTGGCCCGTGGAGGTGGCATTGCACCTAAAAGCCATTTACCTAAAAGCCTGTATGGGGGAAGATGAATTATGTCCTTTCCAATTTAGGGTTGCATTATGCCACAGGAAGTGTGATCTGTCCCAAAGGAGCTCAGATCAGAGAGGGAAAGCACAGACTGCATCCACCTTTCAGCCTGTTCATCCCAGTACACCATTGCTGTGGAGGTAAAGCTACAAACTTGCCTCCTTTAGGTGTGGAGTATACCTGTCCTTGCATCTTGTAGGTGAGGCATGCTCCAGACTCCATAATACAGGAGTTATGACCTGTGAAGCACACAGGGGATGGGACAAGAGGGATCTTTGGTGGAAGAATCACTGTAATGGCCCATCATCAAGGCTCGAACCCAGGACCTTTAACTGAACTCTACCACTTGAAGAATAACTTAATTAGCTGACAGCAAGACATGGCTGCAGATGAGGCTCTTATGCATGATCTACAACCCTTCAGGCACAACCTAGCCTTTACTGATTTCTCCATTGACCAAATGCTGACTGACCAACATGTACAAGGTGTGCCCAAAAACTTATCAGAAAGAGGAAGCTAAAGGTCAAAGAGTGGCTCCTGCTCCCATTTTTGACTTGAGCTGCTCTCTTGTACTTTTAGAAGGCCACTCTATTGGCTGTCTGCTTCAGGTGATGCACTAGATGCTTTGGGTCATACTGTTGTCCACAAATAGGACACCTGTAAATCTTTTATGTGTAGATTATTCCTGCTGACAGATGGCATGATCTATCATAGAGGTAAAAAACAAAGTGGGTGAATTTGTGTGATCTTGTATTGTTTGGCATCCTTTGAGGTAACTAAGTGGTTAGTACTGCAGATAACCACAGGGTACCTCATATTGCCATGTTATGCCTAAAACCAACTTTTCTTCAATTCCAGAGCCATCTATCTGAGAATTGGCCTGCAATTAGGGAGTTCACTTCCTTCAGGAAGCAGAGTTGCCTTGGGGCAGATCATATTGTGCAGTAACCTGTGGGACTGGGCACTCTTTTTGGTTCATTGTGGAACATGACAATATAGCATCACTTGGAAGACGTCTAGCAGGTGACAGGTCTTCCATAATTCATCACTGTGTGCTTAAGGGTGAGGTAAACACCTGGAAAAAACCACCAATGGTTGCCTTGTTGACAGACAGTTGTGACAACTGTGGATGTTTTAGTGAGGTCCAGGGAAAAAAGTGCCATAACACAGAAGGGCTGCATGTAGACATTGTTAAAATTAGACTACATTAACAAGTAGCTAATATGATTAGCATTTTATTAATAAAACTTTTATGTATAATGCTATAAATTTGCACAATGAGAGACAGTGCCCTGAAGAGATTAGTCTAAATAGTCTGTGCTTAATTATAATCTAAATAGATTAGGGTTAATTAGACCAAAGATAATCTTCCAATTTTATGTGTTGTAATTCTTGTGGTTACTTATCATGTGAGCAGTTACCATGTAGCTGAGCTTCTATTGCAACATTTGCTTACAATGTCTTCTCCCCAGTCTCCTCTCCTCTTTTTGCTGAACTAAAAGAAATAAAATAGATAAAATAGTTCATGAACAACCGTCTTTAGGTTGAGAGAAGTAATACAAAGTTCAGTGTCTTGGGAACATGTTATGATGCAGACTTTAAGGCAGGACTGTTATTTCCCAAACCAGCTACAAATAGAGGAGTGAGAGGAGTGATCACGAGTGGTCTTGTGCATATTAACTCTAGTTGAACCGTCTCACTCTAGACTGCACAGGTTGTACCACACACCTGTGTAACTGGTGTCCTGGACATCAGGCTTCAGGGAGAGTGAGCTGTTGCTGAGTGGTGCTTTTGTGAGAGCTGCCAGCTGGCAACTCTTGGACATAACTGGGTCCTCTGAGAGCTCAGGTAGCATAGGCTTCAGGATAGCCTCTAAAGGGAGAGGGCTGGATTTTCCTGTTAGACTGCTATAAATCAGGACAATAAAAGAATCAGGCCCCAAATAGCCTACTTTTTATAATCCATTTTATAACACACTGTAGAGCCCCCCCTTTTTTTTTTGCGTATTGCCTTTTCTTTGCAAGGTCCAGCTTAGTCTTGTTTCAAAACAAACAGTTAAATGCCTATTGTGTGTTAGATGGATTGCTGATGTTGCTTTATACAGCATTAAGAGCTGTATATTGTTTTGCTAATGCATATTGAACCTTAATCCAGTGATACAGAGAGATGTTACAGATTTATTATTATTGCTGTTTGTCTTGAGCTGTTTGTATCCTCTTAATGTCCTTGTTCTCTCTCTCTCAATTAATCTCTGACCCATTTCCCTAAGGGAAACAATTGAAAAATTGCATACCTCTGTATGACATTGTTCTATATTATTGCATAATAGTGGAGTTGGTTAGTGATGAGAAATATGTAGAAAAACCATATAAAATGTAGACAAAAGGAGGCTTTTCCATATAGGATTTTGCTGTTGTGTTCATTGAATAAATGATACTGTATTCTGGTTGTCTAAGAAGAATTGATGGGTGGGTCACACCGAGGACTTGCAGATGCTGAGCCTTACTTAGGATCAGGCAAAGCTATTTTGATGAGCGGAACAAACCATTATTATATTGATTCATATAGTTTATAACAGTTTCTGTAAAAAAAAAAAATCACAGAAGATTTTAGTGCTAAACAGGTTATACCCCATTGACTGCTAAAGTGGAATTACAGTGTATGTGCAAGCTCCTTAAATCCTTTTAAAAATTACTTTCCTCTTCTAAAAGAACACAAATGTGATTTAAGGAACTGATGGTACTTGTGAGTGTTATGAAATAAGAGCTAATGTCCAGAACCCTCGGACTTTAGACACCTCGGTTCAGTTCTGGATTCTTCCAACGCCTTCCTGTGCATCTTTAATGGCCAGCACTTGTAGGGAAATGATCAGGAAAGCCAAGGTGGTGACTGAGTTTAGGTTAGCCATGGGACTCAAGGACAATAAGAAGTCCTTCTTTAGGTACATAGGCAGTAGAAGGAAAACAAATGGAAGTGTGGGACCCCTGCTTAATACCTCGGGACAGCAGGTAACAGACTCAGGAAAAAACTGAACTTCTGAATGCTCACTTTGCTTCGGTATTTCACCAGACCACAGTGAAAGTCAAGCGAGATAAGGCTCACTTGGGACATACCGGGACTGACAGCCTCCCCACTGTGGATGCTGGGCGGGTGCAATACCAACTAGAAAAGCTAGACATTTATAAGTCAGCAGGATCGGATGGACTGCATCCGAGTGCTGAAGGAGCTGGCTGAGGTCACCGCAGAACCCCTGGCAAAGCTCTTTCAGAAATTGTGGCACACAGAGGAGATCCCTGAGGATTGGAAGAGGGCCAATGCCCATATTCAAGAAGGGGAAGAGGGAGGACCCAGGCAACGATAGGCCAGTCAGCCTAACCTCCATCCCAGGGAAAATCCTGGAAAAGCTCATTAAAGAATCTATGTGCGATGTAAGATTCTGAACGACAGCCAGCATGGTTTTGTCTCAGGTAGGTCTTGTTTTACCAATCTCATCTCCTTCTATGACCAGGTCTCTCACACCCTGGACATGGGAGACAAGGTAGATGTTATATACCTAGACTTCCAAAAGGCTTTTGATCTAGTCTCCCATGATATCCTGGTGGGAAAACTGGAAGATTGTGGACTCAGCTGCTCAATGGTTCAGTGGGTGGGAAACTGGCTACGGGTAGGACCTAGACAGTTCTCATGAATGGATCTGTGTCGTCCTGGCGTGAAGTGGCCAGTGGTGTCCCTCAGGGGTCTGTGCTTGGACCAGTGATTTTCAACATCTTTATCAATGATTTGGATGGGGGAGTGAAAAGCTTGCTGGCCAAGTTTGCAGGTGACACCAAGTTATGGGGCAGTGTGGTCACGCCAGAACATAGGTTGCAGATACAAGCGGATCTGGACAGGCTCGAGAGCGGGGCAGACCAGAACCAGATGAAGTTTAACACTTCCAAGTGTAAGATGCTCCATCTGGGGGCAAACAACCCTCAACATACATATAAGCTTAGTGGTGACAGCCTGACTTGCACCATGGCCGAAAGGGACCTAGGGGTAATGATCGAACATCGCATGAACGTGGGCTGTCAGTGCGATGCGGTGGCCAGCAGAGCAAATAACATGCTGGCATGCATCAACTGATGCATCTCGTATAAAACTAAGGAAGTGATACTTCTGCTGTACTCAGCACTGGTGAGACCACAATTGGAGTACTGCAGCCAGTTCTGGGTGCCACACTTCAATAAGGATGTGGAAAAACTTGAGAGGGTCCAGAAAAGAGCCACCCGTATGATGAGGGACTTGTAAGGCAAGCCATATTAGGAAAGACCGAGGGACCTGGACCTCTTTAGCCTAAAGAAGAGAAGGTTGAGAGGGAACTTAATAGCGGCTTACAGCTATATCAGCGGAGTGCACCAAGAGCTCGTTGAACAGCTGTTCACTAGGGCACCCCTGGGGAAGACCAGGACCAATGGATACAAACTCCTAGAAAGCCGCTTCAGGCTTAATACCAGGAAAAACTCCTTCACAGTCAGGGTGTCCAGACTGTGGAATAAACTCCCTCCAGAGGTGGTGCAGTCACCTACCTACCCTGGAGGCTTTTAAGAGGAGACTGGACAGTCACCTTGCTGGGGTCACCTGACCCCAGTTGTCTTCCTTTCTAGAACGAGGGGGCTGGACCTGATGATCTGTGAGGTCCCTTCCAGCCCCTAACAATCTATGAATCTGTGAATCTTTGGGCAAACAGTTTTGCCCCTCAGGGCCTGGGTTCCCCATCTGTGAATGGGTTAATAATGTTCCTCATCTTACAAGGGTATGGTGAAAATTAACTATGGTTAATAAGACTGCAAGCTGCTCTCTTTCTCCAGTAACTACCTAATGTGTAGGCTGGAATTGCAGTGCATAATACTGACTAGTCTGGACATGCTGCAGCATCAGATGTAACTGTAAGCATGTTTTTAGTGTTGAACGTGTTACTAGTTCCATTAATCCCAGTGCAGGGGAGCACATGTCTAATTTGTTTGCTGGCTGGGAGCCAGAGTGCTCAGCACATCACTGGACTAACCCCTAAATAAACAGGCTAGCATCAGGCAATGAAATATTTGCACATGTGGATCTGATTTGGGCTATTTCTTTGGCACTAGCCCATTATTTTCTAAATGGTGCTGGCAGGACTTGGCCTATTTAAAATGCTGACAATTGCTTGCTTGTTGTGTTAAAATTGACTGTTCCTACTGAATGGTCTAATCATGATGATTTCACATCGCTCATACTTTCTAGGATGCTCAGTGCCAGGAGAGACGGAGCACAGTACATGGTTGGAATCCATGCTGCTTTCCTATTTATGTGCCCCAAGCTTTTTAGTGGGGAGATACCTACAAAACTATTTGCTGGAATCATGTTTCATTCAAACTTAACTCTTTTGCTGGTTGCTGCATGGAGCCAGGAGAGGATTTCACTCCTTCCCCTTCTCTTCCCACTCCTTCCCTGCTCGGTATTTTGACTGGGGTGTGCCAGTGCTCCTGCTGGGACTTAGAGCCAGAGGTTCCTGGTTAGAGGGTCTTGCCCCTCTGTTCAGGGGCAGACCGCTTGCCATATCTGAGGAGGAATTTTACCCCAGGATCAGATCCGTATGGACTGTTTGGGGAGGGGCTGCCTTTTTCTGTAGTGGGGGGTGTGACCCTCTACCAATCCTTTACCTGGGATCTCTTGGGATCTCAACAAGGAGAAATGCAAAGTGCTGCACCTAGGGAGGAAAAATGTCCAGCACACCTACAGCCTAGGGAATGACCTGCTGGGTGGCACAGAGGTGGAAAGCGATCTTGGAGTCCTAGTGGACTCCAAGTTGAACATGAGCCGGCAGTGTGACGAAGCCATCAGAAAAGCCAATGGCACTTTATCGTGCATCAGCAGAAGCATGACAAATAGGTCCAGGGAGGTGATACTTCCCCTCTATAGGGCGTTGGTCAGACCGCAGTTGGAGTACTGCGTGCAATTCTGGGCGCCACACTTCAAGAAGGATGCGGATAACCTGGAGAGGGTACAGCGAAGGGCAACTCGTATGTTCAAGGGCCTGCAGACCAAGCCCTACGAGGAGAGACTAGAGAAACTGGACCTTTTCAGCCTCCGCAAGAGAAGGTTGAGAGGCGACCTTGTGGCTGCCTATAAGTTCATCACGGGGGCACAGAAGGGAATTGGTGAGGATTTATTCACCAAGGCGCCCCCGGGGGTCACAAGAAACAATGGCCACAAGCTAGCAGAGAGCAGATTCAGACTGGACATTAGGAAGAACTTCTTCACAGTTCGAGTGGCCAAGGTCTGGAACGGGCTCCCAAGGGAGGTGGTGCTCTCCCCTACCCTGGGGGTCTTCAAGAGGAGGTTAGACGAGTATCTAGCTGGGGTCATTTAGACCCAGCACTCTTTCCTGCTTATGCAGGGGGTCGGACTTGATGATCTATTGAGGTCCCTTCCGACCCTAACATCTATGAATCTATGAATCTATGAGTGCATACTAACAAGCTTTCACAGAACCAGTTGACTGCTGTGGTCCCCCTGCTTTACTTGTGGTGGGTTAGGGTGTTATGTCTTGTGTTGTGTCAGGGTTGACTGCAGTTGTTCTAAGAAGTTAGAATATGGATTTGTATAGGATGGTTTGGACAAGGAGACCTGTTTAAGTCCCTTCCAACCCTACTTCTTTATGATTTTCTAATTTTTGGAGAACAGCATTATGAACTAAAATCACTTAAATGAATTATAATCATGAACTAAAATCTTATAAAACAGTGATTCTTAATTAGGGTGTCCTGGGGTGCTGTGAGATCCTTTTAAGGATGATGCAGGGTGTAGCTTGGTAGATGTGCAAACAGCTACATGTGAATCACAAGATAAACCCAAAGATTTCAAATAGGAATCCGTAGTGTCAAACACATGTTAGCCTGTTTTGGTCTTTCTGAGTTCTTTGCAACAGATTATTTGCTCAATTATTTTTCCATAGTCAAAAACCGGGTGAAAGTTAAGACCTGGCATTATAAAAAGACTGAGAACCATCTCATAAAAACAAAATGCTAGTGTTGTATAAGAATACCTCCCTCATGTCCACGTTTAATCTATAAATAAATAGATGCAAGTAAAAAGGCTTGCCTGATTTATAAATCATCCAAGAAAATGGAACCATTAACCTTTTCCCATGGACCAGGCACTGAAGATGACATTTTGAAAGAATTTGTTTTTTTTATATTATGCTTTTAGTCAATGTTGTAAAAAAAGCAAACAGTGCATAAAATAAAGAAAAGAAGAAAACTACCCTTCAGTATTTAATTAAATGAATGTGCAAGTATGATCGCTGCCTTGCAAATTAAAAATGAGATAGTTTTAGATACTTTACAGTTTGTGCACCTGTTGCAGTTGCTGTAGATGAAGGACCTAATGGAATCAACGGGTGTCTATACACATGCACTGGGGGGGGCATTTCAATTACAGCAGTTCTCTGACAGCCGCTCAAATTAAAATGCTGCAGCGTCACATGTATTCAGCATACTGTATTTCAAACTACCATTTTGAAACACAGGATGCCGAATACACGTGACGCTCCAGCACACTGGAGCATTCTAATAGGAGCACTCCAGCAGGCTCAATTAATCAAGTCTGCTCCAATGTGTTCTACTTAGAACACAGCAGAGCATGTGTATAGGCACCCATTGGGACGCTGGACAGTGATTTCAGTGAGATCAGTTTGACTACCCATTGTTATGGCCTGATCCTGTGAGCTCTGACCACTCCTAACTCCCTTTGCAGTCAAAGAAAGTTGAGAACACTTAGTGTCCAAGACACCATAAGTTCAGTAAACCTCAGTGGAAGTTGGTATAGAATTACTTCTGAATATTGCAGATGGCAAGATAACCTGGAGAGAGATGCATGGGGGTCAGATTATTGTAGCTGAGATTTGAATGTGGGTTTGAATTAAGATTATACTCCTGCATGTACAGACATATGCTTGCAATAAGGAAAAATAGTGATACAACATGAGGATCATCTCCTTTTTTCTCTTTAGTCTGCAGCTTCCAGTGGATCAAATGGTTCTGTATTATGTGATGAACACAATAAGGAGAACCAGTCTTTTGAAAATCATTCTGCCAACATGAAGACAAAGGTAAGAACTGTGGTTATTTTTCTAGGTGGTGAAATACTTTGCTGATGTTCTTATGCATTTTCTCTGACATTTTGTTAGAGATGAAGTGTGCGGAATAGACTGAGTTTTAGGTTCTTGTAGTCATTCCTTGCTGTTTACTGACAGGATGTAAGTTGGGAAGGTTTAAATCAGATTTATAACAATTTATTGTTATATATCACCAGTCATGTACTATTCCACACCAGGTTTTTGGTCTGTTCAACATACAGAAATGCCATTAATGTTAGTAAAAGTAGTTAAAGTCTTGTGATGTTTAGGCTGACCTGGAAGTAACTTTGTTTTTAAAGATCTTACGTGTTATTCATTTTTGCAGGTTACTCCTTTTTATTTAGTTAGATTTATTTTAAGATATCAATTTCGCAGTGGAAATTGTAGTCTGGTTTCCTGGTAGCTTGGTAAAAAATTGGTAAGGAAGACTATGAATGTTTCAGCAGATGTAATGATTTTTGTATTGACAAACTAATGACAGTTATAGTATTTTACGTGAATATTGAATAGTAAATGAAGCAATATGACTGCCAAGGTATCTATGTAGGGAGGGGGATTTGTTACAGTTCTTTGTAATGGTTGTACAATTGCAGCGATGGAGTTAAATGCTTGTGAGTGTGTCTATTTTAACATCTACAGTATTTTCATATGTTCACAACTTGGCTGTAGCAGTTCTCTCTGGGTTTAAATATTACCCTGCAGAGTTTCCGTCCTGAAATCATTATTTTTTTTCCCCAAATAAAAGCAAATGATTTGGGGTTTTCTTTCATGTCAGCAAATTGAAAAGAAAATAGAAGTTAACTGGATTGGAATGTTTATTTGATGTCTTATGGACCTCAAAGAAGCTTTTGTTTTTTAACACTGACAAGTAGTAGGTTATTACCTCTTGTCTTAGACCTTCTGTGTATAAATTTCTGGATTGGATTTATCATTCATTAATGCCTTAAAATCTCTAGCAGTAATGATCCAGGATATTTTTCTGAATTTTTCTCTTCCTGAGTACACTCTGAAGTACCTTTATTATAATCCTCTAGAGCCACTTCAGTGTGCAAGTACAACTTGATGCAAGTAGGAATAGCAGAAATGCGTTCTCTGGTCAACACTTGCTGATTAACAGTTGACTATGATTGACTGAAATTAAGGGGAGAATAGGCCACTGAGCAACATGCAAGTCCAGGGTCTCAGTATTTTATAGCCTGAGTACAAATTGAATTAATCAGGTGTCCTAATCTTCAAAGGTATTTAGTATTTGACGTAACATGTTAATCACAGTGGGGTTTACAGGTGCTCAGCCCCTGACCTGCCTCCCCCTCCCCCCCAATTTAAGCAATATCATGTTGGTTGGTGTGGGCAAGAGGTATGTAAGCAATATGCTTGATACCAAGAGGGAAAGTGCATGAAAGGTGCCATTTCATGGTTATTGATTTGAAAGCACAGTGCCCCTTATTCTAGCTCTCTGTCCACAATCTGCAAATCATTTCCAGGATCAATGTTGAACTGAAGAGAGCTGCCTTGTTCACCATTCTTTTTAAAGCCATGAGTACTCTGGCTTTCTTTACTCCAGGGAGAAGCCATAAATCCAATTGGTGGAAATAGAAATGATGTTAGCCATTGTCACTCAGATGTGAAGTCCCAAGCACACTGTGTGCTGGGATAGAGCTCCAGAAGCCAGGATAACGTTGCCAAACACCGAGAAATTCATTCTTGCATCCTTGAATTCCCCAAATTGTGGAATTTTTCCACCATGGCAGACATTTTGTTTGGATTTCCTGGTATTTGCTGGATTATCACTTTATTTGAAAGAGGCATTTTTTCTAATTTATTTTCAGAGGACTGTGCTTGAGTGTCAATAGTATGCTGCCATGATAGTGGTTCCTTGTTATCGGGGCCAGCTACATATTGAAATGTGTACACAGTGGTTTTTCAAGTGCTGACAACTGTTTGGATGGTAGTTTCACTCCCTCAGTCTTGTGGCTGGGAATTACAATGAACTCTTGATAGTGCTGTGTCAAGCCTGAGAGTTGAGAGCTACATTACCATCAAGTACCATGTGCTTTTATTTTGGGGTCCCACCCACATAACCTAGTCTTGCATATTTAATTGATGCACTTCTGTTTCATTCTGAATAAGAGACTGTGGGTGTTGAGATAAAATAGTTATGTCACAGTATGCAAAATAATAGTTATGTACATCATTACTCAGGAGTTGTGAATTACAAGGGCATGGTATTCTTCTAAGGGTTTGCTTGAATGAGCATGCTAGTTGCGGGAACATGGTGATGGACAACTGCTGTCCATATCCTGTGCTCTGAGCCCAACAGCTAGAAATGTGTTCTCCCAGTCCACCCCAAAGACAATGGAAAGGAGCTGGTGTCATGTCTTAACCTCTGCTGATGTGGTGGATATACCAGCCCAGCACCAATTCCTTTGCAGGCCTGCTTTACCATCTACCAATGAACTGTGTGGCAATGAGGCCCAGCTGGGCTTGGCTGTATGGTGTACAACAACAGTAATGTATTTTAGTGTCTTTGAATGTAGGTTAGCAATGAGAGACAAGGGAAGGGATCTAGTACCAGGTGATTAACTAGAAATTTCAATACCACCAGAAGATATATACAGGCCATCATTTAAGTTACACCAAATTAAAATTCACTTGGCACTTGCAAGGGAAGTATATCTATTTATGTATTCTGAAAATATGATGCTAACAGTTTTGGATAGACAGTTGCCAAAATTTCCAAATGTTAGTGCTGTTAGAACTAGTGGAGATGGACTGATGTCACACAACAAAAAAGACTAAGGTCAATTGGTCAAAAGCAGGTGGATTTTTCAAAAATGAGTGCATGAAATGAGACTCTATGGTAACTGCTGGATTCTCAGAACTGCACATCATGTAGTAGTTTTACTTCCTTCTTTTATGTCAGTCTGGGTATGAACAGATGAACAACGAGCAGGGGTATTTAACATGGTTCAGCTGAATTTGTTTAGCCTGTTTGCTCCTGTCATGTGACAAATGGAAATTTAACTGGGGCAGCTTATTGTAGAATGAAACAGGATTAAGTTATCACAGCTCAGCATCAGTTACTGCAGGGTAGGAGTAAACAAATGAACCTGTTGCAATGGATCAGTTGATGTACACTTGTGAGCAGTAAACCTTGGCCTCATCCCAAATTAATATAACTGTTCATCCAGCTGCACAGTCAGAATTAACCATTTGAAATCAGTTTCACTTTTGTCTGTAGTCAGTTCCACTTCAATTCTTAGTTCTGTCTTAGTTCACACCTTATGAGGAAAGACTAAGGGATCTGGGACTGTTCAGCCTGTAGAAGAGAAAATTGAGGGAGGACTTGGTGGCCATCTATAAGTATGTAAGGAGTGAATATCAGGAGCTGGGAGAAAAACTGTTCACTAGGGTGCCCTGGGGTAGGACAAGGAGCTATGGCCATAAACTGTTAGAGGATAGTTTCAGGTTGGATGTAAAGAAGAACTGCATTACAGTAAGAGTGACCAGAATCTATAATAGACTTCCCAGGGAGGTGGTGCAATCCCCAACCTTGGAAGTTTTCAAGAGGAGCCTGGACAGACAACTTGCTGGGATCATTTGATCTCATCAGTATTCCTACCCAGAGCAGGGGGGTTGGACTTAAGGTCCCTTCCAGCCCTTAATTTCTATGATTCTGGGATTCTGCAGACTTTTTCCAAAACTCCCAAGAAATGTTTAAACAAAAGTTTTCATGGAAAAACAAAAATGTCCTAGAAACTGTCCTACTGGTTTGATAGTTTTGCCAGTTCTGGACATTTTCAAGCAGCAGAAGTGTGGCTAAACAGAAGGCCCCAAAGCCTGTTTCTGAATGACTGTAGCGTGAACCTTTGCAGATGTGACAACTAACCTGGTCAGCAAAGTAAAGGCAGTCATCAAACACAATTAAACACAAGACAAGGCCTGAAAGGAGCTAAGGGAGGACCATACATTAAATAATCTTATCTTAAAATATTATTAGTAGTGATTGATATAACCAAATGTATAAAATGTTATTTTGCTATACTAGGTATATTTTTGTTACTTTGCTTAGATAGTTTGTAAAAACAAAAACAGGTTTGTCAGAGAAGACCCATAAACTAAGGTAAGAGGAAACAGGCCATTGCTGAATAATATTTCACAATGGGAAAGAAAGCAGCTAAGAAACCCACTCTCTTTCTTTCCCAAGGATATAAATCCTAACACACTGACACCTTCCAAGTCCACAAGAGATCTAGTTCAGTCCAGTTTCAGAAGTTTCATTAAAACAAAGACATGTCAATAAAACCAATCAGAGATCATTTATTAGAATATTAAAACCAGCCATCTATAAATATTGGGCATAGGCTGGAGGGAAATTTGGAGAACCTGGCGAATTCAAGAGGACTGCCGATATGCATGCCACCTCCTCCCACCTCTCAAGTTGTCCCAGCCAGTATAGGTGAGAATCTATGTTGTGCTGTCACAGGTAGCCAGATAGACTTTTGGATACATTTTTGTTTTAATGTTTTAAAGTACAAGCAAGTAAAAGGTTGGTCTGTAGACCTGTTTCTACCTCTCTTATCAGTAGCTTACTCACAAGGAAATGACCTGCCTAGGAAATGACCTGCTTGGTGGCACGGAAACAGAAAGGGATCTTGGAGTCCTAGTGGACTCCAAGATGAACATGAGTCGTCAGTGTGACGAAGTCATCAGAAAAGCTAATGGCGCTTTATCGTGCATCAGCAGATGCATGACGAACAGAACCAAGGAGGTGATACTTCCCCTCTATCGGGCGCTGGTCAGACCGCAGTTGGAATACTGCGTACAGTTTTGGGCGCTGCACTTCAAGAGGGATGTGGATAACCTGGAGAGGGTGCAGAGAAGGGCCATTTGTATGGTTAAGGGCTTGCAGGCCACGCCCTATGAGAAGAGACTAGGGCACCTGGACCTCTTCAGCCTCCGCAAGAGAAGGTTGAGAGGCGACCTTGTGGCTGCCTATAAGTTCATCATGGGGGCACAGAAGGGAATTGGTGAGGCTTTACTCACCAAGGCGCCCCTGGGGGTTACAAGAAATAATGGCCACAAGCTAGCAGAGAGCAGATTTAGACTGGACATTAGGAAGAACTTCTTCACAGTTCAAGTGGCCAAAGTCTGGAATGGGCTCCCAAGGGAGGTGGTGCTCTCCCCTACCCCGGGGGTCTTCAAGAGGAGGTTAGATAGACATCTAGCTGGGGTCATCTAGACCCAGCACTCTTTCCTGCCTATGCAGGGGGTCGGACTCGATGATCTATTGAGGTCCCTTCCAACCCTCACATCTATGAATCTATGAATAAGGTTACCTGTAATCTGGGTAACAGAGTTCCAGGCCAGGCTTTGGCTCCAGATCTGTTTCTGTAATTGAAAATTGAACTTGAGTTATACTGAAAGGATCTGAACACAGTACATTCATGGATGTTGAAGCTAGAAAGTCCCATTAGATCAGTTGAGCTCCTTCTTGCATGATGTACGTCATAGAATTTCATGTACTCTCCTCTGATACCCTTCATGGATATTAATTTTTTTAATGGACACCTCATAAATGTTTGCTTAAATGAGAAATTAAAGGGACCAGTTACCAAGTTCAGTAGTTCTCAGACAGGGGACTGCAGATCACATAGTCATAGATTTCATAGATTGTTAGGGTTTGGAAGGGACCTTGCAGGTCATCGGGTCCAGCCCCCCAATTTTGGCAGGAAGACAACTGGGGTCAAGTGACCCCAGCAAGGTGACTGTCTACTCTTCTCTTGAAGCAAACTTAAAATCACTGTGTGTCAAGGACTACCTCAGGCTGCTAAATATGTAAAGGATTTACCTGTAGCACCTGTATTGGCTGGGAATTGAACCCAGATCTCCTGCATGGCAAGCAGGAATTCTACCATTGAACCACCAATGCTGTTAGAGGGGTGCAGATCTGCTTCTGTTTCCGTAGTGAAATATCTGTCAGTCTTTGTTCAGCACGGTTTCCTGATAGTTGTACATCAGTCTTGGACTGAGTTTTGAGTCCCCAGAGGATGTTTTAGGATAATTACATCAAACACAACAACTGAATTCATCCCTTTTCATCCCAGGTGACTGCTTCAAAGCTTTATTTTTGACAGGTGTTTCTCTATGTTATAATTTAGGCATGATCATATTTACAGATGGCATGACAATGGAAGGAGGGAAGAACATAGAGCAGAACCTTTTCGGGAAATGAGCACAGTGATGCTGTTGGCCACAAGGGGAGAACTGGTCTTAATACATATGGAAACTGTTTGCCCAGGGAGAAATAAACAGCAAATGTGTACAGTTGGGACAAAACAAAGCAGCTGAAACAAAGCAGCACATTAAAGCATGTTGGCTTTCATCTTTTCTCTTTAATATTGCTCTCCGATAGTACTTTTATGTCTCATGTAACTAAGCAATATAGTGCCAGTGTGCCATTTTAGAGCAAGAACTGAGGGGTTGACTTGAAGATATAAAGTGATCTACAACTTGATTTAAAAAAGAAAGAACTACTGGGCTAGTCAACTTTATTCTCAGGGCAGTATTGGCTTAGTCTTGTGAGCTGGTACATGTAAATCTGATATCTTTTATTAGACCAACTCAAATAGTCTAATAAAAGATATCAAATTTAATCAGATATCAGGTCTAATAAAAGATATCAGATTTACCCAAAGAACCTTGTCTATGTCCTTAGACCAGTACGGCTACAACCTGTATCCCTGGTACATGTAATGCACTATGACCATGTGCATTTACATACACCGCAGTTAAGTGGCACTTCTATGCTTAAAATTGATGGCTTCCTTCACTTTAAACCAATGGAGAATGCTCTGAGTAAACAGCAGGTTGTTATACTTCCTGAGTCCAGAATTATAGTCACACATAAAGCCTGAGTATTTTACAAGCAAACCTTGCAATTTTGAATACTCACAGATGCTAATTTTACACATGGAAATTATGATGGTTTATGTGCAGGATTTGAACCAGCAAAGTGCAATGCGAGAAAAAAATATCTATGGATGCACTCACAGGGTTCAGGATGAGGAACTTTCCACAGGAATAACTCCACTCACTTGATTAGCGTTATGGTATTCCATGTCTCTGCTTCCCATGTGCTCTGCAAACAGGATCATACTTTCAGTGGGATTACTCCTGGGAGTAGAATTACTCACAAGTATTAGTGATTTCAAATCAGCCCCACAAGAGACTTGTTTGGAAATGTATCCTTGCATGCCAATTTCTGAGTATGGATTGAATCTTTAAAGCCAAGTCTGTAAGTCATCTGTAATATATATTTAATGGATGTAGTTTGCACACTTTATTAGAGTGAATACACTGGGTGGAGGAAAACAAAGGAAATCAATTGAGGATGCTTCAAGTGTGAGTGTAAAATCCCTCGCAGTTCTATATTGGAATGGATTTCCATTTAATCTGCCATGTCTAGAATACAGAACACAGTTTTGGTTAGACCATTGTAAGGAGTCAATTGGCTCTTCAGTGGAACAGGAGCTAGGGGGTACTAGAAAAGTATAGTGATGTATTTATTTTTTCTGTCATGTATTAAAACTGCCTGTTGGCTAATGAAATAAACTACAGTGTAGAGTAAATATACAGGTGCCAATATGGTGAATTGGGGCTGGGGTGGTGTGGGCACTAAGGCGCACAGTTGACAGCCCAGAGGTGCAAGTTTAAGGCCATAGCGGACATGTTCATGGCACAGCCCTGTCAGATTCCAACGAATCTGTGAATTCTGCTAAATACCTTGTCACGAGGATATGAGAAAGGGAAGGAAAGTGTGTTACATTAAAAAAAAATCAAACTTGCTATAAAAGCAGCACCATTGTTCAGAAGAAGTTAGCATTTGAAAGTCATAAGTGCTTTAGCGAGCGTCTCTTGAAGATTTTATGCCCTCTAAGTTTTTAATAGTTTAAGGAGGGCTGGTTACTCTCTAACCACCTATCCAATTCACTGTGGATTTTGTAATGTTGGTAGCAGTGACCTCATTTTGGCAAAATTATGGTGTGTCATTTACTGAGCCTCTTGCCTCTCTAGTAATCATGAGAATATTAGAGTTATAACCTGAGTAATTTATGGAAGGGAGATGACTCTTAAGTGTCCCTTTATTTTCTTGGGAAGGTTTTTTTTTTATTGAAAACATACTTAAACTCTTAGTGAGAATGAGAGATCCTCAGCAAAGCACCCAGGGGGAATTGTGCTGTCCGGTATGCTGAAAAGGTGAATTGTAATGTATGGGTGTCTAGACGTTTCCTCTTGTTGCTGTCAACAGTCCAGTTGGCTGTATTTTTTTTTTCCCAGTGAATAGGAGCATTGATTTTCCTCTCTCTTTGGCCAGAGCTTTCATTTTACATATCTTTCCCCTTCTCTGTGTCTCTGTTTCTTTTTCCCTCCCTCTCTTCTTTCTGTGTCTCCCTCTCTCTCTCTAAGAGAGGGAAGACTTTAAGAGCTGACAGAGAGCTTTCTACTCACCATGATTCATGTCAGACACCTCAAAGGCAAGCTCTGCACCAGCATCACTGCAAGAAAGGTAGGGCTCTGGGGCTAAGCAAACTTTCTCTGAGAGATTGTGGAACTGTTAGCAAAGCAAACAGTACATGAAATGAGTTGATTAAGTCTGCGAAGCTGTCAAGGATGCAGGGAAAGTTTGAGAAAGAACTGAAGGAGCTTTTAAACTCCCTCCTCTGGGTGTGCTCCTTTAATTCAAACTTTGAGGATTTTCCTTTAACTTTAAAAAACCCAAAGGGAATCTCTCAGTAGTGTTACATAACATACCCTGTATTTTTGTGTGCCGTTAAGTATAATGCTAGCAGTGTTGATGCTCCATAGAAATACGGGCTGACAGGTTTTTTCTAACTGGAACAGGTTTTGTTTTACCTTCTGCAAGTTCTTTACAGCCTGCTGTTATTTGCATTCACTTCCCGAATCAGAATCTGCCCTAGTAATTTCAAATGATTGTAGATGTGACGCATGAGCTAGCGTGTGCACCTTAGTGGTTCAGTCATGCACTCCAAGTAATATGCGATTGTACAAATCATGTTCTTAATAAAAACCTTTACAACCAAAAGCAGTTGTTTTGGCAGAAAAGTGACGGCGCTTCGATAGATGGGCCCCGTGGTTGTGTGTGTTGCGCTTACTCAGTTTGTAGAAAGGGAGAGAGAGAGAGAGAGGGAGAAAGGGAGGGAGGGAGAGAGAAAGAGAGAGAGAGAGACTTGGCAAAGGAAATCTTATGGGTATACTGAAACAGCAGATCAGAATTGTGAAACCAGAGCCAGAGCTGAAATGTGATGCTTTTGCTCTTTTGTGCTTGTTGTGATTCTTATCTTCCCCGTTAGAACGGTGCATACTATTCAACAGCACATTTTGATCACAGATTGAACAATGCAGCAATCAAGCCTGATAAACCACCTGGAAGTTTTGCTTGAGATGATTTCTAGTAGGTTTTCAGATTCCTGTGAGAATCATGACTGCCTTTAGCATTGTGGAGGAGGACTCGAGTTTCTTATGAGGGCCCCACTTGGAAAGCAGGCTGTGCAGATTCAAGCCTCCGGTTCTGTTCATGCTATTTCCAAAGCCTTTCCTCACCCTTGCTGTTTTGTTTTTATGATTTACATATACTCCTGTGGAGATTTACAGAATGGATTGTCTGTGCATTGTCACGACCAAGGTAGGACTGGAAACATTACTGCTGTGTGTACATATCTTTCTGCTATTATTCTGTTCCTGTAATTAAAATAGATTGGGTAGGTACTGTGTCAGGTTGCAAGATAAAGTGATAACTAAGCTTTGCTTTAATGGGCATTTTGTTCTTGTTATCTGAGGCTCATGCTATTTGTTTCTATACTACTTCCTAAATGATATGTAATTTAAAAAAAATGATTTGATATTTTACCTTAGATGTTGCTTGTGTCTATTCATATTTTGGATACTAGAGCATTTTCAGAATACATGCCATAATGCACATATTGTCTCAGCATATCATGTCAGTTTATTCTTTACCCTAAAGAATAAAAACATTTAAAAAAATGATGCGTCTTAACATTTTAAAGAAGCCAATCAGATATAGTTTAAATAGCCATGACGTTTCTGATTGGAGGGTTGCAAGTTTTCTGTAGCTTATTGTGGCTTGCTTGGGGAAACATATCTTTGATTTTATATCTCTAGGCCTTAAACATTGAAATGCCTGGGTCCAAATTCTGCTCTGTTACACTGGTGTCGTATCCATCCTTTGTACTTGGGAAGTGCAGCCTCTACACAATTCCCTCTCCCTTGCCACTTCAAACACATGTTGAAACAACTGCTTGCGTGCTCTAATCATGTTGGTGTGTACCTGGCTAGCCCGACTTGACAACTTAAACGCAGCGTTGAGTAAAAAGGACTCTGGTCACTTAGGTAACTTCTGGCATTTTGTTGCAGAAGTGGATACTGGATGCATGTAACATGGTGTGAGAATGGGTGTCATTATGTTGTCTGAGAGAGTTGTTCAGATCAGTTGGAGATCTAGGTCTTACTAGGTCCTAATCAGTGGGTTTTGGGTGAACTCCATCTTATGGAGGGCTTTACAAAGTGTCTTCATATTTAAGGTGATTAGAACATCTTTGAGTTTGTGTAAATAAAATCTCTTTGTAATAAGGTAGCCTCTACGGGCCTACAGTCATTGACAAGGGCCTCGTTGTGGCCCTGGTATAAATGGAGAAGAAAGCCCCCGTGGAGCTTACAATCTAGGTATAAATCAAGAGACAGCAGCTATCTGATATTATGTAGAAGAACAATAATACTATTACCTTGGTAAAATAGGCAAGTGGGGAGAAAGAAAGACAAAGTGACTTGGCTTAGGCCATAGAAGGGGCCTGTCTCAGAGCCAGGGTTGGAAAGCAGGAGTCCTTTTCCTTCAGTCCTGCTCAAGGTCCTCAAAACCATGATGGGTTTCTGCTCCCCTTTATGGCCAGGCTCATAGTAGCTATTCAGCTGATGAGACTGCTCAAATATATGTAGCAGATGAGAAGATGCAGGCACCACCTTTTATGTCTGCAGCTGTAGATAGGTTGCTTTGTCCCATACAGTCATGAAATAGAGACCCATTAATGTCATAGAACTCAAAGACCAGCACTGAGGCAGTGATAGCACGGCACTGTTGAATAATACCAGTGTCCTTATATAATTTTTCAGTACCAGCCTTCCAGATGACATTTTTAAGGCTGCCCTTGCATGGAAAATAATAAGAAAGGTAAGGAAAGTCTCAGGTTTCTCTTGACACCTCTGTTTCCAAAATGATGGTGGGCATCTACAAGCTTCTCAGGTCTTTATGACTGACAGTGACTTCTGTATAACTTCACTGCATTCTGTGGAATTAGACTTGCTTTTATGCTGGTGTATCTGAGAGCAGAATTCACCCCACATCTGTCTGCGTCCTTGTCTTTCTGTCTCTCTTAAGTACAACAAGCTGTTATCATTTTACAAAGTGATGCTGGGCATGTCGATTGAAGAGTCCCTGCAGTCCATGGGGCCTGCTAAGCAGTTGCTTGCAGTTACAACCCTCTCACAGCGCCAGACATAAGCAAGTCCTCCTATTCCATGTGCCCATGATATCGCTTCTCCCATAGCATCTGCCACCCCAGTCTTCTGAGTCACGTGAATACTCAGGTCAGAAAGTCAAGCAGCGAGCAAGGGATGAAGCTAGGAAGTACACTGGTGAAGAAGCTGGATGGAGTTGAGAATATTGCATTGACTGCAGCCAAATGTGCATGTCTGCATCTTTTAAAATGTTGCATTAACATATTAGAGTGGGTAGCGAGTAACTGATGCAGAAATGCAAAGCTTCCAAGTATTTTAATATTGCAGCAACTTGGAAATACATATTTCATAGTTGCTCTCCTTGTGTTGTTTCCCCCCACCCATACCGTATTTAAGTAGCTCTGCCAGTGATTTTATGCTTTATTGGCTCATCATCTGGTATCACTCCATCAGTGTTTATTTGGAGTCACTCCATTGACTTCAAAAAAGTCCATGGCTTTCTTGGAGTTTTTACTGAATTTTTTGTTTGGTTTTTTTTCTCCAGTCTACATAAAAGACAGAATTTTGCTCAATGCATTTGTTAAAAATTTTACTTGCATACATAGCAAGTTTACAGAATTTGTATTTACACCATCATGGTTACTCTTGACCTCAAATCAGGCAATTGCTTATATTTAGATATCATTTACCTGATTTGTGCATAAAAATATTGTGGCAACATTTGGCAATGTGCACCTGGGTGTCGAGAGATAGCATAAACTTGGGTTTTATTCCTTTTCTATTGTAAGCAATACAAAGAGAACTTGAAGCCATTTACATTACAGACAGGGAAGACTATTAAAAAAAAGTTGACATTTTCAATACCTAGTGCTTATATTTATTATGTTATTTTTCAGTACTTCCAGTTTATAGAAGACTCTATAAGTATAGTGGTAAAATCAAATACAGTGCTGCAGTAAATAGGCCTTTTCAAATAATGTCCAATGGACTTGAAAATCTCTGTTTTATAAGAACATAAGACGTGCCAGACTGGGCCAGACCAACGGTTCAGCTAGCCCAGTATTTCGTCTGTGACAATGGCAGAAGTGGATGCTACAGAGGATATCACTAGTGATACCCCATTCCTGTTCAAGACGGGCAGGTCCTTCCTTAGGCAGGACCCTATCTATTGGTTTACAGATGCCACATCCCCAAATGTTCTATTCAATAGCCATTAATGAATAGATTTATCATCCACAAATTTATCCAGTTCCTCATTGAACTTGGCTATGTTGATGCTGTCCACGTCCACTACCTCCTGTGACAGTGAATTCTACAAGTTAACTACATGTTCCCTTGAAAAGTACTTTCTCTTGTTAGATTTAAACCTGTCCCCTACTAATTTCAGAGGGCTCCCCCTAGCTGGGGGACTTGGTGAATGATAGATCTCTGTTCACTTGGTCTACACCCTGCATAATTTTATAGACCTCTATCGTATTCCCCCTCCTCCCTCCTGCCCCCAGCATTTTCCTTTCCAAACTGGAGCATCCTAGCCTTTTTAGACTCTCCTGGTATGGCAACTGTTTCAGGCCCCCTGATTATTTTGATTGCCCTTGTCCATACCTTTTCTAATTCTGTTACATCCTTTTTGAGATGTGGGGACCAAAACTTCACATAGTATTCAAGATGTGGGCGCACCACAGATTTGTATAATGGCATTTGTATAATGGCATGATGACATTTAATTGGCTTTTTTGGTTGCCACTACATATTGAGCTGATATTTTTAGAGAGCTATCTACAATGACTCCAAGGTCTCTTTCCTGAGTAATAATGATTAGTTCAGAACTTAACATTGCACACATATAGTTGAGATTTATTTTTCCTCAGGTGCCTTACCTTGCACTTGTCAACATTTGAAGTGCATCTGCCAATTAGTTTCAGTATGCTAATAGCAACAAGTGCATAGATTTGTTAAAACTTATTCTAAAATCTGATTTCTATTTAAACATTTTTAAGCAAAATATAATTCTCGCAAACTGTGTTTATTGTATTAATTTCTTACAGAGTTAACTTTCCGGCTTTCATATTTCTGGTGTCTCCATAACCTTCCTGAGCATGAGCCAAAGGCTGAATCAGTCCATAAGGGCATTTTAAATGGCCTTTGCATATATTGATCATTTTTAAAATTTACCTTCCTTTCTACTTATGCATTAGGAAAATATTGGCAAAATAAGAGCGCACTTTTTATGGAGTTGTGGTCCGTTTTCCTAGGATTTCACATTGCCATTCCTCTAGGGAAGTGGTTTTCAACCTTTTTTCATTTGTGGACCCCTAAAAAATTTCAAATGGAGGTGCAAGACCCCATTGGAAAATTTGAATGTAGGTGCAGACCCCTTTGAATTGTAAGTAAGAGTATTCCAATACTTTTGATTGATCAGAATGATCTTTTGTGGACCCCTTTGACATAGTCTGTGGGTCCCCGGGGGGTGGGGGGCATGGACTACAGGTAGAAAACCACTGGTCTAGAGAGATGAAGCCAGGTGTGGAGAGGTGGCATGTGAAGTTGTACCCCGCTCTGATTCTTGGTTGATACAGTTTTTAAAACCAACTGCTTGGAAGTGGCAGCAGCATATCTATTCAGGCAGCAGTGAGAGAGTCACTTGTAAGTGTTAGCTGCTCCTGGTAATGTAGCTCCTATTTCACAGCCCTGGAGACTTTTTAAAAATCTAGCTAAAAACATTAACTCAGGTGAACATAAACTCTGGTATGGAAATAAGATTTGGTGAAGCAACAGATGCACTACCAAGAAACTCAAGAAGACTTGATTTCTTTTATTAATCTGAAAAAGATACACATTTAATTCTAATGACAACAGGACTAAAGAAACAGCATATTTTGATTATTTTGCTTGCTTTGTTGTGTTTTTAATACATTATATATTATGTACCTTATAGCAAATTAATGCACATTCCAATTATAGTTGTTTTTGCTTCAATCTGAAACTGAATAACATAGTCCTGCCCTGCTAGAATATTAGTAAAACTTCTAGTTTCTTTTTACCTATGGAAAAATATTATGCTGTCTGCGAATACGCACAACACCATCTGCACCCTGATTTTCAAAATCCTAGATTTGACCAGGGATTCATCACTCTGTATCCTCCACTGTTGGGTCTCTTCTGGTCCTTATTCAGTTTTGGAGTAAAGCATTATTTAATGACTATTAGTGATCTTTAGTCAGTGACAGCAGTGTGAAAATCATGGAACAGTCTGGCTGGAAGGGACCTCAGGAATCCATCTAGTCCAGCCTCCTGGGAAGTTGGAAGTATCTGTGGTGTTCCTACCTTTCACAGTTTTCTCACAGAAAGTGGTGCTTCTCTGCAAGTCCTAGGTCCTGCTGTCAGGAATTGGAAAAGACACAGATTTTGTTAAAAATAAAGTCAGTTGCTAAGCCGTGGCAGTTGCAAAGAGAAGCTGGAAGGTGTAAAAAAGCTAGATGCTCAAACCTTAAAGACAGCAAATTCATAGAATCCAAAATGTATCATTTAAAAAAAAATGCCATGAGATTTTTTTTTTGGGTGCGCCTGACTCAGGATTTTGGAATGCTTGGGACTGGTGATGCTGACTTCTAGTACTATCAACTCTCATGGCTTTTTTGAGTCTCATATTTTATGAAGTGCTTGAAGATCTGGTAAAGTAATGATATGAAAATTTCATTTTTTAATTTAAAAAATAAGGTTAATTTCTAGCCCTTAGGGTCCTGAAAAGAGCTTGAAAATATGACGTATGTGCAACCCTAGGGCTCATAAGCTAAAAGATGAAAAAAGAACCCCAATTTTATAAATGAGTCTTTAAAAAAAAGTATTTATAGGAATCCGACTTATGATTTGGTTTTGGCAACATTAGCTTCCTTCTGTCTTCTCCCACCCATAAACAGGACAAGTTGCTGCTCTCAGATCAGGCCAGATTGTGAAATACAACATTTTATTGACTGAAAAAGTAGATTACTGGGTGAAAATGATGCAAAATGTGTTAATACTACTCCCTCACAGAGGTCTTGCTTTCAAGTTCTGCGAGAATGTTTGTGTTTTAATATCAGGCTATATAAAGCATATGAGCTCACATTCTTGTAAACCAAATGTTTAACTCAAAGTAGTTCACCTGTTAGAGGGAGGAAAGATAAATAAGTAAAAGGCCTGTCTAGCATCCTTCATGTTATGAGAAAAGAACAAAGGCTCTTTGGCCTATATGCAATGAGTGTATGAAGGTGTCAGTCCATATCCTCTAGGGCAGTGGTTCTCAACCTATTTTGCACCAGGACCCATCTGTAAACATCAATGGCCAGTTTCAACCCAGTGCCCCTCACTCCTGACCCACTGCCCCCAGGTCCCATCCCCACTGTGTGGAACAGGGGGTGGGTGTTTGGGGCAGGGTCGGGTGTGTGTGGGGCAAGGAGAGCCCCAAGCAATTCCACACAGGCTCCAAAGGAATAGCCATGGTTTCCTACATTTTTCTCCTTTAAAGGAGAACCGATTTTTAAAGTTTGTTCATGACCCTTTCATATATTCTTGTGATCCACTTTTGGGTCACGACCCACAGGTTGAGAAACACTGCTCTAGTGAATAGGTTTCCACACCACATAGATTTCATAGACATTAGGGCTGGAAGGAACCTCATGAGATTATCAGGTCCAGCCCCCTGCCTTAGGGGCAGGAGTCAGCTGGGGTCAGATGACCCCAGCAAGATAAGCATCCATACGTTTCCACTGTCACCCAAGTTGGTATCTGCCCACCTGACAGACCAGTGGTCAAAGAGGTAGTGGAGGTGGGCTGTGTAGAGAGTCTTGCGCTGCTCCATTCCCATTTGGTGAATTAACAAGACTTTCTCCAAAGCTCTCAGTCTAGTACTTTTTACAAGGACGTAATTCATTCAAGTACTTAAAGGGAAGAAGAAGGGAAGAGGGAGGGGGAAACAGTTTCTTTTACTGTTGCTAGGAAGTGAGGTCATGTGCTTATTGACTGAAATAATCAGTACCAAACATTATCACATTAAGTCCAGTCTGGCACTGTCTGAGTGGCCAGGTCGCCAGGAGCGAGTACAATTTATCTGTCTGTCTGTCTCATTTCCTCCTTCTGATCTGGCAGTATACTTATAGAAAGCAAGATTAGTTATATACAGTAAAAGCTTTGTTATCCAACATGAGTGGGGTAAGGCGGGGTGCTGGTTATCTAAAAATTCCAGTTATCTGAGAGTTATACCTATCAAGGAAGACAGGAGTGCAGTGTGGCCACCCCTGCCCAGCACCTTGGCCCCAGCCTGCAGTGGCAGCCCGCCCTGCTCCACGCAGATCCTGGGACATGTGCAGTGGCGGGAGCCGCCACCCCTGCCCACACCTCCCGGATGAGCCGCGACTCTGTCCTGTGCCCTGCCCCACCCCGCTCTGGCCGTGCATCAGAAATACTTGATGTTCATGCCGGATAGACTTGGCAAAGATTTTGGTTGCTACAGCATGGATTTGTATTGGGGGATATTGGAAATTCCAGTTAATAGAGTATTTCAGTTAGTAAAATGCTGGTTAACACAGCTTTTACTGTATTTAGGACAAAACTCTGCCATGTTCTTAGGCAGGTATACTACAGAGCTCAGGAGGACCCAATACCCTGACACAGAATGACAAACTGCTGTGCTCTTGTGTGCCAGACTGAGGTCTGGCTTTCATGTTGGATGCTTTATAACTGCACAGGGAAGTGACTAATTGTATTGGAAGTCTGATTAGACCTTCCCCACTTGTAGCATCACTTTACAGAAGGTATAGAAAGGGCAAATGCTGTTCCCTCTTGAAGCTGTGGAAAAGAACCACTGCAAAGCAAAGATACTTCGTTGTGAAATCTTGTTGATATTGTGGAATACAGATATGTAGGGCCAGATTCTCTATTTCCCTATCATCTCACTAGGGATTTTCTGGAAGTAAGGGGAAGCCACTGAAATTGGTAGGAGACAGGATTAAAAAAAAAAGATAAAAGGCTTTTCTATGAAATGTATAGTTAACTTGTGGAAATCATTGCCACAGGAAGTGGTAGACAGAGAGAAGAGACAAGTTCCAAAAATGACTAGACAAATTCATGGATGGAGCTTCCACCACCTCTCTGGATAACCAGTTCCAGTGCTTTACTACCCTTCTAGTGAGAAATCTTCCTAATATCTAACCTAATAGATAGTTTAGTTCTTTCCCTCTAAATCATCCACTGCTACCACTGTTTGGAAAAAAAAAATCTGGGTTGGATGGACCACTTGTCTTATTCTGTATGGCATTTCGTATGTTTCTTGGTGTAGGGCAGGGCTGTCTAATTGGCAGACCACAGGCTTCAGGCAGCCTGTGAGGCAGTGGCGATGTGTTGGGGGTGCACAGGGGTTAACATGCACCCCCAACAGGCCGTGCTCCTTGCTTAAGTGACTGGGGGGGGGGAGGGGGCAGGAGGGAGCACCAGTGCCCCTGCTGCGAGCTCCAGCCAGGGAGTAGGAGTGCCAGATGAAGTGCCTTGGCCACTTCCAGGAGTGTTGCAGCTGCTTCCTGGTCAGCATAATTGGCTGCAGGGAGACCCCCCCCCCCGGTTGGTGAGATTGGCCATAGGGGTCCCTTCCCTCCCAGTCGCTGACTGGTTGCTGGGGGGGCATGTGCCCCCCCAACTAAGGTGGCACCAGTTGCCTATGCTGTAAGGGGTTAAGCCAAAGCCCCTGGACTCCTGCCTAGTTGTTGCTTCCCCCCATTCCACCCTTGCTGTAACAGCACCTGGAGCACCCAGTCTCCAGGCTTCTCTCTCCTCTGGCTTTTGCTGCCTGTCCACATCCCAAGGGGTGGGATTATGCAGTTTAGTGTGACCAGAGTAGCTGAGAGTGACTCTGGGCCCAGGTGGAAAGGTGGTGCAGTGATGGTGGGGGCTGCCAGGGGCACAGTACAGCAGTGCAGGGGATATCCATGCGGTGCATGGCCTGGGAGGCCTGTGGATTGCCCTGGTGGGGCCAGTGTGCATACAGTCCCTGCTGGTGCAGCCTGAAGGGTATTTTGCCCCCTGCCACTTAGAACTTGGACAGCCCTGGTGTAGGGGAAACTTAAAGTGGCAGAAAATCAACATAGGTGGCTCCCATTTTTAGCCCTCTGAATATAGGGGACCATGAGGAGGTGCGGTTGGAGTACGTTGTTCCCTGGTACTCCTTTGGCATTGGAATCACTCTTAGGGGACCATTCCATCAAGTCCAAGTTATGACAATGACTAAACTAGCTCCTGGCTGTTATCAGGGGAGTTAGAGCCCCTTCAGGTCCTGGAGCTGAGATTATGGCCTGTAAAATACAAGTCAGATCTTGCTTTCTGTGACAGGGGACCGTCTTTGGCTGTGTTTTTTTTGGTTTTTTTAAATATGTTGGTATGTGTGCCCCCATCAAGTCTTGCTGGATTTTTCTTCTCTGGGGATCAGCTTCCCCTCCTTAACTCACTTGCCACGACTTGGTGTTACTTGGTTCTAAAGAAAAAGGGAGGCTGACCCCCAGGTTCCCAGACAGGCTCCAGGCTCACCACCCATAGGATAATGAGGTGTTGCCTTAAGGGCAAAAATGCATGCTCCTGCCTCTCCTTGATGTGCCCCGTGCCTCGCTGATGGTTTTATAAATTTCTCTTTATGTTAGGGTCTCAGCTGCTGTGGGCTTACCCTCTCTTTCTCTAGCTAGGCCTGTCAGTCAAAACCCACTAATTGGGGCTTGTCTCTGAGGCTCTAGCTCTCTAACTCATTCGGGCTCAAGGGCCTTCGTTCCATGCTCTCCATGACACCAGGCCTACCAGCCTTTCTATACTGTGCGCCCCTCTGGTGCCAGACTGCTGGGGCCTCAGCCCCCTTTGGCTTTGCCCCTCTTTCTGTAGCTAGGGCCTTTTGCCTAAGTCCACCCTCTAGGACCTGGCTTCACGGCTCCTATCTCCTCTTCAGTGCAGCAAGGCTTCTTGAGCCCTCTATCACAGCGCCCCCTTGGTGCTAATGAGGCCTCCTCCACCCCTACATTCTCAGCCACAAACCATTGGCCCTTATTAACATCAAACGTAAACCATAGGTTCCTATGGCCATATAATGAAAATAATAATAAAGAAATAAGAGAGGCAAAGTGCCCGCTTACTTTATGTGATCATGCTTCTGTCTCACTGCGTGGCGTATTCTTCCTAAGAGGCTGCTGCAGCTGCACCATCGTCATCAGGAGTCCCCCTCTCTGCTGCCTCTCTGGCCTTCTCCACTTGCAGTTTATATGGTTCTGGCCTTCCCCTTCCTGTCACCTGACTAGCTGGCAGGGCTCGATCCTTAACACCTACTCGACTGGCCGGCCGCACCCAGAAGGTTCTGGATTTAAAGGGATTGCCCTGTTTCTTGGTAACAGGGCTAGGGTTCCCTGTTACACTTTCCTTCATTGAAAGATCAGTGAAGGGAATCCAGTAACCCCACGTTTACATCCATGTAACTGAGACCACACACTGGCCTGATACCAAAATTAACGAAATAAACTGATCCTGCAGTTACTCACACATGTAAAGTTATTCCTCCTTGAAGTCCTGTAGAAGAGAAGGGTCCCAATATTTCTCATACTTAGTGTCAATCTGGAGTAAAACTGATGTGAGCTAAGAGAATGAAGTGCCCATGAGTAAGTGCAAAAAGAAATGAAAGACAAGAGAATTAATATTAGAGTGCTTAATGTATGCACATTAATTCGCATGAATGTGCCTGTGTTAAACTGAAGTCAGTAGAGCCATGTTGACTACAAGAGGTGGGGATCTAACCTATTTTTATGTATTAATAATTTATTAAGCAGCCCAAGGTTTAGCAAGGTATGGAACAAACAGTAGGCACACGTTTTGCCTATGTGTGAAGAGAAATGTCACTCATGTTAACTACATCTGTCTGACATTCACTATATTTCCTTTACAGGACTTCAGGTGAACATTTTTGGGGGTTATAATTTTCACATGCTTTGAATCTCCAGTTCAAAGTGAAACACCAGAGTTGCCAAATTTCACCGGTTTGCTTTGAAACAAAGAATTCCCAATATTTGCACTGTTTTGCTTAAATCCAGAGATTGGTCTGTTTGGGATAGTCATGCTGAATTCTTTTTGCGAAAATTTCATATTTTTTTAAAGAATTAAATGTAGATAACATTAAATTCTTCTAGAGATGTGACAATGTTCTGATGAGCATTTCAAACTGTGGTGGTTTCCTGTCAGACTTTATAAGTTGAATAGTGCTGAATCTATGCAATTTACATTAATTTTTAAAACTCTAATCTGAAGTGGTACTTGAGGACAGCTTTGAGTGCTATTGGTTGACTGCTGGCTATGCACTGCAGTTTTAGAGAAAGAGGAAAACCCTTTTCATTGATTACCATTTATCTTAGCAAGAATCAGACAGATGGGGTGCGTAATTCAGTAGTTATTTCAAATCTTTATTTACCAATGTTAAGCTTAGGAAGAATTGTAACTATTGTTAGTCATTAGCTTTTGGATTCCAAGCGTTATGAATGTAAACTGATGAAGCATGTGTTGTATTTTCTAGAAAAAAAATCATCATTTTTATGGAACCTCAAGAAAATTACACAGAGCAAACCAGTGTGCATTGCATATGAAATTTCTGGTAATTATATCTTGTCAAAAGCTCAACTTTTTTTCTCCTTTATACTTTAGAAATATGGTAATTGTCCCTTTTTCCCTTGTAGTTAATTATAAATTTCAGGAAGAATTAAGTCCGTTTAAATCTCTTTTTTTTCTTGGTCTCTATGGTAGCAGCAAGAATAGAAGGGAATTACTTTCATCTCTATTTCTGAGTGGCATTTTGTTTCTTCCAAGCATTGACCTTGTTTAGTGCAACTGAAATTTTCAATAGATTTCATTAGCTTATAATATGCTGATCTTGGGGAGATGTCTTTATGAGCCTGTTTTAACTAAGAAAGAAAAAAGCCATTTGTTTTCTAAATCTATGAACAGCTGCATAAACCAGTGAAGAAAATGTTCAATTAACTGCTCAGGAGCATACAGTTAGAGCTTAATACTGCACAGCACTGGAGAGTTGCACATTGCAAATATAAGCATGAAGTAGAAAGAGATGAGCAGGACAGAAAACACAGTGGAGCCTGCTCCTGCATTAATGAGAGCGCTGCTTTGTGGCTGCTAATTTATAGAGGCTTAGTAGGTGTCCACTGGCCAATAATCTTTGGAGTATATGTGGGCACAGGTGTTATGATCATTGCTTTTTACAGTGAGCAATGTTGCATTCTGCTATGGATTTCAAGCATCTAGGACTGATTAAGTGGTTCATCCTGAAAAGCCCTGAAGGCATGTTTTGGTGACCACTGGAGGCGTGGAGAAAAGGGGTTGTTTGCCTATAACACACGCTTACCATCGGCTTGAAATTCATTTTGTTTTAATCTTGTTTGCTACCAGCAATTTTGCTTCTCCCTCTTTTTTTTAGCTGGTACAAGGCCCTTGAGTGCTGTTCGCATCTGTAAGTGCAGTGGGAAGGAAGGGCCTATTTACAAGTGAATAACTCTGGTATGGAGTAATGTGCAGTCATAACTCCCCAGATCCATGATCCTTTGTTTCATTAGTAGACTACTGTTGAGCTCTCCTTTTTCTGCACCAAGGATGTTTCATGTAGCCAAGAGGAGTTCTAGATGAGTGGAACTGGATATCAGGGATAAGTACAGACAGTGAAAAAGCTTGAGGCTGAATTGATTCAGTCTTTGCAGGTTAGTCTAAGCTGCAAAGATTGAGCCAATAAGCAAATGAACAGACATTCACTTTTGATTCAGGAATTGCAGCCACATGCCTGCAGTGGCTCAAGCCAGGTGCCAGGGGGTGCTACAGCACAGCTGGTACATAGCCAGTACATATGTACTGGTGCATATGTACTAGTACATAGCCAGTATGGGCTATGCATTTGCTTCCTCTTCCTGCTGCCCCCGAAGTCTCTGCGATTTGCAGTCCAGACTCACAACAGCAGGACTCTGCAGGGTAGCTTCTCACTTCCTCTTCCTGCTTCCAGGTGCCTCTGGGATAGTCACAGCAACTGCCTGCTTAAACAGGACCATCCCTCCAGATCCTAGTCTCTCTCTTCTCCCCCTGTTTAAGAAGCTTAGAGACTCTTTATCTCTTTTCAGAATCATAGATCCACCCATGGAGACCAGTCTTCAGCAGCAGCAAGACTTTTAATGAAGCTGAAAAGGGAGAGTGAGTCAACTAAAGATTAGATTCTGTCCCTGCTCTGTGACCATACCTCCACAAAAATCTTTCCCTCTCTTCATTATGCCTTCCCAAAAACAAGGTGCATGTATTAGTTGGAGGCATGCACTATGCAAAAAAAAAGAGGTAATATTCATATAATGCTCCTCAAGAGAATTCATAGGCTGTTACCATCAGTACACAAATGAGGGACAACTTTGTGATTCATAACAAGTACTGACACCACTGCCAACCAGCTGTTCATTACATAGATGGGAAGTTTGCTAAAGCTAAACCTGAAGGACATGGAAGTCATGTATATAGGCTTTCAAGAGTTGCTTGTTCCTTTACTTGATGCTCTGCCTCCATAAATGATCACAGCATTCTGCAGTTCAGGGTTCCTCTTAGATATCTCACTGATTCAGGCCTCAGAAATAGCCACATTTTTGGTGCTTGGAAGCTGCTGTAGTTGATCATGATCTGGTCTTGATCATACATACTTTCCATATTTCCTGACCAGGTTATTACAGTGCAGTTTACCTGGGTTTGAAGGTGTCAGACATGAAAACATGACAACTGGGGTAGAAAGCAAAGTGAAAGCAGTCTGTGCTGCACCAGCTCTTTATCCAATGTTAAGTCTATTAGGTGATCTCATTTCATATTTTTAAGGCTTTGACTCAGTCTATACTACGCAGCTACACTGGCTAGAAAGTGTGATCTGAAATCCCTAGCATGTATAGATATGCAATGCAAAGCCCCTGGTGCTGATATTGCTACTAGAGAGGCTCTGCCAACATAGCAAGCTACAGTTCTGTAATGTGGACAAGTCTTCTGATTGGATGGGGCTGAATTCACCTGAAGGATACCATATTTCCTAGGACAATAACTAGTCCAAACAATTTTGTCCATCAGAAGCAATGGAGTTTCTCCAGGGTGAAGCTTCTTTGCATGGGAAATAGGACTGCCCTGGAGGCTGGTGCAAGCCTGGGGAATTTTCCAGTTGCCATTTGCCATTTTCCTGTTTGAATGGAACGGGAAAAGCTTGCCATTTTCCCATGCAAATGGAGAACTCGTGTGTTTGAACTTGCTTTCCCACACACAGGACTGACTACACTGCATATTATTTGTAGCTAAATTTATTACTAAACATTGATGAAAACAAAACAACACGTTGCTTCCCTCTCTCATGAGCAGTGAGTATGGGGAGAGAACTCAACAGGATGGGTTTCACTACTGTTTTCATTTTTAGTTCTGACAGCTGTTCTGATTCCTTAGTTAACCTCATACTGCACTCCTTATGTTGGCAGAAAACTCCCACTGGCTTCAATAGTAGTGTTGGTGATAGTGGTCAGGTGTAGAAAATATTGCTATAATTAATATGGCAGAAAAAACCCATTTTTCTATGTTTACAGATGCAACACAGCTTCTGAGACAGTATCTTTTAGGCTGAAACTTTCTTTAGTTGTTCTCTGACCACAGTCGTAATGAGTTTGTTTGCTTGTTTTTTTATGTTTTGTATGTTTTTTAAATTATAAATATCTACTGCAATGGCTGATAGTGAAAGCGGATTTGTAACTAAGCTCCATACAGGTGCTTCCAGTAGACTAAACTGTGAAAGAAAATACTTCTACCACTGTAAAATGTTATGATTTTTTTACTTTTTTTAGACCAAGGAAGAGGGAAAATATAGCAGAAGTTGGAAACTTAAATGCAGCCTAGCTGTCATTCTCAGAGATCCTGAAAAGAAGTTCACCTGAATGAACCCATTGGTTTGTGTGGAGACCTATGGCAAGGAAACACCACCAAGTATTTCCTGTTGCAAGATCAGTTGGAAATAGAGGATTTGATTTCCAAAGATGTGATCAGAAATTTGCATCTTAAGAATGTTGTTGTTTCTCCTGCTTTTATTCCTGTATGGTAAAAGAAAAAGAAAAATTGGACAATAACTGATACAGGTGGTTCATCAAAATGTATTTATGGTTTTATTGCTTTTATTAGAGTACGTAGGCTAAGTACAGACAGTCAAAAAACCTAAGGCAGAATCAATTCAATCTTTCCAGGTTTCTCTAAACTGCACAAACTGGACCAAAAATGAACTGACTTCATGTTCTCTTTTCAGTCGGGAAAGGCAACCAGATTCCTGCACTGGCCCAGGCTAGAAGGCAGGGGGAGCTAGAGCATGCCTCCCAGGCTGCTGGCCCTCTCTGAGTCCAGCCGAGTGGGGCCCATCCCTGATTGGCTGCCTATCACATGCCCCCAATCCCCTGCTGCCCACCCCACCCCCGCAGGAAAAGGGCAGGAGCCCCCATCCAGGTGCCAGCCACTGCAGCCAGGTGTCTGCTTGGTCTGTCCTGTGGTGGGAGCAGAGGGGGATTTCCCCCCCTACCCCTTCCCTTTGCATGGTCAGGCCATGGCTCAGCCTCGTCCCCACAGGTGGGAGAGGGGAGCAGTTCTCTGCACCGGTGTCAGCCCTGTCAGGTGCCTGCCCATGTGGAGGGATTCCCATGCCTCAGTGGGTTTCCCCCACCCTAGGCCAGGAACCCCTGAGCCCTGATCTGCTCCACTGTGCAGGGAAGGTGGTTGGGGAATCCCTCTCTGCTCCCATAGCAGGGCAGACTAGGGCTTGGGGGACCCTGGGTTAGGGATGGGGGCCTCTGTTCCCTTGCCTTCCACTGCCCCGCAGGGATGACAGGTGTAGGTAGGATGCAGGCTGGGGAGCAGAGGCTTTGCTGCCTCAGCTCTATGACAGACTAGGGGCAGGGCCAGCTAGATGCTGGACTGGAGCAGCAGAGTGAGCCATCTTTGAGCAGGCTGCCCTGTGAGAGGGGTTAGCAGGGGGCTTCATAGCTTCCTGGGGTGCTGGGGGACATGCAACTTCTGGGACAGAAGTTCAATAGACCAGTCTAACCTAAAGTGATTCAATCTGATACTACATCCATCGAGGTCTATCTTAAACTGGGTTCAGCCATTTTGAAACTGGTCTATATGAACTGAACTTCTGTTCTGTGATAAGTTTAGACCAGTTTCCAATCACTCATACTGGTTTATGCATAATTTCTGTCCCTAGCCATAATCTCCTGGCACAATCACACTTCTCCTCTTAGGGGATCAAAACACATCTACAGAACACTATCACTTTAAAACCACAGACTTTTTCCAATATCTTCTGAGCAACCTTCTGACCCCGAGCTGATCATTTTTACCATCCATCGCAAAGCTGGCAAGTCAGTCAGCAATGCAGAAGTCCTCAACTTTAGGAAAGCTGACTTTGATAAGCTCAGGAGGCTTGTTGTCGAGGCCTTAAGGGGCCATGACTCAACAGGGAGGGGAGTCCAAGAGGAGTGGTTGCTCCTTAGAGGAGCGATCCTGAAAGCACAAGGGATGTCCATCCCATCTCAGAGAAAAGGTAGCAAAAGGGCACAACAACCCCCTTGGCTCAGCAGGAAACTTGTGGACCTCCTACACCTAAAAAGAGCGGCTTATAAAGGATCAAAGACAGGAATCACCACAAAGGAGGAGTATTCTGCACTGGACTGTACCTGTAGGGTGTGAAGCAGGAAAGCCAAGGCTGCAACCAAACTCCAACTGGCTACACGTATGAAGGACAATAAAAAGTCCTTTTTCAGATATGTAGGGGAGTTGGAAGAAAAGCAAGCATAACATTGGACCCCTGCTAAACCAAATGGGACAACTGATAACTGGCACCAAGGAGAAAGCCAACCTGCTTAATGGTTACTTCGCATCTGTTTTCCATCAGTCCAAAGGGACCATCCTGCCTAGCATGATGTGGGATGGCCAAGGTGAGGGTGAATTTATACCCAGCATTGTTGTAGACCTTGCAAAGGAATATCTTGAGAAGCTGAACACCTTCAAGTCAGCTGGTCCTGACAGATTGCACCATAGAGTACTTAAGGAGCTGGCAGGTGACATAGCGCAGCCACTGGCAAAGATATTCAAAAACTTGTGGTGCTCAGGTGAAGTACCTGAAGATTGGAAGGAGGCTAATGTGGTGCCCATCTTCAAGAAAGGGAGGAAAGTAGATCTGGGGAACTACAGGCCAATCAGCTTGATATTGATCCCTGGAAAGATTCTGGAAAAAATCATCAAAGAAACCATTCTTGACAAGCTGGCTGATGGCAACATCCTGAGGGGCAGCCAGTATGGGTTTGGTGCAGGTAGGTCTTGCCTGATCAATCTCATCTCCTTCTATGACCAGGTGACATATCATCTGAACAAGGGAGAAGAGATTGATGTCATATATCTGAACTTTAAAAAAGCCTTCAATCTGTTGTGGCCTCAGCTACATCACAGTCCTATGGCTGGGGAATTGGCTCTGAGGCTGGACCCAGAGAGTGGTAGTTGACAGAAATGAATCATCATGGTGCTCTGTGACCAGTGGTGTCCCGCAAGGCTCTGTCCTTGGACCTGTTGTCTTTAATGTCTTTATTAACGATGTGGACACGGGTGGCGGAAGTGGACTGGCCAGGTTCGCCAATGACACTAAACTTTGGGGTAGAGCATCCACACCTGAGGATAGGCTGGTGATTCAGGCTGGCCTGGATAGGCTTAGAAAGTGGGCAGATATGAACCTGATAACATTCAATACCGACAAATGCAAGGTGCTCCACCTTGGGGGGTGGGAGGGGCGCGGAATCTGCAGCACGCCTATAGGCTCGGCAGTGCTACGCTTGCTAGCACCACAGCCGAACCAAAAAAGACTTGAGGGTCCTGATTGACCGCAAGATGAACGTGACCCACCAATGTGATGTCACAACTGGTAAAGTGAACAAAACTCTGGCTTGCATCCATAGATGCTTCTCAAGCAAATCTCAGGATGTCATCCTCCCACTGTACTCGGCCTTGGTGAGGCCACAGCTGGAGAACTGCATCCAATTCTGGGCTCCGCAATGCAAGAAGGATGTGAAGAAGCTTGAGAGAGCCCAGAGGAGAGCCGCACACATGATGAATGGGGGCAAAAGAATAGGCCTTATGAAGACAGTCTGAGAGTCATGGGACTCTTCAGCCTGGATAAGTGCAGGCTCAGGGGTGACCTGGTAGCAGCCTATAAGTATATCGGGGTGTGCATCAGGATCTGGGTGAACACTTGTTCATCAGAGTGCCCCATGGGATGGCAAGGACCAACAGCTATGTACTCCTGCAAGACCGTTTTAGGCTGGACGCAAGGAAAAACTTCTTTACTATCTGAGCCCCCAAGGCCTGGAATAGACTCCCTCCAGAGGTGGTGCAAGCACCTGCTCTGGACTCTTTTAAGAAATGTTTGGATGTTTATCTTGCTGGATCCTTTGACCCTAGCTGACTTCCTGCCCCTGGGGCAGGGGGCTGAGCTCGATGATCTTCTGAGGTGCCTTCCAGCCCTAATGTCTGTGAAATCTATGAACCTGTTCAAAACTTTTGTTCAATGGTACAAAGTCTGTTGTTGGACAGCTGTGCCCTTGAAACATGTTTCTTAGACATGTATATATGAAAAGTATAGAACCTAGTACTCCTCAGTTTTATGTTTTGGGGAATACAGATCTGAAACTTAGACTTGTAAGCTTTTATGGTAAAGTATTTATTACTGTGACACTTTTTAAACTGTTTTACTCTGAGAAGGTAAAGAAGAGTACAGTTCATAATAGAGCATAATTAATGTGCTGACATCAGGCTCAGAGCTGAAAATGGTATGAAGTCTAAATCATTTACTGCCCACAGAGATTGTGCTGCTTTGTTCTCAGTAGGAAAAAATCTGTTGTAGTTGCCTGCAAAATACCTGGTTCAAACTGTAAATAAAAAGAGACTTAATTCTCCGTTGAAACCACATCTGTACGTTTCATGAGCATGTGTAATTACAAGAGCCCTCCAATTTAAACAGATAAATAATAGTTTGATTCTTACATGAAAATGTAATGCATTGAGGTGGCAGACACCAAAATTGTTTTGAACTTTTCTTCAGGGATTCTGACCCAAGCTGCTATACAATTAGTTGTAATTGGCTCATCAGGATGCAGATCCTTAGGTAAAATATAACTGAATTGCAACAAACACAAGGGAGAAATTACAGGGTTTCTGCCTAAAGGGCTACTAATAGTGTTTTGCAGGTGGGACTTCAGAGTTTAACTCCTTGTTCTTTTGATCCAGAAATCTGAGAACTGCAGGAGTGACATAATATGGGATGCATTATTTTGTTCCCCTATTTTGGCCCACTGACCAATCTGGGTAGAAAGAAGTGCTCCTTGCTCAACCCTGTAACAAGTCCTGACAGAGCTGGAATAGATACACTTCTGGGAACTATGGACTGGGGGTGTTTCAGGCTGGAGCTATCACTGGTGGAAGGAGTACTTGGGGAAAAATGCAGCCTATCATGAAAAAGGGAGTTAAAAGCCAAAGCCTACTTACTGCCTAAGGCTCCATCCTTGTTCTCTGAAAGATTTTGTTTCTGAGGAAACCCAGATGGCAGTTCTCTGGGGTTCAGAGTGGGTGAGGCTTGCGTCCGCCCACATAATTGAGAAGTACGCTACAAAATTAATGGGTAAATGCCTTCTTAATATCGGGACCCAGGTATCTATTTTCCCACGTGACACTGGAAAAAGGACTCTCTGAGGTGCAACATGGACTAACAAATGTCAGGAAACGCATACGAGAGAGATGTTCCATTTTGTGTCCTTTGTGCCTAAGAGTCACAGCACACGTTGTATTGTGTATAATGCTGTTTTTACTTGTTTGCAGCAGAGCCATGGCAGATGCCCATCCCACAAATGCTCTGTCGAAGCACCTGCCTGGATGCCCATTCAACACACTGCCGTAAGTCTGAGAGTTTTGATACAAAGATTTGAGAGAACGAAGGATAAGTCTCTGTGCTTGGAACAGCCCCAGTGGGGTAAAGGTGAATGTCTGTGAATATTAGAAAGCAAAGGGAAAAAGGTGATATGGCCAGGATGTATTTTTGTGCAAGACACTGGTGTGGAAGAGATTCCTTTATCACTCTTTGGGTGTGCTGAGTCTGCAAAATGTTGATTTTTTTTTAAATTTCATATGAACCACTGGGGATAGGAAGGAAACTGAAATAGCTTTTGCCAATATTCTGTCAGTGATATTTGGGCTCAGGCTTATTGGTGCCTTAGCTGTTCTGTCTATGGGATCCTGCTGGCTTTGCTGATGGGCATTGTGCTGACTGCCTGGCCATTAGCCTCACTCATGGAGAATTAATTTGCAATTCTCCTTTTGGTCTGCCAAAAACTGATAAGGGTTAAGCCATCATACCTTCTCCAAATGCAGTGCTTGTATTGAGAAGGGGAAAAGCATTTATTTTTTTTATTCAACTGCTGGCCTCTATTCCCTCTCCGGGGGCAAGGAATCTCCTATTGCTGGCAATATCGAAGGCCCCTTCACCGTAGCATCTCTTTACCTCAGTTGTCTGAGGGAAGGAAGTGCCATACCAGTCGCAGCCAACCTTTTTGAGAAGCATGCCACGAATGAAACCCCACATCCTCCCCGTGTGCTACTCTGATCCCTTTCCCTGGCCTGATTTGCAGCTCTGCTTTCTGCTCCCTACCCTAGATGCTTCTGTGCTGCCTGTCACCTCCCTGATCTGTCATGTGTCACACACAAAAAGGCTGCCCATATCATTTGCTATACTTTGTATGCTGTGTACAGCATATACTTGCTATACTATACATCAAACTACCCCTGTGCTATACTACTTATTTTTCGATGGGGAATAGAGGGAATAAAGATGTTCAGGACATCCGTGACAGATCTTGGGCTTCAACCTGCACACGTTCTAGCTGAGTGCCCCAACCATGGAGAATCCTGCTTCTTTCCCATGATCATAGGAATGTATAGAAGTAGGGCTGGAAGGGTCTTCCATAGGTCATCTAGTCCAACCCCATGCCTGAGGCAGGATCATCCCTATCCAAACCATCCTACACAAATCCACTGTCTAACTTCTTAGCAAAACTACACAGTCAACCCTGCTACAAAACCCAAGACATAACACCCTACCTTGCCACAGGTAAAGCAGGGGGACCACAGTGATCAATGTCCTGCTGCTGCAAAGGTCATAGGCACTGACTTTTGCTGGTGGGTGCTTGCAGATGTAAAAAACCAAACAAACAGCACTTTACTTTAAACTCGATGTGTCCCTGCACTGAGCCCTGCACCTGCCCAGAAGAGGCTGCACGTTGCTTCAACCTAGCTCTGCAGCAGATCTGTAAAGATTGGGCGCTTTAATGGGCCTTTTTGGTGCTCTTATCTAATAGCTAATCCAATCAACTTTAGCTAAAAGCCCACTCTTTACAGACATTGCCGAGCTGTGTTGAAGTAACAAGCTGCTTTCTCCAGTAAACCGCGCTTTTTAAAAATTCTGCAAGCAGGAAACGGCTGTGGCTCATGGGTGCTGAGCACCTGCTAATTTTTTTTGGTGAGTGCTTGAGCACCGGGGCACCCATGGGCTCAGTGCCTCTGGCAAAGGTTGTTAATATACACCCGAGAGATCCCAGAAAGGGGGCCATGCTTCTGCTATAGAGGAAGGCAAAAAACCCACACAGTCCATACCAGTCTAACCATGGGGTACAATTTCTTCCTGATCCCAAATATGGTGGTTGGTCTGACCCTGAACAGAGGGGCAAGACCCTTTAACCAGGAACCTCCTAGTTTAAGTCCCAGCAGGAGCATTGACACACCCTGGACAAAATCCACAGCCTTGGCTGCAGCCACCGCCCTTAAAAAAAAAACCCAAAACCTGATAAATGGGTAGGGGGTGGGGTGGAGGCACAAAATTCCCTCCTGGCCCCATGCAACAACCAGCAGAAGCTGGAAGCATGGGAAGTTGCCATTATGTGCCTACCTTTCTGTCATTGATAGTCATGCTGCACAGTTCTTTGTATTCCAGGCAACTTCCTTATCCCCCCGGTAGTGAGTGAAATGAGGTTGGCCAGGGTCAGATATAAAGCCAGACCAACCCATCCCTTCACAGACGCATGTGGGATGAAAACAGTAATCTGCCTACTCTTTCCTTTGTGTACTTGTGGTAAGGAATGAGAGAAGACAGGCAGAAGTCCAGATATCATATTAGTCCCAATTTACATTTGGAGCAGTGGAGTGAGCAGTTTAAGATAGACCACAATGCATGTAGTATCAGATTGAATCACTTTAGATTAGACTGGTCTATTGAACTTCTTCCCTAGATCCCCTCCAGACACAAGTCCTTGCAAGTCCTCTGGCACCCCAGGAAGCTTCGAGGCCCCCCCCGACCCTGCTGGAACATGACTCACTCCGCTGCTCCAGCCTAAATTGGGACTAATATCATATATATATATATATATATATATATATATATATATATAGGATCCAAATTTAGATTTGGAATTTGGATTAATGGGGCTAAACTATGTGGGGAATATATATATGTGTGCGTGTGTGTGTGTATGCATGTATGTATGTGGGAGATAGATAGATATATATGTATCCCCTACATATTTTAGCCCCATTAATTTTGAGCTACTTCATGGATTAATAAACAGGAAACCATTCGGCCCAGGGTAGGTAGAATCGTCTGAGACAGTAGATGCTGGATGACATTTCTCATGCTAGGCTTGTAGGAACTGCCTTCTGTAGGACCATTTCTCTATATGCCAATGGAGTTGAAAACAATGGGAGTTGCTTATATTTGGCAGGGGAAGAATAGGTCCATAGCAGTACTAAAGAAAATATATTCTTCAGAAGCCCACATCTGTCTCTGTCTTGCCTAAATATTGCCGACAGAACAAAATTGTCAGTTGTTGGAGAGCAGAGGAGTTACGGTTGCCTTCAACAGGGTGGTGCCAATTTATATCTGTTGGGGGTTGCCCTAGGTTAAATTGTGGTTTTCTGAGGCACTGGAACCTAACTGGATGGTGAATGAGCCAATCAAATTGGCACCCATATGGAAGAAGCCCAACTGGACAGCTTAAATTTAATTTATTACTGCTCTCTCTGTCTCTAATATTGCTAAAAAAAATGCTCATCCTATGCCTGTGGCTACCCATAGGACATTAAAATAAGTCATACTGCATTTGATCCTGTGTTATAATCAGAAAGACTGTTCCCCAAGGAAGCCTTCAGTGGAGCTCTGCTGATTTACACCAGTTAGAATCTGGCTTCTTGCCTCATCCATACAGCCCTAAGTTATTCACTTGACATCCTCCTCCAACACATCCGCAAAAGATCTGAGAAATGGATTGGCTTTGCCTGAAAGGCCGATGCATCAGAGCTCTGGCAGACCAAGGGGAGAAGAATATTTTAGAGCAAAGCCATCTTCATGGAGAAGCTGGACTGATAACTCCTTCTCACTGAGACAGCTCCAGCTGAAGCACCAGGGCTGTGGCAGCATGGCAAAGGAAACTATGAGCATTTGGTATCAAAATGATGACTTCAGATCTAGTTGCGTTTGTTGTTTTCCACTGATGGCGGTGATTGACTCTTTGGCTTGCTGTTTCCTTAAGTAGGAGTATTTTTATTACCATCTGGTTATTTGTTTGGATATCTGCCTCTTGGTCCATCATAATATAAAGCTGCTTTTTATTTCTACCCTTCCCCCCATTATTTTCTCCTTCCTTATTGTCAAGCCAGAAGTATATGTGTGTGTGTATGTGTGTGGGGGGGGGGGGTGGACATGAACACACGTGCGTAAAATTTCTGTGGAGCTGCCAACTTGCAGATAGCACATACTTGCTTGTTGGCAGGAATAACTGAAGGCCTGATTTCACTGTGTTCATTTTAACTAATTGCGCTCTAAGCTGTCAGTGGCATGGAGAGAGGGGAAACTACCATTAAAATATAGTTTAACGGTCAAAATTTTATTGGCATTTTTTGATAGAGAGTCTAATACATGCTCCTTAAAATAATTACCAAATTATATGCTGTTCTCTGATATGCTTTGAGTTCCTTGTATTCTTTATACTAGCTATAAAAGTTTGTACTTCAGCACACTGAAAGTAGCTGAATACTTACACAAAGGTTTTATATAGTAAACTCGGTGTACTTTATACTTGCATTTTTGTCCATTTATTCTCTCTTCAGCCTATCAGATCTGTCTGTCTTTCTTCTTTTCTAAGGCTGTTTAAGTGTCATATAATCTTATGGGGAATCAAAAGTAAATAATACCTCAATAAAATGAAATCACAAGAAATCAGACTTTTATACTGTTTGTAGTCTAGCTTTTTTGTCACCAGGTTTGAAAGGTGCTCTTAGCCACATTGTCTGTAATACAGTGTTTTTGAAACGTCTTCATTTAGATAGAAAGCAGTTTATTAAAATGAATGCAAAAGTGCTAGTGATTCAAAAGAGTGTATTGTATTAACTACTATGGAGACTTGGGAGTGATGGATCAGAAAAGGAATATTACTGCTGTTAATTGTGACATTAGGTAAAGTGATTCCACAAGTAAATCCTGCTGGACTGCTATATCCCAGCTGACAGCATGGTAGGGAAGGAGGAAAAATAATGAAGGAACAGAGGAGTGGAGATAGAAAGGATGCTCTTCTGTCCTTTTTACTAGCTACATTACTCACAGTGGTATTTATTTCTGGCCTGTCTCTTTTTTTATTTTTCTCCCAGCAGTTTTTATAAAAAGCATCAGGTCCTCCTGTGGGAACTCCTTCGCCATGTATTCCACCATTCAGGAGGTCTGCCAGCCCTGCTGTTATATAACAGTTTGTCTCCTTTACGGCACCTTTTTGACTCTGCTGATCATTCTTGCAGTTCACACTCTTGATTCTGTTTGGCAGCTTGCCATCTGCAGCAAAACGCACAACTGAACGCTGGTTTTCCATGACTCCACAATGTCCTTAATTACCCTGGTTTTAAAGCTGTGGATCCTAATGAAAGGAACTAGCTAAGGGTGGCTTTGTCTGCATTTCCTTTTTTCATAGGTTTCATAGGTTTCATAGGCATTAGGGCTGGAAGGGGCCTCGGAAGATCATCGAGTCCAGCCCCCCGCCCAAAGGGCAGGACGTCAGCTGGGGTCATAGGATCCCAGCAAGATAAGCATCCAGTTTCATCTTGAAGGTGTTCAATGAAGGCGCTTGAACAACCTCCGGTGGCAGGCTGTTCCAGACCTTGGGGGCTCGGACAGTAAAGAAATTCTTCCTTATGTCCAGCCTGAAACGATCTTGTAGTAGTTTGTGACCATTCGTCCTCGTCATCCCTTGGGGCGCTCTGGTGAACAAACGTTCCCCTAGATACTGGTGGTCACCCCTGATAAACTTGTAGGTGGCCATCAGATCACCCCTGAGCCTGCGCTTTTCCAGGCTAAAGAGCCCCAGGGCTCTCAGCCTGTCATCGTAGGGTCTGCTTCCCTGACCCCTGATCATGCGCGTGGCTCTTCTCTGGACTCTCTCAAGCTTCTCCACATCCTTTTTGAATTGTGGAGCCCAAAACTGGACGCAGTACTCCAGCTGCGGCCTCACCAAGGCCGAGTACAGGGGGAGAATGACGTCCCGGGATTTGCTTGAGAAGCATCTATGGATGCAAGCCAGCGTTTTGGTCGCTTTACTAGCCGCAGCATCGCATTGCAGGCTCATGTTCATCTTGTGGTCAATGATGACCCCCAAGTCTCTTTCTTCCATAGTGCTAACCAACATAGCACTGCCGAGCCTATAAGGATGCTGCGGGTTTTTTTTCCCAAGGTGGAGAACCTTGCATTTATCGGTGTTGAACACCATCAGATTCTCATCCGCCCACTTGCTGAGCCTGTCCAGGTCAGCCTGGATCATCTGCCTGTCTTCTGGTGTGGATGCTTTGCCCCAAAGTTTGGTGTCATCGGCGAACTTGGCCAGTCCGCTTCTGACTCCAGTGTCCATATCATTAATGAAGATGTTGAACAGTATGGGTCCAAGGACAGAGCCCTGGGGGACCCCACTGGTCACAGGACACCACGATGAGTGACTTCCATCAATTACTACCCTCTGGGTCCGACCCCGGAGCCAATTTTCCAGCCAGTGGATCGTGGGGGACCCAAGGCGACAATTGGCCAGTTTCTCCAAGAGACGATCATGGGACACCAGATCGAAGGCTTTTTTGAAGTCAAGATATATGACATCAATCTCATCTCCCTTGTCCAGGTGATAGGTCACCTGGTCGTAGAAGGAAATGAGATTGGTCAAGCAAGACCTACCCGCAACAAACCCGTGCTGGCTATCCCTTAAGATGTTGGCGTCGGCCAGTCCATTAAGGATGGCCTTTTTTAGTCATTTCTACCTGAGGGTTTGTAATATTTAAATGCTACAGATAACATGTTACACCAAGAGCTCAATGGAGAGGATGAAAGCTAACCTGAGTGTCCCTGGGTTTGTTGGGGTTTCTGTGCAAGAATGCTAACTTACTATGGGTATCACATGCTGTTGGGTGCCCTGCATTTTTCCCTCCTGCATTCTCATAGAGCTCTTTGGCCTTCCCTGCTCTTTGTGAAATGCCTTCCCTATGGTTCTTCTGCCCTTAAGAAATAGCAGGTAGAGGATACAAGGCAATAAAATTGGTTTGTGTCTTTGCATAAGACCCATGCCATGAGACCCTACCTGGAAAGGAGGGGCAAAGCAAGTGGATGGTTAGTGGTTCTGAGAGCACAGGAATTTATCTGATTTCTACGTGATTCATGTATAAGAGGTGAAGCAGCCACAAACAATATTATTGCCTGTGGGCTGTAATAGCACTCAGACCTGCACATAGCGGCTAAACCCCTTTTGAATTTTGTGGGAATGTAAATGTTCAAGAACCAGGCCCTGGCCTCTTGGTTTCTCTACATCTGTAACACAAGCATAATAGTGGTAATTTTTATTTACTTGCATAGAGCATTTCAGGAGCTCTAGAAGTATATGTTGATAAAGACAAATATTTCTGGTTGACAGCTAATCAAGATGCTGGCGCTGCGTGGCATCAGTCTGAAAGGAGCTCATGCTATCAGCACCTCATTTCAAGTGTTTGTATTTCATGAAAAATATTTTCTTGATAGCATATTGTATGGTGGAGCCAAGCAGTTTGAACCTACAGAAACATGCACATTCTGTTTTGTTTTAGAGCTGTACGTCCTATGCAATCGTTTTGGGAATCAATCTCTCTCTCTTTAAACACAGAATAAATATATGGCTCTGTTTGGTTAGTACCTGGCCTCTCTCTTGGGGTTTCTTGCTTTGCTTTATAGGTACGTCCCTTTTTCTCCTGTGCAGACATATGCTATAAAATAAAATAAATAACTCTGCACACCAGGAAGTACCTTCTGCAGAGATATGTGCACTCGTGCTTGCGCGCTCGATCCTCCTCTCTTTCTCTCAGCTGAAAGCCTTTTTCTATTTTAAAACCCTATTGGTTGAAAAGTTTCATAGACAATCTGGGTGTTGAGGAATGTTCTTAGTGGCTAATATGTGGTCCAAAACACGAATCCTTTAAAGTAACACTCTCTTCTTGTATCTTTCACCTCTAGGAATTGGTAATGGTAATTTCTAAATATTAAACTGGAACTTTGTTTTTAAAGGCTGCTCTAGTTTACTGTAATTTATTTTTTGCTGGCTCACTGTATCTCTGCAGCTCTTTGTGATTTCCAAGTCTTCTTCAACACTTTACATGGCTATTTCTTTAGCTTTTAAAAGAAGTCTATTTTTGCTCTGCATTGCTGTGAGTTAATGCTGCCAACGGTCCCCTGCTATGCTGCTCTTGAAATGGCCCTTTAGAGAGATAATTTATATTTTCCTGTCCCTGAAATAAACTCCATTGGTGGTTTCTTCTTGTTTTTACCTTTTTCCAAGTCAGAAAAATGATGCCTTCTCCCAGCTGCTGACTCCAAGTTTAGGCTTGGTGAAGAGTTTTAACATCTCTCTTATATTCTGACTCGTAAATTCAGTGGAGACGTTTCAACTGAAGTCTTGTAGTGAAGATGCTTGTGTCAGATTAGCAGCAGGTCACAGCACTCCCAGCAGGGCAGTAAATGCTTCCTGCCTGGATTGATGAAGCAGAAATTAACAGTAGTAAATGTTAACAGAATGGACTGGATCAGCAACAAATAGGAGAAAAATGTGGATGAAAAATCCAATGACTCGGTTTTCATGGGCATCATAAGAGAAGGAAGACAGCAGGATTTCAGATCTTGCTCAGGGCAAGTGGACCATCATTATATGAAATATGCACATTTAATTTATGACATGTTTAAGGGCCTGATCCTTCTCCCATTATTGTTGATTTGACTGCCGTGGAATCAAGGAGGGGGCCCTAGAATTAACAAAGATGGTTCAGAAACAGTTAAGCAGGGGGCGCAATTCAATTTATAATTAGTAAGTTACACACTAAACTATCCAAAAGCAGCATTTGGTGATTGGTTTGCTTCGTTATTTGACATCATAATGTTTCCAGGAAGTATTTCACATGAATCATTTAAACGGAATTTGTTCATTAAACACACATTACTTATGGGGAATTTATTGTCTTTATAGCTATGTTTACTTTATTGAAGGCATCAGATGGTTACTACTGCAGTGCTGGTCATATCACTGTCAGCACTTTCATTAAAATGAGTATTTATGACTTGGCTATAGAATTTGCTCTGGGACGAAACTTGAGGTTTGTATCCAAGAGCAATTTTTAAAGCATAAGCTTTTCAGAAAAAAAAAAATATTATGACTATTTAAGATTGTTATGGCTACTAAAGATTTGCAAGACAGTAAAATGCATGAAATAGAAGCTAGTATTCTCCCAGTTTGTTGCATGTTTAACAACTGCAATTAGCTTCCATCCAATACTGTGCACTCTCTTACAGTAATTAAAAAAACAATCACACCAGAATTCAAACTGCATTATGGTAGTCATTTATTATTCTGGATAAAAAGGTTGCTGAAGTGAAGAATGTATATATCAAAGTACTTGATAAGTGTTAAGTCACCCAGCAGCCCTCTGGATTAGGTGAGTATTATTACTGGCTTGTGGAATGGTATAAGATGTTGTCCCCGGAGAAGGGGACCAGTGGTTGTGATACTAACCTGAAATTTGGGTTAAATCCCCTGCTCCAACAAAGACTTCCTTTTGTGTTTTTGGGCCAGTTATTTAGTGAAGGCGCACTTCTGAGCACCTAAAATGGAATGTAGGCAGAATTTATAACTCAAAGGGTGCATCTACACATTTATTAATGCGCTTTTGCTACTACTCATTAAATTTAGAACCTCTAATGCGAGGTATTAAAAATGTGCATTAGGCTGCCCTAATGCGCAGCAAAAGCACACATTTTTTTAGTGATGCTTAGTGCACAGTAGCTTAATTTTACTGTGCATGAATGTATTAACATGGTTTTTGACATGACGCTCTAATGCGGAGTAAAATAGGCTACTACTCATTAAAGCACACATGTAGACAGACCCAAAGTGATCAAAAGAAGCTCAGTGGAAGAGGGCTTAAGCTTTCATTTATTGTAGGGCAAGGATGTGCACATAGTCTTTGCAGAGTGGATGGTGTAGTATAAATCCTCACTGCCTTTGAGCCTTGTGGTAACTTAATTGGCCACCAAGCCTCTAAGATAGGGGTTGGCAAAATGTGGCCCATGGGCCAGATGCGGCTTGCCAGACCATTCTATCCGGCCCACAGGGCCCCTAAAAAATTTAGAGAATTAATATTTATCTGCCCCTGGCTGCTTGTCATGCGGCCCTCGGTGGCTTGCCAAAACTTAATAAAACTTATTTCGGCCCTCTGCCCGAAATAATTGCCTGCCCCTGCTCTAAGAGGATCAGATTCCTTTATTTTTTTCTCGATTGTTAGTTGCACTATTGATAATGGGTGCTTTCTTTGGGCAATTCTTCCTGTAATATTATCTGTTTTAATTCAAGGGGTGAGCATCCAAAGCATTGGTGGTTGCTGAGAAATATTCTTATAGATTCAAGGAAATAAATGGATTGTGTAAATGTATGAATAAGTGGAATAATTGAGAGGCTGAAGGCTCCCTTTTTAACATATCTGCAACCTCATTAATGCTTCTATGGTGGTCTCTACTATTGGGAAATACAGGAAGATACGAGCAATGGAGCTATCATCTGAAAATCAGGCCAAGCCAGAAGTCAAGTAACAAATCATCCTTTAGATAATTCCTAAATTTGACAGGAATTATATAGATTTATTTAGGAAGGAATTACATAACCTCTACTCATTAAACCCAAGGAGAGACTAAGGAACAGACACACAAGCCTAAAAATCTCTTTTAATCTGTTATGGGATTAATTTCTATTTACACTGAAATGACAGAGCAGGAGCTGGCCAGAGCTGCAGTCTGTATCTAGTCTTGGATTTCAAACTTAATCTTATTTTTTAACTAGTAGGAAACTGATAAGAAAATAAAATCTTTCTGAAAATAACAGATCTTGGCATGCATTTTTTATCAGCTCTCTACTGTGGTACATTTATTGTTATCAGTTATATGCTTATCAGTTTTCCACTATCAGATATAAATGTTATCTTCTTGAATATAAGCTGAAAGGGCATACATTTTTCTTTCGATATGAACATGCCATGGTGCTCTTTGAGATTCCTAAGGGCTGATGATTTGAAGGGTATTCAGTGAATGGGTACAGTTTTTTTTCTTCCCCTTGAAAATTGAAACAAAAGTTATGATCAACTTTTTGGAGCATCGTTTTGGTAGAAATTTAGGATCTGTTGCAATTAAAATGTCTTCTCCACTCTTTATGTGTTGGTTTATTACTCTTGAATCTTACAATCATAGAGCCAGACACACTGCAAGGTGCTGAGTGCAATTTGAAAGGTTTCTTGTGGCCTTCATTTTCCATAGAAAGTTATAAAATATTACTATTTTATGAGCCTCTGTTCTGCTGCCCAGCCTAATCCAAGACAAACTCCCCTTCTTGATCACCTGTAAATCTAACTGAAATGACAAGCATCTGTATGTACTCATCACATCCAAGAATCAGGCCTTGTGTTGGAATTGCAGGAGCTGAATATGATAAAGGACTAATTATGCTTGATTGGGCTGTAAAATGTATCGAAGTGGCTAGTACTGTCAGAGAAGTGAGCATACCAACAGCCTTTTCTTTGCTGAATGGAATTGACATCTACATGAATTCAGTTGTATCTTACTTGCTTTACTGACTTGAAAAACTTGAGTGTACTTTTTTTGGTGTTGATTTGTTTCGTTTTAATATGTGTGCAGAACCAAGACAGCTATAGGAGAGAGTGTACTGGTTTTTGACCTGGCTTACACCATTAGCAGCTAAAGCTTTATCTCTGTCACAGCCACTAATAAATGGGCAGCCACTTTTGTTTGCTTGGGCATTATGGGATGCCTAATTTTTGGAAAAAAGATGCGCATGTGGAATTAAAGTAAATAAGGTATTATGGGTCAAGGCTTGGTTTGATTTGAGGCAGCAGTGGACAGGGATTTGGGGAGCTCTGGGTTTTTATTCTCTCTTTCCCATTAGTATGCTATGTGACCACAGGCAAGACACCACAACTTTCTGTGCTTTATTTTTTCCATCTGTAAACTGGGAATAATAATACTACTGCCTTTCTGAAGTGCTTCATGATCTGCTGCTCTAAAATGCTACGGAGTTGCTAGATATTATTTTGGATCTCAAGCTGAGTTTTCCAGGATTAACAGGTTGATAACAAACAAACATTTTTAATTAACAAACTAAGGATCTGAAAGAGACTTGGTGAAAGTAGTGTTTCTGAGTTAAGTTACAAAGTACAATCAGGTTTACGTTAGTTTTGGTTTAAAGGTCAGGGCAAGAGGCTGAGGAGTTCCTAGTTATTTGCGGCGGGATGTGGTTTTTGAATGTACGTTCAGCTCACCAAAACTGTGAAATAATCAAATATTTTACATAGTTTATATAAAAGCTTGTGTTTCTGGGAATTAGACTGCATCTGTTTTCAGGATGATTGAAGTAGCATTGCTATAAAAGTAGCATAGCTTTAAAGACCAACACCATTAATATTTGGTTTTCTGACATTTATCCATGAACAAGTCTTTGACATGCTTAGCTTTGTGCTCATTTCTTCTTTTGATTCCTTTAATTGTTGTTTTCTGTTTGTTCTCAGGCTGACTGAGAAAAAGATGCTCTTGCTTTCTTAACAGGACCCCGAAGACCCAAAGTGGCATGATACTTAAAAGGCCAGCTCATAATATTATTCCTTCTTTCAGCTGTCTGCCAGGTGGGCAGAGCTACCATGAAACACTTTTGCTGGCTGCCTGCTCAAGAGGTAGATATCTGAACAGTATTAGGGCACAACTCCACAACAGCACTTAGGCGGCTAATGTGCAACTGAAGCAGAATTTAGATATCTAAGTACAAGAGAGTGATCCAGAGGGTTGCATAACTGCATCAAGTCTGCGTAGTCCCTGGTGCCTCCAAAGCACCTAAAGCTCTGATACTGCACTTCTATGGAGAAGTTACCACCTTGCCATAGCTGAGTCCTACCTCCTGCCTATGATATCCCTGTGCCTCAGTTCCCAGAGAAGCTTGATGCAGTGGTTGTGTTCGCAGCATACCTCGCAGAAACACAGCAGTTAGGGCCACTTTCATTCAAAACCACATCCAGAAGACTAGAAAAGATATGAGGTGTGGGTTTGAAATCCTTTCAGGCTGAAAAGGGCTACAAACCAGGTCCCTTGCTGCTGGCATGAGTGCTCAAACCACTTAAATGCTATACAACAAGAGGACATGACCAAGGGCAGATCCAGGGGTGGGGTGGGGAGTGCAGTGGTGCACTTGCACCCCCCACTTTGATTCCTGGTCCTGTTTAAAACCAACTGCCTGGCAGTGGCAGCAGCATTTCACGATAGACAGTGCTGATGGAGTCAATTGATTTCATGGCTCATTATAATCTACCCGATCTCCTCTCAACTCTTCATTCCACAGCTATTAATGACCGTCTCTCCTTTTTCATAGTCTTGATGTTCCCCCAATCAGGCTATCCTTTGTACTGTCATTCTGCTGTCTGTTAGCTGTTCCTGGAAATGAGGCTCCTATTCCACAGCCATGCAGATTAGTTTTTAACTCATTTCATTGATGTTTAACTTGTTTTTCCTTCAATATAGCTCCAGGTCCCCAGCATATTAGTAAAGCTTCTAGTTTATTTTTACTCAGAGAAAAATATGCGGTTTTTATATGTGACGATGCACCTCACCGTCTCCACTTCCCTTTAAAAAGTTCCAGATCTGCCCATGGACATGACTGTCTCTTTTGGCAGTCCATTGGAATTACTTTTGCACCTAAATGCGCTATGAATTGCAGTCTCAAAGGCACTTCACTCAGTGTTGCAGGTAGGGGCCTAAGTCTGAGAGAGGGGTGGTGGTCTTCAGATCCACCCCTCTTTTGGATATTTCCTCGGTGAGGTTTTCAGTGGTCTTAGTGTTCTGCCGGTTGGGAATTCTCTTCCTAGCTATCTAACTCCTAGGACAATGGATAGGGATCCATAAGGAAGTCCAACTTTGTGAAGTCCAGACTGGGACCTCGAGCTTAAAAGTGCCAGAGCTCAGTGTCTTTTCATCGAAGTTCTTTGTGGATCTTGGCCAAAGTCCAGTCTCTAGCTCTGAAGTGCAGAAGAGCAGGGGCATAGACAAGGATATCCAATATGCCCTTACAAACAGCACAACTGGAAAGTCCCAGAAGTGATGAATTTATTTAAAACTGAGCCGAGGGAGATCCTGGAAATTAGTTTGCAAGCCTCACCTTAATTCCAATGAAAAAGATTCAGAGTTTTAATTAAGGCTAGAATAGCATACTACTTTGCTAAGTATAACCTGCAAGCATCAAGTCAGCACAGTTTCTGTGCTGGAAAATTGTCTCACTAACCTGAAAAGGTTTCCTTAGAAAACATAATAAAATAGAAAATAAAGACAATCGCCATGGACTTAATTCACTTGCTTTTATTCTAAGAACTGTTAATGGGTTTCCATTTGAGAAATGATTCATTTACAATAAATGTAAGGAACAAATTTTTCTTAGAAGTGAAAACTGGGTAAGCAGCAAGAAACAACATTGTGATAGATCCCAGTCCTGCAAAGACTAAATGAACTGCAAAAGTGGGGCCTTTGCCTAAATCTCAGCAGGATCGGGTTCATTGTAAACAGCTGTTCCTCAGAGTAGAGTCATTGATGGAAACTAGGAAAGATTAGAGTGGGAGCGGCCAATTTTTGGTTTTAGTGGGTTGGCAGTTTTGCAGTGTTAGATTTTCAGGGCATGGCAGGGGTGTTTCAAGTAGGGAGAGAAATTGTTCTTTACCACAAATGTATGCAAAGTACAATTGAAACCAACTGTAGGAGCTAGTTTCCTTGCTTGGAAACCCCGACTGGACTCTAGCAGTGAGCTTTGTGTGGAAGAAGCGGTGCCCTTTCACTTTTGTCTTTGGACTTTCTGCCACACAGCCTGCAACCAGTAACCTCACCTTTGTGTTTTCACCCTGGGAAACCCATAAGCCCATGCAGCTTAACTTGGCCCTTTCTTGTAGCCTATGCCTTATGAGCTTAGGTCCCAGCTGTTTTAACTAAAAGTGGGGAGGTTGGGGGGCTGATTGTCTTTGGATCCAGCACTCCCCTGGAGACCCCCATAAATACCTTTGAGCACAAAACCATGTTTTTGATTGAAATGTTTGGTATTTCTTTTAATTTTGTGGTGCACATTTTTTTGCTTAGAGCTATTTTAACCTGTATTTAATTTTCTGGGGCGCATTTTTTGACTAGAACTATTTTTACCTGTATTTAAGGCCCAATTCTGCTATGTGCTTAGTGCTACAAATTGTGTTGACTTCAAGACACAGAGAACTGAAAGAAATTGAAATGGCAGCAAGGCACTCCAAGGTTCAGTATCAGTAGTGGCTCTTTTATATGTTCATTTATGGCAGACAAGGATTGCAAAAGCTGGTTACTTTTACTGAGACTATGAAGTTGTTTTGCTTTGTAGAATCCATTAAAATGGTTAGAAAAACTTGATGGATTTAAAAGTACTGAGGAACTAGGCAGCACGATAGCAGCTGGGATTTAAGTGAGATAGATGGAAGGCAATACACATTGGTGAAACTAGTCTAAATGTCTCATATGCGCTGATCAGCTCTTGACAGATTTGCCAGGAGAAAAGACTCAGGAGTCAGCATGGAAAACTGATAAGTTAGACTGCAGTTCCTAATAAAATGACTGAACAAATAGTATGAGATGGAATCACTACGAGTCTAGAGGGTAATAGAACGATGAGTAATATGCAGTGTGCTTCTTTTTTCTTTTACAAGTCAAATGAGACAAGGTCGAGTGGTTTGATAGAATTGCTAAATTCATTGTTGACTGCATCATATTTTTAGGGGTAAAGTTTCAAAGGACAATTAGGCATCCAACTTGCATGGATGTTAGGAATGTGTTTGTTGTAGTAGCTCATGAAATTTTAAAGCCCAAATTAATTCAGTTGGCCCAATTTGTGTGTGCCTCCTGGTGACTCATGGCAGATGATCTAGTTTCATTCTTAACATGTGTCCTCATATCCCCCTGTTTCTGGATAACTTGAGAGATGAGTTGTTCCATTCCCTTGAGGGAATAAATTTCCTATGATTTAACATAGTCTTCTCTTTTAGAGAGGGGAGATAATGGGAGATGTAGTCAATCTATTAAAACTCCTTTATAGAGCAGACATGAGGCAACAAATCTACAAGTCACAGAGGTACCATGGAAGAGCTCTTCTAAATAGTTTGAGTTTGGGGCTATTTAGTATTTCAACAAAACACTGATTTTTATTTTTGCAAAATTCAATAACATTTCACAATAAGCCTCATTCACTTGAAAACCCATTTATTTTTCATTAAACAAATTTATTTATTTTTCTTTAACAAATTTTTTGCCTCCATATTCCTGAACAGGGACCGGGACATCTCCCCCACTAGAATTATGGATGGACCCAGGGGAGGCACTGCCATGCCTAGGGTCAGGGATGACCTAGTTAGGGAACTTTTGGAGGGGCTAGATGTGTTTAAATCAGTAGGTCCAAATGCTCTTCACCCCAGGGTGCTGAGGGAATTGGCGGGGGTCATAGCGGGGCCCCTGGCATGGCTCTATGAGCACTTGTGGGGCACTGGCCAGGTACCAGAAGATTAGAAAAGGCCTAATGTGGTCCCCATTTACAAGAAGGGGAGAAAGGAGGACCCTGGCAATTATAGGCCAGTCAGTCTTACCTCGGTCCTTGGGAAGACCTTTGAGAAAATTATCCAGGAGCACATCTGCAAGGGCCCAGCAGGGGAGGTAATACTCAGGGGCAACCAACATGGGTTCATTGAGGGCAGGTCCTGCCTGACTAACCTGGTTGCTTTTTATGATCAGGTCACAAAGTCCCTGGAGGAGGGTGTCAGGGTGGATGTCATCTTCCTGGACGTTAAGAAGGCCTTTGACATGGTTTCCTACCACATTCTCTTAAAAAAAACTTGGTGACTGTGGCATTGATGCCTACACAGTCAGATGGGTGGCAAATTGGCTACGTGGTCGCACCCAGAGAGTGGTGGTGGATGGGTCATTTTCGACCTGGAAGGATGTGGGCAGTGGATTTCCCTAGGGCTCGGTCCTGGGGCCTGCACTGTTCAACATCTTTATCAGCAATCTGGATGTGGGTGTGGAAAGCACGCGGTCCAAATTCACTGATGACACCAAGTAGTGGGGCGAGGTGAGCACGCTGGAAGGGAGGGACAGAATCCGGCTAGATCTAGACAAATTACAGAGGTGGGTGGATAAGAATAGGATAGAATTTAACACAGACAAGTGCAGGGTACTGCATAGAGGGAGAAGGAACCAGAAACACACCTATAGGCTGGGGAATACCCTTCTCGTCAACACAGTGCCAGAAAGGGATCTTGGAGTCATTGTTGACTCTAGGATGAACATGAGCCACCAATGCAGGGAAGCGATCAGTAAGGCTAACTGCACCTTGTTATGCATATACAGATGCATCACAAGCAGGTCCAGGGAGCTGATCCTTCCCCTCTGTGGCATTGGTCAAGCCACAGTTGGAGTAATGCGCCCAGTTCTGGGCGCCACACTTCAAGAGGGATATGACTGGCACTGAGAGGGTCCAGAGGGCCACTCACATGCTCAAGGGGCAGCAGGGCAGGCTCTATGAAGAGAGTCTCAAGGGCCTGAACCTATTCAGCCTCCATAAGAGAAGGCTGAGAGGGGATCTGGTTGCCATTTACAAACTCAACTAGGGGGGACCAGTGAGAATTGGGGGAGGCTCTGTTCCCCCATGGCACCACCCAGGTTTATTAGGAATAATGGCCTCAAATTGTTAGAGAGAAGGTTCAGGCTGGACATCAGGAGACATTACTTTACAGTTAGGGTTACCAGGCTCTGGCATGGGCTCCCAAGTGAGGTGGTACTTTCTATGATACTATGATAAACACAGTTTTAATGGTAACATTCTTAACTGGCCCTAAAGGGACTGCATCCAAACAAAGGAAAGTCTGTCTCAACATTAGTAAGAGTTTTCTTGGTGACTGTGAAATACTTTTTCAAAAAAATTTCAATTTCTTGGGATTCTTTATAACTAGACTAGACAAAATATGAGAAAAATGTAGAAAATCAACCTGTGCTGGTCTTGATTGGACTAGTGGCATAAGTTGTAGAGGTTGGCAACCTACAACCCATGGGCTGGATCCAATGGTGCAAGGGGCTTCTCATGCTGGGGTATCATAGTATCATAGTGCTTAGGGTCAGAAGGGACCTAAACAGATCATCAGGTCTAACCCCCTGCCCCAGGCAGGAATGGGTGCCAGGGTCATATCACCCCTGCCAAATATCTGTCCAGCCTCTTCTTGAAGACCCCCAAGGTAGGGGAGAGTACCACCTCATTTGGAAGCCCATTCCAGAGCCTGGCAGGCCTAACTGTAAAGTAATGTCTCCTGATGTCCAGCCTGAACTTTTTATCTAACAATTTGTGGCCATTATTCCTAGTAACCCCGGGTGGTGCCCAAGGGAACAGAGCCTCCCCCAATTCCTGCTGGTCTCCCCTGCGGAGTTTGTAAACAGCCACCAGATCCCCTCTCAACCTTCTCTTGTGGAGGCTGAATAGGTTCAGGCCCTTTAGGTCCACTGCCCATTGACCATGTGAGTGGCCTTCCTCTGGACCCTCTCAATGCTAGCCACATCCCTCTTGAAGTGAGGCGCCCAGAACTGGATGCAGTACTCCAACCGTGGCCTTACCAATGCTGCATAGAGGGGAAGGATCAGCTCCCTGGACCTGCTTGTGATGTATCTGTAGATGCACAAGAAGCTACGGTTAGCCTTACTGATCGCTTCTTTACATTGGCGGCTCATATTCATCCTGGAGCTGCCAACGGTAGCCACCAAGGGTAGGGAGAAACAGCGACATCAGATGCATTTCTTGTGCTGCAGCAGGGAGAACTGGAGGTAGCTGGGTCCTAGCACCTGCCCATCTCTGACCTGAGCTGGGTTTTCATGGCTCTCAACCTAAAAAGGTTGCTGGTGACTCACCTAGTATGTCCTTCTTCAAATCCTGTTAGTACCTAGGTATATGTAGAAATTTTTTTAAAAGCCCCAAATAAACTCAAATGTCTTAGAATGGGGAATGAAAGCCTGGAAATTATAATTTTTTTTTTTTTAAGTCTAAAGATGCACTTCTCTGGAGTGCTACATTTCATTATGGTTGTAGCATCCAGGAAAGACAGAGTTGAAACTAAAAAGTTCCAGAAAAGGTATTGCAGTTAGATTGGTTAGGATGACATAAAATGAGAAACTACAAACATTTAACTTATTTAGTATAGAAAGCTAAAGGTTAATAGGGGATTTGATTGTACTATTCAGAAACATGAAGGACACAATGAAAACATACTATTAACCTACTGCCTAGTAAAAGGAGAAAAGGTCACTTGGTCAAATTAAAATACAAAAGGAAATAGGGAACAGCCAACCTGAGGAATTAAATGCTGTAGAAGGTCAAAGACTATGGTGAGGTTTAATGGCCTCTGATGACCTTTGCAGTTATGCACACTGAGGACCAAATTCTGTCCTTTGCTGTGTGGGTCCTTTTGAAGCCAATGGGAGCCAAGTACCTTTGAAACATACCTCATAAACAATGTTGGTTGCCTGTAGATCAGGGGGGTAGGCAATTATTTCAGGTGGAGGGCCGCTTAACAAGTTTTGGCAAGCTATTGGGGGCTGCATAGGTAGCCCTGCCCCTTGACAGCCCCACCCCCTGATCTCCATGTTGTGACTGGAAATCCTGCCCCCTAGCCCCTGACCTTTGCCACCAGAAGTCCCTCCCCTTGCTGCACCCCCACAATACTCCTTTTGGGAGGGGAGGGTTGCCATCTTAGAACCAGAAAAAAAACCATATCATACACTAGAGGTCAAACACCTACTATAATATTTTAATTTCATTACAAAAATAATTGTTATGACTTGTGATTGTGTACTGTATATAGAAGGCATTGCATAATAACTAAAAAAATAAAGTGTCACTCTTTTATATTGTGTGGGTATGGTGGGGTGTGGCTGAGGTTTGTGTGTATGAGTATGGTGGGGTATGGGTGTGTGTGGGGGAGTTGAGAGGGTGTGGCTGTGTAGGGGGGAATAGGGTATGTTGGGGTGTATCTGGAGGGTATGTCGGGGGGGCTGTGGGGGGCAGGGTGTGGGTGTGTGGGGTGTGAGGGAGGGTGTGGTGTGCAAGGACCCCCACACACTTCTCCAATGGTGTGCAGGCCCCATTGCCTGGCAGCAGCAGCAGCAGCACGCAGGGAGGTCAGGATGCTTGTGCCCAGCGCAGGCACCCAGTGGAGCATGACTCCGGCCAGTGCTGCACATAGGCAGCGGGAGGCGGGGCACAGCCTGCCTGCCTGCCTCTATTGCCAGGGCTCCGCTCCATGTGCATGCAGCCCCAGCACTCACAGTGAGGAAAACTTCACACTGGAGCCTCTTGCCTTCCCCACCCCCTGCTGTGCAGGTCCCCGGACTCCTCCGGGAGTGGAGGGAGCCTCACCCCCTGCTTTGCCGCAGAGTCTAGCATGGGGCTTTCCCACTGTGAGCGTGGAAGCTGCAGGTGCGTGGTGTGTGGTGCAGAGCCCTGGCAGGAGAGACAGCTGGGCAGGCTGTTCTCCCCCTTCCCTACACCCCACTGGGTGCCTGCACTGGGCATAGGTGCCCTGACATCTTCACCTGCTGCCAGCAGCGGGGGCTGCACACCATGGGGCGAGTCCCTACACCCCCCACTCTCACACCCCTACCCTGCCCAGCTGAGCTCTGCTCTGCTGCTTTCCCCCCTGGGCACAGGCTCCATGCTGCGCTCCATGCTTCTGCCCAGCTGCAACTCCACCCTGCCCCACCAGCCCCGTCGCTTCCCTACCTGATACCCTGAGCAAACTGGACTTCCAGGAAGCCAAGCAGGTTCCTACTGGGTGCTTGCAGCAGGAGCCCTGCCTGGAAGCTGCTGCTGGCTGGGCAGGGCCCTTCCATCCAGAAGGGTGGAGCAAGGCACAATAGGGTATGTTAGGGGGGTATGTTGTAAGGTGCACATGTGGGCGCCTTACTCCCAGCTTCAGGAAAGGAATTTTACCCCATGGTCACATGGTCAGAGACTGGTACAGAATTTGGGGGGGGGAGTAGGCGGTGGGAAGTGGGCGGAGACAGTTGCCTTCCTTTATGGCCAGGGGGCATGGCCTTCTTCCTTGAACTGCTCAAGGATATTTCAACAACCCTTGTGACAGCTGCTGTACCCTTACTATATTTATAATAGGTTAGGGTGATCTTGGTGATTTTGGGTAATATGTCTTGTAGTTGTGCAACAGTGTTGATTGTGTAAGTTTTAAAAATAATTTAGATGACCACTTGTATGGGATGATTGCCATAGAGATCATAGAGATCATCCTGCCTTAAGCAGGGGGTTGGACTAGATGACCTCTGGAGGTCCCTTCCAACCCAAATTTTCAATGATTATGAATTTTGATAATCTGTCTGTCTAGGAAAACAAAATATTCACTTTTGTTCTCTTCTGGCTTCTTTTCTATTTGAGGCAATAGCTGCAACAAGGCTATTACAACTCTTCTCAGTGATTCCAGAACATAACTAGTTTTTACTGTGTCAATAAAATTCTCATAGTCTACAAGTACATTATTTTATTTCCATCATGTATCCATTCAGACTATTGTATTTATCAAGCCATGATCATTTTCTTGGTTATTTTGATTACCATATTAACAAAGCTGTTAGAGATTCATTTTGAGTGTTGTATGTCATGCCATTATTACCACTAATAATGGAAATCATGTATCCTAGTGTGACAGAATCATTGCCCAGGTGTGGCCATGACACTCCTAGTGACCACTCAACTCCTGTCCCCTCTCCAGCTCCACAGCACACCTTCCCTTTCTACCTTTCCTGCCACACCTTGATGTTATTTATTTCAAATGTTTTCAGTTCCCTAGGCCCTGTGAAAGCTGAACTTGCAAGGGAGTCAACTCACGGTGTTTTGTGTTGATTTCTGGCATGTATGCTCTGCTGTGTGAAATAACTATGATTTTAAACTCCCTCCTCTGATTATACCTTTTATTGAGAAGCAACCCTTTCAAGTGTGGGCGCTCACCTTCCTGTACCATCCCTATGTCTAGACATTCATTATCATGCACTTAAGTTATAGAGTAAAACAAACTTCCTGCTAAAGTCCAGACATTATTTCAGTATTGTAAAATACTGTAAGTATTTTTCTGCACTTTTATATATGAAGTGTTTAATGCAAAATTCACGCACAGCATGGTGCTACTGTTGGTTTCAGCTGAACAGGTAGTATTCTGGGGAACTCAGATTCTACAAACAAGCTCTTAAGGCACAGGCAGTACAGAAGTTATTGGGAAGGGAATTAAACTAAATTTTCAGAGCCCAATTGTGCCATTAGCTACAGAGAAGGACTATCAGGGGAAAGAGGTTTGATTTGAACTTATTAGACTCCTGGATTCTAGCCTAGTACTATTAGACTGATGGCTTTTTGGTGGAGACAGAGTGGGTCATCATCATATATATTGTCAGTATATCATTTAAAACTCTCATCACCCTGAAATACAGTGCCATGTTCAGTGGGACCTGGGCATATAGAAAGCCTTGTCTGATTGGAGTTTTCAGTGCAAGTGGTTGTTTCCATAGTTTAAAACTTGTTTAAAGTTGGACTGTTTTTTTTTTTATGAGGACTGCAAAAGACACCTCTTTATTGGGACTATCAGCTTGAATGGTTGTTTCCATATATTTCCAGACATAAACCAAATGTAAACTAAGCCAGTATTGTTTGCCTGAGTCTGCAGGTAGCCTGGCAAAATGACTTGGTGAATGTGAATTCTAGTGCTCTTCCATAATCTGATTGGTCTATCATCAGGTCAGCTGATGACAGTTTAAAGTCTTCAATTGCTGTAGTATTGGTGGTTTTCTTAAATGGGAAAAGTAGGATTTTCAGTTTGGAAAAGGAAGACAGACATGAAGATGAGAGAGAGAGAAACACAGAAATGAGGGTGAGAAAGTTAAGAAAAAAAAGCAGTGTTTGTTAGTATCAATTTTTTCCATTATTTGAATATAATAGTAACTCCCTTAACAAACAATATGAAAGTTTAGTTTCTACATAAAGATCATATTCTACCCTGGGTTTTTATTGGCAGTTCTACCTGAGGGCAGTTTTCAGCACCAATATTATACCCCAGCCCAGGGATAATAATTGAAACCAGAAAACAGCTTTTTTCAGACTGGAGTTTTCAAACTTAGGCTGAAATGTCTGCCACAGCTGCCTTTCCCTAGTTGCCTACAACTGGTCCAATGTAGTTTCAGTGAATTCAGTGTTGATTTATGGTAACTAAGGACCTGTTCTTCTCATGAAAGATAGTTTGAAATGTATAGTTTCTGCTCAATTATTAATATTTCCAAATGCCACTATTTAGAGACATGAAATATTGGTGCCTAAGTAAAGACTTTAGGTTTGATTATCCTCTTACTGACCCGTATGTTAATTAGGAATAACTCCATTTTATGGAGAGAAATCTCTTCGTATGGGCTAAACCATGATCCAGGGTCATATAAAAACTACACTAAACAAGACATTTTTTAGACAGGTGCATCAATCACACACAGAAGCCAGGGCTAGATCTGGCCTACTTAATGTAGTTGTGTGACCTGAACAATACACTCAGGTTATTCAGAATCTATACTTGCATTAATATCGATGGTACAGTTCAGCTCCATTTGGTTGTAGAGCACCATCCAAACGTAGACCAAGTGCAGGGGTGGATCCACCGTGATGAGGGAGAGACAGGGTAGGGAGATGGTGCACCTGTCTTTGATTCCTGCTGCACCCAAAGTTTAAAACCATCAACCTGCCAATAGCAGCAGCATTTCTAGTCAGGCAGTGCTAAGGGAGTCAATTGACTTCATGGCTCATTATCACCCACCAGATCTTTTCTAAACTCTTTGTTCCACAGGAGTTAATGACCCTCTCTCCTTTTTAATGGTTTTGATGTCCACCAATCTATCCATCCTTTGTTACCATTCAGCTGTCTGTTAGCTGCTCCTGGTAATTAAGCTCCTCTTTCACAGCCCTGCAGATTGGTTTTTCACTCATTCTAATGAAGTTCTAATTGTTTTTGCTTCAACCTTACACTGAATAATAAAGTTTTAGCCCCCCAGTATATTAGTAAAGCTTCTAGTTTATTTTTACCTGAAGAAAAATGTGTGTCATCTTTTATGTAATGATCAGGGGATCCTAGTTTTTGCTGATCAATAAAAAAAATCCAAAATTTTCTTCTTAAACCCCTGCTTCCAAAATGCACATTTTTCTATGATTAAAATGAAATGCCATTATATATATATAATGCGCACCTCACCATCTGCATCTCTCTCTTCAAAATTCTAGATCCACCCATGGGCAAGTGCAACAGAAAATAGGGGAAAAAAAAAAGCTTCATTGCTTGAATAATCTGAAAATTAGCGTGGAATTAAAAATTACAAATAGCTAAGGACTTGTACATGAATACGGTAAGTTGGGGATGTCAGCCACATAATCTAGCTCTGCATGCTGGCCCTGTGCAGGGCTGGTCCATGACCTGCTCTGGATGCCAGATCCAGTGCCAGTAGCTGGTCTGAACTTGCGCTACATATGGCAACTTCTCTGGCCAGTCCAGGATGCAAACTGCATGTGGCACTTGCTCCAGCCCGGTGGGATGAGGGGGAAGGGGAGCACATCATGCACAGTGAAGTTCCTGGAGTGGCTGTTGTGTATGGCACAGTCCAGCCAAAGTGGGTCCCAGATCCAGTATGTGGGGGGATGGGCTCTGTGGGTCCTTCACATGCCTGATCTAGTGTCTGGTCCAGGATTGCACCCTATGTGGAATCTGCTCCAGCCAGTTTGGGACTTGCGCTGCATGCTGTGTCCACCCTGGACTGTCTGGAGTGGGTGCTGTGTGCAGCACAGTCCTGGACTGGTTGAAGGGAGTGCTGTGAGTGGTGGATCTTGCATGGGAAGGGTTAGGGAGTGGGTCCATGGGCCTGAACTGGCCTTTGGGGCCAGATGAGTTTGACAGCCCTGCTGTAAGTGAATAGTGCTTGTCCATGCCTAGTTTCTATAATTTGTAGTTAACTAGCTTTATCAGGGTTATTCCAATAGCTTATTCAGTCCAGGGTGATTTTCAAATGTATCTAGTAATCAGCTTTCCACTAATTTCCTTGGAGACAGTTCAACAGTTTCATGACACTGTTGGTCAGAACAATTTTTGCAATGTTCATCCTATATTTTTCTTTACTTTCCTGTCTCTTTAATCATCATTTATTCAATATATTTGCCCATGTATAAATGCATATATTTATTTACAAATAAACATATATACTGTCACGGCGGGGCACTCACGAAGGGCCGTGATCTCCTTGAGGTCCCTCGCTCCGTGTCAGGCCGGCCCAAGGCACCCTCTAATTCTCGCCTGCCACGTCTTGTTGGAACATATGTATATAGTTGGGAGGCTGCCTATGACTCCCTGGGCACAGCTACTCGGGACCTCTGTCCCCGCGGTTCTTCCGGACCCCCTCGGGGTCTCCTGATATGGTGGGTGTTCCCCGGACACCCTAGCCTTATGGGCTATGCGTGGCTCCAACCTCCCCTGATACCACGCCCCAAGCCTCGCAGATGTAATAGACGTGTATGTCTGCACGCCCGCTTCCCGGGCCTCCTCTATAGTGTAGCCCACTCTGGCCTTTCTCTAGTACCCAGCCTCTTACTGGGACTCTCGTCCACTCTGGGACTTCCCTGCCGGTACGGTCCCGCTCAGGGACTCTCTCTAGCGGGCCTCCGGTCCTAGGGGCCAACTGCACGGGTGCCCTCTCTGACCCCGGCTCACCGCGCTGCTACTCCCTGTCTTCTTGGGGCAACTGCAGTGCCTTGCCTCTGTCTGAGGGGTGTTGCCGCACTAGCCTGCAGCCGGGCTTGCTATGCCCGTCTCGGGCTCCTCAACATGGCCCCTCTCTAGGGCTCCTCACTATCGCCCCTCTCTAGGGCTGCTCAGTATGGCGCTCCCCCTCTTTGGGGCTCGCCGTTTCCCCACGGGGCTTCTCAATAATACAATGTTGTGCTCCCCCTCTTTGGGGCTCGCCGTGCCCACCCTGGGCTTCTCAATGAAATTGCCCCTCGCTCTGGGGCTGGGGTCTATGTACCCCGCACGCGATCCGGGGTCTATGTCCCCCCCGTCTGCAACCTACTGGTTGCGCCCGCGACCCACTGGCCGCGCTCCTTGCCGCCAGCCGCTCCCGCACTGGCACGCGAGCTGCGCCTTCACCGGCGCTGTAAAATTAATGCGCCCTCTTGGTGCTAGCCTGCACCCTCACTGGCGCTAGGGCACCCCACACTCTCTGGGGTCCCTGTATGATTGAGGCCTCCTCCAACCCCTACAGCCTCACCCAAGCCTCCGGGTGTAATATCAAAGCCAAACAAACACGAGCCTCCTGGCTGTACCGCAAACATAAAGCCCCCTGGCTAAACCATAGTGCCCCATCCTCTCAGGGCTATCACGAGCTATACTTGCAAGCCGGGCTTCTCCCCATATCTCGGCTGAGGGAGCTCCTGCCTCTCCAGCTGCTCGCAGAGAACTGCCAGCCTGGCTTCAGCCCTGGGCTTTATAAGGGCCAGGCCCTGCCCCCTTCTGGCCAGCTGGCTCCCCTTAGTTGCTCCGGCAACCCACAGCTGTGCTCGTTACCCTGGCAACCCTCAGCTGCGGCTATGTTCCGCCAGGGCTCGCTCTCTCCCCCTGGCAGTTTCTCCTCTCTAGGAGCAGGCACTAAGGTGCCCTGCGACATATACGTATACTTGTACACACATCTGCATTTTTATTGCTATAATTTTTGTTTATCTGTGCTTTTAATTTTGTTGAGATTACGATACTTTTTAATTAATGAATTTTTTAAGGATTATTATGACTGCTTTTACAGAGGGTACTTTTCTACATAAAATTATTACTGTTATCTCATTTAATTTTATGTTGTTTCTCCAGAAGCAAATTCCACCAGCCCTTTAATTACTTGTGTTTCATTTTTTCACATTCTTGCCAGTTCATCAACATCTCTGGCACTGCAGATGCTCATATATAACAGCTACCCAGTGCTAACCCAAAGAGTTGCTGCTTTGGTTTGTCCTGTGTTTGTGCAACCCAAACAGCATCATACATTTAAGCTGCTGCTTCAATATTATGATCCCACTAACAATCATCTAGTAGCAAACTGTATTGTAAAAGTAAACCCAAGCTTGTTCTGTGACAGATAATATCATCACTTCAATATCACTACTGGGGGAAGGGAAAAAAGCCCAATTATCCCAGCAATTTTGATTCTTGTACTCTAAGTTTCTAAGTACTAAACACTCTGCTACTGATCCCTTGGTGGAAAATGGCACAGTAGGGATGATTATTTATAGACAATGATTGCCCAGAGGACATCTATAAAGTTTCAGGGAGAAGTCCCATGTCAACACAATAAACGCTATACAGCAAAAAGGGTCCTTTACCAGTGATAAAACTTTTCTTTTTTGTTAAAATATCCTAGAATGAGAGAATAATTCTTTACATTGTACCTTTGATGCAAAGATCTCAGAACAATGTCAGATGCTTCTTTATATAAAACTTACTAAGCTCTAATGAAGTAGGGGTTAATTACAGGGTATATATCTCGCTTCTTAAAGTCCATGGCAGAGACAGAACGAGAACACTAGGAATGTGGCTCTTAATTCTTTGCTCACAGTGCCAGAAAAATTTCCTCTTGAGACTATCTGGCTGCCGCACCTTTATGAAGCTGTTTCTGAGCTTTCCGGCCCTTGTTTGCTTGCTGTAGTCACAGGAGTTTTGCATATCCTCACAAAAGTAAACTAATTGAAGTTCTCAAAACTTTAGATTAGCTATTTAATGTACCATGACTCTTAAAAAGCAAGCCGAGCGAACATTTTGTCCCAGTCTTCCATAACGTATTAGAGGAGCCAGTCTGGATTTCAGGGCTTCTCCAGGGACCGCAGAGCGCTAACCTCTGCCAGAGAAAACAAAATAAAGGAGTAAGAGAATGGAAGACAGGAGTATGCTTACCAGTGCCCAGTAACTAGGCAAGAAAAGCCAGAAACATTTGGGGATTGGAAGAAGCAGACAGAGCTCTCCTCACCCACTTTACTGAGACTTCCCCCCCCTCCCCCCTCCCCACCGGACTTTTAAAAAAAGTCTTTTAAAAATACTAATAAATCCAGTGTGGTTAACCTTGTACATTTAGGTTTCCTACATAGTCCACGCTGCACTGTGGAAAAAGAGCTTCCCTGCTCTCTTTGGTTTGGCAAGTTCTCTGCAAGCTGCTGACACCACTGTTCTGAAGAAAAGGGCAAAGCAGTCCCAGAAGCATATGAGTAATATGTAGTGCTTTATATTGTCAGACCACTTTATAGCCACTCTGTTCTTCCTTCTCATAACTACTGTACGCAAATATTTGAATTGTCTCCATTTTTTTCCCTTAAGGGGCATAAGGAGGTAGAGATCTTGAATCAATTGTTCAAGGGCACAGAAAGGACCCTCTGAGTGTATGGATATAGATGATGATTGCACTGATATCAAAGACTACTGATATAAGCTGTTACAGTGCAAATGTTAGGTCTGTGTGATTCTGCAAGGATACAGATGTAGCAGAACTTTAATTCTTCTTTATTCTGGGTGAAGTTTAGGGCAATTCAGCTGACAGTAGGACAGTCAGACTGTAGGATCAGGCAGACAGACGTGACAGTTACAGTGAAACAGTTGATATGTGCAGCAGCAGCTTCCTTTCCACTAGGTAATATTCATGTTTTTCTATACCAGGGTTGCCAACTGTCTGCAAATTTATGGACAGGCCATAATAAAACAAGTTAAAAACACCTATCTGTGAAGACTAGGTGGTGGGGAGAGGGAAAAGGAGCTGTTGGGGACCCCCCCCCACAAGAAACAAACATTGAGCTTGTTGGAAGCTCCGTCCTTGCTATCAGAATGAGGCTAGATATGTTTTGATGGACAGATTGAGCAGAACAATGACCCTCCAAGGTCAGCACCTTGGAGGGAGCTGTTTGTCAGGGCTTTCTGGCCAATGGGAGCTTTCTTCTTCCACCCTCCCACCCCAGCCATGTGCTGCTACTGCAGGTCCCAACTGCCTGTAACACCTGCTCCAAAATATGCCGGGCCACATGACCCTAGAACAGGGAGAGACACAGTGAAGCTGGGACAGAGCTAGGGGGGTGAGGGAATGGAGAGAGATGCAACAGATTGGGGTCCATTTTGGCTAAGTACAGACAGTCAAAAAGCCCAAGGCTGAATCGATTCAGTCTTTGCAGTTTAGTCTAAGCTGCATAGGTTAAACTGAAAAAGAACTGAACAGACATTTACTTTTGATATAGGAAATGCAGCCACATGTCTACAGTGGCTCAGGCCAGAAACCAGGAGGTGCTAGAGCATGACTCTCTGGCTGTGTGTTCACTTCTTCTTTCTGTTGCCCCCGAGATCTCTGGGATTTGTAGTCCAGAATTATAGCAGCAGGACTCTGTATGGTTGCTCATCACTTCCTTTTTCTGCTTTCAGGTGCCTCTGGGATTTGTAGTTCATAGGTGCAGCCAGCAGTAAGTTTGAGTGTGGGAAGGGGTGTTTTACCCCTGTCCCTGGCCCCAGACCTCAGCCAGGGTTTGCCTGGTGGGGGTCAGTCCCCTCCCTGCAGACTGGGTTGCATCCCTAGCCAGGCTTTCCCCCGCCCCCATCAGCCAGCCCTCACTGCTCCAGCTAGGGAGCAGAAGGGCATGGCCAGTCCTGCTTTCTGGAGCAGACAGCACAGCCCAACCTAAGGCCACAAAGCATGTTGGGATGCTGGGGGATTCTGATTTAATTTGAACCAAGAAGGAATCTGGGACAGAAGTTTCATAAACAGGTTTGACTCAAATCAGTTAAGTCTGATGCTACATTCAACCAGGTTTATCTTAAACCAGTTTCAGCCATTTTGAAACTGGCTTATGTGCACTGAGCTTCTGTTCTGTTACAGGTTTAAACCAGTTTCTGATCACTTAAACTGGTTTATGTGTAACTTCTGTCCCTAGTCTCTGAGACAGAGGCAATAGGGCTAGCAGGGTAAGGTGGGGGGCTGGGCTAGAGACGGAGTAGCATAGTGCAGGGTAAAGTTGACAGTATTAGGGTGTGGGGTGAATAGGGGACCCCTGGAGTGGGTACAACACAGGATAAAACCATTGCTATAGTCAAACAGGGTGACCAGCTCAAGAACATTTCTTTTTTTTTTTTACTAACAATCTGGGCCATAGGTTGCTGCACCTTCTTTAAAATACAGTTTCTGTGATTAAAATATTTTGTAAGGAGCCAGGCTTTCAACCTCAGATGCTCAAAGTCCACTTTTACTGGACCAGTAAGGAAGGAAACCACTAGATGCTTAAGTAAGTCTGTAAGGGTCATCGTCTGTTTTTCAGAAGATCTGAGTAGCTGTACCTTCCACTTACTGCAGTGGGGTTTGTAGATCCTCAGCAATTTAAAAATTAGGTTACAACTTACCTATTTAGATATTCAAGGTGTTCAATTTCAGCAAGTTAAGTTTGAATTTCGTGTTCATGTTTCATAATTCTGTCCCTGGGAATTCCAGATGCTTACATCAGTAATAATCTTGAACAACCATGCTTGGACAAACAAAAATTGGATAAATATTAATGAGTGCTAATTTCTGTTTTTAAGTGCCTAACATTTCTGTAAAATGTTTCTGTATATCAGTTAATTCATTTTGTTTTATACCAAATAATAATGCTCTACCTTTTTTTCCACAAAGATTTCAACATACACAATTTTTAAATACCATAAACAATTTACAACTTGATATAAAAAGACTATGCCTCCAAAACTAATGATTGTGCATGAATCAGTGATAATAAAACAATAATTACATTATATCATACATTATCACATTACATATTGTACAGTGCATATTATAGTGTGTATCATATCAATATGATTGTGCATATAATAAATTATACTTTGTACTCGGTCTGAAGAGCAAAATGGACTATTCATTTGATTGGGAAAGATTTTGCAAAACAGAAGATGGAAGCCCTTAACCCAGCTAATGGCTCCAGCTGGAGCCTCTTGATTGGAACAGCTTCTCCATTTAGCTCCAGCTGTGGCAACAGACTCCAGGCCAGCCAGCAGTTTCTGCTGAAGGTCAGCCCTGGCAAGATGCTGTGATCTAGTGCTTCTGGTTTCCTGACCCTGCTCACTCTGTTCTTGGAACCGAGCATCTAAATTTTCTTTTACATTTGGTAATTCAGTATCTGACTCCTGAACTTTGACTCAGTTTCTGATTTGGACTTTGCCTCTGGATTTCCCTTGAATCTGGTAAGTTAGTCTCTGTTTCCTGACCTGATTTGCACCTGGATTTTGGACTCTACCCTCCTCTTTGGCCTTCCTTTAGTAGCTTAACCCCTAGGCCAGACTGCCTACAACCCGGTCAGGTGGTCCCCAACCTACAGGTGGTCATCATGAAAAATTCTCTGCCAGCAATTCCTTCCCATTTTAAATTGAGAAGTTTCCAACTTTATCACATCCTGGGACTGTCGCGCTCAAAACAGAGTGTTCATTGGGAACAAATAACCACGGCTACATTGCCCTTTTTATGGGGTTCTTATGTCCCCCTCTATAAACATATATAGTACTCTGAATGGTTACAGCTTTCCTGTGAGTTTGGGAAACCTGTTACCTGACTCTTGCCAATTATAAAATTGTACAAAAGTAGGCCTGAAAGGGGCCTCCAGAAGTTATCTAGTCCAACCCCCTGCCAAAGGCAGGATCACCCATATCCAAGCCATCACAGACAAGTCCTTGTCTAACCTATTTCTAAAAGCAAATCATATACTCATCCCTGCCACAGCTGAGGCATATTGCCTGAAGACAGCAGAAGCATCCCAGCATGCTGCAGGTAAAGTAGGGAGACCATGATTTTTAGTGTTTTGCTGCTGCAAGGGTTGTTAATATGCACTTGAGAGATCCAAGGAAGGGGCTTTGCCCTTCGCTACAGAGAGAGGCAGAACCCTCCACAGTCTGTACCAGTCTGATGATGGGCTGTGCTCCCTATCAGCTCTGCGTCCTTCCTGATCCAAAATGTGGTGATTAGTCTGAAGAAACTCTAGGTCCAAATCCCAGCCAAAGCACTATCGTACCCCAGTTGGCTGTAGCTGACACCCTATGCTTCTGAGGAAGGTGAAAAAAAACCTACAGCAACAGGAGCATGGGGAAACTAAACACCTTCCATTTTGTTCTGTAACCTGGGGTCAGGGACCATAACATGTGTCACCCGTTACTGGACAGCAACAACTCCCCTTCCATAAGCTTACTCTAGCTTCTTTAATCTTCTTTCAAAAGTGAGCAAGTTGTGAGTTGTGCTTTATTCTCCTGCTTCTGAGCATGGTCTTCTCCAACATCCACCTGCAGAGCTTTTCTCTTCACCTCCCAGTGATCCATGTGTAGGGGGGTCCTGGGCTTCTAGTTGTTACTCTTTAAGGCTGCAGATTGAATTGACCCACATTGGGTCAGAGAAGGATGGGCAGTCAGGTGGGCACTAAGACCTGCCTGCTACTGCTGCTACTTTCCCCCTTGCCTCTAGAAGCCACTGACCCCCATGTCCGTGGGCCAGATCAAATGGTTTCCTGTGTCAGGTGTGGCCCTGGGCAGTGGGTGGCCATCCCCTGCTTCACAGAGGACTCCAAGAATAGCTACTTCTAGATCAGTGGGGGAGCAACCCTTTTTGGTAGGCATAGCACAAATTTGCCTTATACCCCCACATGCCACTCTTCTCCCCTTCCCCTGACCAACTGGATGCTCTGCTTTCTGCTCCCTGCCAGCTCTGCTTTCTGCCCCGTGCCTGCTGCCTGATTTGATGCATTGGTTTGTGCTCCCTGCCCTATCAACTGTCTGCTGCCTGTCCCCTCCCCAGTCTGGTGCTTGATATGCACAGAGGCTGTTTGTGTTGTTTGTGGCCATCTCTGTTCCAGATCATCCCTGACCCATGGCTATCCAGCCTCTTTTTGATGGAGTCACTGATGCCAGCGATGGAGTTTCTATGACTTCCCTAGGCAGTCTTTTCCACTGCCTTGCTGTTCTAACTGTAAAGATATTTTTCCTGATATCCAATCTAAACTGCTTCACTGCAACTTCAAGCCATTTGCACAAATCCTGCTCTCTGCAGCAATGGGGAAAAAATGATATTTTTCCCTTTCTTTATGGCACCTTCAGATATTTGAAGACTGCTTTAATGTCCCCTCTTAATCTTCATCTTTTCTTTTCCTCAAGATGAACCGTGCCTGTTTCTTTTAACCTCTTCTTATTTGGCTTCTCTTCCAAGCCCTTTGTCATTTTTGTTATCCGCAGACAAACAGGAAACTAATGGCTTGCCCTAGATCAAGCAAGTAGATGTCCAGCATCTAAGTGGTCGGGGGCCATATGTCCCATGGGCTGCTCTGCTGTGATAAAGTTGGAAACTTTTCAATAAGCCCCCTGAGCTGTGTGCTGTGGGTGTCCTGCACCCCCTGCTGCCCAGCACCATATGCACAAGTGCCCTGGCCATGGGTTCCCTGTTGCACAATACTGCATGAGCACCCCAGGCCGTGGGCTCTTCCAGTACAGTGGGCTGTGCAGTGCTGCCCTGCCCTGCACCCTGGGATGGGGCAAGAAATGAAAGCAGGGAAGGGGGAAGCCTGGAGAGCCTGGTTGCTGCTGCAGCTGGAGCATGAGGGGAATGGCAGCTAGATGTTAGCCTAGGGGCTGCTAAGTAATGCCCTCAAGTGCCACCAGTTGGACATCCCTGCCCTAGATCATGTAGTCTCTGACAGAGCAGGTGAAAGAACCTGGTTTCCAGCATGCCATTCTGAACTAATCATTGAAAAACCTTCTTTCCCTCCTCCTATTTCTCGTTGGCAGTTGTATAGGCAGCAAAACAAAACCAAAAGCAACCCCAAATAGTTTAGCTATATTATTGGGACTATAAATTATTTATGTACTGCTGAACTGTAATGAATAGAAATGTCAGTTTCTTGTTAAAATTTAGAAAGCCAAAGAAACCTAAACTAGTTTTCTATCCGTCCTTAGACAGAAGATACAAAATGTCAGCATGTGACAGGCATTATATTTGTTATCATATGAAAAAGTAATCTAGATGAGCAGTTACTGTTAGAGTTGACTTTGATACACAACTAATTTTATTTATAATTCTTCAGATTGTCTCATGCTGTGATATAATGAGTCATGATGTGGTAGGACACCGTGTGATGTCTCAAACATTTGAAGAGCTCATTCTGCATGAGAGGAAAAAAACTGGATTCAGAAATGTTGCTAGGTGAAGAAGAGGTTATACACTAATAAGACACTGGCCTATGATGTATGCAGTTTCTTGGTATCCAGTTACACCACACATTATTTAGGTGTTCCTTATTCCAACTTTGATTGTTGGGGTAGAGGGTTATCTAAGTGCCTGCCAAATGACCACTGGCAAAATCCTGGACCTCCTGAGATCCATGGTAAAATTTCCATCATCTTCTCTGAAGCTGGGATTTCACCCCAGGACCCTAAAACAATTTGTCACCTTTTTTTAAAGGTAACTTACAGAATGGTTCCTCTGGGACCTCAAGCCAATCAGCCCTGCACTAATAGAATAGCTTTGTGCCACCTCTGCAAACTTGTCCAGTGTTAGAAACCCTTGTAAAGGCAGGGCTTTGCTCTAAGGGTCTTGTTACACATTGCACTTTGAGCTGTTTAAATGATGATTGGTGTTAGAGCTAGCTTGAGTTTGGAGCAGTCACAGCTTAAGGCTAAAAACCTTTTCTGACTGTCCCCGACTTGCTCAGCTGTGACTTCCCTCTAGAAGGCTGGCAAGCAGGGACCTGGTTAGGAGCTACACCTGTGAGTTGCCACTACAAGGCTGGTGAGCCAAGCATATGAGAGATGGGTTAGGGGTGTGAGACTATGAAGCTGAAAGGCAGAGAGTTAATGGGATGGGGGTAGGTAATGAAAAGAGAGGTGGAAAAGAAACGGGGGTGGGGAAATGAAGGAAGCCAACCAGTAAAGGATAAAATAAAAAGAAGTTAAAAAAAAAAAATTGAAAGAAATAAAGAGGAAGTAAATTGAAGGAGGGCTTGTGTTTTGATGAATTGGGATTGGGGCTTGGAGGTGCTTCTTGGGGTGGGTGGGACATGAGAGTAGTAAGGAAGATGCTTTTGGGGGAGCTACTGCTCTGCCCTAGGAAGGAAGCTCTAACTCATGGGGACCCAATCCAACCCCCTACCTTGTTTTCCCCCGCTCCCACCACCCCACTCCTGGACCTGTCTGTGCCCTGTGACCTGGCTAGCTTGTATGTGCTCTGCAGATTGTTTGCATGGGGTTGTACCCTTGGGAGTAGGAAGGTCATGCCCTGGTGGTGGGGGGAGTTGGCTTGGTGCCAGATCTGCCCCCTGGGCAATAGAGCCCAGGGGGTGAAAAGTTTGCTTCCATAGAACAGGAGGGTGGGGGAGATCGCCCTGCATTCTGGGATGTTGGAGGACTGCAACTTAGATGGCTCATCTGTGGGGAGTGGCCGCACATTAATGGAACACGAGTTGGGTCACACAGATCAGAGATAAACCTGCCTTGATGTGTTGTAACTTTAAACCACCTGAAGTGTGCTTAAAATTAGTTTCAGGTGTTCATTTGCAGACAATCCAGGGGTTAAGAGCTCCAGGAGCTGCCTAAAATTAATGTATAACAAAATCCTCAGACTAGAAAGTAGTCTTAAATGCAATGGAGCTGTATGAATTGGGGCTGAATATGACAAATTGAATGTGCACTTATAAAAAACTGAACAATGACAACTATCTAGAAATTCTTTTGTGGGCAAAATATGTCTGGGCAAAGTTAGAGAATGCTCTCTTAACTTTATTGCAGTAACTAAGTCCTGTTCAGACAAAGGATGATATCTGAGACCTTTTTCATCTCAGTGGAACACCCTAGAAGCAGAGGAGAAGTGGCCTCATATATACATTTAAGCACCAGGGTTTAAGTGAACAAAAGAATTGATGGGGGCAGCATGCAGATTGCAAGCCCATTCCTATCTTTCCAACCTACAAAGCTTAAATTACTTTGGAGATTAAAGTTTAAAGTATGTCTGTCTCCTCGTATATTTTGGGTGATCAGTGGAGGTGCAGGTGTCTGCTTGGCATGTCTTTAGTAGACCCAAAATGTTTTGTAATAACCTCTTATGTAGCTGAGGTGCCCCGTTAAAATGCAATTATAGAGGTAATTATTACTACTAATACAGCCTAAGCCTATAGTGGGGTGACCCAGTACCTCTATTAAGTGCCCAGCGTAATGGAATGAGTCATGCCCGTTCTAGAATATACTAAAATCATTAAAGGAGAATTAAAAGAGAAAGGTTAGAAAAGAAGGGCCAGATGATAGTGGGGGAAGCATAATGACAGCAGTAGGGAGAGAAGGGAAAGGTGACATTTGAGAGTAGAGGGGGTAGAAATAGGAAAAAATAGTGCAGATGGGCAATAAAGACAGGAAGTGTGAGTTCCGATGTATAACCTCTACCTGTAGTTGGGTGTACTTGTTATATTTCTGTAAATTAAAAACTTTATCACAAGTGCTCTTACTGATATTCCATCAAGGTTTCTGTTAAATATAAACCCTCTTGTTTTAAGTGTACCTTGGGATACAAGGTTTCAATTTTGACCTGCTTTTAAAAAAATCTTGATAGCTGTTCTTCAGTTGTAGCAGCATTTAAATGTTTATTATCTTTTGGGAATTTTTTTAAGGCTCCTATAAAGTTGCAGTGCATTACATCTCTAGTGTTTTATTGCACTCGGCGCTGGTAACAATACTTTTACTTAAGGTTTGCCCAGCGATTCCCATTGTAAAGCCCAGTTTTTAATGGGTCTGAACTTCATCAGACTTCACTCATTTAGGCTGTGGGCACTTGTACACGTGATGGGGGTTTAAACCCCAAGGTTTTATTTTATGTCTCCTAAATTGAAATGGTGGATTTTTAATTGAAAGCCACCATTTCAGTTTTTCTGTTACGTTATGGCAAGGGGCCCAGTCCTTTTTTGTTTTTTTTTTTTTGGAGGCAGAGCCTGTCCACGGCTGGTGGGCTGAGTGCGCCCTGAGCTACAGGGGGCCTGGTCTTTCCCTCCATGGCAGAGGCATCCCCCAGGATGCTAGCAGGCTGGGTGCTGCCTCAGCTTGGGCTCAGGGAGTACTTGGATTGGGCTGGGTGCTGCCTTCGAGTTGGGGCAACATATGGCCTGCTGGCAGCCTGCCCAGGTGGCCCTGGGGTGCACTGTGGAGGGAGGGACCGGGACCGTCCCTGCAACTTGAGGGCTGCTCGGCCCTCCAGCAACTCGCCCCTTGGCTGCAGGCTCTGCTGAAAAAAAAAAACTGGATCAGGCCCGTCATTGCCTTCAGCAGAGCCGGGGGGCGAGCTGCCAGTGGGCTGAGTGGCCCCTGAGTTGCAGGGGGTCCTGGTCCTTCCCTCTGCAGTGGCGGTGACCCCTGGGGCCTCCTGGGTTGGCTGTTAGCAGGCTGGATGCTGCCCCAGCTCAGAGGCAGCACCCAGCCTGATCTAACTCTTCCCGAAGCCCACCAGGGCTTCCAGCAACCTGTGTGCTGTCTCCGCCACCTGGGACCGCCCAGGAGCGGGCAGGCTTGCCCCTGGGGCAGCATAGGGAGTTGACAGGAGGGCAGCTGTGTTTGCTGGCAGCAGGAGAAGGTTGGGCATGGATGGTGCACGAGGCGCTGGGGGCCCGCCAAGCTCAAGCCTTCCCTAAGCCTGCCCACGTTTCCAGCGCCACATGCACCATTCCTGCCAACTTCTCTGGTTGCCAGCACACCCAGCCACCATCCTGCCACCTTCCCACACTTCCCCACACCCAGCTGCCCTCCTGCTACCTCTGTGCACTGACCCAGGGGCAAGCCAGTCATTCCTGGGTGGTCCCAGGCAGTGCAAAGTTGGCGGGGACAGTGCATGCGACACTGGAGGGTCCAGCAGGCTTGGAGAAAAGTTGGATCTGGCCAAGTGCTGCCTCCAAGCTGGGGCAACATCCAGCCCACTAGCAGCCTGCCTGGGCAGCCCCAAGGGGCACTGCTGCTGTGCAAGGAAGGACCAGGTCCCCCTGCAGCTCAGGGGCCGCTCAGCCTGCCGGCAGCTCGCCCTGCCCACCCCCCACCCCCCCAAGCTGTGAAAGAGGCAGGCAGGCTCTGCTGGGGAAAAAAAAAAGGATTGGTCCTCACTGGTTTGGCCTTCAGCAGGTGCCTGTTGAAGGCAGAAGTGGTGAGGATCGGGCGATCCTTTATTTCCATGGAGCCTGCCTGCCTCTCCCGTGGCTGGGGGTGAGCTTGATAACTGCATCATTGCAATTTGCAATATTGCAAACTAAAGCACATCCAGATGTAGTTTAGTTTGTAATGATGCAAAGTCATTTAAAACCTCCACAACTGGTGCATGCGTAATGCGTGATGCTATCAAGCCACACAAATTACATTTTCATCATGTGTACATCATGATGACCATCACAGGTACAAGTGCCTCACTTTTCTATGCTGGAAAAATCAAGGCTTTTAGAAAGTATCAGCTAGAATATGACCACTTCTAAAAGAAGAGTAGGGAAATATGTGTTGCTTTGCCCATGTTTGAACACAACACCCCTGTATTCCCCCCTTTCCTCCCCTTCCCTCCCCTAAAAATCCCTTTTCAATACGATACAGAGATATTCTAAAGCAAGGACTTCAGACATGCCAAAACATCCCTTTGAAGTTAGGGATATACCTTAGATATTTCAGTGACAATTCACTTGAATTTGGGTAGTTTATAAGACTCAAAAATCTTACATGATTGGTACAGATCTACTCAAGGGTTGCTATTAAATATTCAGGAAGTTCTGTCTCTGAAAAATGCCTTAAAACTGGGCCATGCATGCCCCAGACCCAAAGACTGAGCATGATCCAGTCCAGGGTGCAGAAAATATTTGCGACTTTCACTGAAACTGCTCCTTCTTTTGGGTTTGAGGGGTTATTGTGGTGCTGAGCACAAAAGAGAAGGAAGGGAGACTGACAGACTCTTCTGTGCTCTCTGATGCTCTAGCTCTTGACGCCTATGTATTACGAGAAATTTTTTTCCACATCTTAAAATGGGCACTCAAAATGGTATAACACAGGAATGTTGTGAAAATAAATCCATTAACATGTATGAAATGCTCAGATGCTATATGGATAATCATCGTGGAAGATTATCCTATATACGTTGTGGAAGAATCTATTAGGAAATTAGTTGATATCTGATGTGGGTATTTTCAATGGCCTATATTAAAAGAAGACTTTGGCCACACATTAGATGAGGAGGAAAAGAAAAAGCAAAAGCTGAGTTACCCATTTATTGAAAAAGGTGTCATGTGACTATGTAATTGGACTGTATCATAGTGTATGCACACAGGGAGATGAATTAAGGTTTAATGGCACAAACTGAATTGGGACATCTTCAAATATCTGAGTGCCTGCCTTTGTGACCTCACCAAGCTCTTAATGTAGTTTTTATATAATACTTGTCATTGTAGTGCTTAATGGCTCTATGGCATGGATTCGGTGACAGCGGGTTCTACTTACAACAGTAGATTAAAATGAAAGGCACTGGTCAGTACACAAGAGCAAAATTACTGTTTATTAAGTATTTTAATGGCTTCAGCAACTTAGAGGTTTTTTGGAGAAAGATACAGGGTGGTCCCAGAGATTTTCACTGGGGGCTGTAGTCAGCCTTCCTAATTTTAGCAGAATTGTCTCCATTTCAAAAAGGTAGTCTGAAATATTTATGTATCCCCAAATTGCTTTTTAGGCTAATGCAATGCCACCCCATTTTGTAGTGACATAATGACATTGCACTATAGCATCATGACATTCAGACTTTGTTCCTTTGATCAAGGTATTAACCGTGGTGCCCACAACGTCAGAACATTTTTTTTTATATCTGGCAGATGAGGAAATTCTCAGGGTTTCTATTTGACTCCTCTTCCTATGGAATGACTCCTTTTCCACTTTTAAAGCAGGACTTGATGGTATGATTCACCAATTGTTCAGCAATTTAATACTTGTTTGGGTCCTGGACATTTCTCACAAGCACACATTTATTATAGAATCATAGCTAAAAAGGGTTAAGAACCTTCTGTAACCAAATCATCCCTATATTCCCTACTGTAGACAGCAAAAGGAAAAAAATCAAAAGAACCAAATAGTGATCTGAGATTAGCCACATAAATAAATCTTTTTCATCAAAGAATTTAATTATCAAAGCCCAGCTTTTCATAGCAAAAGGAGATGAGACATTGCATGATTCCCACCATCAGCCCAGTTACTTACAATGAACAGTCTTCCTAAGGTAGGCATGGTCCAGAAATACACTGTTACTTCTTTTTACTATTACTATTGAATGTAAGAGAATGTATTTGCAAGACACACATGCTAAACAGGTAAAATAAGCCCCAAAAGTATTAACCTAACATTAACCTGTGAGGCCGCTCTGAAGATAAATCAAAATAACCTGTTAGGTACCTGCTGTTTTGAGTTCCTAGCGAGTGTGGTGCCAGTTTTCCAAGATGCAAAACAAGAATTGGAGGCACATCAAGTCTGTACTATGTTTTGTTTCAGATGGCACAAAATAATAATAAAAAGCACTGTCAGTTTGTATCAGTGATATTCAAAGCTTTAGCTATAAGAGTAATAGAGTCCTGGCACTGCAGTGTTGGTTTTTCATTTTTTGCTTGCAGTGAGCTTGAACTCTACTGATAAATCATCATTTGGAACATATTGGAGTATTAGTCTGCAGTAAATTTCCATTGTGTAGTGAACCAAGCCAAGGGCAGGATGGCCCCGGAGGGTGGTCCTGGAGCACTTATTTTGAGTGAGGATTGCCAGAGGGAAAGAGTTCAAATGGCCCCAAAATAGAAAGCCTTTTAGGAAACATAAAGGTAGAGATGATCAGGCACTCCAGGCAGGGTACTGATCCTAAATACTGGTATTATCAAGCAACGGGAATAGTGGAGCATAAAAATGTAGGGAAAACACATTTACCGTATTAGGTAAATTAGAAAAAATGCAGACTTATTTAGTAACATGACTTAATCTTTCTTTAGTTGCTCAGAATCCAAGGAATGAGATTGATTATTTAGAGTGTCGAGAAGTAGATCAAGTGCTCTGAAGTAAATTGCAAAGCTAACTTTGAAATTTTAATTTGCATTGCAGAGAGAATGGGCTTGATTTTGTCTGTTGTCAAAAACATAGCGACAACTCAGTGTGCTTCAGGACATGATTTTTAAACGTTTGTAACTTGGTTATCACTCGTGGATGTCTTTTCATATCCCAGAAGCTCTTGTCCTTATTGAAGACCAAATCCATGATGAGTTTAACAATTTTAAATCTGCTTTTTGACCAAATCTTCAAGAAGTGTGTGAGCCTTTTTCTTAGCTGAAGATCTCAAGCTCTTTCCCTCATCTGTATGAAATAGGTGAATTCATTCCATATAAGGAAAAGACAGGTTTTAACTTGATAACATGGATTTGTCACCAGCCTTGGATTAAGAGTCTGGCTCTTTCCATCATGCTTTAGACATCTGTGCATAAAGGCTCAGGGTAATGGCTACTTTGGCCAAAGAGGAGAATTAAAATGCCCCAAGTCATTGCAAAAGATTCTGGTTTGCTGTATGCCAGTTTCTTTTCTGTTTGTTTATTAAGCCCATGTCCTGTTCAAAGACCTGTTTTGTCATCTTAGTGAAATGCTACAAATGCTTTGCATGTATACCGAATTCAGTTTGGATCAGATGTGCTTTCAGCAAGACTAACCACTGTTGCATTTTGTACCGTCCTAATATCATTGTGGATGGAGGTCACAGCATAGCAGTACAAAAGTTCAAAACAGTTTTCCTGCAACTATTTTAGCATGCTGATGGCCTTTCAAAGGTGCTTAGAATATACTGACTCTGGAAACTGGAGGGATCCCAGAAGCAGGAGGGGTAATGCAAGAGAGCATTTGGACCAAACTAGCTTTGAACACTATGGGCATGTCTACACATGCAATTAATGTGACTGAATAAACTCCAGTGCAATTTGAGCTGGAGTAAACTAATCCAGATGCCACCATCTACACATGCATTTAAGTGCAGTAATTTACTTCACTAATGTACAATGCTCATGTTTGATGGGAGTATCTGACAGTGCAGTAAATTAATCTACACCTGCCTAATTGCTGCACGTATCTAAACAGTGATGCTTTACTGTGCAGCAGATTAACCTACTGTGTAGTAAAGAGCATGTGTATATTAGTATACTGTGTAGTAAAGAGATGTGTCATATTAGTATGGACCTGAGATTACACCTCAAGCACTTGCATTGTGGATCAGCATGGCTAGTTTATGCACATTGAGGTGTCTGGTACAATTAGGAGTAGCTTAGGTTTCTGATATAAAACTGGGGGAGATTTTCAAAGGTCGATATGGGTGCCTAGCCATTCTTCATGCCTTTGAAAATATTCCATGCTAGCTCAGAGTTCTTTTTATATAACAAAACAGCAGCAAAAAAATTGAAGGCATTTTAAAGCAAAGATATTCAGCCAAGTTCTGGTTTATATTATTCTGTTCTGTTCACTGAGGATTTTCATGCAGTCCTCTCATCTAAATGAGCTGTAAACGCCATAGGACATTGTCATTGTGCTCACCATTAATTCCAAAGTTACCTGATCATTATCTACACGACTTATGCATCTTCGGCCTTTATCTCAGTCTTTTGTGAGTCCAGAACCTTTTTATCGTCTTCCAGGCATATTGATCTTCAGTCATGCAGTAAATGTGCCCACTTTGTTCTTCTTGAGCTAACACAATGTGTCAGTGAATGCAGACCAGTGTTTTTCACTCTTTATATGTATATCAGCAGTGTCCTGTTGTTATTCTATTTATCCTCACCTATAATCTTAAACCTTTACCCACAACCAACCTTTCAGGATGCCAAACTAGACAATAGCCCTGCACTTTCACATCACATCCCTTCCCTCAGATAATTTCTTCTAGGGCAATTTTGTAGTGTAGCAAGGTAATGGTGGAACATTCCTGCCACTGGGTTGTGGTGTGATGGGAAATGACTAGGTCTATTTATAATGTTTTCATGAAATGGAAATGTATTACATTAAGACAAGCATTAACTACAAGCAAAAGACATGACAAGTTTGTGAATACAGACTTGTGCTCATCATTCTGATTTCACATGTAGTTAAACTATTATTGACAGGACAGAGGTGGCACTGTTCATTTGCTTGCAGGACTCGGCAGAGGACGATGGGAACATAATGTGTTTCAGCCTGTTTAAAGCATGGCATGACTTTAGACTTTATGACATTGAAAGCTCCTGCTGTTCCTCATGGTGCAGTGATGCCTGGCTGTTTCGCTTAATCATTATGGCATTAATGATGCTGCTGGGACAAAAGACTTTAAATTAGTATTTGGCTGTTCTACATGCAAACAAAAGAGAGTCCATCAAGTCTATCCACACCTAATGGTACTTTAGAACCAGGTACAAATATAGACCAAATGCAAAAAAAGTCATGCGATTTCATCACTAAATTAGGTCCAAAATGAAACTTTAGAGCTAGACCATTAAAGGAGCAGCACACAGCTACAGTGCTCCAGGAGTCAAGGGAAGGAATTGTGATTCAGAGATTTCCGTGCCTCCTCTTGCTCTAGAAAAATGATTTATGCAACCCTGTGCTGAGTACATTGTGCTCCCCCCTTGCCAGGCTGGGTAAGTTCTGTCCATTGACAGTAACAATAGAAAAGAGGGCCGAGTCAAACTCAGACTGGAGCCATGCCCATGTTGTTGATGAAGGCAGTTCCAGCTGGCTCTTGCAAAAACCTTCAAGTTATCATTTCTCATGGTTGAATAATGGCTTTGTGGAGTTTTAATGCAGGTAAAGCCTGCATGTCCACACGGGACATGGGACAGGAATAGGGCTTAGGCCTCCCTTAATTTCTACTGTGATCTATGAACTGGATGGTAATCTAGACCTGGGTTGTCCATTGCTTCGCTCCTTGCATATCCACTTACCTCTGTGCTAATCAGATATAAAAAGTGATGGAGAAGTTTCAGACTTGAAGGCATGCCTGTGCAAACCTGAAGACTTTGGGAGTTATCCCAGGTTTACCCCACAGTAACTAAGAGCAGAATGTGATTATACCATCCTGATGTGACAATATTTTATGCTCAGCACAGATGTTAATAGATTAGACCAGGTGCCAGGCAAGGGAAACCAAACCCTATAGACACTCCATTCCCAGTCATTTCTGTTATCACTTATAATCACCCATCAACTAGATGCATCATCCTCCCAGCCTCTTTCTCCTTCTTACAGACTCCTCATGTGAGAAACTCTGGCCCTCTCCCTAAATTGCCTTCTCTTGGAGGGGTTCAAAGATCCCAATTTAGGGAGAGGGCCAGAGTTTCTCACATGAGGAGTCTGTAAGAAGGAGAAAGAGGCTGGGAGGATGATTGGCACAGAGGTAAGTGGATATGCAAGGAGCGAAACAATGGACAACCCAGGTCTAGATTACCATCCAGTCCATAGATCACAGTAGAAATTAAGGTTGTTCTTGTCCCTCTTTCCCTTGTCCAGGAAATTGAGATGGACTGCGATTCTGCTGGCGGTGCCCTAGTCTGCAAGTCTTACAGGTCACAGTACATACAGGCTGTTCCAAGTGTGCCTGTGACTCCTGGGGTTCAAGAGCTTCACTTGGCTCCATAACATATAGGGAGACAGTTTGGGGAGACTCAGAACAGTGAAAAATTCTCCTTAACATGACATAGTTGGGTAATAATACTGAGGCAGGGAGTGGCTATCCTAACATAGGTGATGGTACTGAGGTGGCAGGGGGGTGAGAAGGGGAGGATAGAGGTATTCAAGCAGTAGTCTCCAAAGTAACTTTTTCCCTTCTTGGAATGGGCCACAAAATGCAAGAGCTAAGAGCATCTCTGCTGTTGAGCTTGTTTTTGCTGTGGTCCACAGAGAGAGGAGCAAACAAAACTCCTTGTGGATTCTTTGCCCATTGTGTTGGAGCCCAGGCATTTTGTAGGCTTTTGCCCTTTGCCTCTCTTTCATATTATGGCCTCTTCCTCTGTCACTGCACTATTGGATGCAGGCCAACAGCTGTGATGGGGGGCAGCAGGGACAAAGAACATTTGTCCTGAGCAGGGAGATTTGTTTCCCTTTGTACATGATTACATGGCTGGAATCACAGGCCTCCTGTAGGATAGGAAGCTGGAAGAGGAAAGCATCACAATAAATGTTAAAGATTGCTGCCATCAGATCTGCTGTGAGATTGCATCTTACTTTTATTAAGCGAATTGCAAACATTTCATTAAAAATCATTTAAATGATTTGTGTATTCTAAATTCTTGATATATTACCCTGCATCTTACTTGAACAAATGAAATGTAGCTTCATATAATATCACACTGTATACTATAGCAAGAAAATCAAAAGAAAACAACATCCAAACCTGAACCTGATGGCTTTAATGATTTAAATAATTTGAACATCATCTTAGAAAGACAAATATATATTTGACAGTGCTGCTTTGGGAGACTATTGATTCTACTGAAGATACATTTTTAGGATATAATTTATTGTGTAGCTCATGAAAAATATCCAATAAGGAATACAGTTCATATTTACTACCTAATTGTTCACTTTGTTTTTCCTGGTATTTTGATTTTTTGGATGGTCTTCTGTTGGATTTTATCTTCAGGAGATGTTATCGGGATTACAACTGTCTGTCTTGTTTCATGTTAAGCCCACGTCTCACTTTGATGCAAGTAGTTTGCTAATGACAATTTACCAGTGCTTTTCCAGTGAGTGTAATATGAATGAAAATCTTCCAGATACTTTTTTTTTTTGGTAGCGTTACATAGTCCTGCTGACTAAGAAAATTGTGACAGATATATCTATCAGTTGTGCAATACATTTTACTTAATTTAAAAGCTAGTTCTCAGTGCTTTTGCAATATGTTGTATATATTTCTATTTAAAAATAACTAATTTTTATATCTGTGAATTATTTCTTACTAAAGATGGAAAAGACCTTGAGTCATTCCTCTATTTTTTTCCATCTCTGACTGTTATGATTATATGAATCTCAATTCAATTTTTCTTAGTTAGGACTGGCTAGGCTTCTTATTTAGGTACAAACTGAATAATTAGGGGTCTCAGGCAGGTTAAACCCCAGTAAAGTCAATGGAAAGACTCAGTGGCCTCAGTAGGCTTTGGATTGATGCTCATAGGTCCAAATTCTCCCCTTGGGCTCCATGCACTGTGAAGATCTGTTGCTACTTATTGCTTTCTGGTCCCAGCTTCCCTAAAAAACAGCAACAGAATTTCCAACTTTTGAAGCCCTTTTACTGGCCCTTCCCTGCAGTGGGTTTCACAAGCCAGGTCACAGCATGTATTCCTCTGTTATGCAAATCTATGCGTAGGCCAGAATCTGTGAGGGCATCTTGTCCCCGTAATCTTCTACGTGGACACACACAAGTGGGAAAAATGTCTGAAAAAAAGAGAACTGTCTCTGCCAAAAGAAATGCATCCAGAAGTGGAGCAGCCCAGTAGCATAAATGAGTGGGGGCCACAGGGGCATTGGCCCAGGATGCTCTCTTTGGTGGGGGCACAGAAATAGCTGCCATTTTACTGGCCATGCTGCCACTGTCCCAATCCCTGCCACTGCCTAGAGCAGCCCTTTTACCTATCTGCAGCAAACAGATGCAAAGATGCATACAGCTAGGCTTGGGTGGTGAATTTTGTCTTGGATTGCAGATCCAGCAGTTGCAGAGAAATTTTCTATAATGATTTTGTAACACCTGAGGCACTGGGAAGATAGTGAGTGAGGCAGACTCATGTAGAGAGAACAAATCTAGGTTTCTCAGGGGCCCCACACTCTGTGTTGAGTTCCTGGACCACAACAAAGAACATCTTTTTGCACTAATTAGGTGGCCTTAGTGCCAGATCTGCAGCATTTAACACCTCCCTATAAATTGCAGGAATTTGAAAAGAAGTGTCCCTGAATGAAGAACATCTCCGAGAACAGCTCACAGGTAAATTAGTCAAGCAGGGCATGATTTGCTCTGCTAGGCTCTGCCCCCTTGTGATGGTATTTTGGTTAGGCTTTGGTCTGTCATGAGCCACTGAACTGTCTCCTTCTTTCTTCTGTCATACTGTTGTAGCTGAAGTTTTCCTTTGGTCCAAGCATGTCACTGCTGCAGTATGATACAGATACTGCTGACAAGCAGCTGTCTGTTTCTGATTGCTGGGGATGTGTAGCAGGCTGGCAGTGTCTTGCCTGCAGTACTCCAAGTTGTTTTGGCAAGTATTGATCCAGCTGGGAAAGGGCATCCTAGTGGCTCCTTTCAGATATACATATACCACATGTAACCCGGGTGGTACTCCAAAAGGTACCCCCTCTCCAATTGAAGGGATCAAAGCAGGTGCACAGGCACTGTGGGAGGTGTAGGGACTCTCCTCCCCATATAGAGCAGAGCCAGACCACCAATGGGGACTTAACCATATACCTTTTAATGAGGGAACAATACTGGGAACATAACAGGCATAATCAGGGGGTATAGTGGACACTACAGTGCCCCAAGGGGCAGGATTCAACAAAGGTTAGACACTTACAATCATTGACAAAAGACAGGGTTAACAAAATATAAAACGCAAACAGCAGAGCAAACAATACTGGTTGGGGAAATATAAAAAGGCACAAAATACAAAATGTCAAAGGACTAAGAAACATAGGGCCTGGGTACCTGGAAAGGGAGAAAACACAATGGCCCCTTTCCACTGCAAGAGGAATTTCTTCCTGTTAGCTCACTCACCCCAAGTCACCAAAGCTGGGACTTGAACTTGGAACTCCCACGTGGTAGGAAGGAATGCTGCTACACAGCCACCAGTGCTGGTAGTGCTCCAAGCTGCTAGGGATCTTGACCTTCCTGGAGCCCTGGCCTAACATCGAGCTGCCTGGCCTCTGCTTGGAGGAGCTGGAAGCCGAGCTGGGAACCTCTCCGGTCGCTGCTCAGATCCTTGCTGAAGTGGGAAGCCTCTCCTGCTGGCCACAGCCTCTCATAGGGGATCCTGGAGCCCAGCAGGAAGCCTTTCCTGCTGGCCACACGCCGTGCTGCTGAGGGTCCAACTGCTGCCTGCAGGTCCTGCTCCTTCAGGCTCTTCTGGGGCAACTGCTCCCGCCCCGCTGGTCTAGCTCTTTGAAGCTCCTTCCTCGTGGTCCCTCACTGGTCTCTCCAAGTCAGCTGTGCTGCCCCTTTTATCCCCCTCTAGGTGACCCAAGGGGCCAATCAGGGGACATGAGGGGCAAGTCTCTGGGGCCTGATTGGTGAGAAAAGGGAATCCCAAGTCCTCCAATCATCTTTTGCCCTTTGAAAACCCCTGGGCTAGGTCACTGCCAGCTAGCCCATCACACACATACTTACAGTGCCAGACATCAGCCCTAAAGCATGCTAACTGCACTGGTTCAGAAGGTATACTGTGACAAGCAGCACATCGCTTCCTAATTCCTCAGCTGGATATAAGTGAGCTGGAAAAGGCTTTCTAGAGAGCTCTGAACTTAGGAGAAGTTTGAACCTTCCATAGAAGAAGCCATAGACATAGACTTCTGTTTTTGCTGGAGTGGGGTTAAAAGGATGGCCCACCCCTCTGCTCTGGTGGCACAGCTGGAGCAGAGCCAAATGGAGCCCATGGGGTATGGGGCTGGTTGCAGGCTGCCAGCTGTGGTCTTGGGGCTCCCCAATCTGCTGCCCTCCCCGCAGGAGCCCTGCACGGGCCGCGCTGCCATGGTGAGGTGTCCCCTGCCCACCTAATGGCAGTGGGGGGCACAGCTCCATACCACTGCCCCTGCTGTTCCCGGGAGGGCTGGGGGCGCCTTGCCATGGCCGGTGCAGGGCTCCCAGGGGGAGGGCAGCAGAGCAGGGAGCCCCAAGCCTGCAGCAGGCAGCCCACATCTGCCCCAACCCTGTGTATAGATCTGGGGGCAGGCCCTCCCCATGCCTCCCTCCCCAGGAGTGCATGCAGCAAAAGGGAGCTGCCCCTGCCTCCCGATGAGCTGCACATGGCTGTGTCCTGCTTCCCACCACAGCCCTGGCCCCAGGCCTTACCTTGGCTGGGCAGTGCCCCCAAGTGCAGCCCCACTCCCCTCCACTCACTGTGGGGGTCTCAATCTGCACCCCCCCCAACTTATTTAGAGGAGCTGCTCTCCACCACTGCCTGGGGCTGCATTCCTGGCTGTGTGGATGTGTGCACGCATGCATATGTACATGGCATCCCCTGTGTCCCTCTGCCCAAAGCCCCTTGAAGGCTGCAACTCTGCCAGTTTGCAAGGGGAAACATACCATTTCCTGTATTTATTTTTTTTTTGCAGTGAACAGAAAACTCAGATCCCTGCACAATACTGGGGATTTGGAACAAATGCTGTCCCAGAGTCATGTAGCCTGGGACTGGGACTTGATATTCCCATTTCAGGACTGTCCTGTCCAATTAGGGACAGGTGGGCATACCTACCCTCTTCCTGAGGGGGGACAGGCCCTTCAGGCCCCCCACATACTTGATGCCTATAGAAGGGGCATTCTCCAGAATAGGCAGGTGCCATGCATTTCCTGCCAGACCCAAATCCTGGTGGGCACCTCTGTTTTGCCTTCTTAAAAAGATTTTGTTAGCTATAAATATAAACTCTAGTCTACTGCAGATGCAAAAGTTTGACTTTAATGGCTCACACATGGCCCAAAGCAGTTGTAATTACTGTACTACCCTAAATTCTCATAGACCTTCATATCAATTACTTCAGTGGCAGGTTTTTTACTTCACATAATTGTTCCACTAGGTTACTACTGCTGAACAAATTTGAGAAACCACAACTGCTGCAATAGGATTTCTCAATCCTTCTCTGCCTGACAGATAAACAGGACTCAAAGGAGCCAGGCTGGTTTCTCTTTTCTGACCTGAAGAATGGCAACATCCTTTCAAAATAACTGAAGCAGCTTGGAACAATAGACAAGAAGAAAAATTGACCTCTGAAGAACTTGGGATGAAATAGTTGGAAAACCATTGTAGCATGGCATGTTTGAAGAAGTCCTTCATGGGCAATGAAAGCGTTAACTGTTAAACAGTTGCTTAAGAGACTGCATCTTGTTTTTACAAAGATAACTAACTACAGTTTTTAATTGAATACTAGCTATATGGCTTGTTTAGAACAAAAATGCCTAGATATAAATTTTACTTTTGGAATAGTTCACCCTGCTCTAAGACATTTAATTAGCAGTACCCATATCACCTCTTAAATAGTAATAAAGCCTTTATGAGTTATAGTGATGGATGTTATACATTGGAGGAGAAAGGATGGCTCTGGAATGCACACTAGGGAGAATTAAATGCTTCAGCTGGAGCTAATGAAAACTCAGAAGAAAATGGGAAGGGTTTGGCCAAGAAAGGAGTCTTTGGTAAGCTAGGAGACAGGAGATCAAGCAACAAGGATTTCAGCTGTTGAGAATCCTTTCCTCCTGCCAAGGAACAGGAACTCACAGTCAACAAATTGGCACTTAGCAAAGTGCTTGGTTGAAGAAAACTGCCTTGGGATTAGCTTTGCATTTTAAATTATGCCTGGAACAAACCTCTCCATGTTTAAAACAGATTTATTTTGTCCTGTATTTATACAATAATGCAGCCCACTTACCTTTTATGGGGCTAGCACTGGCTAGGTTTATGGACATACCAGAGGTAGGTAAGAAGGTAATCTCTTTTTATATATGTGAAAATTGAAGCCAGAATTTTCAGGAAGGGAAGGCAGTAGTAAGCTTGTTCAATGAGCTTTAGTTCAAGCAGCCCATTGCCAGTTTTAAGCATGGGGATGCTGATGCATGAGACTTGCGTATAGGTGCTCATAACCCATTAAGTGCTAATTTGAAGGCTTCGGTGAGGCTTGGTATCTGGTTGTGTGCAAGTTGTGTGCCTGGGACGGGGTCGGACCTGATGATCTGTTTAGGTCCCTTCCAAGCCTAAGCACTATGAAACTGTCTGAAAAGCTTCCTTGTTCAAATGGGTAATGAGCTGGTGTGAGTGGCTTTCATACTTCTGTGTTGGTGGTGGTGAGTAGGGCTGTGCAAAATTTTCACCAGCTGTTTTGTTTTGACACTGTTTTGATTCATTTTCAGTTTGGAACAGCGGAATTGAAATGAAACGAAGGGCTTTGAAACAGCCTCAAAACAAAACTAGACTAGTCGAAATGTTTCAAGTTTCAAAGCAGCCAGGTGGTGGGAGGCAGGGCAGAACGAGGGCTGTGCTTGCACTGGCTCCGCAGTCCCCTGTGGCTCAGCCAGGTGGGGAGTGCAGCCTGGCTTCTCTCCCTCATCTGACAGGCAGATAGGGAGCCTGCAACCCCAGGAGGACTGGCAAAGCCCCTGCAGCCCTCCCAGGGTTGCAGGCCCCCGATCTGTCTGCTGGATGAGAGAGGCTGTTTTGAGCTCTTTACCATTATAGCCTATGGGTGAAAAGTCGAAAGCGTCACTGTTTCGACAAAATGAAATTAAACAGCGGTTTTGAATCAAAACGAAATTCGAAATGAAATGCTGTTCTGTCGAAACCTTTAAATGCAAGTCAAAGTGGAACCATGCCATTTCGCACAGCCCTAGTGGTGAGTTCTTACTTAAATGAGTAGCATCTGGGAACCAAGTAGATCCACTTCTGTCTGGGTAGGTGATGAAACTATGAAAAAGTCTCTTTCCACTAGATGTTAACTTGGAGATTTTTACCTTGTATGATACCGTGCCATAACATGACCTTGGTGATCTTATGAATGGGATTGTATGACATGGTTGACCTGTGATAGCAGGGAATTAGACTTGATGACTCAGGAAGAAACTCCCAGGAGATATACATAGAATGAAAACCTCTGCTGCCATGTGGGGGAGTAGAATATATTGGTTTTCAGCTGGTAGCCAAAGTTGGAACTGGAATTGTATTGAACGTTGATTTTAAGGTCATGTTCAAAGCTGTTGAGAGAACCTAGTTATGGGGCATTTGAATAGGCAAGGAACATCCTGCTTGGGGCATTAAAAAGCTCCCGAAAGCAGGAGAGGAGGAAGCAAACCTTAATCAAAACAGCTTCCTATGAGGAGGGACTCAGGGTGCTCTGCTGGGGCTAGAAGCAAAGAGGTCACTGCTCCCCATCTAGGGTTTGGTTTTGTTTGTGTATTGGCTTGCCTGCTTTTTGCTTAAAAATTGTGTTTATTTGAGGACCGACTGAGGAACTCATCAGGGAGTGAAACCAGCCTGCAGAAGGCAGCAGGCTCGGCAGCCCACTTCCACGGAGGTTGTGACAGCAGGCAGCATCTTCCAAGACCTTTTTTTTTGGAATTGGCAGCAGCACCTAATGTCTTGGGGCTGATGGGTGGTAGTGGGAGGGGGGTGGTATTGATACAAGAAAAGGAAACAGGAAACGACGTGTTAACGCTGACAAAGGTAGAGCATTCAGAGCTTGACCACAAGACATTCATTGTATGTGTTTTTAGTATATCTGGAACACCAGTATCTCTATAATATGTGAACTTTCTTATTGTTGATGATCAAAGGTCAAATTTTTAATGACATGTAAAGAGATTTTGTTGGAAGAATAGTCCCATCTTTTTATTATAAATAATTTATTTGGCCTTTTAATTCAAATGGGATGATAGGAAAGTAGGGCTGGTAGGGACCTCATGAGGTCATCCAGTCCAACCTCCTGCTCAAGGCAGAATCATCCCTGACTAAACTATGCCAGCCAAGTGTCTGTCCAACCTGCTCTTGGAAATTTCCAAGGATGGAGAATCCACAGTTTGTCTAGGCAGCCTGCTACAATGCTTGATTACCCTCATATTCAGAAATCGCCTGGTCTCCAACCTAAATAACCCTAATGTTTTCAGCTTTTCCTCATACGTGTTGCTTCCCAGGCCTCTAATCATTTTTGTCATTCTGTGCTGGTCTCTTTTCCAATCTATTTCATTGAAGGGCCCAAAACTGGATGCAGTGCTCCAGGCGAGGCCTCACTACTGCTGGTGTTTTGTTCAAAATGTCCAGTGGGTTGCTAGGTACCCCAGTTTCCCTAATTTCTGCAAGATGATTTTTTAGCTCCAAACCGTCATTAGTAAGCAGTTCAAAGCAATTCATACAGGGAGTGTAGGCCTCATATCTACTGAATTTGAGCATAAAACCATGTTTTTGTACTTTACCTGGCTTGCTTTCTCTCGGTCTCTCTTTCTCAGAGCGTTTCACATGCTCTCGGCAGCGTTTTGGTAGTATATTTATTCACTGACTTCTTTATCACTTCATGTACTTTTATTTAAATTTCCATGTAGCTGCACATGCTACAGAAGGACAGATTATGCAAAGTAGCGTCTCTTCTCTTAAATAAGCATTATTACTAAGCAAGTTTGCTAACTGCATCAGTGGAGTAGGCACTAAATCTGATGAATATTGACCACTCTCATGTAACAGGGTCATTGACCTCAGCTGCAGATCATGAGTCTAGGGTTGCCTGCCAACTGTATGTCAGAGAATAGTGAGCAAAGAAACTAATACGTAGGGGAGGCATAAGAAGCAGCAACCTGTAACTAGTGATTTTCTATTGAGGATATGCTTTTTTTAAATGAGTAATTCAGCCTTGGAAAGAAATTTCCATTGTTCAAAATCTTATTATTGCCCCCACATAACCAAGTGCAGTCTCTAGATTACAAAACACAAGAGTGGATTATACACCTTGGTGCACTGTTGCTGCAGTATTTTGTATCTGTGTACAGCAGTTGTGATTTCTGACTCTTTTCAAGGAAAATAGTCCTGTATTATATCTTTGGAAAGGAAGCTTTAATGCAACTTATAGGGGATTTAACAAGCCACTTGCAACAAGCATTTCTGTTTTTTTGTATTCAAATATAATTTAAAAAGTTGATGCAGATAAAGGAGAAAAGAGAAAGCTCATAAGAGTGGTGAGATTTAATGATGGATTTGCCCATTATTCTTGGAACACACTTGTCTTTTCTGAATTTAGTACTTGCCAGTCCGTTTCTTTATTTGCTAGCTAACTTCACTCAGTTCAAAGTATCTGAGGCCCTAAGAAATCCTGATGGGTCGTATCCATAAAGCTTTGAAGTTCTTAGCATGAACTGTTTTTCAGGGACTTGGACAGAATTGCATTCAGGTGCCTAAGACCACGTATGCACATAATGGGTGGAATAGAATCTGGCCTCATGTCAGCACATAGTTTAAAGAGAAGACTGACATTGAATATAGATAGCATCTTAAATACAGACTGAGAGCTCTAATTTATTTTGATCCAGAGCTTTCTGCCTCTGAAGCTGCCTCTTGGCTTCGTGCCTCACAGTGCACCCAAGGTGTATCACTGTGGCACAACACTGCACATCCTGTCATGCCTTATGCTCAAGCAGATGTTCTACAGAGTTATTTTTCTACAATTCTAAAATCAGATAGGTAGACCGCTCCAATTATGCAAACTATGGCTTCTTTTAGAGCTGAGAATCTGAGACTCCATTAACTCTTGATTTAAACAAATATATAACATTGTTGTTTTAATATTAATCCATTGTGAAGTGAACAACAGCTGGAGTGAAACAAGCATTTAGCAGCTGAGCCAAGAACAAGGAATAAGCAGGTGGAAAATGGCCAATGTAAAATCTTTAGAGCTGCAGTGGGAATTCTTTATAATGATCCCATGCCATCATAACATGCATTATCCTGCTTTCTAATTGATCCTAATGATAAAGTCCCAGGCATGTGGAGATCAATAACTGTTATTCAAGGTTCCTCGTCTCCAATCCCAAAAACACAAAATTTGATGCAGTGATTTATATGTTGTTTTGTTGCCATTTTATAATCTCCATAACAGGGAAAAAAAATAAAGAAGTTTTCTACATGTCTTGTTAATTCATTTTGGTTCTGATTTTCTTTTCTTCCCTTTTCTCTATCTGCAAGTTGAATTATTTCTCTTCATCACTCTGAAAAGGTTCAAATGTTACAGGAAAAAAAAGGAAATAATTAGAAAAATCTGTAGTGCAATGTTCCAGATTCGTGCGCTCTCAAGAAAACCTTGCCTGTGAATGCCAATCAATTAGGGTCTGATCCAAAGCTTGTTGTAGCCAATATGAAGTCTCCCACTGACTACAGTGAACTTTAGAGCAGACTCTTTGGTGAGGTACAGACAGTCAAAACCCCCAATTCTGAATCAATTCAGTTTTTGCAGATTAGTCTGAGCTGCAAAGATTAAACTGAGAAACAACTAGACCCACTTACCTTTGATTCAGGAAATGCAGCCACATGCCTACAGTGGCTCAGGTCAGAAGCTGGGGGGTGCCAAAGCATGCTCTCTGGTACTTCTTCCTGCTGCCCCTGAGGTCTCTGGGTTTTGCGGTCTAGCATCACAGCAGCAGGACTCTGCAAGGTTACTCACCACTTCCTCTTCCTGTTTCCAGGTGCCTCTGGGATTTGTAGTCCAGAGTCATAGCCTGCTATAACGTTCAGTAAGTTTAGCAGAGCAGAGCAGGGCAGGGCAGGGCAGCTTGGTGCTGGAGGAAGTGGGGTTTAACCAGGGGGAGGGTGGGGTTTAACCTTCCCTTTCAGACCCCAGCTAGGGTTTGCTCCCCTCTGCCCCGCACCTCCAACCTGCCAGCCCAGCCCAGCCCAGCCCAGGGCTAGAAATCATGCTGGGGGATTCTGATTTAACTTGAACCAGTAAATGGTCTGGGACAGAAGTTTCATAAACCGGTTTGACCCAAATCAGTTAAGTCTGATACTACATTCAACTAGGTTTATCTTAAACCAATTTCAGCCATTTTGAAACTTGTTTATGTGCACTGAGCTTCTGTTCTGTTGCAGGTTTAAACCAGTTTTTGATCACTTAAACTGGTTTATGTGTAACTTTTGTCCCTATCCCTAGAGAGTCACTAATCAGTTGTATTCTGGGGAGAAATATGTTTATAATCTGTTTTCGCAGCAAATATTTTTCTTGTCTATTACAAATACATAAAACAAACAGAGTTTTTGCTGATTTGTGTGCTAAAGTCACAAGCTTTTGTGGCATTGCAACCATTTCTATAGTAACCAACTGGGACACAAATTGATATCTACAGAGCTGAATAAACTCTGGTGCATTTAAGATCTTATGTTGTACACTAATAGTATTGCTAACCTCAAGTATTCAAAAATGGCAAGCTAAGCCCAAGAAATCATGAGGCTAGCATAAGAATCATGAATTCATTGGGTTTGTTTTTTTCATAGTTTCATAGTTGGTAGGGTCAGAAGGGACCTGAGCAGATCATCAAGTCCGACCTCCTGCCATGGCAGGAAAGAGTACTGGGGTCAAACGACCCCGGCAAAGTGCTTGTCTAGCCTCCTCTTAAAGACCCCCAGGGTAGGAGCCAGCACCACTTCTCTCAGAAGTTGGTTCCAGATCCTAGTCTGGAACTGGACTGAAGTAGCGCCTCCTGATGTCTAGTCTGAATCTACCCTCTGCCAGCTTGTGACCATTATTTCTAGTCGCTCCTGGTAGTGCTCGGGGAAAAAGGGACTCCCCCAATGTCTGCTGGTCCCCTCTGACTAGTTTGTTTTTTAAAATGCATTTAAAGTTCTTTTGAGCCTTTAAGATGCTATTAGTTATGTTTTCCAGCTGTTGTCTGCAACCATAATGACTGAACATTTATTTTTGTTTTGTTTTATTTTTTTTTTAAATGAAAGTAATGTTTCTCCAGCCATCCCCTGACTCAGGGATCTGGGTCTGTAAGGAAAAAAACCCAAATACCTTGTGACTTGTGATAAAATATTAAGAGTTGGCAACACAACACAAATGTCCTTAATCTTAAGCCTTGACAAACTTTTTTGGAAATAAAATCCATGCTAGTACCACTTGAATATGAAGATTTGTGGCAGTTCATCAGAAATATTCATGTTGTTTATTTAGGAAAAAGCAGCTAAAAAATGTACTGTTTTCGATCTCAAAAGGTCTTTACACCTGCCATACAACTTACAGAACTCTTGACTATTGGAGACCTCAGAGGCTTTACACTGAAAAATAAACTCTCTGGAAAGCACCATTTGTTTCCTTTTGTTAGGCGATACTCTGTGGACCAATAAAGCTTATAGGCGAGTTGTGAAGGTTTTCCCAGGTGACTGGCTGTAAACCCTTTTAACTACACCTTATTTTCTTGTGTGCTATATATTTTTCACAGTTTTTTTTCCTTAAGTGGAAAAAAATCAAATTCTCTAAATCCTTAAGTTTTTTTGTTTTTGTTTTTGTCTTTTATGCTTTCCAGGAATCTAGGACTTCAACAAGGAAAAGAATTAAAGTAAATATTTCTTATCTAAATCATTAAACCTACCAGTTCCTTTGAACATAAGACTCCCTGGTACATCTACACATCTAATTAAGGTGAAGCAATAAACTCTGGAGCTGTTTGAGCCAGAGTAAACTGCTCTTGGGTGCAGCATCTACATATGCACCTGGGACAGCAGCAAATTGAACTGGGGAGGAGCAGCCCCAGGCTGGCAGAGGGCACAGGGGGTCAGCCTCAGGCTCCAGGTGGTGGTGTCGGGAAGCAGAGGGGCTGGCATCTTATATTCATAAAGTCCAACTAATGTTCAAAAGCATATGATATTGTAGTTGTAAACTAATTGCATGTACACTGACTTGTGGGGTGGGGGCGTGTGTTAAATTTCCAGTATTTTGGAATATTAGCGAGTTAGAAGCAAAGTCTCCATGGAGCGCTGGGACTCTTCCTTTTCCAGCAGAATAGTGTTGTTTTGTCTATTCCTATGGGTTATGAGAAATCAGACCATGGTTGGTTACAGACTATCAAATTAAGTTCTCAAAATGCTTACAACATAAATGCTGTCATATGTTAATGTTATTACATCACTGAAAGACAGCATTGTCCATACCCAGAAGACACATTATAGTGTTGTTTGTTCTTTGCTAACCATATGGTGAGAAGATAATTATTTGGACCTCTTCCAGTAGGGTTCAACAAACACCTGGCAAAGAGTGCTCATGTGCTTTTTCTAGCCATTTCTTAGGATTGTTACAGTAACTTTGTGGTTGGTGTTGTTCAGTTACAATAATAGTGTCCCAAGACTTGAGGGTAAATTTGCAGCTATACCTTAAGTGAGACATTATCTTTGGCTTTCACTGAGACTTTGTTGCCAGTGTCCCATTTTAAAAAGTAACTGGTATGCACATGCATCACTTAGCAGTTTTACCTTGTCCTGAAATTTATGCTGCAGGAAGAGGTTTGTAGCTTCACAAACAATGTTTTTATGGTCACATTCTCTAAATTTATGTATTTAACCCATGCACATTCATGCAAAAAGTTTTTAACTTGCAGTGTTTGGGGTAAGGCTGTTCTTCCTATAGAGTTAGAAGCATAGTCTCCATATCCCTGCCCCACCCCACCCCACCCATATTAGCACGCAAACAAGTTTCTCTTCACCACTGGATATTCATTTTCTGCCTTGGGTTATGCAGGAGGTCACACCAGATGAACATAAAGGTGAGTATAATCTCCCTTGCCCCTGTGCATTGAGTCCATAGGGTCTTTTCTGGTTTCGCCATGGTTTAGGAAAGAGACAGGTTTGTTAATGTGCTGACTTTTTGTCAGTCTCCCACGTGTCTATCCTGCCACGTCTTGGTTGGAAATTATTTTAATTGGGAGGAAGGTGTTCTATCTCGCCTCCCCTGGTGCCTTCTTTCACTTGTCCTGATTGTCCTTCTTGCTTGGGGCTCTGCCTCCCCTACACTCCACCTGGCGCCAACCAAAGGTGTTGCTTCTTGGGCCACTAGCACTTCAGTGTTTTGGCCTTCTTAATTTATGACGGTGGGATCTGGACATTGCTGTGTCCGAGTGTTCCCTACCGCCCTCTTATCTTGTCTATGCATCTTCTAGACCCCGGGCTGTACCATCCCCTGGTGTCCCTCTCTCCCTTCTGGTTTTATACTTGCCGTGGGACAGACCTGAATCCTTCCTCGCCCTATCTGGCTCCACTGGGATCCAGTCTGAGTTGTCAATGTCTGCCCTCCATGGTATTTCTTCAGGTAAGTTATCAAGCCTTCCTTGGCTCTGGTCCTTTAAGAAAACCCCTCCCTAGGGCAACCACCACATCCCTACAGAGGGACTCTACTCTGGCTCCAGCTCCTCCATGCCAGCTGGGAACCTCTCTTCTGGTTCTGGTTGCTGGTATCCTGCTGGGCTTTTTATAGATTCATAGATGTTAGGGTCGGAAGGGACCTCAATAGATCATCGAGTCCGATCCCCTGCATAAGCAGGAAAGAGTGCTGGGTCTAGGTGACCCCAGCTAGATACTCATCTAACCTCCTCTTGAAGACCCCCAGGGTAGGGGAGAGCACCACCTCCCTTGGGAGCCCGTTCCAGACCTTGGCCACTCGAACTGTGAAGAAGTTCTTCCTAATGTCCAATCTAAATCTGCTCTCTGCTAGCTTGTGGCCATTGTTTCTTGTAACCCCCGGGGGCGCCGTGGTGAATAAATACTCACCAATTCCCTTCTGTGCCCCTGTGATGAACTTAAAGGCAGCCACAAGGCCGCCTCTCAACCTTCTCTTGCGGAGGCTGAAAAGGTCCCGTTTCTCTAGTCTCTCCTCATAGGGCTTGGTCTGCAGGCCCTTGACCATACGAGCTGCCCTTCTCTGGACCCTCTCCAGGTTATCCACATCCTTCTTGAAGTGTGGCGCCCAGAATTGCATGCAGTACTCCAACTGCGGTCTGACCAGCGCCCTATAGAGGGGAAGTATCACCTCCCTGGACCTATTCGTCATGCATCTGCTGATGCACGATAAAGTGCCATTGGCTTTTCTGATGGCTTCGTCACACTGCCGGCTCATGTTCATCTTGGAGTCCACTAGGACTGCAAGATCCCTTTCCACCTCTGTGCCACCCAGCAGGTCATTCCCTAGGCTGTAGGTGTGCTGGACATTTTTCCTCCCTAAGTGCAGCACTTTGCATTTCTCCTTGTTGAACTGCATCCTGTTGTTTTCTGCCCACTTGTCCAACCTATCCAGGTCTGCCTGCAGCTGTTCCCTGCCCTCCGGCGTGTCCACTTCTCCCCATAGCTTTGTGTCATCTGCAAACTTGGACAGAGTACATTTGACTCCCTCGTCCAAGTCACTGATGAAGACATTAAAGAGTATCGGTCCAAGGACCGAGCCCTGCAGGACCCCACTGCCCACACCCTTCCAGGTCGAGACCGACCCATCCACCATGACTCTTTGGGTGCGACCCTTTAGCCAATTCACCACCCACCGGACTGTGCAGTCATCCACATCACAGCCTCTGAACTTGTTCACCAGTATGGGGTGGGATACTGTATTGAAGGCCTCTGAGGTCCAGGAAGCAAATCAGCCCTGGCATGCTGCTATAAAGCATGCCCACACTGATGTGGCAGCTGGTCCTGGCTTCTCCTGGCTTTGCCACTTTTTTTCTTTTTTTTTCTTTTACTGCGGCGGCCCCGTCCACCGTGGTTTCACTTTGCCGTGTTCCTGTTCTGGCATGGCGTCCTGCTGGCTTTGTTCTTTGCCTGGCTGAGGTAAGTCTTTTCCACAGTGATTTAGTGAGAATCCAAGTCTGTTCTCAAATCCATTGTCAAAAGAAGAAAGGATTATGTTTTCCAGATAAATTAATGACAATGAATAATTCAAGAAGCTTCAATATGTCCCATATTATGAAAAGGCCAGTTATGATGCACTTCCTCAGCTGGAGTGTTAGTCAATTAAAATTTAATGTCACCAAGGATTTTGTAGCATGTGGCAAGTTTATCGGTGAAGGAAAGGGCATGGAATATGCCTGCTTTTCAGTTGTACCATGCTACCTGGTGGCATATTGTAGTGTCTTTTCTACAATATGTATGTTTTGCCCGTGTGAGTTATATACCAATACATTTTGCAACCAAGTTTTAGAATTTGGTTGCACTGTTTCTCAGAGGTGTAACAACCAGTTTCTACACACTGGATAGTTGCAGCAGCTAGGGCAGGTGGCAGTAGTGGCTGCCATTCTTGTGACCCCTCATAATTAGTCCTCCAGGTCACTCACTCCTAGTTATGCTAACTGCTGTTCCTCATTAGTTTTCTGGCACATATAAGGCTCAAATTGGATTGAGCACTTCAGTGCAATGGAGTCATTCTTAACTGACATCGGTAACAGAGCAGGATTTAGCAACATGGTGTTCAAATTCATAAGTAAGAACTGTCACAGGGATAACAAATTAATGTTCATGTGGACAATTTCCTGGTCCAACCTTTATATTGACCAACATGGGTACGGTACTATATAAAGATAACAGACCTATGCTAGGAGTTTTCTTGATATAAATATACTAGCAAAGTTCTCCTAGTATCAAAAATTTCTACCTGCAAAACTGTACTTTTGCTACTGCTTTTTCTCATTCCACACACCCACAAAGGAAGGAAATAATATGTACAGAGGTTCAGTTTCACTGGTGGAAATTGCAATAGGGATTATTGCCAACAGAGCTGTCACAAATCCTTCTGTTTATACCTGTAGAAGTTTATATTCGGATTGTGGCTTTAATCAGAATCAGGATGTAAACCCCTGCAAACTAAACTGGTTTTTTAAAAACTATTATTCATCTATTGTTCCCGAGAAGTGATTTATTTCTCTTCAGCATTGACAAGGATTATTTTCAGTTTGGCAGGTATAGATATGACCCAAATTGTTTCCGTGTCTGCTCTCCCATTGGCAGCTGCTGTACATGTGAAGTCAGCAGCTTTTAAAACATTTGACATTCCTTTATTAGGATTCTCCTCTGGAGATGGTGCCAGGACACAGCTATCACCCATTTCCCCATGAACCTAAGACATTTCTGAGCATTGCTACTTGCATGAAGCTGCCTGCTTCTGAAGGCTCTGTACTGTCTCATATTTCCTGGTGCTGCATTTTCTTTGTATTTGTATAGGATACCAATTTAAGTACTCAGAAATACTTAAAATAGCATTTACCACCTACTACATCATTGACCCTACTGGAAAACAACACCAATAATAAAGGATTGGAGCTGATTTATACTATTGTTTGGGCTACTGTAAAGTGCAAATCCCACTTGTGTAGGGTGGAATTTCATACTTCTTAGAGAGGTAGGCAGATTTCTGAGATGTACCCACTACTTTTCACAGTGCTAGTAAGATATTGAGCATAATAATAATGCTTACAAATTAAGCACTTGGTAAATAATGAGGCTCCTCATGCTCATACATTACCTACACAGTCTCCTGAACCTCTTGTGATGCTTATTTTTCAGTCACTTGGGCACCATTTTTGAAGCCAGCATTCTTGCATTTCCCATCAATTTTGTATTTCGAAAGATGGAAGTAGTAAATGAAGTGGCTTGTAATCATTTTGCAAACATATCCTACTTGCATAATTTTTATTTATGGTCCTCAGTCAGTTATAGCTAAGGAGAATACATTTTAAAATATACTGGAAACACTTTAGGGAGGGTTGAAAATCTCTACTCCTCTGTGTAAAGCACAGGAACCACTGCCTGCCACTGCTTAGCTTTATTGAAATATTTATTCTTTATTGGAAGAATAGTGAGTTTTACTACTCTAAAATAGTCCTGTTAAATCATCTGGCAATTTAGATAACAAAACAAGATTGACCAAATTAATTGCTCCAATGATCGTTTGCTCATAAAAGTAGTGTTTACATTAAAAGCTTGTTTGCATGGATTACTTAGAAATAAATCCAATCTTTAATTGTGGAAAATATATTGGAACATAATTTTCAAACTTGGGCACACAAATATAATTTGGACACCCCCTAGTCATTTTTTAGGTGCTTATTAAGAATCCAATTTGTGTACTTTATTGCTGCTTTGAGCCTGCACATGTAGAATTCGGACATTCCTTTATCTTAGTATGTAAGCCTAGGACTGAGTTTTCGAATATAATTTGCAATGCATACTCAGGTATAATCAGCCTAGGCAAATATAAAAAGACCTAATTTAATAATGACAACTAAACACTAACAAAAATGAGTGATCTTTGTCACCAGAACAGTGTATGCTCAAGGCTTAAAAGGGGAACTTGTCAAATGTGCTTGTATGGGTCAAGGATTGACCCTAACAGCAACACCGTTGGGAGTCTTGTACTCCTGGTAGGGTCACCCATGGTGGTAAGGTCAAAGGTGAGGTATCAGATGAAGAGCAGTCCATTCCAACACAACACAAAGACCTCAGTAGTGAATTAAGCAGATGCAGAAGGCATACTTTTCAAGGGCTGTGAAGGTGGGTGAAGGCTGCAGTGGAAGAGTAAACCCAATTGTCTTGGATCTCCTTGCCACTGGACACAGGTTTCTCCTCTGCCAAGATTCTTATTGTTGTCAATGTGCAATGGCCTCCTCATTTAAACACATCATGTGCAGGCTTCTCCCACTGGTTCATCACCTACTCCAATAACGAGTACCAATACCCATAACTTCTACATAGTCTTGTGGACAAGTGGTGATGTGGACAGATGAAGTGATTGCCAGGAGTCCCTAGTCACAGATCCACGTGCAGGCGGTAGTTGTGTGATGTTGCTTCACCTTTGGCCATCCGAAGGAGGAGGGGGGGTGACTGTACATTCTTCTGGCTATACAGTCACCTGTCATAGCCTGCAAATGCCAGGTGAATTCATGCCATTGGTTTTGCCATTAAGAACCAGATTGTCAGCTGAATGACTGAATTTCCTGATGGCATAAATGAGCATCTCATGACTCTCTGCCTTCAGCTGACCAACAATTCAATTGCTACCATTGTCAGTGCAACACTCAATGCCAAGAAAGAACAGAGAGCACAGTTTTATACTGACCTTGATGAAATCCTGACTATCATCCTGAAACAGGACAAGATCATCCTCCTTGGAGACTTCAATGCGAGAGATGACCAGGATTTTAACATATAGAAGGGCACCATTAGGAAGGAAGGAATGGGCAAAGCCAATTCCAATGGCATCTTTTTACTCAGTAAATGTTCAGAGCATGACCTTGTCATTATTAAAACTATCTTCAGACTGCCTGAGTACAAAACAACTTGGTAATACCCCCACTCAAAACAATGACACCTGTTAAACTACATCATCGTAAAAGCATCTATATCATGCATCGAGAGGAGCTGATGACTGCTGGACTGATCATCATTTAGAGATCCATTTATGTCCATCAGGGTTGAGTTGAAACATCAAAAGCAACCCAAATCAGTCCAAAGACAACTTGAAATGCTTTCAGATCCCTAGACACCACAAAGCCCTCCAAACATATCTCAGTAAGCAACTTGCCAATCTTAGGACTGAAGCTGATAACACTTGTGTTGAGGAAGATTGGCAAGCTCTAAAAGAGACCATCCATGTGGCTTGCACGGAGCCAATTGGTTTTATCACCTGGCACCATCAGGACTGGCTTGATGAAAACAATGCTGAGATCAAGGCCCTGCTCAATCAGAAGAAAAAAGCTTTCTGTGACTGACAAAATAATCCTATGTCCATTCAGAAGCAGGGAACTTTTCAACGGCTTAAAGCTGAAGCCCAGAGGAAGATTTGAGAAACCTAAAACAAATGGTGGAAAAACAAAGTGAAAGGAATCCAACTATTTGTTGACAATCATGACACGCAGAGCTTCTTCAGTGCAATCAAGCCTGTGTACAGACCAAGTTTTTGCAGACTCACCCCGCCTAGATGTGAAGACTGCAGTACACTCCTCAAAGATGAGTCCATGAAAAACCACTGAAAGGAGTGCTACCAAAAGCTCCTCAACTGGGAATCAATGGTGACTGATGAAACTATCAAATCCGTCCTGCAGCATCCCATAGGGGAAGCACTTGCCAGTCCCCCAGCTTCTGAAGAAGTCCACCAGGTAATAAGACGGATGAAGAACAACAAAGCATCTGGCCCTGATGGCATACTAGCTGATATCTTCAGAGTTGGTCAGGAAACTATGACCAACAAGCTCCACACACTGTTTCTTAAAGTTGGAACACCACCGCTGACCTAAGGAATGGCTATATTGTCACTATTTTTTAAAAAGGAGATAAGGCTGACTGTGGAAGCTATCGAGGTATTGCCCTCTCCATTGCTGGGAAGATCCTTGCCTGAATTCCGCTGAACTGACTGCTCCCTCTTGCCAAGGAAATCCTTCCTGAGTCTCAATGTGGATTCAGACCATCGAGAGGCACCATGGACATGGTTGTTGTGATGTGGCAGATCCAGGAAAAATGCTGAGAACATCACCAGAAACTGTGTATGTTCTTTATTGGTTTGACCAAAGCCTTTGACTCTGTTAACCTCAAGGCTCTATGGAAGATCTTATCACAGTTTGGCTACCCAGGGAAATTTGTTACCATCCTAAGACTCCTTCATGAGCAGATGACTGCCTCCATTCTATGTAATGGGTCCACTATGGAGCCCTTTTCCATTTGAACTGGCATCAAGCAGGGCTGTGTGATCACACCAGTTCTGTTTTCCATCTTTCTTGTGGTCATCAAGATGCTCATCTGTGACTGTCTGCCACATGGCATTGGCACTGAGTACAGGAATCTTTCAGTCTTTCTCATCTCTGCCAAAACTAAAATTACATCAGCCTCAATTGAGCAACTTCAGTATGCTGATGATTGTACTGTTGTTACACATACTGAGGAAGACCTACAAATGGCCCACAACTGCTTCTTTCAAGCATACCAGTGCCTGGCACTGATTCTTAACATTGTAAAAACCAAGGTACTTCACCAGCCTGCTCCAGGGCAATCAACTTCTCTGGCAAAGATCCTTATTGATGCTGGAGCTGGAGAATGTTGAGCATCTTGCATACCTTGGCAGCCATCTCTCAAAGAAGGCCAACATTGAGGAGATCCAGTGTAGTATCTGATGTGCCAGCTCTGCCTTTGGAAGTCCATATCATTGAGTGTTCAATGATCATGACATCAGGACTCAAACAAAGCTCTTATTATACAAGGCTGTGGTAACCCCAGCTCTTCTCTATGGCTGTGAAGCTTGCGTGACCTACAGGGACCACCTGAAAAGCCTAGAGAAGAGGAGTGCCATCACCAGTGCTACCTCTAGAAGATCGTTGCATAAAGTGGGAAGATTGTCATGCAAATGCCAGTGTCCTCACCGACGCTAACACCATCAGTATGAAAGCATTGGTTATTCAATGTAAGATGGGGTGGACAGGGTATTGTATGTTAATGCCTAATTACCAAAACAACTGCTGTACTCCCAACTTGGCCAAGGACAAAGGAATTGCAGGGGCCAGAGGAAATATTTCAAGGAAATCCTTAAGAAAAACATAAATAAGTGTGGCATTGACATCACAAATTGGGAAAAACTAACCCAGGACAGGGCTCCTTGACAACACCTTGGGAGAGAAGGTAAATGACAGAAATGGAAGGAAAGGAAACAAAACCAAGCAATCTGTGGTCCAAACCTCTGCTTAGCCACTACCTGTGACATCTGCCAGAGAGTCTGTGGCTCTAGGATCAGCTCTCTTTGCCATCAATGGACTTATCTACTACCCTTTACTTGACTCAGGGAGTGATCATCCTCAGCTGTGAGGGATTGCCAACAATGACAATAGGGCAAGGCCAGAAAGCAGAGCTTCTGAGGGAAGGTTTAGTTTCTGGTATACTGCAGGTCTGCCTTAAACTGGGCCTCCTCTCTAGGATCAGCTTTCTCTGGCCATGACATCTCCTCTGCACACACATTGTGACCTTCCCTCCAGTGTAGTATCTGCATGATAATGAAGCCCTCTTTAACCCTTGTCCAGGAGGAGACTAGGGCCACTAACAGATATGAAAAAACAAACAAACAGCACTTTACCGGAAAAGAAAGCACATTAGTTTGACCCAGCTCAAAAAGCCCTGCTGAAGCACCTGATCTTTAAAGAGGTTGGGTGAGCGGGGTCAAACTAATGTGATGCCTCTTTTGGGCACGTGCTGTGCTTGGTGCGGGGACGCACTGAGCTGAAAATAAAGTGCCTTATTTTGGGTTTTTTTTCTTCACATCTGTAAGCAGCCTAGATGATTTATTACATAATCAGGAGTATGACATACATCCAGAGGGACATGGTATTCTAATGGGTTGCTTCTGGCATCCTACATTTAAATCAACCCCTTCAAAAGTTGGTTTGAAATGTTGCCGCTCATTTCTCAGTAGATATACAGGTATGTATGATAGGATTTTACCCCAAGAATTCTTCTAAATATATAACCTGGTTTTCCCATTCAAAAAATAGTTGGTTGCGTTGATTTTGCCTTTGGGTCGGAAGCACAGCTTTCCAGGACCTGCATCCTAAGTCCTTCACCTACAAATGTTAAAAGTACATACAATATAATTATTTAAGTGAGATTAACAGCCAGGTGTAAAGCCTATCTGTTTTTATCACACCTTTGAGTTACTAGAACTGAGATGGGACATGCCTTAAATTCTGAGGACAATACTTAAATTACATTACCATATGGGTGACTTACTGTTGTGTGTGATTTTTCTATAGTAGGTTCCAACCTTCCAAAAAAACCCAAGCACTTTACATCAGTTATTGTATCTTCTCATCAATTTACAGAAAATGTGTTTTAGTAGTTCCCTTTTTAGAGTAAATTTGTTTATGCAGGCTACATTTTAGAAGCTGTAGTGGGGGAGAGAGGTTCAACCAGATCAGCTCCACTTCAGGTCTGATTGCTAAGAGTCAGGCAAGGGAACTTTGTTGTGGCTCAGGCTGTGTGGATATATCCTTGTGTAAAATTCTGTGCAGGTACCCTGGTTATTGATTCCAGAGGCCACGAATCGCTGGCTTTGAATTATATATTAAATTGTAAGTTGGCTTGGATAGATAGTCCGTGTCAAATGAAATTGAGCAATTTTGTGTGTTATAACAAAGCTGGCATGCTTAGAAATGGAAAACTAGTCAAGAAAGTGCTCCCATAGACTCTTCATACACCTCTGTGCATTTTTCTTACAGATGAGTTGATGAATTTTTATGAAAGCACACTATTGACTTAGGCAGACAAGGTTCTTTGGGTAAACGTGATATCTTTTATTAGACCAACTAAATAGTTGAAAAAATTGTTCTTTGCAAGCTTTTCAGACAAATACCCTTCTTTAGGCATAGGGTGAGTCACTTATTGACTTGGGTCACTTAAGTGTCAGAAGTTTTCACTTTTTTGTTTCCATGGTTTTCAAAGAAGTCTTTGGTGCCCTGGCAGTTTGTGAGCTATAGGAGCAGCAATATTTGGGATGGGCTGTGAAGAGTGACAGTTGGAAGCCCAGAAATTGGGAAGGACTGTGCTTAGCAGCAGGATAATAAAGCAGAACACAACCACCTGGTTACAAAACAGAATTAAAGAGTAGGGCACATTTATTGAGGGGTGGAGTGATAAAAAGGGGAGCTCTGGCTGTCCAGTTAGGGTGTGTACTACATGAAGTCGTGTTTGTGATCTCCAGGATGCAGTGCAGAATGGAAGGTGTTTGGTTTTTCCAGGTTTCTGGACTCTGCTGGTAGGAAATTTTCCTCTTCCTGTTGCTATGGGTGTTAGGATTTTTTTTGAAAACTTTCCCCAGTAACATTTGGTGTTGGCTGCAGCCAAGGATGGGGATTTTGAGTTGGGTGTGGCAAGTGCTTCTGATGGGACTTAACAAGCCTGGAGGTTCCTTACTTAAGGGTTTGCTTCTCTACTCAGGGGTTGCATCTACACGAGATGCTTCGAGTGCAGTAGACTAATTCTTCTGCATATTAGCACAGTGGGCAAAACCCATGATAATGCACTAATCTGCAGTAGATTTAGTCTCCTGCACATCAACATCACAAAAGACTGTTAATTTGCACTAGTGCATAGTAGCACCAATTACAACGCGTTAAGTACCTGCCATTACAGGTAGTTAACTTAATGCACTATAATTATGCCTCATTAATGAATGGGTCCATGTGCCCCAGGTCTGACAAGTTGCTGCATCTGGGATCAGGAAGGAATTTAACCTCACAGTCACGTTGGCATAGACTCTGTGTGCGTGGGGAGGAGCGGTTGCCTTCCCCTGGAGATGGGGGCATGATATCTTGAGTGTACTTAAGAAACTGCTTTCTGGGTTTTTTGGTGGCAGGGCACTGAGAGTGCCCTTTTCTCCATCCTTTACTTGCGGTGAGCAAGTGTGTTCTGATGTTTTCAGGCACTGTTCCTGGTAGCTGTGGATGATGGTTGTTTGTGCAGTTTTAAGAACAGGAAAGACAAACACTTGTATAGGATGGTTTAGATGGGGACGAACATGCCTTGAGCATAGGGTAGGACTAGATAACCTCCTGAGGTACCTTCCAGCCATATTTTTCTATGATTCTACAAAGTCTTGGGGTAACTCTGTATTTAATTTACTATGGCCTTTAATTGGTCATAGCACACAAGTATTAAAGTGATGGCATACAAACTTGATAATTTCAGAAAGTTTTAGGTGGACTGTTAAAGTACCCTCTAAACTTAGTCAGACGAGGTTCTTTGGGTAAATGTGATATCTTTTATTAGACCAACTAAATAGTTGGAAAAATGTTCTTTGCAAGCTGGAGGTGCAGAATAATAATATATGTCATCCAATGTACTAAATGTCCTGGTGGAAAATATGCAGGAGAAACCAAACAACAACTACATACCATTATGAATGCATGCCAAAAATCCATCACAGACAAGAATACCCAGTTACCTGTGGGTGCACACTTCTCACAAGACAACCACTCTCTCTCCAATCTCTCAATTCTAATCCTCAAAGGGAATTTACAAACACCTTTCGTAGCTGAGCTTACAAACTTCAGTTCATAACTCTACTGGATATAAAACATCGTTGTCTAAATATAAGCATTGGATTTATGGCCTGCCTGCCATCCAGTAATCCCAGGTCACCTCTCTGCATTTTACCAGTTACGTTCTATCACCAGGTCAACATTCCCCCCTTCCCTTCCCTTCCCACCACCTACCTGTCTTGCACCTACTATCTCCTATCACCTCTGATCTTCGCTGCCAGACATTTGCATTTCCACAGACCTGCATTTTGCATACTGGCTTCTGTTCCACCAAGGAGAGCACACAAAACAAAGGCAGACTCTTCCTATGCCTGAAGAGGGGTGTTTGTGTCTGTAAGCTTGTAAAGAACAATTTGTCCAAGTATTTATTTGGTCTAATAAAATATATCACATTTACCCAAAGAAGCTTGTCTGCTTATGTCCTTAGACCAACATGACTATACCAACACCCTCTAAGCTTAGTAACACAGAATACTGGAGTGCCATATTACCAACTTTACAACCTTTTCCATATTTCCTTAGCTGTTAAGGCATACACAGAATATTACATGTCTCTAAAAGTAGGCTTTGTGCTATAGCATGGCACATTCAGATTATATCCCCTGGGATTTACCTGACTTGTGTTTTTACAATTTTTTTAAATTAACTTTCCTAATCAGGAGCTTATCTGGTGTAACAGTATGCTATCATATTGAAATTTTGAAGCCCTCATGAGAATACAGAAATAAGACTCTGTAATATGTAGCTCTACAGTAGAAAAGAGCTTGGGTGGAATCCTTTCTTTATATGTTACTTTTGATTATTGTGTAGGCAGACAAGAGCAAACATTTTTCTAAATTGCTTTCTTTTTAGTATCAGAAACATGAGAACCATTAGTTGAAATGAATGTATAGTGCAGGTTTGTAGGTGTATACAGTGTAGTCTGATATCACAGTACATGACCAATGTCATGGCTTTAGTGACTTTGCCACAATTGAAGTTCAGTTTCTTTCCTTAATTTTGCTGTAAGTTTGATTTGGGTTTTGTATGAACTATAAGAAAAAATAGCCATGTTTTCAGTATAACAACTCATTTTGCTTGTAAGCTCCCACTAGTTTGTGGGCAGGCATGTCTGCCATTATTAGGAACTGCAGCATGCATTTTATTTACACTGTACTGTCAAATGAATATCCTGGTGGTAAGACCTTGGAAGATATTTTGGAAACCAGTGATTGTGATATGGACTATAGCTGCTGGCAGGGAATGAACATTTTGAAAGTTTTTAATTTCCATTTTGTGGGATGCTGGCAGGAAACTTAAAGGCATGAAAATAATAGCTGTGAAACAGAGAAGACACAAGATGGAAAAGTACTGAAGCTAATTATTGATATCTATTTCTACTCTGCCTTTGTCTTTCTGCTCCCTTCCCTCTTCATTTTCTCACTGATTTGCATATTGAATGTTGTTTAAATGCTAGACCATGAGCTGTCTGCGATGGAGACTTTTGTTATGTTGTTTGTCTCTGCAGTCGGCCTCTTATTCCTATTTGAACTCCTCAGGAACCATAGAAATAGTGAATAATATATTGGGTGATGTACAAGACATTATAAATGACAAGGTGACAGTCTATAGCACTTATAATCTATCTCAGATGAATGTAGCACATGGGAGTATAGTTCAGGTGTGAAAAGTTGTAGTGACATTTGCTAGCGAAGCGATCAACATAAGCCAGTTCACCGAAAGTACTATGTTTTCAGATAAAATTGATTTAATGATGGTGGTACTGATTAGTGCACTTAGTATGGCTCTAAGTATTAAAATTATGATCAGAAAACGCATCAAGTTAAAAAAATGATGAAAATAACTTATTTATTAGGATTGCAGAAGAAATGCTATTGCCACAGGGAATAAAATGGGGAGGGGTGATCAGAATCGTGATGGAAGGGGACAGCATGGCTAAAAATGTTGTATAAAGTTGTTTATGGAGCAAAGAGATCCATGAGGTAAGTATGGCATGAGGATTCATAGATTCATAGATGTTAGGGTCGGAAGGGACCTCAATAGATCATCGAGTCCGACCCCCTGCATAGGCAGGAAAGAGTGCTGGGTCTAGATGACCCCAGCTAGATGCTAATCTAACCTCCTCTTGAAGACCCCCAGGGTAGGGGAGAGCACCACCTCCATTGGGAGCCCGTTCCAGACCTTGGCCACTCGAACTGTGAAGAAGTTCTTCCTAATGTCCAGTCTAAGGAGGTTGAGCACTTAGGAAACTTCCAAAGATAATTATGGTTCTTTTTGTTTTCCTTTCAATTTGGAGCTTCAGCTACTGTAGTTGGTTTGCTGAATTTACTTCGGAGTCCCATGTTGGGTTTACTGTAGAGCTATGGTTTTTTCTTTCTTTCAGGCGCTCCATGTGGTAGTCTATTTCAAAGCTGAAATAAATGCTTTAAGAATAGCTAAGTACACACCGAAGCTATAATCAAAGGGACCTTACCCTTTCTTTTTTTAAGTAAATGTTGATTAACATTTTCAGTTAAACAAAATAGGAGCTAAGGAGTTTGTTTATTGGGGTTTATATAATTTTACTGCTGTATTTATTGTTTTGAATGTTAATTATTATCTGTGATTAAGCCTGCTTATGCCCAAAACTTTTAACCTTAGGCTATCTCTTTTTAAGTCCTTGTGTTGATTCACATGGAATTCAAGTTGACAAGGACTCCAGTTTTGCAAAAAGAAATCAAGAGCTTGGTTTCAAGATCTAATTTAGTTGGAGTTTTTTTGGATAGAAAAGTGAGGATTGAATGGTTGTACTTTCATGGAGACATGAAGTTGTGCCATTCTCTGAATGAAGGGTGAGATATAAATAGCAGGGCTCTGTGCTCAAGGGCATTGGACTCCACCAGGGCTCTACCTCATTCCTGGTTAATGGTGTGAAAACTCAAGTTATTTCTAATTTACTTTATATATTCTGCTTCATATATGCAGTCAGCTTTCTAGGTTATTTCTTGGGAACCCCACCATTGTTTTGTAGGTTGTGTTCATATGGGGAAGGCACCTGATGGGTCAAATGGCTTTCATTTCTGAGCAAGTGGAATGGCATGGTACTTCCAAGAGGATTATTAGTGGTTTCCATTTTGGATATGGCACTGGGATTGCAGTTCTGTTTGACAAGAGTGAGGGTGATGCAAAGTACAAAGAAACTGTCCGACAGTACCTGCTTCTCTTGATTATACTTTCATACAGAGTCCTTCTGCCCGCAGCTTCAAGAAGGTTGAAGTTTAAGGTGCAGGCAAAGAGGGCAAGCTGGAAGGAAGGCTGACAAACCTGCAAGCATATGAATGGGTAGCCCAGCCTGGTTCCAAAGGCTGTGCCCTGAAATAAAAAATATCCCATAATTGCTGATGGTGAAAAACTACATAATCTAATTCTCAAGAGATGCTTGAGAAGCCTCGGGGAGCTTGTACTGGAGTGATGCAGGTTCACCCATAGCAGTTGGTCCACTCGTTCAATTATCTGTAGCACAGATTCTCAACTGAAGTGTTGAGAAATCCTTTTAAGGGTGCTGTGGGATACCTTGCAATATTAACACTGTTAGGCATGAATTGCAAAATAAACCAAAAGATGTAAAATAAGAATCCGTAGTGTCAAAAACGGTCGGTCCTGTTGTGGTCTTTCTGAGATCTTTGCAATAGAAGAATTGTTCTATTATTTTTCCGTAGTCAAAACAGGAGTGAAAAGTAAGGACTGGCATTTTCCAAGGGGTGCCTTTAGTGTGGCAAGGGGTGCCTTGAGTGTGAAAAGGCTAAGAACTGCTGCTTTGAGGGGATATGACTCCCATATTTTTAACACTGCCTCAGTGCAGGAAATGGCCACTCTCCTTTCAGCTAAGGCTGTTAAAACTCCACATTTCAGTGCCTACAGAATTTCTGTCATTTGCAATTTCCACCCCACCCCCCCAATCAGAATGAAAAGATCCCATTTAGAAATGTCCCACAAAACATAATTTCTGAAAATATAATTTTGAGAATATCAAAATGACTTTATTGAGGCAACAGGTTTTGACACCTATAATATGTAATATATGTAATGTGAAGTTTTTGGAACAGAACACTTTGGCTTTACAGAAATGAATGCATGTGGTTAATTTTTCATTGAACATTTGAGGAAATAGAAATATGTGTTTATTTCTGGCTTTTTTTTTTTTAAGTCAGCCTTTTTTTAGTGGCGCACTGCTGTCTGAAACTATCTAGCTAGCTGGAGGTATATTGTATACTTCTCCACTTTGCCTGAATGGCTCTGTGAAGTAGGTGTTGGTTAAAGCAGGGCTGTCCAGCTACTGGCCTGCAAGGGGTTAAGTTGCTGCCAAAGGGCTCCTGCCCAGCTGCTGCTCTTGTTGCTGCAGCAAGAGTCTGTGAGCTCCCCCTCCCTCCTCTGTCTTCTGCTCCTTTCCCCACCCCAAGGAGCAGGGCAGTGTGATGTAGCATGGCCCAGGGAGCTGAGGGCAAGCCTGATTCCCTGTGCATGGTACAGCGAGGGGCAGGGGATGTGCACACATGATGCAGTGGTGGGGTAGGCCTGCACGGGTAGATGTGCGGTGCAGCAGTGGGAAGCAAGGTGCAGGTGCACAATGCAGTGGGCAGGGTTGGGGGGGACTCCAGGCACTACAGCAAAGGGACATCCATGTAGCATGTGACCTGGGGACCCTGTGGCTTGCTGTGGTGTGGCCCACAGGCATCCAGCTCCTGCTAGCACATGGCTCTGGCAGATGCAGCCCACAGGGTATTCAGCCCCCAGCTGCTTAGACATTGGACAGCTCCGGACTAAAAATGAATAATACTGGAAGAGGCATTTTGCTTTTATTTGATATATTTGTAGGGTTGTTTTCCCAGGATTCACTAATATTTGTCTTCCCACATGCTGTAAAGGTAATCACTGAAATATAACAGCTATGAAGAGCTGTCCAGTGATCAACACACCACTATGCATGCACGGTGAAGCTATTTCCATCATCCGTAGAACTGGAATTATTGATGTGTGGGGCACATGCATCTCTGGAGAGTTTCCCAGCAGGCAGATGTACATGTACATATGTATTTATTTTGCTGATGAAAGATAAGCACCAGATTTAAGGCTTGGTCTAGTCTTATGTTTCGCAAACTGCAGTTTGTGTATCCCTGGGGACATGTGGTGAACTTGTTGGGGGCACATGAAAAGGAACGGGAATGGTAAAGCAAAAGGGAAATGGAAAATATTAATGTGGAAAAAGGAAGCAAACAAATGAACAATAATTCAATATTATCTTAGGTTCCTGGGGTTGTTACAGTGTGGTTGTAGTGACATGAAGTGTTCCTTTTTTAATCCATAATTACATACAGCAGTGTAACAAACTTTTTTTTGAAGTACCAAATCCAAAATGGTTTTGGGACCCCTGTGCTAGTCGGTAGGATTTTAACTATGTGTTGGCATAATCCCTGACACTGGTGCACTTTCAGATTGGTTTATGAGTTGTCAGTTGGCGTATGTTTACCATAAATAATTGAATAACTCCATGAGGGAAGATGGTTCAGGCTGGTACTTCCTTATGTTTAAAATGCCAAAGTTTTTATTTATTTAAGGCTGCCTTGTGTTAATAGCACTTAAAGAAAGTGGCACATGGAATTTCCACCTGCCACATTTCTTAGAAGGGGTTCAAAGCACAACCTGCTGTTTGGTTGATCATCTCCGTTGGCCAACATCAAGCCAAGTCTCCTTTCCTTTCTTTATCCACGTTGTTGTGGGACGAAGGAGCTAAGTAGCAGTTCCTGTGCTTCCAATACAGTGATGCAGTTTGGCCAGACCCTGTACAGGCCATGCACGGGGCAGAGGTAAGTACTTGCTAGAGTGGGTTGGGAATTTTTTAGAGGCAGTTTTTCCACTGGAAAATGCTAGTTTTTCACATGAATCATAGAAATAAGTAGGCCTGGAAAGGATCTCAGAAGGTTGTTTAGTCCAGCCCACTGGCCAAGGCCGGATCAGCTATGTCTAAACAAGTGATTCCCACCTAGCGTGCCACGGTATCCTGATGTACCTTGAGATCTTGTCAAGGGTGCCACACAGTGTTAGCGCTGTTGGGTGTACAGACATGGCTCACAAGAAAAACCCAGAGGTTTCAAACAGGAACCCATAGCATCAACCGCATTCAGACCTGTTGTGGTCTTTCTGAGTTCTCTGCAACAGAAGAATTGCTTTATTATTTTTCTGTGGTCAAAGAAATGAGTAAGAGCTGGCATTTTCTGAGGTGTGTAGGCACCTCAGCCTAGTTAGAAACTGGAAACAAAGTCACCCTGTCAGCTAAATAGCCCTGCTGAGGAGCTGGGTGCATTTTTTGTGGGCAAAGTATTGTGGTAATATGGCTATGTTGCTTCAGGTGTTCAAGCTAGCCTGCTATCTATCTGTACATGGCACTGCAGTGTGCCATGTTGCCATGTGCCTCATGACTAGCCCCTATCTAATCCTATCCTAACAATACTACTCTTAAAAGTTGTAAAGCTATGTAAAGAGTTTAAAATGGACTACGTTGGAGAATGAGAGGTAGCTTGACTATAGTGTCTAAGTGCCTTCCTTGGGGAAAAGTAGCAGGTAATAAAAGGCTCAAGGGGAGGAAAACATTACAAAAGGCATTCCAAAAGCTAGAAGCTGAAGCTAGGTGAATTAAAATGAAAAAATAAGGCATACTTTTTTAACAGGGGGAGTGACTAACCATTGGAACAAAGTAGTATACTTCCCCTTTCTCAATGTCTGCAAATCAGGATGGGATGCTGTAATGGAAGATATCTCAATACAAAAAATAAATGATCATCAATTATACTTTAGTCCAACACGTTAGTTAGGGCTTAGCGTAAGGTGAAATGCTATGGCCTGTTTTTTGCTGGCAGTCAGACTAGATGATCTAATGATCCCTTCTGCTCCCCAAATCTATGAATCTCTTCAATAGGTGTTTTACATGCTCACCCTAAGGGAAATATCCTCCAGTCAGAATTGATTTATTAATAGACAAAATATTGATTTTATGCATAGCTGTGTGAGGGGGCTGTAATGCATTTGGTACTGATACCATAACATGAGAATTTAAAACATAAATGCTACTTAAACATACGTTGGAGGAAGACTATGAGATATTATCAAGGGGTGATCAGGTTTGGGGTGGGGTTTCCAGCTATATTTCCTACGCAGTTAATGTATGAAACGCTGTATTTCTTGAATGTTAACACTGGGATCTGAGAACCTTTTGTTTGGGATGCAGTCCTCCTCCTCGGCTGCTGTGTTCCCCGAGGCTGAGAATGAAATAAAGTTGAAGAAAAGCATTGATGCATACAAGATCTACTACCACTTTCAGCTGCACTGGTGTAAATCTGTGAATGTCTATTAAAGTCAGTGGCGCTACTCTGTATTTACACACATACATTTTCAAGAGGATTGAGTCCCCAGTTTGTAGTTTCTAGATTCTTGTTTACTTAGAATAGAAATCAATAAAAAGTGATTTTATATGGAATTGCACTGAGTTAAAATGTGGAGAGGCCCAGGATAATTATCTGAGCTAATGAACAATGCGGGGATTTGAAAAATACTGTTTTTCCATTTTTTAAAATGTGTTTCATGCTGAACTAATCCATTTAATTCATTTTAAAACAACTTTGAAATGGTACATTGTGGGTTTTTTAAAGTTAATTGTAGAACAGATTCCTTTAGTTATAATATAACAGTGGTGGCCCATTGCTAATTGTAGGTGGTAATCTTGACTAATGGTTTTAAGCACCTGTGGGTCTGAGTCTGTAACTCATATTGGATGTCTATGTGAATTTAGGCACCTAAGTGTGATTCTTTTCCACCCTATTCAGTCCTTGAAAATCCATTATTGCGTCTACTTTTTGTAACGCAGAGGCTGAGTCTACATGAGACGCTGACCGCACAGTTGTTACTGTGTAGTCATTTAGTACTTGCACAAACAAGTATTAAATGACTGTGCAGAAACCGGTGTAACTGTGCAGTAGCGTCCCTGCACAAGTTCCAGGTGATGCTGCCTGTGCAGTAGCTCATTACTGTGCAGTAGATCGTTACTAGCATGCAGTAGCGTTGTGTCATTGTTCATGCCCTGTGACGCTATTGTGCAGGACTAATGAGCTACTGCACAGTAAGCATGTCATGTAGACATGGCCAGTGCCATGTGATTATTAAGATGGAGTCAAATAGCTGCGAGGTGGAGGAGGACCCACTCACCTTTTCTGTTAACAGTTTTGCAGAGGCTCAGGGAAGGTGGAATAGAATCACACTTAGGCAGCTAAGTTCACTGATGCATCTAATAGGAGAAACAATCTGTCCCAATTTTTTTTTTCCAAGTCTAATGTTGCACAAATAAAAATCCTCCATTTATATACCTCTTTGCTTTATCTGTATCATTATATATCCTGATCTAGCATTTCAAAATACAGTCTATGAGAGAGGCAAGAGTTACTCAGGGTGGTATCTTTTACTGGACCAGGTATGTAGCTGGAATAAAACTAGACATATTTCTGAACTCAAGGTGTTCTTCGTCAGTCTATGGTCACAAGAGTTGAGGCACAGCATAGTGAAACACAGCAGAGGGGAGGGGCTGAAAGAAATGCTTAGAAGTAACAAATGCACAATAGCAGAAGAAAAGCTGATTACTAGGAGATCAAGGCCTGTCGAAAGGAAGGAGGGGCAGTATCACCTTCCTTGTGTGGAAAGCATTCAGGAGTTAGATGAATTTTAATGTGCTGTAAACCCAATACGTTTAATCCTTGGTTCTTAGGGTCCATTTTAGGAATTTTTATTCCCAGTTCACCTTTTAAACGCGTTAGGCAGATTTCCCCTGATCGTGAGGATAGTGAGGTCAGAGAGGGAACAGTTGCTCTTTGAGAAATGTACTCCTAATGGTGGGTGCACATCTTCATCTTTTTCTTTTTTTTCCATGAGAGTTCATTCTGGTTTGTTATTGCTGTTTAGTTTCACCTACACAATTGCCATGAGGGCACTTGGTGCATTGGATCAGGTAAGTCACATTTTGCGAAAGGCATGTATAGGAACCATGGGTTCTGCTGTTTTTCTTTATAGGGTTGTTGATGGAAGTGGCCGTGCCAACAGCGATTGTAGAGAAGTGCTGACGGGGTAAGCTTTCCTTGCCAAGGCAAATCTGCGTTTCTGTTGGGTGTTGGAGAGTTTGCTTCTGATGCCGAGTTGGGCAAAGTTAGGGGCCTGTTTACAAGTCAGGAGCAGAGGGGCTGGGAATATTTCTCTCAAGGTCTGATCCAGGTGTTTAGTTCAGATAATGAAAATATCATCTATGTAATGCAGGTATAGTCCAGGTTTGATGGTGAGGTTTTCAGGAAATTTTTCCTTTAGGTAGCTCGTGAAGAGGTTGGCATATTGAGGGGCCATCTTCATGCCCGTGGTTTGGAGGAAGTGCTTATTGGTGAAGATGAAATAGTTGCGAGTGAGGATGAAGTGGATGATTTGTGCAACATGTTGCAAATCTGAGTCTGCTCCATGTTCTTGAAGGTATTTCAGGCAGGCAGCTGTGCCTTGGTGGTGTGGGATGTTAGTGTACAGGCTGGTGACATCTGTGGTTGTCGCCTTCTCGGGAGTGGTTGATGTGCTGGATCCTGCTGAGGAAGTCTGCGGTGTTGGGTAGAAAACTTGCTCTTTTGAGTGACAAGTGGTTTCAGGATAGTTTCAGTGAATCCTGATAACTCTTCAGTGAAGGTGCTACACTTGGATATGGTGGGTCTGCCAGGATTATTGTGTTTGTAGATCTTTGGGAGCAAATAGAAATTTCCTGAAGTGGGAGAGTGGGGGATAACTGGAAGTAGTTTATCCTGAAGCTGGCATGGGAAGGATTTGATGAAATTTCCCAGTTTTCAGTGACTCACATAATGCCTGGACCATCACGGCTACATCACTTTTACACTACCGTAACATAAAACCTAGGAGAGATTTTTGTAATTATGTGTATACAAGCTGAGGAGCAAAATTATCCAGTATGTCTTAAACTGTTCACTCCTCATTTTCCTAGGTCTGGTATCCTTGCAGCCCAGTGTATAAAAAGTGTCATCTTATGTTTGTGTTGAGTGGAAGTAATTAATGCATTGAACTGTGAAAGGCTGAGAGCTTATTTAAAATTAATTCTATCAAAATAGCATCTTGCTGAAGTGATGAGACGTTTTTATTTCTCAAGAAAAATCTTTAGAAGCAGCAAACTAACTTTTATTAGCTGCTCTTTGTTACTTGCGAAACAAAATGCTGCATTCTTTACACACGTTCTCTCAGCAGCCTGTCTGACTTTAAGAGTTTATAAATCTTGATTTAGACGCATTGGACTCTATCCTGCACATGGTGAAGTCCATAGTAAAACTCCTGTGAACTACACCTCAGGCTAACAAAGCAATAAATAATAGGGCCCATGTAAGATGATATTCACCTGGCTATGGTGGGCCAACACAAGGCCTACCAGGGTTTTAATGGGCTTGAACTGCTGCATAGACTTTGTGCTGGCCTTTTGCACAGGAATCTAGATCATTTTACAAATGGAAAAATGTACTTTAGGTGGCCAGACGAATAAAGGACCTCAGCATCCAGAGTCAGGGCCAGCTATTTTAAAGAGCTCAGTGTTGGCAGGAAGTTTTGTCTGCCGCGAGCTGCTGGGTGCAGAACAGTTTTGAGAATTGGGTCCTACTTGTTGGACAGTCTGGCTAAAGAAGAGATATGACTCCTATTGAAGTTTCTGGGAACTAGTTTTATTGCACAGCATGAGATTCTTACCCAGGGATGGGAAATGTTGTTAGTATTTCAATCATAATCTTTATGTTGTGACAAGTATTAGAGTTGCAGTCCATTTCTGTCCTTCCCGGCATGTAATTTCGAGGAAAGAAGGGAAAAGTTTTAAAAGCAGACCAAAATCTTTCTGACTTTTTTTTTTTACTGCTTTTGCAAAAAAAAAAAAATAAAAAAAAATGGGGAAGCATTTTCCATCATTTCTTCAGTTATACCAAGAGCAAAACAAGCAGGTGATATATCAATGCTTCACTGTATGTTTTTTTTTGTGTGTGCCAGTTTCATAATTTCTTTGACAACTCATACCTACTAAAGGTACAGTATGTGAATTATCCATCACTGTGTTAGGAAAGCTGGGTGAGAGGTTTCATTACTCATCCTTATTATTATATGATTTATATAGTGCCATGGAAATGAAAGGGGCTTTTTTGAACTTGCATAATTTCTTGGGTAAAATGGGGACTGAAAAGAGTGGAAAGCATTGAAGATTTACTTCTAAAAAGGAATGTATGTTTTGGTAGCAGTTGTTATTGCCTTTCTTGCTAGGAGCTCTTCAATTCTTTTAATTTTAAGAGTCTCAGCTCCCAGTGACTTAGGTGAAAACTGAGGGCACCCTGTGAAATCAAATCCTAAAATATAGTGTACACCAATTATAAGCACATTAGATAAGGGCATAATTTGATTAACTGCATAACAGGACATCAGTTGCACATCCTTGCCTGTTGTTTGCATTGTAATAAACATCAGTTATCTGTATATTACCATAGAATCGTAGAAAATTAGGGATGGAAGGGACCTCAGGACATCATCTAGTAGTCTAACCCCTGGCTCAAACCAGGACCATCCCGAAATATATCAACCCAGCCAGGGCATTGTTGAGCTAGCCCAAGGATGGAGATTCTACTACCACTCTAAGTAACGCAGTCTAGTGTTTTACTACCCTCCTAGGGAGAAAGTTTTTCCTAATATCCAATCTAAACTTTCCTTGCTGCAACTTGAGACCATTGCTCCTTGTCCTGTCATCTGCCACCACTGAGAACAGTCCAGCTCCATCCTCTTTGTAACCCCCTTCAGGTAGTTGAAGGCTGCTATGAAGAACCCTGCTGTCAAACCCCCCCCTCAGTCTTTTCTTCTTCAGACTAAATAATCCCAGTTCCCTCAACCTCTCCTCAGAAGTCAGGTGCCCTAGCCAACTAACCATTTTTGTTGCCCTCTGCTGGACTCTCTTCAACTTGCCCATGTCCTTTCTAACAGTGGGGGGTCCAAAACTGGACACAGTACTCCTGATGTGGCCTCACTAGTGCAGAATAGAGGGGCATAATTACTTTCTTCCATCTGCTGGTGATGCTCCTACTAATGCAGCCCAGAATGCTATTAGCCTTCTTGGCAACAAGGACACACTGGTGACTCATATCCATTTCATTGTCCACTGTAACCCCCAGGTCCTTTTCTGCAGAGCTGCTGCTTAGTCAGTCAATCCCCAGGCTATAACAGTGTATGGGATTGTTCTATCCTAAGAGCAGGACTTTGCACTTTTCCTTGTTGAACCTCCATGAGATTTCTTTTGGCCAAATCCTCCAATTTGTCTAGGTCACTCTGAATCCTAGCCCTACCCTTCACCTTATCTGCTATACCCCCCAGCGTGGTGTCATTTGTGAACTTGCTGAGGGTGCAATCCATCCCATCTTCCAGATTGTTACTTAAGATATTATTGAGCAGAACTGGTCTTAGGACTGAGCTCTGGGGGCACTCCACTTGATACCAGCTCCCTGTTAGATATTGAGTCACTGATTACTACCCATTGAGCTCAATGATCCCACCAGCTTTCTATCCACCTTACAGTCCATTCCCAACCCATACTTCTGTAGCTTGCTTGCAGGAATGCTGTGGGAGATCGTATCAAAAGCCTTGCTAAAGTCAAAGTATACCATGGCCACTGCTTTCCCTAAATCCACAAAGCTAATCATCTCATCCTAGAAGGCAGTCAGGTTGGTCAGGCAGGACCTGCCCTTGGTGAATCCATGCTGAGTGTTCCTGATAACTTTCCTGATATTGGTTAAGTGCATAGGAACTCCCTGACTCCCCAGAGTTGTAGTTAGCTCCAAAATAATTATAGTACTGCAGTTGGTTGTGTATTTAGTGAAACTGAGTGGTGGCTGTCAATTTTAAGGCTTCTAAAGCAGCCTTGAACTAATAAAGCTCTGCCAATTTAAGATTTCTGTTAGAGGCACTGGGGTTCTGAGAAGCAAGGTAATGAGCCTTGAAAAAATACAAAAAGAATACAGTGGAAGCTGTCCCTTTAGTTAGTTAGCATTGAGTTCTCCCACGTGCATGCTCTCTATAAATGCATAGCCTCTTTAAAATCCTGTAGCTGTGCTTGTAATGGGAACTCATTTTAGTGGACAATATTTATTTATTTACTTAAATTTCTAGCATAAACCTGTAAAATCACAGGGGAGTAAACCTCACAAAGAGACCTCACAAAGGCATCTGGTCTATCCTTCTGCTCAGGGCAGAAACATCCCTGCCTAAACCAAACAGAGGCCAGGTACAGACATCACCCTTCTACCAGTATAACTGATTGGAAACTGGTTTATACCCAGAACAGAACAAGTTCATAGACTTTGTTAAAAATGGTGGAACCCATTTGAAGAGAGAACTGGATCTACATGCACTCAAACTTAATTGATTTATGTTAGACCAGCGCGTTGAACTTCTGTACCAGATCCATGAACGACACGTGCCCCAGGAGGCTGAAAGGGCATGGTGACCGCCCACAGGTGGTGATGTCAGCAGTGGGGCATGGCAGTGCTGAGGGGGAGCTCACGCAGGCAGCCGCGGTGGTGTTGGCTGCGGTGGTGGGCCGAGCGTGGAGCTCTGCAGGCAGCCACGGCAGTGTAGGCAGCGGGGGGGGTGGGGAGTGGCCAGTGCCAGCCACTGGTCGGCAGCCACCTGCAGATGCCACTGGCAGCATTGGTGGTGTCTAGTGGTGATCAGGGACCACCCGTAGATGCCACTGGCAGTGTTGGTGGTGAGGTGGGTGGGGCAGGAGGCGGTGAGCAGCTTTTCTCAGGGGCTGCACTGCCAATCTAAGGGGGTGCACATCACATGCACCCACTACACTTTGCCAATGACCAGATCCCCTATTGATTCAATTTAGGTTGCTATCTGCCAGCATCCCAGGCACCTTTGTAGCCCTCTGCTAGCTCCCGCTCGCAGGCAGTTGCACTAGTACTCCCCTTCTTCTTGGGTGCTCTGGCCAAGCATCCAGCAGGCCCTGCCCCCCATCTCTCTCAAAATCGAACCAGCAAAGCCATTCTCCCCAGCCCTGCTTTCTGCCTTTAGCCAGCTGTGAGTGGAAAATAAAGATAATTGATTCATAATTAATTTATTCTAAAACTTACATTAATTTGTATGTTGTGTGATGTGTTCATGTATTAGAAAGTAGGAAGTGATATGTATTCATTGGAGTATTTGCGGACAAACTGAATTTGCATTTTACAGGTGGAATGCCTCAAAGCCTAGTTACTGCTGGGAAGTCTGTGGTGACATAGAGGGAGGCTGCGGGCATGCTCGCCTGTGCCCGGCAGCCAATCAGGGGTGATCCGGGCACTTGGCTATGCTTGCATTCTCCAGCAGCATGGGGAGCCCACAGGGAAGTATGCAGGAGTGCCCCCAACCTGCTGGCTTTGGCCTGTGCAGGCAGCCTGCGTTTCCCTCCCCCTCTCCCTCCTCCACCTTCCCTGGCATACCTTATCCAGCAGCCACTCTAGCGTATCCAGGACCTACTTGCAAGTACCCTGTGCGGCATGGGTCCTAGCAGTGGCAGCCTTAGGGGAGGGCAAACTGGGTGACTGCTCCTAACTTTAGGGGGTCCCAACATTTTGCAAGAAATGTCTGACTTGCTTATAGGTCATCAACATTAAGCCTCTAAGGGGCCCCAAATGACTCTTTTGCCCAGGGCCCCAGCAACCCTAAGGCCACCACTGGTCCTGGGCTGGCTGTAGTAGGTGCCACATGCAGCCCAGTCCCAGAGCTGCTAGGGTGACCACTGTGTGCAACTGCACGCTGCTGCTCCACACAGACTGCTGCTCTGCACAGACTGGACCTCATGCAGTGCCTATTTAAGTTGCTATAAGATTTAGATCACATGCAACATGGGTCCCAGACTGACTGGGGCAGCCACCAAATCAGGTGGTTGCTGGGGAAGGGGGAGAGAGGGAGTCCATAGGCCCAATCCAGCCTGTGGAGCAGCCCCACGCCACTGACCCAGCCAGCGGGGCCTGATGGGCTTCCCACCCCAGCTTAGATACAACATTAGGCTGACCTGTCTGTAATTTCTTAGATCTTCCTTGCTCCCCTTTGTAAAGATAGGCACTATATTTACCTTTTTCAAGTCTTCTGGGACCTCATGGGTTTTCCATAGTTCTCAAAGGTAATAGCCAATGGCTCTGCAATTACCTTGTTCTTTGAGAAGTCTGGGATGAATGTCATCAGCAGGGATCCTGGTTTTCTCTGATATGCCCCTCCGCCCCAATTGTGTTTTAAAAAAGCCCAAATCTGCATTTTTCCATGATTAAAATGAAATGTCACTATATATATGGGTATCAGCTGAACACAATGTTTTATTCACAATTTTAAAGAAATTTGAAAGCCTACCAGTGCCTCAATCATTATAATAAAATAAATTCCAAGTACCTATACATTTTGGCATTTGATTTTGGGATTTTTATCATCAAAAATCAGAACTTTCTCTGCCCCTTTCACCCACCAGAATGCAGGTCCAGCTGTGGCTATCCCCCACACTGGTTTGTGTTGCAGAGCAGCTCTGATACACCAGTGCCCTGCCCATGCCATTGCCCCTCACTGCCCACCCACAGCCCTACAGCTCTGCTGGTGCCCCTCACTCCCCATCCACAGCACCCCCCTCCACCCTCAGCCCTGCCAGAGGGGGGCCCCAAGCTGCCAGGGCTACGGGGTCAGGGACCTGGGTCCACAGCCCCCTGCAGCAGTACCCGAGCCCCAGCTGCCACATGCAGGAGGTGGTGGCTGCTGTAGTGGAACAGAGCCCCCTCCCTCACAGGCAGCGTGGCTGGAGCAGAGCCCACAGGCGGGCATGGGGGATGCAGAAGCAGGTTGCCCTCTGTGAACTAAGGCTCCTCACCCTGCTGCTCTCCCCCGGGGCCTCTGCAGCCAGTGGGCGAGACCTGGAGCAGCAGGCCAGGGCAGGACCAGGTGGGGAAAGTCGGTGCTGCTGCCGTGAGCCCTGCACTCGATGGTGAGGCACCCACTGCCCACCCAACAGCAGTGAGGGGCACAACTCTGTGCCACCACCCGCTATTGCTGGGTGGGCAGGGAGCGTCCTTCCATGGCAGTGCAGGGCTCACAGGGGTGGCACTGAGCTTCCCTACCCTGTTCTGCCCTGCCACATTGGGTCTCGCCCAGTGGGCTGTGGAGACCCCAGGGGGAGGGCAGCAGGATGGGGATCCCTGAGCCCACAGTGGGCAGCCTGCCCCACATACAAATCTAGGGGGCACATGCCCCTCATGCCCCTCCCCCCCCATGAGTGCATGCCTGTGGCTCCATCCCACTCCCTGCCCAGTCTCTTCAGCTGTGCAAGCAGCCCCAGCTGCAGCCCTGCCCAATTCCCTCCCTCCCTATGGGGGCCTCTATCCTGCCGCCCGCCACCAGACTTACCCGCAGGGAGCTGCTCTTCAGGTTGCCTGGCTGCTGTGTGCATGTGTACGAACTCTGCCAGCCTGCAAGGGGGACCTACTGTTTCCCACATTTTTCTCCTTAAAATGCAAAAATCCAGATATTACCACATTTTTCCATGGCAACCAGAAAACCTGAATCCCTGATTATTAGAAGCTAATGATTTGAATATATCTAACTTGTTTAAGTGATCTATAACCTAATTTAGTAGGGTGTGTCTACACATGTGTTTACACCGGTTTAAATTTAGAGGGAATAGGCTGGCGTCTACACGTGAAGGCATTAAAGTACATTAACGCTGTGAGTGGACTGACTTGGAACTAAAGTTAGACCTAAGTCAGCCCACACATGCAGTGTTACTGCTCAGTAAGGCATCAACGCGTGCGTTACTGTGCAGTAACTAATCGGGCATAAATTTGATACCTGCATGATGCAGATATCAAATAGATGCTGAAGTCAGTGTAAGTCACAATATTTACTGTGCAGTATTGTGTGCACATGTAGATGTGCACCTGTACAGCGCAGTAATTTCGGTTACTGTGGAGTAAATGTGCATGTGTAATTGTGCCCAGCGTTAATCATTAGATTTCCCTCCTCATTCAGTAAGGGATCTACACTTTCTTATTTCTAACATACTTACAAAATGCTTTTCAGTTGCTTTTTATGTTCCCTGCTAACTGTTTTAATTTGTATCTCAGCCTTCCTGATTTTTCTCCCTACATGCCCATATTATATTCTCATACTTAATAATTTACCTAAGTTGGCCTCTTCTTGTACCGTATGTCATTCCTTCGCATTGGGATAGTATATTTTTGTGCCTTTAATATTGTCTCTTTAAGGTAAAATTCATTCTCCTGGACACTTTTAACTTTAGACTAGTCTCCTATGGGATCCTGTCAACCAGTTCTCTGAGTGTTTTGAAGTAAGCTTTTCCAAAATTAACTGTTTTGATTCATCTGCCCTCCTTGCTTCTTTTTGTTAGGATCTCAAATTCTATTGTTCCATGATTGCTGTCACCCAAGTTGCTTCTACCTTCAGATTCTCAAACAGTTTCTCTTTATTCATAGGACACAAATTGGGAAGAGCTTCCTCCCTAGTCAGTGTCTGTACCATCTGTACCAAAACACTGCCCTCAACACACTCCAGAAACTGGCTCAGTTCTTTGCATAATCCTGGAATATCCTCCTAGCAGTTACAGTGCTTATTAAACACACTCAGAAGTACTAGATTTGGCATTTGGATTCTTTGGTTAGTTTGGGGGGGAAAAAAAAAAAGGCTTGTCCACTTCCTCCTGGTTTGGTAGTTGGATAGGTGCCCACCACGAAATTACTCTTGCATGTTTCCCCTTTTACCCAGAAACATTCTTTTTCTCTCTTTGTTCTCTACAAAGTATACGTATCTTTAATATGTTAAATGACACCATCTCTTTTTTTTTAAGCCTGCTTGCTTCTCCTCTTTCTCAACAAGTTTATACCTATCTGTGATAATATTCCACCATATAAAGTATCCTAAGTTTTACTTATATAAATTACATCATACTTTTTTGTTTGCACTAGGTCTTAAGACTTCTTCATGCTTATTCCCTATATTTCTGGTAATATAGGCTCACTGAGTGTTGTGTGCACCTAGCTCATAAATTATAAATCATAAAAGAAAACAGGGGCTGCCCATAAACATAGGAGGAGTTATTTCCAAATGAGTTTCCTTTATTCATTTAAGTGACATATCAGTCCAGTCTCTTTTCTTTGCTCCCTCCAGATTTCTATGACTGTGATGTCAGTGAGAGACATGGATGAAGAAGGAATTCTTTGCAGGGCACTTTCACGAAGAAGGAAACACGCCCATTTTAACACTTTAAGTATTTTTCTTAGGTGAAATCAATCTGACCTTTCAGTACTGAAGCTATTTTCAACGTGCACCTTTTCCCTTTGAACTTCAACATAAAGTTACAACATCCTCTGTGGATGCAAGGTAGAGCCACTTAAGTATGGCTAATTCTCTAATAATGTCCTACAATCAGTGCCACATGCAAGTGAGTACAGCAGTGATCTGAACAAAATAGCTGGAACATTATTTCAAAGCATGACTACTAGCACTTGAATCAGGCTATTATGTGTGGAATAAATGAAGCATAGGTAACTGGACTTAACTCTATAGTGAAGACAAACTCTCTCTCTGCTAGGTTTGGTCCCAGACTTACCTTATTATGATCGCCATCCTCAGTCTCCTATATAGCCTCCTTTCCTTAATGGCCTTTTTCTGTTAACTGTACATATTAAAACTAGAGAATCCCATACTTCATTGCTCATGAAGGCTGTTACCCAGCTTCTAAAGTATAAAGAACTATTATTTTTTCCAGGAAAATATATACTATAAGATAAAAGGAGATTAAGGGGGAGGGAACATGCTAGCAGTTTTCAAACATCTGAAAGGTTGCCATAGGGGAAAGGGAAAAACAACTGTGTTCCTTTGCCACAGAGGGCAGAGCAGAAGACAGCAGGTTTAAACTAAATCTCAGAAAAGGCTTCTTGACTGTGGGAACGGTAGACAGTGGAGCTGGCTAGGGAAGTTATGAAATCTCTTTCATTTGAGCTTTTAGGAAGAGGCTAAATAGACATCTATCTGGAATGGTTTAGGATAGGCCTGCAGGCTGATCTGACCAAGGGAGCCATTAAAATGCCAGTCCCACGGGCATTTTTGCCATCATTTTGGTGGTAAGGGGCTTCTCCTGTGTCATGTTGGGGAGACAGAACAGCTGAGAGAAGTGGTGGTGGTGGCAGTGGCCAGGTCCTAGGACTTAGGTTGGGTCATTATTGCCCATCTCTGGAAAAAGTTGCAAACTGCTGGTTGCCAACTGTAACTTGGAATAAATGACCTTTGAGGTCCTGTCCAACCCTATGAATGAAAATTTTATGGATCAAATTGCTAGAATATAACTGCTAACAATTTTTAACTGACTATGGCTATTAAACCTAAATTTGATTTAGTTGTCTAAGGAAACACCCCTTTTTTTTCTTTGTCATTTGAGCACTTCTGTATATTTATATCTTGGTATAACTATCTATTGGTTTTTGAATGTACAGTCAAACAATATTCTCAAATGCTGGATCCTTGAAAACTATGCATATCCTAGTTTCAGTTGGGCAACATCAACAACCTTTAATAATATGAGACCCTGCGATTTATGAATAGGAAGAGCTAAAACCAAAATAAAAATGAGATTGGTTCCTAGAACATGCTACATTTTCAGAGAATCTCGTATGTATTCTGTTTTTTGCAAATTCATCCTATCCTATTGTAACTGCTGCAGTTATGTCTTCTGCTTTGTACCTCAATTCCTATGCTGTATTGCAAACCTTTCCCTATCCTATGATTTGTTTTCAATGCAACTCAGATATCAATACCAAGGGATACCTTGGCTTCTAGTTTTTGTACTATATCATCACTTCCATTAGCATCACCCATAATGTTGATTCTTAATATATTAATGCAATAAGACTGTCTAGTCAAGTGAGTGCAGTCTTCTAGAGTTAAAATCAGAAGCTAATGTATTTTGTGAAATAGCCTGATTTATATTTGAATATCTTCCCACTTCTTCAGAAAAAAAACCCATAAAACTGACATAATGGGAGAATGGATCAATTTCTGTTTCTATGCTCAAGTTATTCAAGATTGTTTTAAATATCTGATAGGTCATACCTAGCTATGGATGAGATAAAAAGAAGGATTTTTTAGAATTTCTAAAAAAAAAAAAAACCCCAGCAGTCTTTGATCTTACAGATTGCCTTTGGAGCTATTCATATGAAACAGACAGTCCTGATTGGTGGCAATGGTGATAAATGTTGCCTTAAGCAGATCTTTGATCCACAGACCATTACAGGCTTGGTTGAAGCTGGTGTATGCTTTAATGGGTCTCTGTATAGTCACTATATTTCTCCCTTCTGATTTCCTGTTTAAACCAAAGTAAATAGACTCTTCCCACTTAAATTTAAAGTATCCTCTCAGTTTTGGGGATGGCTTAGTTGTATTCACAGACAAGATGAGTACAGAGCTCTTTGTATTACTTAACCATAAATCCACTGAGCCAGAATCAGCCTGACTTCACGGAAGCCACAGAGGAGGGAAGAAATAACAGCCCCAATGTCTGCAAACGTGCCTCTCTCTAAGGGTCCAGCATACTCTACACAGTGGGGCAGAAGTAGCCAGGAAGTGGGTGGTGGTAATTTAGCCCCTTTCTTCTCTTGTTCTCCAGCCATGAGGTCCTGAAAATTTGAGGAACCAGTGGCATCAAGAATAAAACAAGGAGATTATGATAAAATAGCTTGTCTGAATCTCTAGAAATATCTAGGCCCAGTATCTAGAAAATATAGAATATATGTAATATAAAGAGAATCTAAGATGGGTGATTTGTGATCAGATGGAGTACTGTGTTAGCATCATAAGACAATGAAGGCCTCTGAGTAGGCTGAACTGTCCCTTCCTTTATACGTTATTTAGACAAAAACTTTAACATGCTTTTTAAAATTAGTTTCTGCTTAACCCTTTCCTCCAGCTTCACACATACTTTTGAAATTACCAGGTGGTCCAGTTCTAGTTCACAGTTCAGTTCAGGCTTTAGTTTTGAGCAGTGATTTCAGATATTGCTTCTACATCCGTGGATAATGTCATGCTGCGGTTATGAGAAATCAAACCCGTGGCCTTCTCACCTTGTTTATTTCTGAGCACTTGGCATTTTTTCAAGTGGTGCCATAGTATGTCAAAGACACTACCTTAACAAACATTCCTCAGGATAATGCTCAGCTTCCTAAATTACTTTATTATATAAATATAATACAGATTAGGGAAAGTTACTTCAACTAGAACCACCTGAAGGTTAGAGCTGTATGTTTAAAAATGGGGGAAATCAGAAAAAAATATATTTGGTAGCTTTGGGGTTATTCATAACTGTAAAACTATTTCTGAGTGTTTGTATTTGGTGTACAAATAGGATAGTTTTTTTTTACTCTGCAGTCAAATGGAGTAAGACTGTGTGGGGGAAAAAGCCTTCCAAAGTGTAGCTGATCTTGGGCTTGAGATTGGGCAAACCATTGGTGGGAAGAAGAACCCATTGCAGAGGATCCCAGCATTGTAAAGTGGATGAGATAAAGGAGCCAAAATGCCTTTTTCCACTACCTGATGTTATTAAATCAATAGACCATTCAATGGGCTTATTTGATTGAGTCCTTATTAAGTTGAAGAATCAAATCTGGTTTTCAGTGCTCTAGGACTGTATGTATTACTGAACCTTATAGAGCATGTAACATTAAAATTGGTACTGGCGGGCTTACAGGTGAAGGGCAGTCACAGCCACTGAGCCATTCTAATTCCCTCTTGAAGGCAAACTAAATTGCCTAAACCAATTTAGATTATTACATTTATTAGCCAATTAATTGGCATTACACTGATGACATATAATTGTTTTCTTTTTTTTCCCCTAAAGCACAGGGCAGTGTGCAGCCAGCCCTACTAACAAATAGCTTTTGAAGTGCATTCTTACTGTTTCATTGAAGAAAATAAGATGGTTATATCACTGCCTGTGGAAAATGCATCAATTAGTATAATCCCTTTCATCTGTTAGTCTGATTTGAAATCAGTTTGCAAGAGTCTATACCTTATAGGAGCCCAGAAGTGACTAATGAGGAAAAATACTCAGCGTGGGCCAGATTGAGAGGATTTAGGTATAGCTGGTTCTTTATAGAATTTCCTCATGCCAAAATGGCACAGAACCTATCAATTATGAATGAATACACTGCAGTTTGATTATTTACAACAAGCTCTGTAAGCATGTGAAAAATAACTTGAGACCTGAAGCCAACATATGCCCCAATCTAAAAAGGACACAGGAGGTGCATCTACACATTCCTTAATGTGCCTTAGTTACTGTGCATTTAGATGAGGACTTGCGTAATGAAGTACTAACTAAACGCACAGTTTACTGCACAGTAGCGCTGGCACGTGGTTATTTTGTGACGCTTACTGCACATTAGCCTAATAATGAGGGATACTGGTTTTCTCTGATTAAAAAAACAACCACACAATTTTCAGATTTAAAAAAAATAACCCAAAATACACACACACACACGAACACAGAGTGGTGTTTAGTCACGGAAAAATATGGATTTTGGGTTTCTTTTTTATAACCCGAAGATCGGAGTATTTTTTTTTTTTCTGAGAAAACCAGGATCACCTACTAATAACCCTGTGCAGTAGGCTATTAGCATAATTTTTAACTGCCATGCTACTGTGCAGTGTTATTAGACTAATGCACAGTAGACATCTCTTGTAGACATGCCCGGGGAGGATAACAAGGAATTTAACATGAGATTGGTGGGAAGGGGAACACATTGTAAAGGCCAAAATGCAAAAACACTTTTCTATTACTTGATGTTATTCAATCAATTAAAATCTTTTAAAGCAGTGTTTCTTTAGTGGGGCGGGGGCGCAGAGAAGATGTATATAGATATAGTTATAGATACATTTAGGGTCTGCTGTTGATTGATTGTTGCTTTTATTGCTCCTTCAGTGTTAGTGACCCCAGTCTGTCTTGCTGAGTCTGATATGAGGAGACAGCATGGTGTTGCTTGGCAGAACATGCCTCTGTTGTTTTCAAGTCTGGAGTTGCCTGCAATTCCTGCAGCACGGCTCCCAAGGTACTTAGCTTTGGCTCTTGTGGGAGTATAAAAGCTGCTATACTGATGGGCTCTGCTCCCAGCAGAGGCCAAAGTAGTCTGTCTGCAATGCTGTGTGACTATAGCTATGCTGCTTTCTGCTCTGTTTCTCGAGAGCTAATTAGCTTGCCTGTAGGGCTGTTCCCCAAATTTTGCTCCATTAGAAGTGGTCGCTTTATGCTTTGTGTTAGGCATGGTTCATATAGATGAGTGCACTGGCCCAGCTCTTCCAGAGAAGATCATGATGTGATAGCACAGTTGGAAGGGTTTGGGGGGGTTATGTATGGGCAGCGTGCAAGGAAAACAGACAGGGTCTTTAGCACAATGAGTTTTTAGTTAAGTTTTAGTCAGATTTTTCCATAGGTACCAAGGCAGAAATGGATCTTTAAAGAGAACTTCCTCAAGGAGAGGGGACAAGTTTTGTGAATGGGTTGGGCTGGAGAAGTGGATTCTGTGAACTTTGGAGGAGGCATGAGCATAGGTGACTGGTGGGAGGGTATGGGGGGGCCCAGCTTCTGTGGGCAGTCGCCGCTTACCCCCGCCCCCCTCACTGCCGCTGGCTTCTGCAAGTGGTCACTGCTTACCACGCTCCTCCCCTCCCGGCTTCTGTGGGTGGTCCTCGCTCACCACCCACCCCACTGCTGACACTGCCCCCCAAGTCTCAGGAGGCAGTAGTCACCCATGTGCATGAGAATGCCTATATGCTGGTCTGGCAGCTGGCTTCCAAATTCTGAATGTGCAGGGGTGAGGCAGGGATAAAATAAGGGCAGGAAAGTAGGAATCGGAACTATATTGGGCTTTGGAAGCAGTGAGAGGAAGCCTGAGGGCAGAGGAGGAACCACCAGAGGGATTTGAGGGGAATGTGTATGGTGATGTGACAACAATTAAACAAAGAAGGTAATATGAATGGATACGTTTTGCCACTTAATCAGGTAAAATGTGATTCTCTGGGAGAAAAGAAGACGTGGCAGTAATCAAGGCTTACATTGAGGCTTAGCTGGGGAAGGAAATAAGCAGGGATCTAGGTGTCCTATTTGCTGCAGAAAAATGCGGATTTTTCTCCTTTAAAGAAGCAAAATGCAGAAAACTGTGAGTTTCCCCTTGCAGGCTGGCAGAGTTCTGGCCTGCAGGGGGCTGCTTGGGGTTAGGGGGAGGGGGACACAGGGAGCGCCATGAGCTTGTGTGCATGCACAAATGCATGTGGCCAGCAAGAGTCAGGCAGCAGTGGAGAGCAGGTAGGTCTCTGAGGGGAGGGTTATAGGGGGGCATAGGAGGCATAGGCAATGCATGGAGTAGGTATGGGAGGCATAGGCAATGTGGGGGTGGGGGGCAGGTTGAGGCCATGGTGAGAGAGGGAGTGAGGCGGGGTTGGCAGGTGGGGCTGGGGCTAGTGGTGTTGCCCAACTGGGCTGGGAATGTGAAGCTGTGGTGCCCAGCTAGGGGAGCAGGAAGGAGCCAAGGGTGGCTTATCTGTTGGGTAGCAGGGGGTCTCCCAGGGAGGGAGGCATGGGGGGCATGTGTCCCCCAAGATTTGTGCACAGGGCAGGGGAAGATGTGGGCTTCCCGCTGTGGGCTCGGAGCTCCCTGCCCTGGTGCCCTCCCCTTGGGGGCTTCTACAGTCCAGTGGGTGGGTTTTGGCGTGGGAAGGGCAAAGTGGGATGGGGAGGCGCAGTGCTGCTGCTACCAGTGAGCCCTGTATCAGTTGTGCTGCCATGGTGATGTACTACCTGCCCACTCACCAGCAGTGTGGGGTGACAGGGAATAACTCCATACCACTGCCCTTGCTTCTACCAGGCAGGCAGGGGGTGCTTCACCATGGTGGCACAGCTGGTGTGGGGCTCGTGATGGTGGTGGTGGTGACAGCACCAAGATTCCCCATCCCACTCTGCCCTCCCATGCCAGATCCCACCTGCTGGGCCACAGAAGCCACTAGGGGGAGGGCAGCAGGATGGGGAGCCCCGAGCCTGCAGTGGGCAGCCTGCATCCTCCCCCACGGGCTTGCTCAGCTCCACTGTGGCCATGCCAAGGTGGGGGGGGCTGTGGGTTGGGGCTGAGGGGCACTGGCAGGGACAGGGGCTGTGGGTTAGGAGTGAGGGGCACCAGCACGGCTGGGGGAGCTGTAGCTTAGGAATGGGGGCAATGGCATGGACAGGGGCACAGCACCAGCATATCAGGGTTGCTCAGCAGCACAGAGCAGTGGGGTGGACTGTGCAGCTGGACCCCGCACGTCTTGGTGAGCAAAGGGTGCAGGGGGAGTTCTGATTTTCCATGATAAAAAGAACAAAATCAAACACCAAAATGTACAGGTATTTAGAATTTATTTTATTGAAATGATTGAGGCACTGGTAGGCTTCCAAACTCCTTTAAAATTGTAAATACATCAATACAATATTGTGTTCAACTGATACCTATACATAGTCTGACATTTCATTTTAATTGCTGAAAAACATGGGTTTGGGGGGCTTTAAATCAGAGAATTTATGATTTTTAAACAGATAAAACCAGGATCCCTGGAGATTAAAAAATGGCAGATTTAAATGTGGCAAGGAAGAAGAAGATCCTAAATATGCCTCCAGATTATGCATTCAGAAATCAGTGGATAGTTCTGTTTAAAAATAATGGCATGATGTGGCCTAGTGGTCTCCAACCTTTTTAAGTAGGAGATCACCTTTGGCATTTTAAAGCAACCTAAGATCTACCGTGAGCCATCACCGCCTCCCCCCCGCCACCCGCCCAGCAGGTAAATCTGGGGAGAAGAAAGGTGGGGGGGCAGATTGAGGCAGAGAGAGAAAAATTATTTGGGGGCATGCCTCCCGAGCAGGTAAGTCCCACCTGGCCGGAGCCCCACTCAGCTTTCCCCTGTTCCTGCCTCTGCAGCACTGTCCTTCACCGCGAGGACCTCAATCTAGCCCCCACCCCTTCCATCCCCCACGGACTGACCTGCTGGGCTGAGGCACACGCGTGCATGCATTCACATAATTTCCCTCATCGGAGCAGCTGAGTGTCATTAAGGAAGGTGAATATTCTTCCTACTTTACAGGTGGAGAGACTGACACAGAAAGCCACTTGTCAGAGGACATACCTTGAATAAGGTGTTCTTCCAGGAATTCAGACTGCTAAAGTAGTCTCTCCATATGCCACAGTGATCAGTGGAGTTAAACTTGGGATACATTTGGCCATGACTACTTTATAACTTAACATTATCAAGATAATACTCCATGTTAAAATAGAAGAAATACTTTTTATGGTACAGGTACCAACTTTTTTCCTACTTTAGGTAGAGCCTGGAGGAAAAATACCCTTCATTTTAATTTTCTTTATTAAAAATGAAGAATTAGTGGCTCATTCAGGGCTGATTTGAGTGGATGAAAAAGATGAGGTTTGGATTTGATTAAATTATCTGGCTGGATCTGCCCATCACTATCATACTGCATAGAACGGAAACAGCTATTAATGTTTCCTCACAAGAACCATCAAAACTTAATTCCAATTCTTAGGATCAAGGTATAAAAACACAACTGTTCTTCTAATGTACTCAGATAGGTCTTGCATAGGAGCTTTAAAAACTATACTACTACTATTCTACCTCATTGCAGCACTAAAAAAAAGTGATGGGATTTTTTTAAAGAAGCTAATGAGGTGAGTGCATAATGATTAATTTACCGGATATTCATACTCCTACTCTAGTGAAAAAAAGTCCTAGTCAATGATTTATGAGGTTACCATTCTCTGCAATTCAGACAGATTATTACTAAGAAAAAAAAATCTTACTTGTACAATAAATTTGAATTCCACATACAGAATAAAATATTGCTTAATTGAATAAATACCATTACTGTTAGGGGTTTGATTAGCTAAGTATCATCTTCTCATCTTGTTTTAATGCTCCTGAATTTTTATACAGCTTATATGATAGCTCTCTAGGCATTTAATGTTACTGTGGAATCAGCTTCATATTCAGTTCTAGTTGCTACTCTTGTTTGGCAAAAAGAAAATGCAGTTTCACGTTCATACCCCCGTGGACCTAGAATGCTGGAGACAAACACATCTGTTATGCTAAAGCTCCTTTTAATAATGTTATGAGATCTTCCTTCAAATTTCCATCTTGTTCCTTTTCTAGCAGTACATTTATTTGTTAGTAATTTTTACTGTGGAACTGCATTGAGAGCTCCAACCAATAACTCATCCCATTCCATTGCCCATTGTACCAATATGAAGTGGAAGAGATGGGTAAATATCTTAAGGAGCGTATACTCCAAACAGAGAAGACAGACTAATGGTAGGAAAAAAGGCTGCAACATATAGTAGTATAACCCATGGTGGGTGACTGAGTTGCCAGCCCTGGGCACCAGTTTTGGGAGGGAGTCAGACTGGAAGGCACCACCTCTGCTGTCGTAGCTGTCATTGCTGTCGTGGTTGCAGCATTTCCTTGTTATGCCTCTCAGACCATAGAGCAATCAGCAGGATAGATAAGTAAACCACCCTGTATTGTCTGTCTTGATGCTGAGGTTTTTTTTTAAATGATATAAGTGGGCCAGAGGGATTAAGGGAAAATGCGTAATGGGGTGAGTTAACAGGAAAAAAAGGGAATGAGGAAACAGATGCAGCTTTTGCTGTATTCTGTAGCCTTGAGGACCTTTGTCAATTATGGTCTGCAGATTTTTATAAGAACGTGCCAAGCAGCGGGACCTACCTGCACAAATCCTCAAGTTCTTCCATATGGTCAAGACTGGTAGAGGTTTCTTGCTTAGTTTGTACTCTACAGGCGGTTAATCCTGCTTTTATAAGTGTGAAATAACCAAAGGGGTCATTGGAGTTGCTCATTGTCAGAACAAGGCACGACACTTTCTGATGACGTTTAGTGTCTAGACAATATAAGGTGCCATGGCAAATCTGTCTGGTGGTTGGGCAATGCAGAGCTCAAATCCTTGAGAAGAGAAAAAATCATGTTAAAGGCTGGTTCTGTGTGAAAGGAACCCCTGGCATGATGTCAATTGATGGGTATACAGCCCTTTGAAGATATAAAGCAGGGTGTAAATGGTCCTATTAATATTTGAGTCATTGTGACCAAGTATGATCTAAGTATTCTCAGAACAGAAGGGGCTGTAACTCACTCTCCTCCTTGATTCATTATTTCTCAAATTTAGTAGGGGGGAAAATACTGCCGTCAGCCTCAGACATAGCCCCTCCCCAGCAAGCACTTCAGTCACTTTGAATCTGAACAGCGAATTGAGCAGTGGGGGGCTTGTCTCTTCCTCATCTCCACTGCCTCCTCTGGGAGAAAGCTTAGACAAGTATTGTAATAGGGAAGGGTGATAAAGACGGTCTTTCTAGCTGTTTACATCATTTGATGAGTGCTTAGTTACTGCAATAATTAGTATTACCTAGGTAGATATTCACAGCTAATAGGCTGGAAACTTTAAGCAAACTGCATGAATCTGGTTGTTTTGTATTCCTCTCCACAAAAATCTGTTGCTGAAATGCAGGAAGTAATTACTGGGATTGTCGACTCCATCAGATCTTCCAGGAAGATTGGCATTCTCAGAGAGAGTGCATTTTCAGCAGAGACTAGTCTTCTGAATGAAATGGGTAAATCTATAAGCCAATACTGTCAGAGAGATTTTCATTTGTAGACTCACAGACTATGGAAGGCAGCCTCTTTCTAGGAATTGTGGGGAAAGGACCCATGTGGACAGCACTTAGCATGAAATCATCCCTTTAAGAAAAATTCTGGTTACGGTAACATATTTCTACCAGTCAGTCTCCTGCCTGCCATCCCCTAATAATTGTTTCCACCCCCCTTCCATCTCTTAGTGCCAGCAAGGCTTCTGCAAGCTGCATAAAAATCCTAGAAATGCATGTTTTGTTTGTGAGACAGTGAGAAACTTTCCTTTTTTTAGCAAGTGCTCTATTGCAGATGGCCTTCCCTCCACTCATCTAGCATACTCCAAAAAATCAGAGCCCAGGCCCCATAAGCATGAACCTCACAAGCTCGCTAAACTTTACTCTTTGGTTATATTGGTTTCATTGGCAAACCCTGGCCCGCTTTGCATTTTCGTGATGCTGCAAAAATAAGGTACGAGTAGAAATACTTTTGAATTTCAAGCGGTCTCCTTTGACAGTTAGTAACACCTTGCTATTATTTATCCAGGTGGTGGTCATCCCAGTGGGTCTGAGCTAAAGGGGATATTTTAAATTCTTTTCCAAAATCATTATCTATAGTTGGCGACAGTAAAAGCATTTGCAACACAACCTGAAACAGGAGCTGTCAGAAACCTGTCCACAGGAACCCCTGGAGTCCTAAGTCTCTTCCTGCTGTCCTGTTGCCTGCCCCAAGGAGTAGACCAAAATCCACAGCCAGCATAACATACAGTGATAACACTGACATAAATGGATACAGCATAACATTGCTTTTTCAGTGAGCCCACACATGCCGTATCAATACAACAAATACAAGAAAATCTGCATGACATCCCACAACCCCCCGCCAAGATTTTTCTAACAGGCGCATAATTAAGTGGACAGACGACAGCAGTGGACTAAGCAGATAATAAATTGCAAATAAGAACTACCTAATTATTTAGTGATGTCTTCTTCACTTGGGACCTTTACCACAGCTGTAAAGAGCCTTTCTTCCAGATGAACCTGTGAGACAACATATATACCAGGACAGAATATCTAAGATTGACTTTGGTCAAATTATATTTTAAAATTTATCTTATGTGCCTCACCTAAGATAATAGTGGCATCTAGCACAAAATACCCTGTCCTCACCGTTGTGATACTAAATGGAACATTTCTTCTCAGCTACTTGTCAAGTCCAGAGGACCCAGAGAGCTGAATTTGCTTAACTGTTAGAGTAAAACTTTGGGGTTCATTACATTGTTAAACCAGCATTGCAATAGAGAACAATTTTTATTCTCATGCCTTGTAAAGTAACTCAAGTCAGAGTTGTAATGTTAGTGTCAGTGACAGAAGAATTAGGTGCTGGGGGGCAAGTTCTTTTTGATCACAGCACTTATGTGTGAGAAACTATTTAGTCCAGTCATTCTGGAAGGGGAGGACATACAAAAATAAAAAAAAGTAACAGGAAGAAACAAAGATGTTGGGGTATAGAAGGCAGTATAGAACCAGGAGATGGGAGGAGAAAATGCTAATTGCCAAGGAAGGAACTAAGTTTGACTTGGTAGAAGGATGTTTCCTAATGAAAGACATGAAGAAACTGAGGAATAGAGAATAAAAAGGGAAGTAGATAGCTGGGAGAAGAAAGGAGATGGGGGAAGAGAAAAAAGCTTTTACGATAGTGAAATGTAATTTTGTTCTTTTACCTTTTGTCCCTTGTTCATTTTAGCACTAGGGAAAACAGCTTGTACCTCTGCTAATTTTGGAAAGTCTTGGCTGCATTGCTGAGCTTTACAATTAGGTCTATGGCGCAAAACTTTTAAAAACCAGTATGGCAGAGCAGCAGGTCATTCTTTGGGTTTTCTGTTTGGGTTGTTTTCTAAATTTGATGGAAACTGTCTTGTGAATTTACCTCTAGATTCTCAGAGTGGTAGGAATGATGCAATTGTTTGGGTTTTATTGTGGTTGTCAACAGGAGACTCATCAAGAAAACCTTTATTTAAGTCCAATTCCTGACATGACTATAGCAAGAAACAATTCTCACCATAATAACAGTATACTTCTATGCGGAGCAAAATGGGCACAGTATTTATTTAAAGACTACTTTTTTCAAACCTTCCTCCTTTTCTCTTATCTTTTAATTACCATAGTGCTTTTCCATTGCCATTTAATTTCCTGTGGATAAATTGAGATCTATGCTTAAATAGTCTAGAGATGCTCAGATACTATCATGATGGGGTCCCTATAAGTGCTTAGCTAACTAGTTAACAGTTTTATGCTCTTCCTTTTCCATTATTTATTCATGAGAGAGTACTACTTAGAACAGCTTTAAGTTTGATTTCAAAGGATAAAAGAGATTCAAGTGAATGTCTAGCTTGTGTCCAAAACCTTACAATAAATCATAACATTTTCTACCGTCTCTGAATGTTTATAGAGTCAGCATGATTTATTTATTTGGAACTGCAGACTTGCAGGAGTTTTCATTTTGTTTGGGGTCCATAAAATGAACAAGATTGCTTAGTTTTCTGTTGCATAAAAGCATGTCCAGCACAGATTGACATGACTTTCAATACAGACATTCTTGAGTTAGCTAGAGTCTGTGCAGAGGACTAGTCCTGCTTTAGGATGTACGTGGGACACCCGACTGTGCTAAATGGGGACATGCATATCCAATGGGGAGAGAAGAACCCAGCAAAGTACGGAAAGACTCATCTCAGAAGCAAAGCAAGCAACTGAGGGGCTGTTTAAGGCAACTCAGGGCCCTAGGCACATAGTTTGGCAGGTCTTGCCAAATTACACCCCTAAGGTAATAGACTAGTAATAAACTATTTAACAACTACACACACATTGGGTTGTGTAGTGTGTGTGTGTTTATATGGGCAAGATGGCCCCTGTTGTTCTGGCCATGTGCTCAGCACATGGCAAGATGAGGCCTGTATCTGGGGAAAACATGTAAAACCCTCTGGCTTCATTTGCCAGAGGAAGCAGGGGATGCTTCAGACAGATTGGAGAAAGACTGAAATGTAGCCTTCCCTGATTGGACAAGGCTTGGGTGATGTCATACCAGGTATATAAAAACAACTCACTAAGCTTCTGAAGCTCATATTCATCTGCCTTCTGAGAGCTGTACAGCTGCAGTGGGAGCCAGAAAACCTGCTCCCCATGGGAGGGGTCTCCCCACTTTTACTGGAGAGGCAAGCAAACACTATTTGAAGGGAAGCCTAACGTAGAGGGAGAGAAGGTCTCTTTTGTAGTTTGCGACTCCTATTTCCTCTCTAATTCTTAAGTGGGATTAACACAATGGGTGTGTTAATCACTGGCGCAAACTGCCCAGGAACGGGTCCTGGTAGTTACTGGCTCCAGGGGCCTGGCCCCCTCTGCTTTGTAATTGTATTGTCTCAGCATGGGCTACAGCTGAGACCAGCTATCCAGGCCACAGCCGTAGGCCTGGGCCTTTTTTCCTGCTGTTTCTACAGTTATGGGGTTTCAGCCTAACTGCGTGGTTGAACCCCAGCTATATGGTCATGCCTCAGCAGTATAGGCCTGGCTGGTTTTTGCTGCCCAGTTCAGGCCCAGTGAGGTAGGCCTAACCTCTCCTTCAAAGTTTTCTTTTTGCAGTTTCTGCCCAGCAGAGGTGCGATCAGGACTAGGACTGTAGGGGTGCAGCATACGGACCAAAACCACAGTTAACCTATCAAGGCCGCAACATGGAAGTGGAGATCGCCCTACAGCATTGCAGGGAACAGCGAGGGGCCCCTTGAAATGCAGAAAGACCCACTCTCTTGAGCAGTTTCCTGCAGCCCAGTGAACCCAAAGAGCAGCTCGAAGGACTCTCCAGTGAAGCCCTCTTCTCCAGCACATTGTGAAGGGCAGGTAGAAGGGTTTAAGCCCCTGGAACTGCCTTTTGGGTGAGCCCCAAGTCTCAGACTGCCTGGGCATGGGTGAAGCCTTCCCAAGAGGGTACAATCTATGAACTGGGCCTTATAGTTGGTATTATTTTAAATTGTATTTAGTATTTTTCTTTTGCCTTTGTTTTCTTTAATAAATGTATTCTCCATGTTTGCACTGCTTGTGAGGAGGGGGTTTTGTTTATGCAGGACACACTAGTAATTAATTTAGTGTTTCCCAGGCAGTCTGGGTGGGGGTTGAGCCCAGGTAAAATATATGTAGACCCCAAAATTTAACCTGGCCCTTGTAGCTACTGACTGGTGCCTGGTAGAAGGGTTACATGTATAATCCCACTCTGCCTTTGGCATTAGTGGACAGGCTTTGGTTTGATCTGGTATTGGGCATGTGGCCAAATAGCTTCCTCTTAAACTCTAGTTGAAGTTGCTCCTCCCTCTGCTGGAGGTTGTCATTAGGCTTGAGCAGACACTATTTTATGAGCATGCCTGTCACACTCTTAAATGTTTCTTCACAATTCTGTGTGTTGGAAACTTTAAAAAAAAATCTAAACCTGATATTCTAAGGATATGTAGCTTTGAGATCCAGGGTATTAAGTATGGATTTTTGTGCCTGTGCACTAATCCAGTTCTGGCAAGAGAAGTCAGTAGAGATGTGTTGATGTTTGGTAGCTAAATTCTCCAAAGGTAATGTCTGCACTGAGCATGCTCTATCCTTTCACCGTTCCTGTTTGCTGACTTAACTACACAATACACCATCTCCATACAGCAACTGAGTATATTTCAGTAATCCCCATGCTTTTTCTAGTTATGAGCCATCCTCAGTGGTGATAATTTCATGTGACTTGCTTTGCCCACAATGACCACTGGTCAAGTAGGTGAAGTTAATATGGGGAGGGAGCTGACCATGTCTCAGCTGCTTTGTAGTAACTGTGTCTGTGCCTGCAGTTGTCCCATGGTCAGAGCTGAACTAGGGCAGCTTCCCCAAAGAAGACAGGGCAAAATGACCTGACTTAGTTTTTACTTACCAGAGAGTATTAGCAGGCACTCCAACAGTTCCTGCAGAGCACCTGCAGTGTGGTAAGTCCTTGCCCCCTGTTAATTGTGGGCAAATGAGCTGTTTGTGGCCTAGTATAGACATTCAGTTTCTCCTGGAAGAGTTGCTGCTTTCCCAGGAGAAACTGTACGTGTACAGATGTTCAGACATTTTCTCCCAGAGTAAATATGGCTGCTCCAGGAGAAAAATAACTTGGTAACAACAACCAGGATGAAATCACTCCCAGGAGAGTTGCTCTTAGGAGAGTGAATATCTGTACATGCTATGGGTGTCTGCAGTGAAAGCTTAGAGCAGTACAACTTAACTGTGTTCCAGTCAGGGGTCCAGCTTTCAATTACCACAGGGTAACTGTGGGCACAAGGGCAGTTAGTGCATATAGCTGAAGTGTAATAAAGTCCCACCCACAGCTAGTTACAGATCCAGGGAAATTCATGCTCTTGTGGGCTTGTGACCCCACTTGAGGTTGTGAAACCTTGTTTGGGAACTGCTGTTATAGTCCAAAGGAGCAGAAGCTGAGCAGGGCTTTCCTAAATTGCTTCTACTTGCTGAAGGCTGCTGTGGCCCAGGGCTTAGAGTCAGAGATGTCTATTATGTGATCTCATTGGTCCCCTTCCCTTCCCTACCATTATATAGGAACACTGGAAGATTAGGAGGAATGGTTTGAGGGCAAAAGGTGCATGTAAGGGACCAGGAGAAGAACACAGCTGATCCATAAAGAAAACAGTCTTCTACTGCTACCAATTACCCTTAGCTCAAATAGTAGAGAACTGTGCTTTAGGTATAAAGATCCCATCCCTGCTGATGAACCCTATAAAGGCAGCATGTTTTTGCATGATGGCAGTTTGGGTTTTTTACTTCTAAAGGTTTTAAAAAGTTATACTGTGGGTAAAATATTAAAGACTGCACTGTAATGCATGAACACAAGTGTCTGATTTAAGAGTGCACAGACCGCCTTTATTCAGGCAATCCCTAACTTCTGAGTGCTTGACTTTGAAAAAATCCTCTACAACAACAATATTAAATTTCCAATGTACATGCATGCATGCATGCACTCACACATGGCAGCAGAAATCCTGTGTGTGTGTGTGTGTGTGTATGTGTTACACAATCTCACCCAGTATTCCCATTGTCCTTCATCACAATGCACATCAGAAGTGTCAGTCCCTTTTATTTACTATCAAAAGTCTATACAAATGCATGGTTCTGTTTTGCTTGTTCAGTCCTATTTTCTAATTGGCCTGCATCAGAAATGTATTGCCAGAGTGCCCACCCAGGACTTGAAGAAAATTTGGGTCTGAGTTGCAGCTGATGTCCCTGCCTCTAATTACTCTTTCTTTCACTATGGTTAACTGATCCCATGCATACTGAAGTCAATAGTAAAGCTCTCACTAATTTGAGGATCTGGCTCTAATTATTTAGGAGCCCAGTAATGCATGAGGACAGCCACTTTCCCATTAGCTTGTGTGTGCCACTATTTTCATCAGCCCATTTAGAATAGGAGATTGGAACAATGTCAAAACGGGGAAGAGTCACAAAGACCTATTCCCACCCCCATCATCCTCATATTGTATTTCTCTTCGTCATTTTTAATAGGCAGATATTTAATTTTTTTGCAGAACTGGCAAAACTTGCTTTCTACTGAATAAATGATGGAGCTCCAACAGTGCAAAAAAAAAAAAAAAATTCAAAAGAGTCCATGAGAGAAAATGGTTGATGAATCTTGATGGCTAGTCTCCTTTCAGAAGAAAAAATCTTTTTACTGTGCCTATTATAATATTGGTTTTTTTCTTTAATGAAGAAAAATAGGGCTTGTTTTTTACTTGTTTTGAAGGAAAAAACTAAAATGCTGAACAGAACTTTTGAGCATTGTGCAAGTATAATGACTTAATATGCAGCAAATGCACTTTATGCTGAAATCCAGAAGGGAAGAAAATCCAAACACTTCCATCAGCACAGGAGTTGGAAATGTAAATGATGAAAAGCCCTTTCCCAGTAGGCAGAAACGTAACACGTTCTCAACAATAAATTTAAAAGGAGCCTGTCTTGGGCTCCTGCGGTGACCCTGGTATCCGGTCTGTCAGAACTTACTAGCGTCCATTGGGAGATGTCAGGGAATTGTATTCAAACAGTTGCATAGTGGTCCTGCCGTTTGTGAGACCACTGCAGCACACCAGTAGTAAGAGCAGCAGAAGACGCATCCTATTCAGCAATAAAGTAGTGTATCACCTCTTAAAAGATTAAAAAAAAAAAAAAAAAAAAAAAGCTTTGGTCCAGATTTGATTCCATCTATTAGGTGTTAATTAGAGTTGGGCACCTAAATAGGATCCTATTCTATCCTGCTCAAGTCCCTTAAAATCCATAAATGCATCTGTCTTTGTCATAGGTGGTCCTCTTGGCCTTAAGACAAGTTACAAAAAGCAGTGAGCTAGGGGAGGACCTGAACCTCCTTTTGGATGACCTGAGGGATTTTAGCCAGGTGGAAGAGAAGCAGGATGGAATGGGATCACACAGTATAGGGCTCGAGTCCAGCTGGGCACCTAATACACAGGGTAGGATCTGGCCAGTTATCTGTGTAAATTGTTTAGCTGCTTTGGAAGCAGGCTCATTGGGCCATGTTCTCTACTGAGGCAAATTGATTCAACTCCGCCGAAGTCAATGGAGCTGCACCAGTTTACACCAACCAGCAGTTACTTTTCTGTATTCTGTTCTGAAATATTTGGAGTTTCAGCCTTCTGGTCACTTGCCACAAAGATGTTAGCAGATGATCATTTGAATCGAGGTGAAGCAGAGCTGGAGGAGTTTTGTCATAGAGGTGTATGGAAAGCTGTGTTTGTTTTGTGCACAGAAAGGAGGAGGAAGCCTCTCCCTTAAAATAGCAATTACCTTGCAGCACTACAGAGCCTTAGCAGTTCTCATGGCCTTAGCAGCTGCTGAAGAAAATTTTATCTAAATTAGGCCTTTGATTTTTGCAACTGTGGGGTGAAATCTTGGATTTCACTGAGACCAAGTGTTAATTCCCGAAATCTAATGTTTTATATTGTAAAGGGGTCAGCATTAATGTGGCTAATATTTACAGGTTCCCCTATCTGTAGGTCTCCAAGGTACCCATCAGACCTTAAGCCCAGTAATAACTCTGGTTTACAGATGTCATGGTCACAAATAGCATCAATAAATGGTGATTACTGAAACAAGGAGGGCTATTGAGGCTGGGTTGCTACAGTGGCTTTGGGGTGGGACAAGCACAATCCCTATTTGTTGTCTCTTTTCATGTGTTACAAGGAAGGCAGTAGAGGTTTATATGTGCTGAAATCCTGATGCTGGAGAGAAAAGGAAGACATGAATGAGAATTTCTCTGAGGGCACCAGGGGCAGAGTTGCAGAGGAAATATTACCAAGGTGTTAACAGACTGCTGTATACATCTGGGAGCTGTGGGAAGAGGCAAGAGTTCGAGGTCAAAGCCAACACCTGTGGATGGATGAAAAGAGGGACCTGGGACATCTGTATCAAAGAGGACTCTCCTATTACCCAAAAGCAACACTTCTGCCTTTGAGATGCTTAGCTGTCTGATTTTTATTCATGATACAGTCTTTGCATAACACATGCTCCAATAACAGCACCCTTTCTTCCATTAAGTGTCACTGTTTTGGCTCCCAACCACACTCATACACCCATGCACAGACACATACACAGAATATGTTTTAGCCATAATTTGATTAGAATTTACTATGAAGCACAAAGGCTCACTGGTGTTAGTCATTAGTGCTGTTTGCCTCTGATATAAAAAGAACATTACAACATTTAGTCATTGCTATGGTCTGCATGGCTAAGTTATACACCTCTCCCCAGGTCTGAAGTCCCAGAGCAGCCAAGCATTGTATTAACTTGAGCCTCTATTTGTATCCATTCTTCCTTTAATACTACACTTTTATGGGGTGCTGTGCTCCTGGATACCATCTTTCATATGGAAGGCCAGATTATGTTCCGCCTGAGGACATGTTTGGACTCTGGTGGCAGCATGCCCAGATGAGAACATCCCCAAGCAGCCCTGCACACTTGCTTCCAATCTTGTGCCAATAAGAAGAATGCCTTAATCCCTCAGTTTTGGGGCTAAAACATGGGAGGGCCTTCTTCCTCTGGAGTCTAACACCGTTAGCCATGGGTTTCTGACTGGCTACATTTTTTTCTTTAGACACAGGTAGGTATCCAAAAAGAGCATGTATAGATAGATGTGTACTTACCCAGCCAGTACATAGTTTATTATGAATGCTTAGTCTATACATGCATCCATAGGGCAGTGGGCGTAGAATGGGAAAAATGCTAGAAAGCTGCCATTTCGGCATGCAAAGGAAAGTAGAAACCCTCTGTAGAAAGTGGGTAGGGAGGTAGAAGCCAGCCCTTTATAATTAAATTTACCTTATTGATATGTCAAGCATATTGAGCTATGTTGAGTGTGGCAAATAAAGTTCTATTAGTTCCAAAGCTAAATGGTGTTGTAATGGGCTTGTAAGTCTATTTACATTAAAAAAGTGGGTTAGTAAATTAGGAAGAATGGTGCCCCGTGTTAATGTGATCTGCTGAAGCCTGGATTCTGTATAGACTTGTCTGTGCCATTAAACACTCCAGTGTGTCCCACTGATTTCAGTGAGACTGCTCACAATGTGTAAAATGAAATACTGGGCTGGTTTTCAAAGAATGGAGCCTGAAGTGATACTATTATATCCATCTACCTAGCTGGCTGCTGTTATCATGAGATCATTATCATGAGTTTCCTAGTGGGAAATCACTTGAGATCTCATGAGCAGTTTACATTACCTCTATATTAATCACACTGGTGATTAATATAGATGCTCTGGTTTGGATTAGCACCTTTAAATAAGAATGGAGCATGTGAACATTTGTCATATTTTTAGCAGCTATAACCATCTTTGATAGAACCTGACTTCCAGTGTCAACACAACTACACATTATGCAGCCTATTAATTTGTTTGGCAGTGTAGAAATATACTTTACGAGGTCACATAGATATAATTGCAGACATTTCTTTATCTAGGATAATTATATATGGTATTCAGGGCCATATGTGATTTGACATACAAATATTATGAAGTTGTTTTTCATGACTGGGTCAAACATGGCTTTATTTAATAAAAGTTTTTATGTGGGCAGGCCTACTGAGATACAAGTGCATTGTATATTTGAATTATCTGTCAGTGGCATCAAAGTTGTACTACTAGGTCAAGTGCTGGATGAGAAAAAGAGTCCAGAACAATTGCATGCTAAAATTAAATACTCCAGTGTGGCGTATTTAAAAAGTGAAAAACATTTTGGATGTCTAAGGCCAAATAATAACTTTGTCCAACTACCTAGGGTGTCTCGTTTAGATTAATTATGAATTCTGTTCATTCAAAAAAAATTGAGAGGGAAGGGCATGGGGTAAGGAGGACAGCTATTTCATAAAATATAGTTCCAGACAGTTAATTTTGAACTGATGCCTTGGAACATTGTTAAAAAGAATTTGATTTAATTGGAACTAGGTATGTCTTGTGTTGATCAGTTGCCCTAGATGGAAGCTGTGTTGAGGAAGAAAGACAAATGTAGAGGGTGAATGCATAACATAAAAATGTCACTGCCGTTGCCTCTGTGGTGCTAAAGTGCCAAGGATTCTATAGGCCTTCTCTCTTCCTCTACAACCTCTCCCAGTCTTAAATGAATAAAATTACACTGAAAAAGACCAGGCTGTTTAATTAGTTAATGTTTATAAAGCATTTTCAAGATGAAAAGAATACATAAGTGCCATGTATTATTAATTGATATGAATATTAGTTCAGAAATCAAAGAGTTGAAAGTAGTGCCATTGCTGGTGTGCGTAAATTAATATTTTTAGTTCAATGTATTAATTTGCTTTTCCAAATTTTCATTTAAAAAAACTCAGACATTTACTGTAATAAGTAGCAACATCTCCTATTGGAAGCTTGGTCAAATGGATGCACTACTACAAAAGTAGCATTTATGGTCGGAGGATGGTGTGTGTGTGTGTGTGTGTGTACATTGTGTGTGTGTGTGTGTGTGTGTACATTGTGTGTGTGTGTGTGTGTGTGTACATTATATATGTATGTGTGTGTGTGTGTACATATATATATGTGTGTGTGTGTGTGTGTGTACATATATATATATATATATGTATGTGTGTATGTGTATGTGTGTGTGTGTGTACATATATATATGTGTGTGTGTGTGTGTGTGTACATATATATATATATATATATGTATGTGTGTATGTGTATATATGTGTGTGTGTGTGTATGATCATGATCATTATGGGCATTTGTGGGATTACTAGCCATCAGTTTGGTATCTGTTTGGTATGTGGTTTACACGGGATTAGTCATGTTTTCATACCTTACAATAAGGAACAGAAGTTACAGAAATATTGGGGTATAATAGCAACAGTGGTTAATACCAATGGCCCTACTTTTATTCCAAGTATTGGTAGGAAAAATTAGAAAAAGTTCTTTTTGGTGAAGTAAGGTTTCTTCACTTGGGTACAGCACAGAAGCAGGAGGTCAGGTTAAAAATGATAGCCATCCATTTTTCTTAATACCAAATAAGAAATATAAATGAATTTCAACCGACAGAGTTTCCTTTGCAATCCTCTGTTAGGGGCATTGATTTAGGGGGATTATATTTGCCCTTCAGCAGAAGCCACAAAGCTTTGCACTCTTCATGCTGATTCATATCCATGCAGATTCAATTCTGTTCCACATAAATTATCACCGTAACACCTCAACACCTTCCAGGAGAATATTAAGCAACATGGCTAAAACTTCATGGGTGATATATTCTCTGTCTCATCCTCTCCCCAATGGAAAATTCTGTGTGCAGTGGAGTCTTCTGTTACGTTAACTGTTTGGGGTTTTAAAAATATGTTTTGTTTTATTTCTGTATTAGTGAAGACAGGTTGCAGAAATATGCCTGGTACTTGGAACAAAAGATAAAGAGATTTGTGGTGGGTCTTAGCTTGTTTGGAACTTCTTTTCTGGCTCTTGCAAAAACCCAGCCCCCTCACAGCCTAAATTCATATTAAATGTTCAGCATTTTGGTTGGATATTCCATGCTACTTTATCCCATTTGTAGCTCCTACACATTAAGGGGTCTTCATGGCAGAGCAGAATAGAATGCATAACAGAATCCAACCAGCAGTAACTGCAGTCCTAGGATATAGATCAAGCTCATAAATTCCCATGATTTCTCTCTTCATCCCATGAGCTATCTCTTTTTGGCTAGCCAGCACTATTTTCAAGCTACTACTGGCAAGAATGTAGAAACTTCCCTGCTGTCAGAAGTATGTAGCAGCTTGTGGAGATGTATGTGACATGCTTACAGGTAGCTTCAGTTTTGCAAGCCAGTCACAGCGGTAACCTGTAGCTTTTGCAGTGGTTTTGCCTGTAACATCCGCAGCTGGCCTGCCTACAGCAGCACTGAGAAGACAATGAGGAAGAGGTACGAAGGAGGAGGACTCTGACAAATTAGCTGCTTCTGAAATAATTTCCCTTTGTCTGCAGCACGTCTGGAAGTTTGCCACTCCAAATTGCTATCAGTTGCTAGCTAGCTAATTTGGCGTGGGCAAATCAAATGATCTAGTGGAGGTGTGCAAAGCTCCTAATATGGTGTGTGGGCAGTTACTGATGGATTTGCATGCAGGGAGTTCCTCAGTCACATTCAGGCAGCTAGTGGGACCTATCTGTTTATTCTTAATTGTCCCTTGCCAAGCCTCTGAATTCATATATCAAGAGGAATATATCTCCATTGTGCTAAAATGCCTGACCGACCTTCCTGCCAGGTTTAACCAACATGGATAAGAAATGATCCAGAAAAGTTTAAAATGCTAAGATTTTTCAGAACACATTCTCTGAAATGAAGCAAGTAGACCTGCTCTTATAGTCCAGGAGGGACCCTGTTTACCTGCTACTAACCTGAGCGATGAAGTCTTTCAGTGGAGAGTTAGATCATAGGAAGGAAGTGATTAACAGCTGCTGTAGGATGACAGCGGAGTGTACATTTGAGAGACTGAAGGGCAGATGGCAATCTCTCGTGAATAGGGAAGAGGCTTCTGAGTAAATACCTGCCTTGAATTATAACAACGTGCTGTCAAGGGTAGAACATCTGAAAGAGCCTCACTGAGGTTGTGAGGCAGAAGTTCTCTCCAAAATGATGATTGTTAGTGGCGTGTGATCAGAGATGCCTTGTGTCTCTGCTTTGAGGATTCAGGGCTAATTATTATTCCTAATTTAAAAAAAAAAAAGTTAAACTCAAATTCTAGCTTTATTTCAGGTCTGTGCAACATTTTACTTTGTACCCATCGACCAGCCATCCTAATGTTGGGAGTTGTCATTAATCTGTATGACAAAGGAGTGGAGAAAGTGCTTATTTAGGAAATCTGAAGGGAGCTCAGCATTTTATTTCACCAGAGTGCTCCACCTGATGTCCTGCATGACAGGAAGGGCATAGTGGCCTATTTTGGAAGGACTGAAGGCATCTCAGCCGTGAAATGTCAGAGAACTTACTGTACCCATAGGTATCCACTATGTACAAGAACACAGTTTGTAGTGAAATAATCAAAATTTTGCCATAACCGTTCAGCACATTTGGAACTAACATTTAATAGTGCCTTGCTGTCTATGCATTTTCATACCCTACAACACTATACGTTTTGTACTAGAAGAATGGCTTAAATGCTATACCTGCTACTTGAAAAAGGATCCAAGAAAATATGTTGTATGGCATACTGTACTGTGACACAATGATTTGAAATGCAGTTTGCATTCAAAACAAGTATTATATCCTAATTTACCCTGCATTCATGCTCAAATGTATGTGAATAGTTTAGTTTTTTTCCTTTTTTGAATGTGGCATACAAAGGGGAAGGGGGAATACCCAGGTGGGGAGTAGGGGTTTTGGTCATGGGGGTCAGGCAGTCAAGTCAGCAAAGAGAAAAGGATGGTAATTGTGGGGCTGTGGTTGTGACAGAATGATTTCATCCTAGCTGTTGTACAGAGCCAGGACTCCAGCAACGTTGCCATTTTGAGTGGGTAGGTTTGGGATTTCCACAGTGCAAACTAGAAGGAGGAGGTGGGGGTTTGTGGGTTTGCGAGTGACAGTCTGGCTGGAAAGAGAATTGTCAAATGCTTGCAGCAAGATTGATTTTGAATGGGTCCCCTCCAGCTCAGCCACTATTGAGGAGAGAGCAGCAGGGCTGGGCCAAGGTGGGTGGCAGTAGGTCTGGAGTTGGGGCTGGGCCAGGGTGTCTGGTGGGCAGAAGGTGCCCTTGGACCTCCTCACAGGGCCAGGTAGGAGTCTGCTACAGGGTGGTGGGCAGGACCAGGGGCTCATGAGTTGGGGCTGGGCAGTAGGGGAGGGTGTACATGGCTGACAGGGCCTCAAGGATTTCCATGGCCTGGTGCTCAGTGTTCCCCCACTCTAGGGCCTCCATGCAGGCCTAGTAGTACCACTGCACCCAATCCTGCATCTCCACCTGGCAGACATCCTTTGTCCACCAGGCCTGCTCCCATGCATCCTATGCCTGCTCCCATGCATCCCAGTCCACCACCACCACCAGCTGCTGGAGCAGCAGGTTCTGGCCCCTGGTGTGCCACTGGCACAGCCAGTGCGTCTGAACTGCTCCAGCATTAGGTGGCAGTGGCTCTGAGGTGTCATCCCCACTGGGGCTGGTGGGCTGTCCCCTGAATCCAGATGCTGGCCCTGTGGAGGCAAGACACAAAAGCCTTTTGTGAGAGTTTGCAACATTTCAGAGATACGATGTTCTGCATCAGGGGCCATGCACTGCCTGGACTCAGATTAGGGACTGGCAATTCATGGATGCCCAGGAATCATGGTAAATCAGATGAGCAGGCCTGGGCCCTGATGGTCAATGGCTGAGTCCCCCATCCCCTCTTGCTCCCTTGGGTTTGGCAGCCCACTGGGTGCTGGCTACAGGCAGCCTGCCTCCCCCACCTTTTTTCCAGGGCAGGCCACACCAGGCTGCTGGCAGTACCTGCTGCAGTGGCTCTTGGCCCAACTGCCTGCAGGCTAACTGCTCTGCTGCACTGCTATCCAGCCCACAGCGCCCATGCTTGGGGCATGTGGAGCTCTAATACAACTGGGGTGAGGGGCTGGGCATGTCCCTGCCTTCCCCACAGGGGGCCTCTCTGGGAAGGTGTCCCAGGGCCAGCCCCCGCCCCCCCCATGCCTCTGCTGCATGTGCCCCAGGCAGTGCACAATTAGCTGTTTGTGCAGGCTAAGGGGTGCCTGAGCCATTATGCCCTGCTGCTGCTGATTCTGCTTGGTGCCTCAGGCACACCTGTGCTCCTGGTTTGGGAACCTGAGCTATGGCAGTGCAGGAGGCAAGGTCAAGTGATGATGTTCTCCTCAGCAGTGAGTGGCAGGGAAGTGTAGCGCTGCCATAGGTAGCCCTCCAGGCTCCCCCACAACCTCTGCCACTGCCTGGAGGGCTACCCTTAGCAGCACTACACCTTCCTGCCCCCCAATGCTGAGGAGAATATTGCCAATGGCATGATGCCTTCCTCAATGTGTGAGGGGCCCATGCCCACCCAGGTGTGGGGACACAGGCGGTTCAATAAAGTTCTGAATGCTGTGCGTATGTGTGGGAGGGGAGATAGAAAACTGGGGCCAGGGGACTGCAGGTGGGCCAGGCAGGGAGCAGGGGCAGGGGTGGGGACTGGGAAGGGCCTCGCCCAGTGCAGGACTTACCATATCTCTGGGGCTGGTGAGGCTGTTGGCTTGGCATGGGCCTCCGCATCAGCAGTGGCAGCCAGCTGCACCTGCTGTCCACAGCCTAAGGTGCATGGCAGGCCAGCACCCAGTCAGAGCCTCCCCACCCTGCAGAGGAGCTGGAGCTGCTGATGGAGCTACTGGTGGCATGGCTGGCTGCTCCTCTGGCCAGAGTCTGGGGCTGTGCTAAGGGTGAGACTGCCGCTGGGCAGGGCTTCCCGAGCTGTCAGTGGATGCAGCACCCAAGGAGGAGGAAAGGGCAGGCTGTTGAAGGCCTGAGGTCCCCTCTTCCGGTGACGTGTAACCGGAGGTGTCAGGGTAGGGTTGAAGCTCAGGCAGGCTGCACCTGCTGGTGGCACTTGCAGGGGTGTGGCCTATCTCCTGGGGTGCCAAAATGTGGGTCAGCTGCCACATAAAGTACATGGACTTTTGGGCATGACTGGACCAACAATTGAAGTTGGTCACAGCCATCCACTGTGCCCATAAGACCTTGAACTTTAAGTGGCACTGCTGCATTCCACCTGACAGGGCCTTGTGGGCGTTTGAGCACCCACCCCACTCGAACTGCCTCTGCACATTGGCATGCCCCCAGAGCACCATGAAGTTGCATACCTCCTCCTGGGTCAAGTTGGGGGCCCTAGCAGTTGGCATGGGTGTGTGCACACTGGCGGGGCTGGAGCTTGACAGGGCAAAGGATGATGATGTGGTTGTCTTCGGCCAGCCTCGTGCAGCTGTCCATCTGTGGCTGGCCCTGGACAGCTGCCAGCAGTGCCCAGTGCAGGGGCACAGCCAGGGACTGAGAGCCGCATGGCAGAATAACTTCACTACAGCACCTGCAAGCATAGGAGATAGCTGGGGGTGAGCAGCAGCAGAGAGCAGGTGCTGGCCATGCTGCCAGAGACAGCCAGACAACAGCCATGGGGAGATATCAGGGCTGGGCAGGGGATGCAGCAAGCTGAAGCCCTTTGCAACGCTCACTTGTGGCTAAGCAGCTCTGGAGGGGGACAGACCAGGCATAGACAGTCTGTGGACTGTCCAGGGGGGCACACAGGGCCTGCTGGACTCCTGCACAGACCACCTGTCTTGTCCAGGCTCCTGTATAGTGTGTCCCAAGGCACAAAATGGCTGCTGGCTTTTATAGCCTGAAGTTAGGGGCTGCCAGGGAGCCATCTAGTCCTGGAGCAGGAGCAGTGGCCAGTCAAGAGCCTTGGGGCTGGGCTCAGGCTGGCCCCCCAGTGGCTGGACAGACCCAGCAGTAAAGTTAGCATTGGGTCATGTCTACATGTACCTTCATGCGCTTTAACTGATCACACCTTGCAGGTATCAAATTTAGGTGTGATTTAGCATTAAAATGCCCTTAATGCACATTAAATTAAGCTAATGCGCATTAATACATCTTGTGTAGACACGCCCACTATAACTTGTATTATGGAAAAGCAGCAACTGAGACTACAGGCTACTGACCACATTTAAGAAAAAGCCCTTAGTTTGGTAGGCAGTATACGGTTATGCAATTCCCAAAATAAGAGTCACAGTCCTAGACCCTCTTGGTAGCTGCATCCCCCTGAATTGTGTGCTCTTTATTATGAGTTCTGTGCAAAGAAGATTACTGGAGCAGAGGTGTGCTACACACATCTAAATGCAGGCATTTGCCTTTCACTGTATAGTGAGTGTGTGGGAAAGGATCAACTTCTTCCCTATTGAACACAAGCAGTTCCTGTGAACAGGTGGCCATTTATGTCCAGGGGCAGAAATTCCCCCTTAAATGTGTCCTGACATTCATGGGTGGAGTAAGAAGCACTGTTGCCATTTCTGCTATTCCATTTTGGTCTTTTACAAGAGGAACTTTGTTGGCTTTGGGGCTCGTAGACTTCTCTTTTTCTAACTACTTCACTTAATTTCCCTTCAGCTCCTTTTCTCAGACACTAAGCGACGAAGGCCTGTTTTTCCCCCCTTTTATTCTATAGATTTTCCCTCCTACTTTCATCCTCGTAGTGTCACACCCGCCTTTCTTCACAGAGATAAAAGCCTTTGTGAGCTAATTTATTTTAACTTGCGTAGAAGTCTTTCAGCTGCAGAGACTTCTGTGCTTAATTTTTATTCAATATTTTATTTTGCCATTTTTTTCCTTTCGTTCTTTCTTTTCTTTTGTAACAGCTAGAGTGGGATGGGTACCTCAAACTTACCATGAATATTCATTAGGCTAATATCCAAATACATTTAGCTCTATCATGTTTGCTTTCCAGGTATTGTAAAAAACAAGTTTACTAGCAGGTACTTTGAAGAAGCCTGCATGTTTTAAAGAGACTATTAATAGGATTTGCAATAGGAACTTGATTCTGAAATTATATTTATCCAACTGGTAAACAAAAACCATTCTGTGTGACCTACATGTTTAGTCAGAACTAACCAACCTGGCTCAAATTTTGAATATCAAAGACTTGCAATGAACTGTTCATAATTATCTGCCGCCCAAGAATTATTAGTGCTAAGTATTTGCTGATGAATTTTTGCATAGAAAATTAATCTGAGAAGAGCATAAGCTGCTTGTGGACAAATTGAAGAAAAAAAAAAGCAGCTAATTAATCAAATGAATTATTTGCTAGCAATCAGCCTATCAGCTTGCGTAACAAATTCCAGGCTGCTCCTTCCTATCACAAATGAAAAACTGGAGGATGTAGTGCATAAACTGCTTGTTGTCTTCTCATTCATCAGTGGTAGTCTGGATGTGGCAGAACAGAGCTTGGTGTAGACTATGTTATCTTGCTGAGAAGCAGAATAAATTAGTCCATGCAGAGCTCCATGCCATCTTGGGTAGGCGACTTCTGGTATCTAAGCCAGCTTGCATTTCTCAGTGCTACGCTCACTGAGACCGTAAAGTGATAAAGGCCAGGCTGACACCAGTTGATGTTAGTAGATAGTTATAAAACCCTCATCTGTGCATATAGGTATGGGCATCAGGTAATATGGGTCATAGTCTCAGAAAATGCTTATCTGATCAAACATAAATGGAATCAGGCAGTGAGTTCTCCATGGCTAGGGACAGACATTACACACAAACTGATTTAAGTGAAATCGGAAACTGGTTTAAACCTGTAACAGAACATAAGTTCAGTGCACATAAACCAGTTTCAAAATGGCTGAAACCAGTTTGAGATAAACCTGGTTGAAGGTAGTATCAGACTGATTGAGCTCAAACCGGTTTATGCAACTTCTGTCCCAGATCCCTTCCTGGTTTAAGTTAAACCAAAGCACCCCAGCATCCCAGCATGCCCTCTGGGCTGGGCTGTACTCTCTGCTCCAGTGGAACAGGGCTGGCCATGCCCCTCTGCTCCCTAGCTGGAGCAGGGACAGGTTGGGCAGGGGCTTGGCCAGACGCTGGCCTTGGAAGGGAGCAGGGAAGAGGTTTATTTCCTCCCTCCCTTTGTCCCACCAGCACCAACCTGCATTTCTCCACTGGCTGCTCCAGGGGCAGGGGCATGGCCAGGCCTGGGCAGTAGGCTGTACTGAACTGGTCAGGGAAAGGTTTTATTCCCCCCACCCTGTCCCACCAGCATGGACTAGAGCCAGAGTCCCCCAGGCACTCCCCCTGTCCTGCAGCAGCAGTGGGGTTATGACCAGATGCTGGCTGGCATGGCCTCTGAGGCAGAGGAGATAGGGAGGAGGGTAATTGCTCCCTCCACCCCCGGGGGACGGCAGCAGAGTCTTCCCACCCCAACTGCTACTTCTGATCACTCAGTGCATAGGGCAAGCAGTGCAGTAAGCCCTATCCTGCCCCCCCAACCAGATGCAAGCAGCTGCAGCTCATGTCATGGTCACTCCCCCCTCACTGCTTCAGCGGCCAGGTGGGGGTGGGGCCAACACCGGCTGGCAGAGCCCCTTAAATGAGGGGGCTGGAAGGGGGATTATTCCCCCCTCCCTCCGGCAGCTGACAGAGGGGGCAGGAGGGGGTTTATCCCAGTGCTTGCCCCACACAGGGAGCAGTCAGGGTGGGCAGACTCTGCTGCAGCTCCCTGGAGAGAGAGGGGGGAATAACCCCCCTTCCTGCCCTCCCGTCTCAGGGGCCATGCCAGCCGGCATCTGGCCCTGCCCCCCACCTGGCTGCTGGAGTGGCAAGAGGAGAGTGACCGTGATGAGAGCAGCAGCCTGGTCACAGTGTCCCAGAGTGCAAGCCACTTTTTGGTGGGGGTCTGTGTTGCAGGGTGGGCAAAGCTGCCATAGACTGCATGGGGCAAGCGGTGGCAACAGCGCTGGGGAGGGCTATGGCCCCCTCTGAGCCCTGGTGCTGCCATTCGCCTCATGTAGTCTGTGGCATCTCTGACCACTGCTTACAGCCTCCTGCCAGAAAGAGCCTCATGCATTTCCTCAGTCCAGAGGGAATGTCTGTACACTTGCAAATTGGTTCAACCTAGCCAGGTTAGATTAACCTGCAAAGATTGAATCAATTCAGGCTCCGGCTTTTTGGATGTCTGTTCCTAGCCCCCTGAGTCTAAAATATGAACCTAACAACAGGGAAAAGAGAGAGAGAAAGAGTGGGAGGGGAAGCTTTTTGGGAGCTTGAGAAACCATACCACTGTGATCTTTATTTTATTGCTATAGGCTGATTCTGAGGTACAGAAATTGTTTCTTTTCACCCTGACTGATGCAAACCTTACTTTTATGTTTGGACTCTGTCAGAGGGAGGCCTTAAAATTTGCTAGGGCTACACTGAGTGTATGGATTCCTTTTACCCAATCCACATAGGAATGCAATGACTGGCTCATTGCAAGTCAATATATCTTGAGGTTTTTTTTAAGGTACATTTATTTTGTTCACCTGTGCTGAGCATTTTCTTTATCTAGCTTCTGCTTCCACTCATGCTCTTGATTGACTTAAGCCACTGATAATTCTATTGATTTGAAAAGTGAAGCATAGGGCCATAGTGAAGAAAATTATTCTCAGAATAATGCTGGAAATTGGACTGAACCTATTTATAGTTTGTACATTAATATTTGATATTCCTTTTTAGCTTGAAGATTTTTTTCTCTCTATTTTTATTTATACATTGGTTTGCATAGCATCTATTGCAATGGTAGTTAAGTGCTTTCCATTAAGTATATGGCTTTTTCTTAGAACCATCAAATGTGGCCTCAGTGAGCTACCAGGAATCCACCCATTGGAGAATGGCCTCACCTTAAACAATCTGGGCTAAGTTCTCACATGCACTACAGCAGTGGTTCCCAAAGTTTTTATGCCATGGCCCAGAAGTGGCTGCATCCTGGCAAACTGCAGCCCAGGAGTCACAGCTGACCATGCCCAGAATTTCTGGGTGACAGACAGGTAAGGATACCCCCACCCCCAGGTCGGGGGCTTGGCCAAACCCAGTGCTGCTGCAGGCCTTGCAGAAGGAGCTGTAGCCTCTCTGCCTAGCTCTGGGGGGGGGGGGGGGCATGGTTTGCTGGTCCACAGCCACTTCCAGTCCAGCAGCCGACTGTGCTGCGGACCAGCAGCCAATTTGCCATGGACTAGCACCAGGACGCAGCCCAAGGATTGAGAACCCCTGCACTACAGGATAGCAGGTGTGGCCAACTGGGGGAAAAGTTACACATGGCACTTAGATTATACTAGTCTGTTACACTTAGCCCATACTAAATCTGTGGCATGTTAAGTGGTGTTGAAGACTGAGGATGCTGTGAGGAGTTGCACATTACAGGTTAATACTCTTTCTTGCTTGTTGGTGAGCAAGGGCATGGCTAGGAGCCAGGATACCGGGGCTCAGTCTCCATTGTCTGAGGATGGGGTACTGGAAGTGGTGCATCCTGGGATGCTGGAGGACTGCAAATTGCTTATTGTATTTCTGTGGAGTAGACAGAAGTTACCCTAACACAAGCTAGGTAGCATGACCCAGTTAACCCTCAGCCACAGTGGTGTAACTTTGAGATGCTCAGAGGGTGCTTGGCACATGTGGACACTTGCATTTTAAGTGGTCTTAGTATGGTCTCAGTGTGATGTGTAACTTCACCTGGGTATGATGCTGACACAGCGGCTCTACAGCATGGCTTCCCAAGGTCTTGAGGCATAGGGTGCCTATACATGTGCAGGGAGGCTGCTTTGACATTCTGTAATTACAGCATGTCGGAGCAGACTCGATTAATCAAGTCTGCTAGAAAGTGGTAATTACTTTGCTCCAGCAGACACCAGCATCACGTGCATCAGTGTCCCCACACTGAAAAATAGTGGTGGGGGGTTCTTTAACTAAATCTCATGAAACTAGCTTTAGTTGAAGCCTCCTCACTGCCATTTTTCAGTGTGGGGATGCTGATGCACATGACGGTCCAGGTGCTTTAATTATAGCAGCTCTTGGAGCTGTTCTAATTAAAGAGCCATTCCCACTGACCCCCTCCCAGACCACATGTATAAATGCCCAAAGTGGATGAAAGGGGTGGTGGCCAGAATGATGCTTTATTCTCGCTATTCCTACCAACCAGAACTGACTTTTAGGCTGTTTTTATGTTTGAAACCATCCCCACCCCACATTCAGGGAATTACAAGGCAATGTAAAGTCATCTTTGCTTTTCTTTTGGTCTTGTGGTGGGCATATGTTGGAGAGACATGGTGTCTGACTCTGGTGGACTGTCAAGGGAATGAACTGCAAAAGGCCCTCACTTTCTGGCTGTCATGCACAAACAGAATACATGGACAGACAGTAGGAATGTCCTGAGCTATCAGTTTAGAACAAGAGGAGCTCCAACCTGAGAGCTCCAAACTGAGACAGTATGATCTAGTAAGAAATTAGGAGCCCTGACCTCTAACTTTGTGACATCAAGCATATCCCCTAGTTCCCTGTATTTAGCCCTGCTTTGTTATCTAAGCTTTGGGATAAGGTGAACATTCATGTTCTAAAGCAATTGATGTTTCCAGTTACTTACCATGAGCAACACTAAATAGAGCCCATGACAGCAATCTTGTTAGAAACAGGATGAACAAGAGTAATATTGTTAGACAGCACTGAAAAAAAGTGCTGCGCATACTTAAATTTCAGACAGTATGCACATTATTTTAAAAACCCACCCAATTACAGAAAGGATGATTACATGAAAAATTATTCAGCACTGAGATGAATGATCAGCTTTTAGCATGCTCAATAAAAAGTCGACTGTTGCAAAATATAAAGTAAACTGCTTTGGAAAGATACTGCAGATTCTAGATTAGGATACTTCCTATGTAAATATAACCTGAGGACAGACCGGTTTCTATACTTTGGATATGTTCACTGGGACAGTGTTTGACTGGGGGAGATGGAGCATTCCTAACTGCCAGAAAGAGATTGCTTGCTTTTTTTTTTTTTGGTGGGGTGGGGGGAATAAGAGGCTGAAAGAGCTGCTGGATGAATATTCTTATGTTTCATGGAGAGTACCTGGGTTCTCAATTTAGTGACTTGGCATACTTTTATTCAAATCCATTCATGGGTGCCCATTAAAAATGTTGTCTTTCAAACATGCATTCCTCATGGCTATCAGTTTTCAATGGGTCAATGAATTTTAAGCTTTGGCAGCTGATCACAGAGTTATCTGGTTTCAGACTTTCCAGTATACAGATCCTGTTCCTTTCTGGGCCTTTCTCCTCACCTCCTTATCTATGTATCTTAGCTATTTCCTCTCAAGGTTCAGGTATTTCAGGTCACTGAAATATCAAGAGGTGACTCAGCTTCTGTATTACCAGTACCAAATAATTCCTTAAAACCTCCATTCTTTTTTTATAGCTGTTAAAGATAAATATATGAGCAATATATTAGGTAGTGCATGTATACCTAACACAGGTTTTATTAGCTTTCTCTAGCCACGTCTAGTGTGCAGTAACTTGTTACTACTGCGCAGTAACATCAGGGGGCACGAACTGTGATGCAATACTAGTGCACAGTAGTTGTGAGCTACTACACAGTCAGCATCACCATAAAGCCATGCGGAGAAGCTACTGTGTAGTAACACCGATTACTGAGCAGTTATTTAGTACTTGGGTATGCAATGACTGGACAGTAACAACTGCACAATCAGTGTCTCATATAGACACAACCTCTGTGTACATATAGAGGTCCTTTCTTATTTTCTTGTTGTAAAACTAGGGGAACTTTGGCTTTGTGTGCAGTTGGTATTTGTTTAGTGCCCTTAAATGGGGTTTATTGAGCTGTTTCTTCCTATTATCCTGTTATCAGCAGGGATCTAGGTTTTCTGTTTCCCATGGAAAAACAGAGTAAACCACAGATTTTACCTTTTACTGGAGGCAAATGCTGATTTCTCATTTTACCAGAGAAACTTGCTGATTTTGCTGTTTTGCAGTGAGCTCCATGCAGGCTGGCAGAGATCCAGCCTGCAGGGGGCTGGGAGGGAGTGGGAGGAGGGCGGTCAGGCAGGGGTACCATGTGTATGTATATACACATGGACACCAGGCTGCCTGGATAGCAGATCCCATAGGTAAATTGGGGGGGAGGGGGATTGAGGCCTCCATAGGGAGTGAGTTCAGTAGGGCTGGGGATGCTGCCCAGCTGGGCAGTGCCTGGGGCTCGGAGCCATGATGTGCAGCCACAGGGCCCCGTTGGGGAGCAGGATGGGAGGGGCAGGGCTGGCTCACTACCACTGCGCATACTCCTGGGTGGGGAAGGGAGGGCCTCCCAGATCTGTGTATGGAGTAGGGGCTGCATGCTGCCTTCATCAGGCTCCTGCTCCCTGCCCTACTGCCCTCCCTCTGCCTCTGCAGGCCGGTGTGTGAGACTCAGCACTGCAGGGAACAGCAGGGCTGTGCAGAAAGCTGCCTGCTGCTGTGAGCTTAGCACTGCCCACATCCCCTGTGTGCAAACCCTTGTTGCTGCTCCCGCTGCAGCCACGCAGGCAGGGGACACCTCACCAGGGCCGCACGGAGCTTGCAGCAGCAGGTAGCTTCCTGCATGGCTCTGCTGTTCTTTGCAGCGTGGAGTCATGCACACCAGGCTGTGGAGGCCCCTGGGGGAGGCCAGGAGGGCAGGAGCCCACAGCAGGTAGCGTGCAGCCCCTGTCCTGTGCACAAATGTGGGGGGCATGGTTCCCCCTGCCCCACAGGAATGCATACCATGGCAGGGAAAAGCCCCCTCCTTCTCCCCTGAGCCTGCACTGGGCAGGCAGCAGGGTGGGGAGCCAGGCTCTGCTCTGCTGCAGCAGCTGCTACCTCCTGCCATGGGCAGGGATAAGTGAGGTGTGTAGCAACCAATTCTGGGTCTGGATTTTTCACACCCAGTCCCTCTTTGTCCATCCTTCATTCTTTTTCATGTGTTTGAATGCAGCAGTTCTATCTGCTGACATTTTTAGGGCTGAAGTCTTCTTTTTCAGGTATTACTCAGCTCTAGTGTCCCACTGGGACAGAGATTTCCCTAAGACAGTGGGAAAGAAGAGTAGATTGTTCCTCTTATGGCTCTCTCTTTTCCTAACCTTCACCTTAGGCCCATTCTGTGTGGAGTATCTCTCCTTATGCTGAATGCTGGGTAGAACAGGCACCAGAAAAACCCTGGAAATCAGAGGGAAAAACCCTGGAAGGGAACAAGCCATATGGAAAAATCCATCTCATTTACATTCAGAAGGGAAGTCCCAAAGCAGAGTTCTTATGAAAACAGAACATCCATTTTCTTCTTTGCTGCTCAGCTGGGGATAACCTTGACCCTGGATCAGTTGAGTCTTTGACTTCTTTGCTTTCCCTGTTTGGGAAGGTTCTTTAACTTCTCCTGAAAGAAACTTCTGAGGAAACGTGGCTCCTTTTGAGGTGTTCCTAGGCTGTTTCATAATTTCCACTTCTCTATCTCTCTAGGCAATGATCTACTTTCTCTCAGTTCCTTTTGCACAGGGACTCTGTTGTGGAAGAACCAGTTTCTTGTCTTGTACATTCCTTCTCCTTTTAAAAATCTCAAGTGATGTTCTGCAAAGACTTGCTTAGTTTCCCATCTCACTATCATGATTGTTTCTCCTCTAGGGTACAGATCTCATGAGGAGTAAATTGGTTTCTCCGTGTTCTTTTCCTCCAGGGGGTCTCTAATTAAATCAGTTCTTTATTTTGCATCCCTCCATCCTTTAAGGCTTTTTGCATCACCATCATCATTTTAGGACCGGGAGAACTTGCAGAGGAGAGAACCTCGCTGCCTATCTTAGCCTTGCAATTGAACAAACATAAATCTTATTTGTTTCATTTCTAGGGTCTCCTTGTAGTTTTCTGCTCTCTGTTTTTATGTGGTTTCTATTCTCAGCGATTCATTTTGTTGAGAAATCCATCATATGCTTTAAGTGATGTTGGAAGAGTATTGCTTATTGCTAAAAGCATTAGTAGCCATCTTTACCATTCCTCTAAAAATGCTACCTGAAAATAGAATATACTGCTGGTAGGTGAAAGAGTTATTTGGGCTTTGTGTTTATTTAAAAAAAAAAAAAATCAGTTTCAGAAGTTGACTGTTTCAGATGTAGGACCATTGGCTCCTTTTGATGCGCATCTTTGCTCAGCAGTCTTTCAGCCATCTGCTGGGTGTCAACAGTGTAACTGAAGCCCACCCTCTGCCGTTTCCATCCCTGGGACCATGTATACAATGGCTAGAGCTGTGTCCTACAATTCTCTTTTTAAATGTGCCTTCTCTCTCCATCTCATGAGTCCCCCTCCTCAGGCAATCCTTCTAAAGCATGAAAATAAAGATGGGCTTCTCTGTGGCCATAGGGAACAGGACCAAGAGCAATGGACTCAAACTGCAGCAGAGGAAATTGAGGTTGCAGATTAGGAGGAACTATCTGACTGTCAGTTTTATGTTTGCTCAGTTACAAGACTCGGATAGGCAGAGAGGTTTTTTCCCAGTCCTAAGACAATGGTGCTGATGCAAAAAGCTGTAAAGGTCAAGCACTAGAACAGGCTAGCTAGAGAAGTAGTATCTCCATCCTTGGAAATTTTCAAAAGCAGGTTGGGCAGACAGCTGGGGTAGGAGTAGTTGGAACTTTCCAGGCCTATTTTTCCAGCCTATCATACAGGAAGCTTTTTTCAATGGTTCCCCAGCCTTTCTGACCACTTTCAAGTGTCCTTCTCTACAGCTTGGTCCTAGTGGCAGCATACTGGCCAGCTGCTTCACTAGCAGCTTCTGGGGTTGAGTCATTGGAACCAACCCATCTGTTCCCCTAACTGGACAGCACCCAACTGGATGGCTTTCTCCTTATCAGTCCAGTATCTACAAGGTGTTGCAGGAAAGGGTTGGGTGACTCTAGGCCTGTTAGTCATTAAGGAACAGCTACTCTCTGATGTGTCTTAAAATGATTTAATATTTCTTCTAAAAACTTTTGCAAATGTTTGTCTGTGCCCGCCTTACTTCTGGTACCCATTCATGTGCTGCCTTGGCGTGAGCACCTGGTGATGGGTGCAAGGAGGTTTTGTGCAACCTCTGACAGGGACCCCGATCACCCCATGGTGGACCCCAGAACTCGCCTGCCATGACTTTGGGTGTTTCCTCAGTGGTAGGGGCCCCTCGTTGGCAGTCCCTCGTGGTTGGTTGTTCCTCCCAATGGGTATTCGTTGGGCTTTACCTCCCCTACACCCCTTCCATGCACCAGCCTCCTGCGGGCCACCTGATCTTGAGGTGGCTAGCCCATTGTCATGTTGACTCTTACCCGCTGCACATTCCCCGCTACCGTGCCATCTTCTCCTTCTCCCAAGGGACTATGAGTCTGTTGGATCTTTTCCTCTCCTGAGGGTCACTCTTGCTTCCTGCCAGATGTCTGCTGCTTCTTGTGAGTGGTCCTTGATGTCTGGCTGCTGTCCAGACCCCACAATGCAGAGTCATTGACCAAATAAGAAGTATAAAGAAAGACAAAATCCAAAGACAACCAAGGAGTAGGCACAGGTTAGTATAAAACGAAAGGGGAGAATCACACAGGAAAGAAAAAGAAGAAAATGCAGGTACGGGACAATAACTAAAGATCATGCTGGACTGCCTTACTACCTGGCTCTACCCTAGAGCTTGTGCCTATCTGCATCCCCTGATGCTGTACTGCTCTCTGTCCTGCTTGAGGGCTTCCTGTACTTCTGCCTTGAAGTTGATTGTCCTCTCTGACCCGGTCCGTTTGTGCCTGGGGTGTGGAGTACTCGCCAATCCCAAATTCTTCTCCCCGTTCTTCCTGGAATGGGGTTTCTTCCCACATGCCAGTGCTGCCCGTGACCAGCGTGGGGTTCTTTCGCAGCCGTTGCTGCCCAGGCATCCCTGCCCAACTGGTCTTTTCCTTGCAGTGCTGGTGCTGACCACCACTGGTATGGAAAGCATCCGCAGCCCCTGCTGCCTCTCCCGCTCTTCCCAGTTCCCAGCTGGTGCCAGCTTTTATCCCGGCTGGCTGGTGATCATCTGTGACGCCACCTGCCGGCCCCAGCTGTATATAGGTGCGGCTGACAAACCACGCAGTTTTCTCTTGTTGGCGTCCCTCCTCTGGATTCCGGAGTCCTAAAGTGGGTAAGTAATCTTTATTTTCAGAGTTTCTTCTTTGGGGTTGTGTGCCCCCCGCGCTTATGCCCCGGGACAGTGTCTTTTAAAATAAAGATACTGCATCAATTGTTTCTTAATTTTATGAAATGCTGCTAGACGGTCATGAATTTTAAGTAATGCCTATTTTTGAAAGGTAGCAATTATTATGCTGTGGTTTGATTATTGTTAGTTTCTACAGTGGAATAGTGTTTTGCCTTAGTATTTCTATTTGAAGTACATAAAATATACCAGTTTTGTGTGTGCTTTATAAAGCAGAGAAAGTTGGGAAAATAAATGAGGGGAATACCAATTATTCTAGTTATAAAAAATTATTTTGTAGGTAAACAACATAGAACCACATTTCTCCATTTAAGGTTTAATTCCATTTACTGAAATGAACAGATGAAACATGTTCATATGTCCATATGGGATGATATATTGGAATTATTGTTGAAAGTGTATATCCTAACTATACATTAAATATGTTGGGTTGAATTCCTATTCTCTAGAGATTTAATTAGGTGCTTCACTATATACCATAGGTATCCCAATAGTGAGGATATTTATGGTACGTGAATTTAAGCATGTTGCTTATTTTAAATAAAATGTAGTGTTTTCACAAACCAGATCTATTAGGCTGAGGTAGAGATGCCATGATTTTCAGTTCCAGGTGCATTGCTGTGTCCTCTGGAGAGCTGTAGTTCATTCAGCCTGTGCAAAGATCTGCCAAGCTGGGCATCAGACAAGGTAATTTTTGTAGGGGTTAAATCTCAGAAGGGCCTTGAATCTTAGTGTCAGCCCAAGGCAGCTGAGCTGTAAAGAGAGGCCTTGGAGTAGGAATAATGGAACTGGGTTGTGGTCCCCTCTAGGATCTCAGGAATCAGTGGCCAATACCAGCTGCTGCAAGGAAAGCTGCAAGAATGGTTTTATGGATATTATAGAATTACGTGGTAGCTCCCATGAAGGTAGAAGTGGGGCTGCCTGGAAATGGTGGAGGCATAAGACGTATACTGTTTGGTTCTTTATTTATGTTGCTTGCTTGGAACTTGCAGAGTATTGAGCTGCATGAAGGAAATATGTTTATACCTTATTAAATAAACCAGAAATACTTAACCTGAGCCTCCCAAAAATTTTACGTTCAGCTCTTCAGACCCTGACTGTGACACATTTGGGGATTTTTTGTGGCTGCAATAAACTTGACTGTGACACATTTGGGGTTTTTTTGTGGCTGCAATAAACTGGGTAAACTAAGTCAGAAATGTCCTTAGGAGTAGGAAATAGTTGAAATAATAATAGTATGTATTCAGTTATCTTATACTCCCAGACGTGAAACATGATCTAACTTCTACAATATAATGTGTGTTGGAAGGAAAAGAATGGATTATTTTTATACAGTGATTGGATTGTAAATTAACTCTAACAATTTCAGAAAAAAAGAATGGGGCATCACTGTAGAAAGTTCAGTGAAAACATCTGTTCAACATAGAGGCAAAGGAGCAAACCAGAAATTAGACTGCTTTAAGGGTGTGTCTACACGTTCCTTAATGTGCCTTTGCTACTGTGCATTAAGTTTAGTACCTCTAATATGAGGTACTACATAAAAGCACGTTAGGCTACCCTAATACGCAAAAGTGAACGAAACAAAAGTGAATGCCTTTTTAGTAATGTTTGATGTGCAGTAGACTAATTCCACTGCACATTAGTGTATTAGCACTCTTTTTACTGTGACACTTTAATGTGCAGTAGAATAGGCTACTGTGCATTAAAGTGCACGTGTATATGTTCCCTAAATGAGGGAGAGTAGTACCAAAAATTGTAGTATAATGCCATTACATAAAATTGATGGTAAAGCTTTTCTTGACTGTTTTGTTCAGTTTTGATCCTCCCTCTGAGAACAATCCAGCAGAAATAGCAGAAGATAGGTGATAAAATTGAGGCATAAAATATGTACTGTGGGTAAGACTAAGATGGTAAGCTTGCTCTCAGAAAGGAATAATGCACAGCCGGTCAGCTCGCATGACGAAAGGTGATTGCTCATATTGGGCTTCACTAACATTTCTCCAGTAAGCTGCTCCCCTCTGAGCCTGCCAGGGAAAGGTTTAAAAAAAAATAGTAAACACTACTTATATAATAGCTTTCATCAACAAAAATGTTTAGATGGCGCCCACTGACTTTTCCTTACTCACTGTATTAAAGGCAAATGGAATTGTTGAAAGTAAAAATTATTTCTGGCAGAGTATAAATGTCTATAGCAAATGCAGAGCGTCTTGGATTGCAAGTTACAGTAAGAATAGCCAATGACTTTTTAATGGTGACCATAGGAAATAGTTGTTATAATTGTGTGGTATTGCCCTGGACTTTGAGACAGACCTCCAGCACAGAGAGCAGAATTCTTTGGATAGATATGTGTTTGGAGACATGGCTGCTGCTGCTGCTTTCTGCCTCTTGGGTTCTTCAATAAACAAAATGCAGCAAAAGAGCAAGGCCCAAATCCAGCCACAGCTAAGGACAGATGGGCCTCTCAGTCCCTGTGCAAGCAGCCTAACCACCAGGCAAAGGCCATCCAACTTGTAAGCAGCCAGGGCTGCACTAGCATGGGTCACATGCGCAGGAGGGCTACATCAGGGCAAGCAAGGGCTCCTGGGCCTTTCCCCCTTTCCTCCTTGCTTCACTGCCCATGGGGGTAGCCTGCACGCTCACACATGCCACTAACCATATGTGTAGCACAGTGGAGGTGACCACTGCATCACGTGTACACATGGCAGTGCCCCTTTCTCTGCATTGCTTGCATAGGCAGCCCCCAACTTAGTTCACTTGCCACACTGTGAGCTCCCCTGGCACTGTGGGCTGTATTGTCCTGTCCCCTGGGGCAGGAGCAGGAAAGGAAAGGTAAGGGAGAGAGCCAGAACCTAGAAATGCCAGGGTTGGAGCCAGAGAGCTTGGTGGGTGGTGACCAGGTAGGACAGCCCTGCACTAGGCTACTGGCTAAAAGGTGGGTGGCCCTCCTTCCCTCAGTCATGTTTTGTGGCTTAAACAGTTACATGCCTTCCTGGAGCGGGGTAGGATCGAAAATGTGGTAAATGGCCAGAAATGTCATATGTGCATCTTACTTCCCTAAAAGGGAGTTGGATTTGGGCCCGATAGTCTAGTCAGAATAAATATGAAAAACAGAAGTTTGTGAAAATCGATAAGACTTTGGACATTCCCACCATTGTAGAAAGGGTCTTGAGAACTGTTGGTATACTTCCTTATCTTCCATACATTTGGTGACTGTACCTACAATGTAATGACTTGAATGGGTAAGGCAAGCATTGATACTCAGAAGCTTATCCCAGTATAGAAATCTGACACCAGTAGCATCTGCATTAAGCTGTGGACCTCCGGTAGCAACACATTAACACACTCCTGTACGGGCCAGAGCCGTAGAACTGCCATGAGACTACCCTGTGGAAGTTGAAAGGCTTTCAGTGTGGATACAAGCACTGGATATTCAGAATAAAATAGGCAGAATAAAGTTTGCTGAGATCTTGGAGCAGGTAAAACAACCCTCCACTATACAAATAGTCTAGATAAGAAGCTGGACTTTCTCTGTCCATGTTTTAAGAACGGCAGACAATAAGTTTCCTGAACAAGCCCTATTTTGGTGACCCCAAAGCAAAAGAAAGAGAGGCTGAGCCAGGGCAACACGTGGTAGCACAGTAACTGGAACTGCAGCTTTCCAGATCAACAACTAAAACAAGTTTAAAGGAATCAGACTGGGATAGGACTAGCTGGAGGTGACTCCCCTCTGCTTTATGAACCTTGCAAGAGAAGTAGAATTGGGTTGGATTATAATTCACACACAGAAACTGTGTAACAATGATTTAAGTCATTTTCCTCAAAGCTAGGAAATGAAAAGTATATTGTGAAATTGTTTGCTGCAGATCTCTCTTCTTTTTTTTTTTGTCTCAGGTGTTTCATGGATCTCATAATGAGATAACTGTCCATGGCTTCACTGTGCAGTATAGTACGGAGGCACAACATGGAGCATATGGGAATTTCAGTTTTCATTCTGATTTTAAACATTAGCACTGAATTATTTATTAATTTTGTGACTGAATGTTCCGAGATGACTGTTGGTGTTCAAGAGTCACAATAATTAAAATAAGTTGTCATAGACACATCTGTTAAGTACGCTTGCAGAATATTACTGCAGATTTTAAAGTTACACTTCACTTGGACTTGAAATTATTCAGCTATGGAAAAGTTCATGGTTAAGTTAGCTTTCGTTGAGTATGTGGTCCTCGAATATAGAAATATTTGGCAAGGTATGGGAATTCATTAGTCAGATGGTAGAGAGGAAATTCATCAAGAGGGTAATGAAGAATTTTTTAAAGTTTGGATTTTAGCAAATAGCTAACATTTCTAGTCATTGCTTAGTTAATTTTGAATTTTAGCCACTTTAGTCACAGCTGAAGAATTTTTATATCTCTAAAAAAGCTGGTATCAAATTCCTTTATTTATGGGGGGGGGGGGGAAACAGAGCAAGAACATAAGAATGCAGATTACAAAGTAACGGTTTTCACTAGAAGCTAAGGAATTTCAGCTAAATCCAATATGTTCCAGCCTTGTTCTGCTATCAATATGTTCTGCTATCTGGATGGGGAAGAGGAACCATAGTTTTTTGAGGCCTGACAGAACCAGGATGACCTCTTGTGTACACAGGCCTGGGAAGTTCACCCAAGTGCTTCTTACCCTCAGCCAAGTACTTTGTGGTTGAATGAGACAGTATTCCATGTTGACTTAAGCACTGTTGGCATTTGGTGTCAGCCTGTTAAATGCAGCCATAAGAGGGTGTCTGTACCAGTTTTTGTTTTATGAAGAAAGAAGTAGTGATTGCATTGAGTGGACAAACATTCACAGACCGAGTCTGACCATCTGATGTGTAGCATGCTGATGCATGTCTGCACATTGAACTCTGAGGGCAGAAGTCTTCCTAAGTGGAGGTCAGATGGCAGTCTTTTAGCTCAGATTTTCAGGAGCGTTATAGACAACAACATTAATTAACAAGTATACTTCAAAACCTTAATTTGGGGGAACCTATTTTTATCTTTAGAAGGAGCATGTGTGCATCTGTGTTTTCACACAACCTCCATGAACCATTTAATTGATTCATGGCGCCCTACTCCATCATGAGCTTCTGTAGAAGGTCCAAAGGGACAGAAGAGGTAGGAAGATTAATTCTGCTCTCTTTTTGATTTGGAAGAGGAAAAAAAGAGAGACTTCCCATTATGTGTGTGGTGTGAATGTGTGTGCGTGTGTGTATGTATATATATATATAATATAACGTGTGTGTGTGTATGTATGTAATGAAATATATATATAATTCAAATGAACCAGATTCAGAGTCATTAGCTGTATTGTGTCTCCTCCAGCTGACAGCAAAACTAACATAAATTTACTCTTCTGCTTTCTAGACATGAGTCATCTTTCACAACAGATCCTCCTATCCTCTGCCCCTATGAAAGAAGGGAAATCTTTTTATAGTTCAAATGGGCTTGGCTTGCCGAGTCACTAACAAATAATTCAGTGGCCTTTCCTCAGTTCTTCTAGAGAAGCATATGTGGGATGAGATCCTGCCTACCAACTCTTTTGATGTTCCTCTACTTAGAACTTACACAATTTAGCTATCAACTAGGTTTTGATAAAACCCCCTGGGAGAGGAAATAGACTTTACGAACCACCACCAAACAGCCTATATACAGATGTCATAGAAAAGTAGGGTGTATGAGAATTGCCTTGTGCAAACATCAGTGATTCATCGTGTGTGGATTAGATTTCAACTAGATTTGAACAGGAAGTTACTTGGAGTAGTTCAAGAAACATTCTGAAAGAGAAATACCTGTTTATCTGATAATTATGTGATGTTCAGATAAATCATGTCCAATATGCCTATCCCTTTGATTGGATAATCACAATACACAAGTATCTATTAGTAGTAAGGCCTTTATTACCATGCTGGATACAGTGTGAATCAGGTTTGAGAGCAATGAATAATAAAAAGTGGAGGATAGTAAAAGCTAGTTTCAAATGATAGAAAGCCATATACTTGTGCAGAACTATACAATGATAAACTGTCTTCCATGAGAAGACATTTGAAAATCATATACCTTCAGGTTTATCCAAATAAACCTGCAGAATAGTAATATTTTCATTTTAAAACCATTCTTTTTAAGTATCCATGACAGTTGTTTTGAACATATCTTCCTTGAATTAATGCTGCTTTTCTCCCTTGAACCTAAATGGAGCTAGAATTTCACCCAACATATGCTATATTTTATTTTTCATGTGGCAAATAGTGTACCAGGCTCTGACCTCTTACACTGCTGGTGAGCTGTAGTTACCCCAGAGAAGTCAGAACATTTAGTCGCTTTGTGTCTGATAATACATTCTGGCTGTGTACCTGTACTGCTAGGAGGGCTGGGCTTTTTTGCTAATGTTTGAAATGGGCATGTTGGTCTTTTTTGGTTTTTGGTTTGTTTGTTTTGGGTTTTATTTGGTCAGAGGGAATATTAGTAATAGAAAGATTTAAATAAAGTATTAAGGTCATGAGAGAGTGCTCTCAACTTTGATCTTAAGTTTTCTGAATGCACCTATTCCCCAGTCTTGTCCTAGATGGGAATCGAGGAGAATGCTGACCCCAAGTGCTACAATACAAATCTGAAAGAAGAATATTGCCTTTATCTAGTAACTAGCTATTAGAGAGGGACATCACCATTAAAACCGGTCAGATAGATTTAAAACTCATCAAAATAGAGCAATAATCTGTCATTCAGGGGCTATTTTAATATTGGATGTTCCTTGAAGTTATCTGGCCTAGACATTTATCACACTTTCCTTTAACATAAAGAGAGGATACTGCTTAAAACTACTACTAAATGGTGATTAATAGAGCTAGTGAAAGGTTTTCAACAAAGGAGTTTTCCATTCAGAAATTTAGATTTATTTTTTTTCATCAAAATGCTGTGTGGTAATCTGTCAATTTTAACAACATTTTCAATAGTACAACATCAAAATAAGTTGTTTTGATTTTTACCATTCCAATTCATTTTGTTTAGGTTTTTTTATCCATATTACTTGTATATATTTTATATTTTATTTTACTTAATGAATACATCATAAAAGATGCGGTTTTTAACCTCAAAGTATTTACTTTACTGAAGCAAAACATTTTGATGGACTCAAATTGATTGGTTTTTTCCCTTCAGATTTGGGGCTCTGAGGAAAATATTGGCTTTTTTTTGTTTTTATTTGGAATAGAAATTTTGAAAAGTTAGAACTTGCAGACCAGAAATTTTGCTTTCTGAAAAATGCCATTGAGGTGCTTGGAAAAAGAAAAGGGTTACCGGATCATGACATGTAATGTAATTCAGTGTTCTCCTAAAACTCCTATAGCGACTACTATTATTTTGGAAGTGTATTTGGTACATTTCAGACATCACTGGAGACAGCTGAAATCAAACAAATGAATTTTCTTCCATAAATCAGTTGTTTGTGGATGTTTGTATATAGGGACATTTACTGTCACATGCATTCAGTGTCAGTTGAAAAAGGATGACTGTTGCCTCAGAAAGATCTTATTTGGTTAGCTGAACCTGGTTTATGAAGTGCAGATTTTTCCATGTATTGTTAGAAAAAAAAATTGTTTTTAGGACTTTGTTTTTTCTACGTGATGTGAAAACTACTCATCTAGATGAATGATTTTGAAGCAATATCATGATCAGTGTAGAAGAAAGTTAATTATGTTGTTGGATCCCAGAAGACTTTTGGGGGAATAATGGTGAATTAGTGATATTCTCATAACTTAGTTCAGCACAAATAAAATAAGATTTATGTAAATTTGTAAGCTTATGATAATCACTTGACACAGACAACTGAAGTTATTATTGATTGGATGCCACAGAGCAATGCCGGTATACAGCTGATGTGGTGCTTTGTTTCAAAGAGCTTAGGGTTTCTATTTAATAGGACACCACAATCAAGATTCATTGCCACGACTGGAGCATGGGTGATCAGCCCCTAGTGCTTAAGCGCATGGCCAGGAACCTGAACCCGGAGCCAGAAGTTAGGAGAAGGTCACAGCCAGAGTCTGGAGCTTATAGTCAAACTAGGCTCCAGGCACGGAAACAGTTAAGGGTAAGTAATCAGGAACAGGGTCAAGAGCTAACACTTCTAGTCAGAACAAGTCAAGGTGCAGAAGCTGGACACAGATATCAGGAGTGCAGGAACAGGAAACAAGACCAAGGACTAGAGTGAAATGCTGGGAGCAGGGCAATTTCTGTGCCCAGTGCAGGGCTGTCCCTGGGGGCGGCGAATCGTGGCAACCACCCCAGGCCCTGTGCTTTGGGGGCCCTGTGGAGCTGGGCAGAGCAGTGGTGGTGTGAAGCTGGGTGGAGCAGTGACTCTGCGTCCAGCCACTTGCTCCCCCACCCCACGACACTGCCACCGATGCCAATGGTGGTGGCAGCTTCTTCAGGTCCACAGCCCATGGGATCAGAGCAGGGCCAGGGCCCTGCATGGTTTGATTTGCCCCGGGCCCTGGGCCCCGCACCTTGCTTGTGTCAGCTCTGGCCCAGCGGGAGATTTATTGTGCAGACAGCTCACCACTGTCTCCCCAGCTGATCAGTGGCCTGCCAGTAAAGCAGCCAATGATTGGCTCCCAGAAGGATTACTCAGCCACACTACCATAGTGACTTACCATAGTCATGAACAGACATATTGGCTAGGGACAGACAAAAAGCCTGAGCCTGAATTGATTCAGTCTTTGCAGTTTAGTTTAACCTGGCTAGGCTAAACCAGTTTGTAACCACAGAGACATCCCAGACCTGCAGGCACATGCCTGCAGTGGCTCAGGCTAGACGCCAGGGAGAGCTAGAGCAGCCCTCCCTTCCTTTCCCTTCCCTTTTACTTTACTCATCAGTAACTACATAGTTAATTCCCTCCACTTAGAGCTGTTTTTACTTCTGCATTATTGTAGTATAACTATTTTGAGAATTAATTAAATTAAAAAAAAATCATTAGGTATTAAATATAGTAATTGATCTGAAGGCCTGATGGGATTATTAGATCATTTATCTGACATGTACATATAACAGGTGATAGAATGTCACCCAGTTACCTGTCTGTTGAGTTCAATAATTTATTTTTGGCTAAAGCATATCTTCTCAAAAGGTGTCCAGTTTTGATTTGAAAACATGAGAGGATGGAGATCCACCTTTTCCCTTGTAGTGTACTCCAGTGGCTAATTACCCTCTGTGTTAAAAGGCTGTGAGGCTTTGATTTACTTTTTGAAGCCTCAATGCAATTTAGAAGATTATTTTCAAAATAATTTGTTCCTTGTCCTGTTACCAAGATTTGATGATATTTTAAGGCTAATAATTGGAATCCACTGAGTCAAAAAAAATTGTCTCAGCCCAAAGAGAAAAGGAGGTCAGGTACCTCTTGGCTTATGAATGCCCATCCATTAAGTTCCTCAGGGTTTGTGCAACCTGTTACTACTTTGCTTTTTAAGCACAAACACTGGCTATTTGCATTATAACGCATTCCCTGTGTGCACCTGACAATATAGTGAATAATTTAGGACAGCTTTTATGCAAACTTCAATTAATTTTTGTCAGCTTGACCTAAACTCTCTCTTTTTGTTTTTTGTTGAAAACTTTGATGAAGGGATAAAATCCTAGATATTTTTTACATATGTAGCCTCTGGCAACTGTGATACAAAATCAAGAGATTCTTACATAGTTTTGAATTTAAGTGTTTTGATAATTTTTTCATTTGTCATAAGACAGACAGACAGACAATATCATTGTTACTTTAAATTTCAATTGCCAAATCCAAGAGCAAGACCTTATAAAGTGGGTAAGGCAAAATGCCGTGTTTTTTGATTACGTGAATTAGACATAGAGGTTCGGACACACCAGTCATTTAGACATACACAAATCATCATGCGCAAAACTTACACACAGGCACACACAAACACAAAACAACCATTCCATTTAGACATTATAGTTACCAGCAGCAGTTTTTCAATAATAGTACTGGGTGGCCAGCCCAGGCCTTATTGACAGAGAGAAAGATCTTGGAGAATTCAGCTTGGAGCGAGGTGAAACAGACATGTCTGTGCTCGGACCAAACAGCAGTTAAGAAAAAGACTCACCCAACTTGGCATTTTCAAAGTCTTCTTTTATAGGGGTTGGCATCCTTTGTTTCAGTGCTTTGGGGTTTTTCCATACCCAGCTTCTGTTTTTGTGATTGTCCTTCTCTGTCTTCAGCTTATCTCAGCCCGAGGTCAGTTTGGATGTAAAGTTGGTATCGCAGCCTTGGAGTGTCCTTGCTGCCTATCTGGCAGGATGGGTGCATTCCTTCTCCTCATTATCTTCTTTGTGCCCTAGGCCTCAAAGGGATTCTTCAGCCATTCATTAATTAGTTTACTGACTGGTAACTTACATTTGGCGCTTTGTTTCTTACATAAACAGTGAAATTTTCTTCTCCTGTCTCTATGCCATTCGCTCACCATTCACCCTTTTACACACATGCATACATGAAGTCTATGCAGAGTTTGTTCACTTATGTCAAGCAGAAGGATATAAAATGGAATTTTCAAGTTGCTTACAGGACAAGACTATCATGGTTACATTTCACTATTATTACACTCTATGTTAACATCAGCTACATTAATTCAGTTCCTGCTACATCATAATTTTTTATTAGAATTTTTGGGGGGGTGGTTAAATTCAACAATCAATGCAGTATAACACTGGTGGTCCACTCCTTTTTCATTTATGCTGTTACCATGGAAATGTGATTTTTTAGGCTTAAGTACATTAGCTTAGCTATATTTCATAAATCAAGGGAATAAAATGTTAATTCACACTTATTATATTAATGGCAAATCATTTAAATATCTTGGTGTCATTTTCATTAGATTTTGAGGACACTCAGGGGAACCCAAATTTTACTTCTTTTGGAAAAAATGGCTCCCTCATGATATAGGCATTCTCATGTTGTCTTTATCTGTGTCTTTCATTGGACTTAATCATAGAATATTCTCAAAAGTGACTTCTTTAAAGGTCAAATTTTACAGGTACACATAGAATCATAGAAAATTAGGGTTGGAAGTGACTTCAGGAGGTCACATCTAGTCCAAACCCCTGCTCACAGCAGGTCTATCCCCAACTATATCATCCCAGCCAAGACTTTGTCTACCTGGGTCTTAAAAACCTCCAAGGGTAGAGCTTCCACAACCTCTCTGGGTAACCTGTTTCCAGTGCCGGATTTAGGCTTAGGCTATTTAAGCTACAGCTCAGGGCCTCACAATATGAGGGGCCTCTAAAGAAGAAACAAAACTGAACATTTTTGTTCTAATATGACAAAAATATACGTATATATGGCTCCACAGTTATTATTCATATTGAGTTCATAAATGTGTGCAGAAATAACAATAGTTCATGTTTAAATTGAATGAAAATCCATTTTCATGGATTTCATGATTATTTTTATATAGTTTAGGGCCTCAGCATGTCATAATCCAGCACTGCCTGTTTCAATGCTTTACTACTCTCCTGGTGAGAAAGTTTTTCCTAATATCTAAGGTAAACTTCTCTTGCTGCATTTGCTTGAGACCATTGCTCCTTGTTCTGTCATTTGCCACCACTGAGAACAGTCCAGCACCGTCCACTTTGTAACCACCCCTCAGGTAGTTGAAGGCTCTTATTATCAGTCTTTTCTTCTCCAGACTAAATAAACCCAGTTACCTCAACCTCTCCCCATAAGTCCTGTTCCCTAGACCTCTGACTATTTTTGCTCCCCTCTGTTGGTTTCTCTCTAATTTGTCCCACATCTTTTCTGTAGAGGGAGCCCAAAACTGGACACAGTGGGTGTCTACATCTGACCGTACGGCAGCTTTGTTACTGCACCGTCATTTAATACTTCCTTTTGGAAGTACTAAAAGACAGTTCAGTAACAGCCCATACTGTGCCATGCTTGCAGCGCATGGTTATTTTTGGCTGCTATGTTGCTGTAGCAACACACTATAATGAGGGAGTACATTGCTACAGCGATGTAGCAGCGGCATCACAGTTTTTGCCAATGGATGCTACAGTGCCATAGCATCTTGTGTAGATGCGCCCAGTACTACACATGTGGAAGCTTTTCCTCTTTTTTATTTTGCTTACAGTTTTGATGTGATAGCCAGAAAGAGCCTCCCCAGGAGTGTTCCCAGTACAAAGAGCACCATGTTGGTCGTTTATAACCTGACAGGAGTTGTACTGATGGACATTATAACACCCACGAGGCTGCAAACTTGCTTGTGTTTATATTAAGTTCTAGGACATATACTAGGGCTTTAAACCTGTGCTATTAACTTACTGATGCTTATGGTTCCATATAATGGTAGAGGTTGGAAACTACTTAGAAAAGATTATAATACTACCCAGAATACTAGTATTTTACTAGATTCATCTTTTGATTGAAAGGTGCTACCCTTCCTATGGAACCTTGTCTACCCTTCCTATGATGCGCTGTTGACCTGCACAAAGAACTTCCATTGTTGGGAGTGATCCATTCAAAACCAAAAACATTACTTTGCCATGGCCTTACATGTGGAAGATATATCTTCCTTTCAGCAGATAGTTTGATAATTCTAAATTGGAAGTCCAGTAGAAGGCAGCTGTCATCCCTTATTCACTGAATATGAGACACAGTAAGGACATATGGTGGCCACCAACTTGGCTAACAGGCAAGTTGGTGGCCACCATATGTCCTTACTGACCTGGGGACATCCAGAGTTGACAACAGCTTGAGCTAAAGAGACATCTGGAGGCAGTAACAAAGTTGCATTCTCTGTGGATCAGACATATTGGATGCTGTTTGATACACACTGGGCATGTCTACACGTTAATTTACATTGGCTTAAATTTACTGTGCGGTAAGCAGGAATAGGCCGGTGACTACACATGCAGGCATTAAAGCACATTAACGCTGTGTGCGGACTGGCTTGAGACTAAAGTTAGTCCCAAGTCAGTCCGCATACACAGTGTTACTGTGCAGTAAGGCGTCTACACATGTGTTACTATGCAGTAACTAATTGGGCATAAGTTTGATGCCTGCATGATGCAGGTATCAAATTTATACTCAAGTCTGCATAGGCTACCATCCTTACTGTGCAGTACGGGTGTGCGTATGTAGACATGTGCCCATACTGTGCAGTAATTTCAGTTCCTGGGTAGTAAATGCACACATGTAGATGGGCCCACTGAGTCATGGGTTACAGATGCATGTGGGAAGCCAGGCAGGGCTCTATGAATGATAGTAGCCAAAACTACTTTCTGGAGTCTTCTTTGACTTGTTCATTCTGGGCCTCTGTTCCTTATTTTTTACTGTTCAGTTTTATAGTCAGCAGAGATAGTGAGGCGGTCATTCTTGGGAAGTGTACAATATCTGAGAGGGTATCTGATGAAATCAGGCCAACTATTTAGTGTATTTTGTTTTGCTGTCTTTTTTTTTCCATTTGTTTTTTAGATGGTCTATAAATGGGTTCATGAGCTTGTTTTAATATAGTAACCACCAAAGCTTGGTTCATAAAAAAACATATTCTGCTTCCAAGTAAATTATAGACTTTTCTAAAATATCCCATCAAAACCTTTCCTGCACACTGCCAAAACAGGACAAAAACAGTGAAATGATGATGTGATCAGGCAGGAGTTATTAACTATTTGCAATCAGACAACTGTATTTTCTAGAGGAAAAAAAAGAAAGCAGTCTCAGGAAATGCTGCTGCTTAAGTAAAACCTGCCCGGGGAAGGCCTTCATTATTTACGGGCCTGAAACGTAGGAAGAATATTTGCCATAGCAACCTTTGCATCATAATGCCAGGGTGTCAGGGATGCCTTTATGTTACCTAACAGGGATAACCCATAAATAATTTATTCAGTCTATCTCTCTCTCTCAATTTTAAGATCTGTTGACTTCAAAATACTGTTTTAACACCTGTGCCTGTCAGTTTTCTTAAGCACCCAGTCCTACAAACACTACCATTCATCGTGCTCTTTATCACAAGTGTTTCCTAGCGCTCAGTAGCAACTTGGTTTAGAATAAGGCCCCAATATACTGGAACTAATTGCTGCAGTAAAGTATGTTCAAAAGGGCTCACTGGTGACTGCAGCATGCCAAGACCTAAAATCTGGAGCAAACAAGGTGTCCTGTCCCAGGACCCAGCTGGTTTCACTATAATGACTTTTCTGCAATTCTAGTTTTGTATAAAACCTTGATAGCGATTAGGCTGCTGGTCAACACCTATCATACTCATCCACACTCCATTATATCTTGTTTTATACTTTAAATAAGTTTTTTAGGAACAGAGACTCTTTTTTTGGTTTGTGTTGGTCCAGTGCCTAATATTGCAGGCATAATTGACCATAATGGGCCATAATGAGAGCTCCTAGCTATCAGAGCAATTCAAATAGTAACAATAATTATTAGCATTAGTTCATTTAGTCTGCTGATCTCGGGTAGAAACTGGAGAGCATCCATTACATGACTACCCGTCCCCCACCCGTCCCCCCCTCGGCAATCCTGGATTCGGGATAGTGTTCTCAATCTTTGCCAGATTGACTTGTATCAGGATGGAGGCACAGCGAGTAGAGGTCAGTCAATATGCTTCCTTCTTTTCCCTCTCAAGAAGTATTAGTGTGATGGACTATGGAAGGGGGCAGCAACCCCCGGCACGCGTGCCAAGCATGGCATGCAAGACCATTTTGCTCAGCACACCACCACCAGCCCAAGCTCTAAGCAGCTGTGGCCAGCTACGGAGCCCAGGCTGCTCCCAGCAGACGGCAGGGAGACTGCAAGCCCTACTGCAAGCAGACCGGGCTCTGTGGGCCGGCTGCAGCCGGGAGGCTGCAAACAGCTGCTCCGGGCTATGGCATGTCGGCACTCCGGCACCTTCTGAGATAGATATTTTGGTTGCCTGCCCCTGGACTATGGGTTTTACTGTCATACTTCAGTTTCCCCCTTTGGTTGGGGGCTGGTGATGGGGGTGTTATATAGGGGGTTATAGAAACAGTGAAGCCAATTGATCTCCTGGCCTACAAGACAGAAAACACATCCATCTACAGAGACATGAATACCTTTGTTGATACTTCAGCAGGCATGGGGATTGCAGGGAACAACTAGGAGGCATTTGTGGGAGAGAGAAACATAAGCATGACAATAGGCTGCAGGGATGGACCAGCAGCATGTTGTCTGAAGAAGAGTCTGGAGACAGAGACCAGTGCAGGAGCATTTGAGGGTTGGAAGCTGGGCAGACTGTGAACGGAGCAGTAGAGCAACTTTAGGGTTGCTCTGGGCTGTGTGTCACGCTGGGGGCAGAGGAATTGCTTAACCCTTTAGAGAGAGGTTGAGAACCTCTGGTTGGGGGGCCTTTGCCCTAATAAATGCCTTTATTGAAGCCGAGCTGCCTGCTTGCTGCCTGGAACTTCGACTCGCACTCGTTCTTCTTAACAAAAGCGAACTTCCCTTTCAGGAATACAGCTGATTGCTGGTACCTTGGTTCGGTGCCATGGAGAACAGGAAGGGTGAGGGATCGAGCAAAGCTCCCGTTTTTTAACAGGGTCTGAGCATTTGCATTACTTTGGTACTTTGGCAGGTCTGGCCGTCCTTCTGGCAGGCCTTTCGACCCTACTGGGGACGTACCAGCTTTGTGCCAGAACAGTTAATATTACCAATGTCAGATCAACAGATAAAGGTGAACAAATGCAGCAGGGAACAATCTGTGCAGTTACCTGAACCTGGCCTTGTATAATGTGTTAAAGGGGTCTAGTACCAAATTAATTCCTTGCTTGTCTGTGTGCAGGTTTTAATTCTCCATCTGCCACTCAAATGCCGCAGCTGCCTAACACAGGACCAGGAATCTTTCCTTATACTGCTGTTCCGTATAACTTCTCATCCCTGACCACCAGAAAGCAATGAGAGTTTTCCTTCTGTAAAAAATCTCAAAAGGCATGTCCTCACATGCAGGGGCATGCACTTGCATTGGCAAAAAAAGTAGCAGCACAACTTTGTGCTGCTACTTATTGCCGCTGCACATGCTCCTGCATGTGTGCTTTGGTGTGGGACAAAATGAACACTTTGGGGAAACGGTTTTTTCTCTGCACCTCCTGGCTCCCAGCATGCTCAAGGAGCCAGGGCAGGACTAGAGGAGGGAAGACAGAGCGTCTCCCAGGAGGATGGAGTCTCTATGTCTGCCAGCGCTCACTGCTGTGGCGTGCGCTGCACCGTTTTTTTTTCTCAGCATTTAAAAAAACATTTTTTTGCCACTGGGACTTCCTGATAGCAAATTCTGCCCCTGCACTGCAAATCTGCAGCATGGGGCATGTTTCAGCATGCAGAGCATGCAGTTTATGGCACCACAAAGAAGTTTGCATCACCACAAACTGCATGTGCCTGCTCATCTGGATCTGGCCAAAGATTGGACTCAGTGTCATTTCTTGTTTTCCTAAAAGAATCTGAAATCTTTCATGTAGGCAATCCCTTGAGAGTCATATAGGGTCCATTTTTTATAGTAATGCCATTTTTTTTTTTTTTTTTTTTTTGGAGATGCTTATTTTCTGGGTGTAGAGTCCGGTTGCTTTAATACTGAAATGCTAACTTTTTAAGACTATGAAGTACAAGGTCGCTTCAGGGACTCCCCTGAATGAAGTCTAGTGTAATCCCTTTGGCAGACAGGAGGCATCTATCCAGGCTTGAATTTGATTTTCATATGCAACTGCATGCTTGCTTGAGCCTTGCTTAGCTGCTGCTTCAGGTCTGTGCATCTATTCGTCTTGGCTTTTTTGAATCACTTTCCTCTGGTGGATCACAATTTCTCCACATCTGAATTTTTTTCAATGAATTAGATGCTTAATTGTACTTGTTAATGTACTGTTCTGAGAAATAAACCGTGATTTCTTTTCCTTTTTATTCATTTAAAGAGTGATGGAAAAACTTGTCAATTCAGTCTCCCATGTTTTGGCTGAGCAACACGTTACTATGTTGTGGTTCATTTATTGGAAATTGCTTCAGCAGAAGTCTGAGAGCTATAGTAAGTTTAAGATATTATAGCATGATTGACGAGGGCAGCTAGACTCCTGTCTAATTGCTAGTAAAAGTTGTAGAAGAGGATTTAAGGGCATAGTTCATCTCTTTTGTTCCAGAAGTCTTTGCTGATGGTAGCAGAGGTTGCGATTAGTAATTACATAGATTTGTATGACAGATGGAAAAGGGAATCAAATTAAGTAGCTGTCTTAGGATACATTATAGAGCAATATTCAGCTTTAAACACGATTGCCTTTTTCATTCCTAAAAAAAGGCACAAACAATGACAGACTAAAAATAGCTGTTCACTTTGAATTGATGACAGCTTCTGAGGGCCCGTCTTTAGGAGGAAGTTGCAGGCGGGGGGGAGGGGGAGGGAGGGGGGCAGGGAAGGCTGCTGTCTTTTCCCAATTTTTTCTTCAAATGCAGGTCCTTCTGTTTAAGCTTCTTTACCTCATTGCCCACAAAAATACCCACACACTTTGACAGGGCTTCAGCATCTCTGCAGATTTTGAAGGGAGGGGCATTCAGTGCATTACTTAAAGAAAGCCTAAAAAGTCACTGCAGATATTTCTATTAAGTAATGCTTATCCTACACAAATTGATCAGTGCTGATAAGGAAGGTGATAGTAAAGCCTTTGCTACTCTTTTCCGCCCACAGTATCTGCTGCAGTGGGAGGCTGGGGGAGAGAAGGACTCTTTCGAGTTTTATTTTTGAAGACGGCTTCATAATCCAGTGTGAATATAAGCGCTTTCCAGTGTCGGAAATGAACAGTCAGATCTCTGCCTTGCACTCGTGTCCTTTCCGACCAGTAAACAATCAGTTAATTTGTAGCACCCAGTGGCTGACAGGAGTGACAAGAGTGATTTGATCTTTTTTTTGTGCTTGTGAATTAAGGCTTTCCCTTCTGGCTAGGTTATGGGTTTCTTCTTCCTGGAAGACATTTGAGCAGCATAAATTCAGGATCAGTACTTGCAGAATGTAAGGGTGCAATCTTTATTAGGATTCCCTGCTTTCATTTCAGTTTTTCACCGTGTTTTTAATCATAGTCAGACAAGCAAGCTCTGCTTTTAAAAATGATGGTTAATGTCTTATCTAAGAGCCCAAGGAAAGTCGTGATTTTTATAGCCAGTCCATTGCATTTGTATTAAATGAGAGCGAAGAAGACTTTTTGCCATTTAAAAATAGATTAGCATAGGGGACTGAACTTGCATTTGTGGAAATATTAATAAGCCAGCCAGCCATTGTCCCTAATCAGTGCCTATGTTTGTAAGTAGAACATGTTGAATCTGTCATGATTGATGACGTTATCTTTGTTAAAAGGGATGCTGCATCTTTAACAAGACAAGGCAGAAATGTTGCAGAATCTACAGTGAAACTCAGCATAGAAAAAGACCCCTTTATCTCTTTCCCATATGTAAAATATATCCGTTTGTAACATATTTAAAGAAAAACATTAGACTATATACACATGACTCACTGGTTAAATTTTAATTCCTCACCTTTCCCCTCTGGGTGATCCCGTTCTCTTCCCCCCCCCCCCCTTTCCCCCCTGAATTTAAAATGCTGGAAGGAAAAGCAACTGAGGTCTAAGTTTCAGATGCTGAATTCTCTGCTAATTGAAATTACGGGGCACAATGCTATATTTAGCTGATGAAGAGATATGTAGCTTTCACTCAGTGCCTTCAAGACATATCTTTTTGTAGTCAGAAAAACAGAGATCAATGCATTTTCAAACTGACAGAGAGAACGGATGCTTCTTAGTAGCACATGCTCAGGATCGTGCGTGTACCGTTTGTGCAGAGCAGAGACGCTGAATACTGGTCCATATGCTCCTTGTTTACTGCAATGTTTTTTGCATGTTACTGTGCACTCCGGACTAACGTGAAGGTAAGAGGAGACGAGACAACAATTTGGCAGGAATGTACATGTAAAACCAGCTGCAGAAAATGTCTACCTTGTGTTGCTCAGTACTTTGGAATTGCTGGCTGAAGAGGCATATTATTACAGGTGGTTGTGGAGGCTTTGTTTTATTGTGTCTGTGCAGCTTAACAAGAGAAGCATGTTTTAATTTTGCAGCATAGTGACCTTCAGTTTTTAACTGCTTGCAGTCCAGGTTCTAGCCTTGTCTGATATAATATAAATGTTTTGGGAATGTCCAGGTAGGCCAGAAACAAGAATCCAAAGGCTGTCTGTGCAAAGCTCTGTAGCTTTATCTAGAATATGAAATCAGTGACTTTAGCCCCCCACCAAACCCTCGAAGTGATGCTATCTGCATGTTTTCTTGCTGATTACTTGTCTGCATATCTGGGGAGCTGCTTGTAACTGGATTTTTATCCAGATTCCTTTCTAACTTGGCACCAAATGCATACAAACAAATGCTGAGCAACATCCTGAAAAATAAACAATATATTATTACTCTGCAAGACCAAACAGACAAAAAGCCTGCTAGCAGTCTCAGTCGGTGGTTACCGTTAACCCTCTTTTGTCACCCAAGTCAATGTTTCCTCCTCTGTTAATTAGCCTTAGAACTTCAATATAAGTTGCTGGATTTATTGCCTTGTCTGCAGCTAGGACAATATTAGTAGACAGGATCACTGACATTGTACTCACTGAGCCAAGCAAGTGGGCCAGCTGTGGGAATCCAGTTGCATAATTTAAATGAATTACAGTTCTCAGTCAACATACTAGGGAGGTGCTATAGTTGTGCTTGTGCTAAACCCAAATGAGTATGTCTGTCTGAGAAAGAAAGTATTGTCAAAAGCAAAATAATTAAAATAAGTGGATCTTTAATTGGATTGCTAATTATGACGAATGATTTGGACCTGGACTGCTTTAAGGTGTCTATGAATTAAAGTAATTTTTTTATATGCATACTTGTGTTTGAATAGCAGACTTGTTAGTTAAATGCTGATAGTAGAGGAACTTGATGTTGTTCATTAGGTCAAAATGATTTTTTTTTGTCTTGTGATTAAAAAAAAAAAAAGCATAATTTCACCAGCAACTCCTTCAGAGAACATAGTCCCTTCTGTCATCGTAAGCAAAATATTTACTGCCCCTTGTTTTACTGAATTGTCAAGCCTTCTCTTTTTATTACTTTTTAATTAACTTTTGTAATTCATGTTCTCCTTTATTTATGACAGGAAAGAGAAAGAAAATACAAATTGTCTTTGACAACGTAGAAATCAAGTCAGAATGTACAACTTCTAACTTTTAATGCTACTTTCCTGTCCTGTTAAAACACAGTTACTTTTTTTCTTGTGCTTTCCTTAAAATGCTTCTGGCAGTACAGTAAATTATACCCACATTATATGCTCTGTGATCTAGGTAGCAATTTGTCAATAACCAGAAAAAATGTTCTGAGACCAGCTACTCTCGATTGGGTAGATCATCACATTTCGCTAGCTGCGTTGAACTCTACTGGAGTCATTTCACTGAAATTATATCATTCTTGAGAACTGGGTTTTCAGTCTAAATAACAAATATGCAGGAGATATGTCAAAATAACTCTTTCACTATAAGTTTCATAGTGTACCTTATCGGTAATTGCAATGGTAACAGCTAAAATTCTCACGAGTTTAACTTTAGAAATGTCTTTGCTTAAATTCATAGACATAGGATAAAATGAGTGGTGGGTGGGTGGGTGTGCGTGTCCCTGACCAGAGCCTTATGATTGTTTGGATAAGTTGCATATAATTTCCTGGAATGACTTTAGCTGCTAAATAGCTCTGGTATAATCAATTGGCATATAGTATCAGCATACTAAATATTATTCACATGTTATTATTCTGAACGGATTATATTCTGCTCTGCTTTTCATCTCTCACATCAGTTTTCAGTATACAAGTTTTCCAGCTGCTTTCCAAGTTAGCTGTATGGAAGTAAGAACATAGAAAACTGCATGAAGTTTGCAGAGACAGTTGATCCAGTGGCAGTGATTGTCACTTTACATGTAAAGTAATTCCTATTTTTTTCCTGGAATGGAAAGTTACTTATTAAATAGTGAAAGGTGCTCTCCATCATCAGTCCTCACAAAATGTATCATACAAGCTTCTCCAGAACTCTGGTATTCACTTGGTTGGCATTAACATAATCCACAGCTTAATGGGTGGCCAAAATAAATGCAATACATTACAAAACATCTGTTTCTGGTTTTGTCTTTTTCTCCCTTTCAGATGGATGGAAAAATTCTAGTGGTTCTCAAATATTTTAGTCTTTAAGTCATAATTAAATTGAAACTACAGCCTGTAACAGCACAGAGTCTTGCTTGCATTGGAAAGTGAAAAAGAAAAAGAGGTTGGGTCTGTTTCTGATGGCACATGCAGTTTATGGTGTTAAAGGTATCAGATTTTTCAAGTTCAAGGTAGGACTTTTGGTTCTTGATTATGCATCTGGCCAATGAAATGCCTGCATGAATTTAGCTGGTGTATGTAGACTAACAGAAATCAAGAAAGCTTCCTTCTCCCCCTGGGTTGTGATTCGATCTGCATCTTTGTTGTTGTTTAAGAAATAGACTGACCGTTCGTTCACTTCTACTGTTTGATTAACTGTTTCTCGTGCCTCTGTAGCAGTGAAGTGGAAGTGGTTAGGATATGAAAGAAAAGTTGTGGTCAAGGAGTCTTTTCCTTTTGGGAATCTTTCTGATGGCAAAAAAAACCCCAAACATGAAATTCCAGTTTGAACTTCAGAATGGAAGCAAACAGAAAATGATGTATTGATTTAGAGGTTGAGCTATTAAGATAAAAAACTGTTGTCTGATATCCTCTTTGCGCTTACATGTTTGTACTTACCTCAGTTGGAGATGCTATAGAAGGTTATGGTATGGGATTATGAATTAAGATTAAAGTACAGTGTCTCCAGTAATGGATGTGGCTTTAGGAGGCGGCATAAAAAACCTAGCATATGTAATAGTTAAATTTGCCATTGTGTTTGCAACATTATCTCTTTGAAATAAAGTATAATGAATACTTGAGGTGCAGGCAGGATAGATATTTGATTGTGCCCATGTGATACTGAAAATATTTCAATGTTTGTATATAAGGGACATCTGTGGTTGCCCTTAAAAACTTTCCAATCTTGACTTAGATCACTAGTTTACTATTACCTCAGTTTTTCCAGCATCCCCTGTAAAACTATAGGGAGCATTACAGATTCTTAGGACAGACTGTGTGAGGCTGTAACAGCTGTCAATGTCTCGTTATTCTAAAATTTGGCAGCTAAACCTTGCCCCTTTGATGTCAGAAGATGTTCTGCTCTCAACAACCCGGGATCTCTCCTTAGGTGTTATAAGTATAGCTGTAAATGTAATAGATTTACTTTGGTCAAGGCTGTTATTTTTGGCTCATACTTAGAAGATCTTTCTTGAAGACCGGTTGCTTTTAAAACCCTCAGTTAGCAGGGCATCTATCATTTGGACCTCATCTCAGCACTTGTTGTGGACAAGGGAGCCAATATCAAGGCGTTCTTGGCTTGGGGCACCTCCTCTGTAGAGTTCAGTCTCCACAGAAGTCAGCCATGGTTGGAGCTTCGTGAGCTTCAGCCCACGATATAAGCCTTGTTTCTTTTGTTGTTCATTTTGAGCTTTATCTTTCAAAGTATTAAATATTTCCTAAGAGGTTGGGTATATTCTTATCTCACAGTTGGGTCCGTGGGAATTCAACTCACTCAGCATCTTTCTGGGGTTGCTTGGCACTTGGTAGGACTGGGCCTTTGGTCAGATATTTTGGATTACTTAGTATTTTTTTTTATTTGTGTGTTAATTTAGTGATGGTGGCAGCTGCTTAATGTTTAACATTTGTCTTCCTAGGGCCTAGGCAGGAAATCTCAGTCAAGTGGTGACACTGGTGGAATTTATTAAGTTATGTTCTGAGCTGTGCCGTGGCACTTTTTTGCAATGCTGTGGTAACACTGTAAAGCTGCTCCAAAGGGCAACCTGGAGAGTCTTTCAGTGGGAATGAATCCCTGGGTAGCACCAAGTTGGTATCTGCTCCTACCCTGTGTGATGAGAGCAGGGTGGTTCAGGGTCAATGCCTACAGAGCCTCTCCAAGCTGGCCCCACTTCAGCACTCTGGCTTTCTCTCTTCTCCCTTGTATTGCATCTATATTTTAAAGATATAATAATGCACTAATTTAACATAACAGTTTTCAATTGCAATTTAAATATATAGCTAAAGTAATCATGGCTATAAAAATTATGATAATAAATAGCAGAATTTTTCTTGCCAGCAGTTGTATAGCATCACACTACATAAAAAAAAATCTATATGCTTCACCCCCTTCTGATTAAGTTTGTACATGTGCGAACCTACCTTCTACCCCTCCTCCTGCAGTATATGCTATCTCTATGAATTAAACTGCATTACCTTCTTACTTGGAATATTTAACCTTCTGACTACTCAGTAATTCCCAGCGCTGCCAGGAATTACTCTGAACTTTCAACAGGAGTACATTTCGTAACTCTTTAACACAACTTTAAAAAACCCAACTTCAAATCTAGCCTATCTAGTACAAGTATTGGAAATATGGTCTGTGGTGGGTCAGAAGAACTCTCCAGGCTGTGCCTAGTAAACTGGGGAGTAAGCCTGAGAGGTTTAAAGAGAGTTAAGATCCCAGCTCCCATAAGAAACCCAGTCCTTGATTTGTAAGGCAGAATGCAGGGTTCATGCTTTGTATCACGTGACATACTCTGGCATCTCTCTCTCCTTACCAAGATTGCAAGAAGATGGGCTAGCTGACCCAGCAGTGTATAGGTGGTTAACTCCCTGAGTGCTAAAAATCTAGTTCTTAAGAGAATTACCCAGCTGAAACGGTGCAAGACTGAGAGTCTAATAGGATACGGAGGGAAAAACATGTACAGTAGGAAAAAATAACATTTCAGATTTGTAGATTTTTTTTCAACTCAGTACATTAAAACAAGATGAAAATAGAGGGGAAATGTGCTCATCCAATTTAGCCTGAGCTGTGTACTGTCTTTTTAGATACTTTTTAAGTCAAGCATTTCAGTTTCTGTAGCTCAGGTGATTTATAAACTAGGAAGTATTATGTCTTACTGCTGTAAGATAAATGGCAGGTCAAAGTACTGTATTATATTAAGAAATTATGTACATTATTATTGGAAGCTATGTAAATATGCAGGTCAGAGAAGTTGAATCAAAGACCTGCGTTGGAGGTGGAGGGAGAAGGGAGGAGGGGGAAGGGGGTACAGTATGACTTACATTGTTTTTCTAAATTTCAGGTCATTTGTGTTTGAGTTGATTGCCTGTATTGTGAACTAAAGCAGACCTTGATTTTAATGACAATTCTGTTTTAATTATGGCAGGATCTCGCCCTCAAACCCAAGTTTTCTGTGTTGTATTGTCCTTGACTAAAAGTAGGGGATGGAATTATAGGGGCCACAGTCCATGTTGGTGAAATGGAGCTACCAGCTTCCTGGATTTCTGCTTATAAAGTAAATGCTACAGCTCACAGTAGAGTCACTCCAGTTTTCGGCATTACCAGTAAAACATCGTAATATTGATTTTTTAAGTCAATTGTAAATGCTCTTCTAACCTTTTGTTTCTTGCCAGGCTAAAATCCCACTTATGTCCTGAGACTTGACTGATCTCAGGCTGGTTTTATATTGCTGTTGTTCTGTAAATTTTAGGACTTTCTACAGATTTATTTCACTGGTCTAAGTGAGATCCCAATCGACTGCCACGTACTTCAAGTGTTGCAGTAGGACATGGAGCGCTTGGATTCCTCAAGGTGATCTTTCAAATTTTCCATATCTAAAATCTGAATAAGTCTGATTCAAATGTCTTGCAAGTATTTTGAATTTCTGTTTACAAGCTGTACTACTTCTGTCAGCGACCAGTGTTGCCTTTATGAAACATGGACATGAGAGGAAATTCATGAGAGTCAGCGTTCGATGGTAAAGGGATCGTTATAATTAGCTAAGGAGGTTGTTAGCCTCGTCATGCTAGAAATAAGAAACTTTGAGGTAGGGTCATATTGTTTGCAGAGTCTACAGAAATAAATAATCCTTCAAGGCAGTTATGAGTAGGGAGAATAGTTGCACAAATGTCAGTATGATAGCTCTGGCATAAAAAACTAAATGAACAACAAAGATAGGACTTTTTCAAGGCAAATGTGAAGCATATTGATATCGTGACAGGTAGGTGCCATGTAAGTTTGGTAACTGAAATGATCATTTGAAAGTCCAGAGAATGGATGTTCTTTTTCTTCATTCACACATTTCTGGATAAGAAGCTAATAGACAAAATGGTACCAGCAGTTCAGTTTGTTTTTCATCTGCTGGTTTAATATGGGCTCATTAGAGCTTATCAGATGTGCTGTTCTTATCAGATATAGAATTGGCATTTTTTTCAAGAGCAGAATTAAAATGATCTCAGATTTAAAAAGGATTTAAATTAGTTGGGTTTTTAAGGTACATGAATAATGTGGGTATGGTATTGCATCTCCATTCTACAGTTTTTGTTTTTTATGTTTACACAAAAATGATAAAAGCAAAGGATCTTATTGTTCATTAACTAAACATATGGATAGGTTTGTCTAATATGTAGAGGAGATGTGATTGCCTCAGTGTTCTCATTCGTACCCTCTCATTTTGTAACAAAAGCAGTAGATCAATAATATCCTGTAAAGCATCATTAAATTATATCTTTCAATGTTGTGCAATATATGGGCTTTCCTTTAGGCAGGAAATACTACGGGTTTAAGAATTTTCCTGTTTGGAAGTGGAACGAACACAAACCATTTTGAAATTTCTGAAAAATTAAATTCTGAAAAAAATGATCAGATTGATCAGAAGGTTTGTTCCGATAAGATAAAAACATGTATATTCAATTTAGACCCTTTAAAATGTATATATAAAGATGCACTTTTTGTTTGGGAAAAAATCCAAAACACAATGAAAAATCTAAACTTTCAATTTTGAAAATATCAAGACAGGATCTTTGATATTATAAAAGGCTTTGTTTCCTTTTCTTTGCCAAACTCTCCTCAAAATTGACATGTTTTGATATTTGGGATTAGACATAAACAGCATTTTCCATCCAAACAAAATCAATGGAAATTTTCAGACTGTACATGAATAAATGTTATTTGATGCCCAGAACCAATAATTTTATATGGAGGGGTAGCCCCACATATAAAGCAACCAGAACTACACTTGTGAGCATAGAGTTACTTATGCATGTGAGTAGCTCTAGTTAATTTTCCATGGCTATAACTTTGTAAAATTGAGGCTTTAGAGACCATTTCAATAAAGGACTTAGGTTGCTGGCAGATGTACAGGTAAAGGCACGCTGGGATCTATTGCACCATCTCCACAAACGCGCTTCCTGCTATGGTGCACATGCATGGGAGGAGGCATGATTGTGGGATCGCACATTGGATTCTATCATGCCTTATTGCCGGTGCAGAGGGAGCCCGGGATACTGAGCTCCGCCTGCACCACAGCTGGGAGCCCTGATCAGCCTCCCTTTTATGTAATAGCTCTTTGCACAGGGTATGGGACATCCAGGATATATTCCTTCCTCTGTCTCAGGGGATTCAAATCCACTTCTCTCAGGATACTGCTCTAAACACCAGGCTAAATGCTTTCTAGGTGGAATCACTTTCCACGCCTCCTACTGGACTTTTCCCATGGCTCTTAAAGAATTCAAAATTCATTACGGCAGACAGAAACAGCCAGATGGTGGCCTGACTTCAGATGCTAGTGCTTAGGGCACTCAGCTGGGGAGTTGGGGTCACCTGAGGTCCAGTAAACTGCCTAGAAATCAGGAACAACATTTTAATTTCGTTTTGCCTCACTTAAATGGATCAAAGTGTTATACTTTCATGATTATGTGGGCTTCTGTTCATTTTTTCTTGTAGCCTTCTTTAGATATACTGTTGTTAATGTTGTGCTATTTCTCTAAAGGCCTCCATCAAGTCAGTGCTCGCTTGTGGCCTGGCATTTGTAATCTCTGCCTCGGGTCACTTGCACCTTGTTCTGCTGAGAAAAAAACAGTGATATCCTTAGACGCAGCAGGAGTCAAAGTCGAGGAAAGCATCCTTTGCATGAGAAGGCTCCAATGTACAAATGATATCACATCACCGAGTTGTGGCAGTGTGTCAAGGGGGACAAGTACTCATTTTCTGTATAGATGATAGCTAGTTAATAGGAATGGTTTGGACTCATGGCATGAAGACAGGTCACCCTTTTGCACCAGAGAACTGACAGTACTGACTAAAGTTCTGATTAATTAGGACTTTACCTAACAGTGCAAAGAATTGTCTCTGGTTGACCACCAGTATCCAACTTCATTGGTAAATAAAAACATGCTCAAACTTACCAAAGCAGGTCTTGTGCTTTCTTCCCTTGCAAGCAATGGGATTTTTGCAATTGACTTTCAAAGTGAGTGGGCTCAAGTTTGAAATGCCCACAGGCAGGTTATCTAACCAGGTATTTAACCCAGACTATACTAGGAATGAGGCAGGTCTAATCTACTGCATTGTCACAGAATTCGGATTCATGGACACAAATTAATGAGCATTCTAGCAATATGATCTAAAAACATAGCTTCTCCCTCTTTGGAGGAAGACATGTCTGATTTTGCCCTTTACATCTTCCGAGTAAGATCTGAGCATGAGAAATACTATAAATCCTCCTATAATCTGCATAGCTCTCAGGCTGCTTCTGAAAAGGTAAAAGAAAAATTAAATCTTATAAAAACAAATAAAAGAAACCTAAGCATTCTTCTTAGTCTCTTTTTCACAGAATTATATAAAGCTCTCTGGGCATCTATACATGTGGTCTGGAGTGGAGGGGGGGCCTTTAATTAGAGTGGCTCTGAGAGCAGCTCGAACTAAAGTGCCCACAGCATCCTGTATATTCATCATCCTGTGCCCCTGATTCCATTTTGCAATGTGGGGACCCTGAATACATGTGATGCGGAGGCTGCTGGAGCGCACTAATTAGCAGGCTCCCGCAGACTTGGAGCAGACTCGATTAGCACGTGTCGGAGCAGAGCTCCGTCACATGTATAGGTGCCCTCTGATTCCAAAGTGGATGTCTAGAAGAAGGATAGGCGTTCTTTCTTTGGGAATATTATGTAGCTAAAAAGCTGCCATTCAGACTTGAAAAGGGAAATAGGTTTGTGCCAATTGTCTCTTTGTGCCAAGCTCTGAATCAGTGGTCTGTCATCTTTGTTGTATCTCTCTCCCCCTAACCTATCTTTTTCATCTGCAAACTTCTTCAGTAATGACTGTTTTCTTCCAGGTCACTGATATAATATTTTATAGTGTAGGGCTAAGAACTAGTCCCTACAGGACCCCACAAGAAACAAAGCTGCTCAGTAATTATTCCCCATTTGTACTTGCACTGGAGACCTGTCAGTTAGCCAGTTTTAATCCACTTAACGTGTGCCATGTTGATTTTTATATCATTATAGTCCCTTAATCAAAATGTCATGTGATACCATGTCAACTGCCTTAGAAAAATCATTACCTTAATTAACCAAAATGCAGTATATGAAATGCTTGGATTCACTGTTAACTTCACTAAAACCAAGCTACTTTATTAACTTACCCCAAACTAACCATCTATTCCTCCACATGTTATGATTAGAGGACAATCCTTGGAGAATGTTGAGCATTTCCCCTACCTGGGAGTAGCCACCCTTCCCAAAAAAGTAAACGTAGACAGAAACATTCAACACCAGATAAAATCTGCCAGTGATGCCTTTGGATGTCTCCAAAATCATGACATTAGGACCCAAACAAAATTCCTCATCTACCAGGCTGTTGTCATCTCTGTCCCATTGTAGGGGTGTATAACTTGGACAATATATCAGAAACACCTTAAAACTCCCAAATGTTATCAGTAGCAATGTCTTGGGAAAGTTCTCCGTATCAATTGGAAAGATAGAAGCATGCACACCAGTGTTCTGGTTCAAGCAAACACCATCATCATTGAAACCATGTTTATATGTCACCAGCTTCATTTGACAGGACATGTCCTTAGGATACCTGACAACCAGCAAAAACTCAGGTCCTGTATGCTCACCTTACCAGTGGTCACCACTCTAGAGGTGAGAAACAGAAGAGTTCAAGGACACTTTGAAGGCCAAATGAAAGAAATGCTACATTAACATCAATACCTGAGAGACTCAAGCACTGAATCATCTACCATATCTCTATGATATACAACAAGGCATTGATCATTTTGAACAAACTCACCTCACTATGGAGGTGAATAGATAAGAGACAGAAAGTGAAAGAGCCATGACCTGACTTCACCAGGATTTACTCCTTCCTCCTGAAACTGTTTGTCACATCTGCAGTTGAGCATGCAGATCTTGGATTAGCCTCTTCAGTCATCTACAGACTTACCAATGACTTCCCTGTTTAATGGAAGACTAATTTTCTAATCAAAGACATGCCAATGACTAAACAACCAAACCCGTCACTGCATAAGAAAAATATATTGATATTTTGACTGGATCTATTTTCCAGAAACCCATGCTGATCGGCACTGCTTATATTTTTTTATATTCCTTTAAAACTTTCTGATCTCCTTTGAAAGTCTGGCTATAAGGGTCACCATGGGAATGACTGGATGTGGAGCTCTTTGGGAAACTGGTCCTTGCTCTTGGTGTCTAAGCATTTAAAACATCTAGCTGTGAACTTTAGGAAACTTGACCTTGTCAGGGCAAAATGTGAAATTCCCAGTCAAATCCGAAAGGTATATAGCTGAAATTGGATTATGTCACCCTGCAAGCAAAAGACAACACAGCCTTTGTGAGAGAAAAAAATTTGCTTGAAAAAACAGCAAGACAGAAACATTGGATCCATATTAAGAAGAAATGAGAGGACCTTATTAGTACTTTCAGAGTCTGCTACTCCTTTCCCCATACACCTGATGAACATTATTAATGTATTCTTATAAACCCCCTTATCGGAGCACCCAGGGATGCACGCACAATCCCAGCGCTCCTCTTGTGATTGTTGGGTCCTTTAAATCTGGGAATAGTAGATACAGCTCACATTCTTGTTCCCAGTCATGTGCCCCACAAGAAATCAGATAAAAGTCGTATTACCTCTTGGCTAATCAGTCAGACATTAAAGAGGGTCAGGGATGAACTGCCAGGCTAGGGATAATCATGCTCCTTTATGCCTGATGCAAGGAAGACCTTAGGAAGAGGACTTGCAGAGAGCAGGTCCAGCTTTAGAAAAGGTCCAGCTGGGACAGGCTGTGAAGCCCTGGAGCCCAGAAGAGCTGTGAGATTATTTGGGTGGCATTGCTTTGTTGCATCTTAGATTCTTGTTTTTAAATTAATTGATTTAAAAAAATGCATCAAAGAATTGGTGCTGAGCCAGTTTGCAGCCTATTTTCAGCTCACCAGTTTATAACTTTCAATTGTCTTATTTTACTTTTATTGCATTCACAATGGTTTTAGATCAGATATGAGAGCACAGTGGTTCCTCTGGCTCTGGGATGAAAGCAGTGAGACCTTCACAACATCAGGTAGATCAGTGGTGAAAGATGATGAAAGAGTCAGAACACACTGAACTTAAATCAGTCCTTATTCCAGTGGAAGCCTTGAAGTCAATGCTACACAAACTTGTCAGAAGTAAAGTCCTATTTTGTAGAAGTGCAGTGAAAAAAAATTGCTTGGTTTATTGGACTGAATATGGGACTATATGAGACTTTCTTATTGCATGAACTGAACCGATGATTCAATTGGCTCACCTGTAAAATGGGTATTCACCCATGTTAAATTAATTACTGTCCCCACCAGGATATTTTGTGAAGGTTAATTTCCAAATATTTGTACAGTGCCTTGAGAATCCTTTCACTGCAGATTTACTGTCTCTGCAATAGGGATAAAGCTGGCTGCCAATATGAACGTCAGGAGTTTCAGCAGAATACCAAGTTTACAAATAGTGTTAGAAGCCCCTTACCAGAAGGCTAGTAAAGATTTAGTAGCTATTAACCATCTTGCCATGATAGCTAATTTGACCCTCAGATAATCCCTGAGTTCGATTTCAAAGTAGATTTGCTCTTCTGAATGGATCAACTCTCACAAAAATGTTATCAGTTCAGAGTGACTGTGTATCTGTAAAAGCAAAACCACGCTGGTTTATATAAAAGTGCTTTCATTGTTTAAAAGGATTGCATTTTGGACTTCATAACTCAAATAGTCAGTTGCTGTTCACTTAGCAATTGTCTTTATAACATTAATAAAATGGGAAATATTAATTTATTTCTTTTTTTAACAGGGTTTATGCATTTTGTATAGCAACTATGTTTAAAATGATTCCAAGGTCTTTTGGAAATCAGTAACTGTCTGTCATTGGACTTTATTTAACTAACTCTGGATTTTAAAGGAAAGGTCACTGCAATAATTTTCCATGTTAAGGAATATGCATATTCCTTTGTTACCATCAATAACAAAGTGCTCAGGCCTCAATTCTGCAATTGCCTACACGAAACCATTTAGCAGCATCAAGGCTGTAGGCAGTATCCAACAAAAAACAATGCCCAAAACATTGTGCCTCTTGTCTGGCATGTCTTAACTATGGAGAATAATACTTTGAGTCACTTCTAGGAAGGCTTCTTGTGTTCCCTGGTTTATCCTGATCTCACCTCTCATCTGTTTGGGTTTCATTGTGCCCCAGAGACATTGTCCAAATTGCTAACTTTATTTTCTATGCAGATAGCCTTTCCAGTGATATTTGCTTATCCTCCCTGGCTTTTGCATTGTGCTGATCCATGGAACTGTACTTGTCTAAACACTTTCTGCTGCCTTGCTGCCCCTAATGATCACTAGTATCTGGGTTGTTTTGATCTCTTTCAGTTAAAATAAAGTGTGTTTCTCATAGCAATCAGGGGGATTAGTTGGAGCATTTTCTTGAAAAAAAATTGGCAGATTTAATGTTCAGAACTTCCCTCTACTTTTCTTCCAGGATTTCTTCAAAGAAATTTTCCTGCTCTGGGCCTCATATATGCTGTGAACCTGATTGCCTGCATGCTGGCTGCCCCTAGTAAACTCTGCTATGCAGTTGGATGCTGTTTGCTTACCCCTGTATAGTAATTTATATGATCAAAGTGGGTATAAAATGCAATTATACCAGAATAGTCATGTTTTGCACTAGTGTAAATGGCTACATGTAGGGCCTGGTAATGGTGAATTGAGCCCTGCTGTTTTTTTCCTTCTGTCTCATCACACCTAAGGACAGCAGCTTTTGGTTGTTGCCTCCCCTCCCCACCTCCACTTTCAGCAATTATCTCAGTCAACTAAACCACTTTGGTTTCAAGCAGGGATTTTACTTTGTTTAGCCACTCTTCCATGGGCTAGAGTCTGTTTTCTTCCATTTCTTTGACCAGGCAGTGTTAATTCTTGATAAATGTTTCAGAACAGAAGAACGTAAGTAGTGTCATAGTAGGCAAAGGCATAGGCCTATCTAGCCCAGATTCTTGTATCTCAAGGCACAGACAGAAGTGACAATTTTCACCTGATCTGGTCCCTGAAAGTGCTCTGCAGCTATGGCCCTAACACAAGTGCATGGCTGCAGAGTGCTTTACAAGGGCCCAATCCTGCCACAATCTGAACCTTCATTTACATGAGGGTTCAGATGAAGGCACTCCAAAGTGAGTGTCTTCATTAATTTATAGGAGCAGAGCAGGTTGTTTCAGCCCAGCCCTTCTCCTAGCACTGTTTTCAGAATAGAAAGGGGGACAAGAACAGAGGGAGCTCATTATGGGGGTTGCCCAGCTGGTTCTGGAGGGTGGGAGGTGGGGGGCTCCAATCCACTCCCCGCACTCAAGTGCAGTCTGGGGAAATCCCAGAATGGACCTCTTCCCCCCCACTTTTTCCTCCTCCCATCCTGAGATAGCACTGGGGGACAGGAGAGGGGGTGGCAGACCTAGGGGAAGAGGCTGCACAGACGCAGCCTCTCTCCCTGGATCACATCCAAATTGGAGCTTGATCTCCCACCCTCCTGATCCAACAGCTAATGTCAGTTAAGTTGGGAGGATCAATCTAACTCTTGGTGCTTTCTGTGAAGTGCCATGAGTTAGATAGGGGAGCTGCACTTCTGCCTGCACCTTCAGAGTGGATGTCAGGGGGAAGAGTATTTATGCAGAGCCAGTCAAGACAGATCTTTCCCCTGCACCTCTTCCCTTACAACTTCCAGTATTCAGAGGCCTAGGGAGTCCTAATTTGCAGGTTGAAACCCTATCTTGTTTAATACCAACTATTCTGCATGGATTTGTCTAATCCTCTGTTGCACTCATTAAATTATCAACATCTAAAATATTTTGTGCCATTAAGAACCACACAATTTAAAAAGTTTTTAAGAATTTAGAAGTTTAAATTTAAAAAATTGAAGAAGATTCTTACTTTAAGCTTACTATTGGGTCTGAGTTCTTCGCAGCCAGGAGAAGAATAAGGTTATCATATGTATCTTAACATTCTTCAGTCTTTGTTTAACCAAAGTCATTCATGAAGAGACATCTGGGAGGAGAGATTTAGAAGATTGAGAATGTATAATACAGAGAGAAAATGAATAAAAAGGATATGATGGAGGTGCATAAGATGATGAATGGCATAAAGAGAGTAAATCAAATTTTCCTGTTCAGTTTTTCCCATAGTACAGGAGCAAAGGGACATTCAATGAGATTGAAAGGCAACAAATTTATATCTGATAAAAGGAAACGTTTTAGAACTCAATACACAGTGCTCCTGTGAAACTCGGCCAAAAGATATAGTTTAGGCCATGAGTTTAGTAAGATTAAAACAAGGTTAAGAAAATTATGTAGAGTTTAAAAATAATTGATAAGTGGCATAAACCCTCATGCTTTGTGATATAAACCAAGCACTGACATCAGTAAGAAAGATATACTATTTCAGTGATGCTCATTGTAGATTTTTTGTTCCTTCATCTGAAGCAACTGGTATTCTGTCAGACACCAGGCAGTGTCCTAAATGATTCACAATAATTCTTTTCTTTTATGTCATAATAAAAATTAATAAATAACCTATGGCATTAGAGCTGTTCTGGATTTTAATTCCTCAACAAATGCAGGAAGAAATTAAGGTTTTGGATGCAAAGAATGAAATTTGTTTTGACTGCCATTTCTCTGTGGGGAATTTTTAACCTCCAGCATGTTTGGCTGAGGTTTATCTTTGTATTCCTACTGTATAAATGTCTGGCAAAGGGCTTCTAAGATTTGCTTATCTCCAGAACCATTGCTAGTACAAAGCACAACCCAAGTGGTGTCCGGAAAATATTGAACCAGCAGGGATATGCAAGAACATGGATGAAATTTAAGCTGGGGTTCCCAGAATGCATTCAGATTAGTAAAAATATTGGAATACTATGGCAGGATGTCTCTTTGGGCATAGCTACAATTACTTTCGAAGCAAAGATGTCAAATGTAGCTAGCTTTATACGTGGAAAAATATGCATTTATCTATTTTTAACATATGTTTATGCACCTTGGTCTCTTTTGGAGATGAATTTTTGGAAACCTAAATAAATCACAAAGCGTAGTAAATAAGCTGAGTGCTACAAAGTCTTGCAAATTCTTCTTTCAGTGTCTTAAATTCAGCTAATCCTTTTATTTTGAAAATGGGGTAACGTCAGTAAGGAGGCCTTTGGAATTAATATCCTAATGAATTCCAGTATTACTCTGAACTTTTCAACCCAACACTTTAGTTCTGAGAGAGACTCAGAGTTTATTTGACAGCCTAACTTTGCTTTCAGTAGATGCTTAGAGAATGTGCTACCCACATATTTAGCAAGAAGGCAACAGGTTTCGGCACAATAATTGAGGCTTGAGTTAGTCGGGTAACCATTTGTCTCCCTACTTCTCTTCAAGGCACTTGAGACTGCATGGTTGTCCTTTGTCTTTGTCCTGGATCAGGGTAAGAAATCCTTCTCAGAGACCCTGTGCATAGGAATCCCACCCTAAAATTGCCCGTCAGATAATTCTTGAGACTGTGTCCAGGATTCAGTTGAAAATCTTCCCGTTTTAATCAGGGCAGCCTTAAAATATAGTCCTCCTCAGCCCACCAGCTCTCTATTTCTGGATTACTTTCTTTCCCTCACTCTTATTTCTTACAGTGGTTCTTCTGAACTACTGAATCCATTTTTGGTTTAATTATTGCTTTCAATTTCACACAGCATCCTAGACTACAGTAAAATAAATAAGCAAGACATGAGAAGGGCATTTAGCACCTACATCAAAAGCCATCACAATGTAGGAGCAAAGCACACTTCCTTTCATCATACTTTTCCATCCAAGGATTAATGGCTTTAAAAAAAAAAAACCCTTCAGAAACGTTGAATGCAAAATGGCTAAAAGCATGCACACTAGAAACACAAAAATCAGAAGGCTTAATCCACAGAAAGGCTCAAAGACGTACTCAACAAGAATAGCAGCAGGTCCTTGGATGGAAAAGTATTAGAATACATGTGAGGAAATAAGATTGTCAAGCATACGCTCACAAGCCACCACCGCATTTAGTGACCTCCTGAGGGATTGCTTTTAGAAAGAGGATCCTCAAATTGTTGGACCTGTGGGGCAGGGTTGCTCTATTTCCCCCCACCAACCCACCCAGTAAAGATGTAAATTCCAGCCCATGCCAATAATTCACTGTATATCTTTTAGAGAGGTATTTAAGATTTCTGTTTCTTAGTACACACATCTACAAAGTGTCTTTCCTCTGAATGGAGCCATGAGGATACAGGACCCTATAAAACCTCCAAAATCTTTTAAGGTTGAACTAAAATAGGAGCAGTGATTTTTAAATATAGATAGTAGGTGCTGTAGTTAACATGGTATTTTTATTAACAATGGAGAATTTTATAACCAAGCAAACAATGTAGAGATTCTGGATGACCAGAAATCTTTCTACCAGTGAAAATGTGATTTTGTAGGTCTTCTGTTATCTTCCCTGGAATTGGTTCCCTAGGGATATATTCTTACATAGCCTAGCAGTAATTATTTCCTCCCACCGCCCCCACTGCCCCCATGATAGCCTAATCTCAAGATACCTTAAATCACCTTTTATCAGTGAAGCTCCTTTCAAATTGTAGTTTATCAGAAAGAATATACTTTGTAAAAACACAACATGAGCGGTGAATACAGACAGCAGCTGTGAGACTTTTCATTTGGGGAGTTTATTTGGAGACAGTGTCTGTCCATACAGATGGTTGAGACAGGGGCCAAGAAATGCATTAATGTGCTCAGTATGAGATATGGCAGCATGAGCAATGTTTACAGGTTTTCCGGAAGGAGCAGAAACACATTGACCATAATTCAGAATCTGAACCTTTATGGTTCACAATGTACATATAGAAAATAACCCTAAGAAATGCTGTTATTAATGATCTACAGAGACAAACATCTAGTTGGCTTCAAAGCAAGCACCGATCTGGGCTGGGGCTTCAGTAGAAAAAGCAGAGGTGTATATAACTGTTCTAGAAAGCCCCATTTCAACACGGTGTTCCAGGTTGAATAGAAGTTGGGAATGCCCATTCCTTTTCATGATTATGTAGTATAAATGGTTATGCTAAATAAAGGGAAATGGTGTGAAAATAAAAGGAAGTGTTCAGTATATAGTTCACGTTTCTATTTTTTTTGAAGGGAACAGAAAAAAAAATATTTAGTGTGGAATCAGAACATCTTAGAGACAAAATCGAGCAAATTCCTTACTCTTGTTCTAGCTTCTTCCTGCTACATTTGAGGTTAGGAGGGGAAAAGGGCCTGCATCTGAACTGAAGAAGATTCTCACCTCCTTGACAGAATGCAGAACAGCTGTGGGCGTGGGATAGAAGTTACACATAAACCAGTTTAAGTGATCAGAAACTGGTTTAAACCTCTAACAGAACGTAAGTACAGTACACATTAACCAGTTTCAATGGCTGAAACTGGTTTAAAAAAAACCTGGTTGAATGTAGTATCAGACACAACTGATTTGGTTTATGCAGTGTCTGTCCCAGACCTCTTCTTGGTTTAAGTTAAACCAGAGTCCCCCAGCATCCCAGATCCTTTGCAGCCCTGGGCTGGGCTCAGTGAAGGCTGTGCTGTCTGCTCCAGGGAACAGGCTGGCCCTGCCCCTTTCCTCCCTAGCCAGAGCTCCAGGGGAGACTGCTGGCACAGCAGTGTCTGCCTGGCTTCCCCTTCTGTTTGCTGCTCAAGCAGAGATTCCCCCCTCCCTCTCATCTTCCACTGCATGGACCCCAGCCCCACAGACCCTAGGCATGTGGTATGCTAGCTAATGCTGAGAGGTGTCTGTGTGTGCATGCCTCTAATTTCACTGGGACAGACAGACAGAACAGTGTCCACTTAGGGCTTTTTTGGAGCTAATCAACAGGTCAGCTGGTAATGTCCCTCTATTCCTTCCTTGGAAAAAGCTGTTTAAGAAGCACTTGAACTAATGAGAGGGGCTTTTGTTCTGCTAATAGGCTGATAACAGATCAGTGGTTTGCTGATGGGTTGATAACTGCAGTTTTATCAGCCCCCTGGCTGGTTCGCAGTAGGCCTGTGTGAAGCGGCTAGTAATTGTTTTGGATTCGGATTTGGGGGACAGTGATTCGATTTGGTGATTTGAATCACTGTCCTGAATTGATTTGGCCGAATCTGATGAGGAGATTCAGCTGCTGCTGAATCAGCCGAATCTCTGAATCACACTGGCCCCATCGCTCACCTGCTCTCAGTGGCTGCCCTGCCTGCCCCAGCTCCTGGCACTTTGGGGGGGGAAAAAAGTCCTGACTCACTGGGTGCTGTCCGGTGGGGGAGGGCAATCCCTGCTGCCCCATACTGTATGGGGGGCTCTGTCACAAGACCCTTGACCCCCCCCACTCCACCAGCTCCCTGCATGGCTACCCCGCCTGCCCCAGCTCCAGGCCTTTAAGGAAAAAAAACCCCCAAACCCCTAGACTCACCAGTTCCTGCTCAGTGGCGGGGCTGACCCTGCAGCCCCCTACTGCCCTGCGCTGCATGGGGAGCTCTGCATGAGCCTCCTGAAGTTGAAAGGCTACTGTAGGAGCTGGGTAGTGCGGGGGGGGGGTGTTGTTTTGTTTTTTTCTTAAAGGGCCTAAGCTGGTGTAGGCAGGGTATGGGAGGGGGGCTGGGAGAGTGGGTAGGGGTTGGGGGGGCTCGTGGCAGAGCCCCCTCACATGGCGTGGAGCAGTGGGGGGCAGTGGGGATTGCCCCCCACCCAGCAGCATCTGGTGAGTAGGAGCTTTTTTTTTTTCAATGGGCTGGGAGCTAGGCTGGGTGGGGCAGCCATGTGAGGGTTAGGGGCGTGGGAGGGGCGGGGTGGGGGAGCAGGCAGGGGATGGGTCCTGGCAGGGGTCCCCCCCATGGTCCCCTGCCTCCTCCTCCAGCCTCCCCTCCCCCCTCCACTTATCAGCTCTGTCTCCGGCTCCAGCTCCCTGCCGCAGCAGGCAGGAAGTGCCCAAATCTTTGAAGCTCTCTGAATCTTTTCTGAATTGATTCAAAGAGCGTTGAATCAATTTAGACTTTTTTATTGGTCCCCTGATTCGATTTGGATTTGGACACCGAATTGGGCTGAATCTCCTCCAACTTGAATAGGCACCCAAAGCTTTGCATAGCCCTAGTTTGCAGCCCTGTCAGGTTTGCAGACAGGGAGAGGGAGATTAAAAAGCTCAGTATCATCAACAGATGCATGCACTGTGCAGCCCCCAATTTGCCTCAGAGTGCTAGCCCAGGGATGGGGTCTGGCAACAATTCAGCCCCTTGATCGGTGAGCGGGGAAAGGCCTGAGACAGTGCAGGCAGAGTGGGGATTTACACCCCTCCCTAATCAGAGCATCCTGCTGGGGCCTGGCCACGCCCCACCTTAGTTCAGCATTGTCAAAGGGAGGGGGGGGCTAATATAGTGCCCCCCGTCTTCTAGCCTGAGCCACTGCAGACATGTGCCAGCATTTCTGGAATGAAAAGGGAATGTCTATCCACCTCCAAATCGGTTCTAGCTTTGCAGGTTGGACTAACCTGGAAAGATTGAATCAATTCAGACTTAGGCTTTTTGAATGTTTGCCCCTAGCCCTAATGTTCTTTCCCTAGGACCTTTGCAAGTCCTGGCAAGAATTTCTTCTCAGGGGTAGGGCCACAGCATGATAGCAGTGAAGAGATTTTGGGTAGCACTGACAAGCTGCATACATTAGTTAGGCTTTCTGATTTTTGCCAGGGCTTCTCTGCCACCTGGAATTGCTCAAGATCAGGAGAGCACAATGGTGACTTAAAGGCATCTTAGCCTCTCTCTTTCCCTGGGCTTAAGGTTTTGTGCTATGCACCTAAAACTCTAAAGCACTGTAGACAATGAATTGTCAGAACAGCCAGCACACAATGTAATTATATTCAAATAGATATCAGTCAGTCCAAACTCCTATTTTAATACCTGAACATGATACTCTAATGTATTTTTTATTGCTTCCTAAACTTGGATTGAAAATAGACATATGGGCCACGTCCAGACCTTGTACCACTGCTACTTTTCCCAGGGGAACTCCCATGCCACACATGCTCTTGCACTCAGCAGGTTACCCTGGGTGGGATAGGGGAGGGTGGGGCCAGCAATTGTGCTGGCCCTAGCAGCCTTACCTGGGGTCCTGGGGGAGCTGCAGCTGTAACACTTCTGCAGCAGGGAGCCTGGGCAGCAGCTGGAGTGTGGCTCTGGCTGGCCAGGCTCCAGTTTTGGGTGGTATGTACTGCCACCATGTGCACCACCCTGCTTTTTTTTTGGTGTGGGTTTTTTTGACCCTGGGGTCTCCCGGGGTCAAGCCCCCCACCCCCTGCACTGCAGGGAATGTCTGCATGTGCAATGTGTGGCCCTGCAGACAGGTTTGCAGCGCCACCTACTACACGTCCATGCTCATCTGGATGTGGGCATGATGTGTCTCCTCTTTGGGGTTCCCTGAAATAATATTAGCAAAATAGAAGAAAAATTAGGCATTCATTGCTGCAATTACAGTGAAACTTATTATTCTTACCTTTCCAAAATGGGTTTGTATTATTTCTTTTCCAATTACATATAATTTTAAGGTTCTTAACAAACAGAGCCTCAGATACAATGTGAGATGTTATTCATGGCAGTGCAGGTTCATGTTATCCAACATGTATATCTGTATGTCCATCCTTTCTGACCAGAACAACAACAAAAAAGAGTCCATTCAGAAGGATAACTGTGTAAGAATAGTACCTTCTAACTTGAAAGATCTGCTGCTTTATATATTCTGGGTCAGAATGTCTCACTTCAGGGGCACACAATATGTTTTTACTGCCTTTTGCTCCTCTTTAGCCTTGCTGAGCCAAACCAGCTAAGTGAGAGCAAGCTGACATTTCTATTCGACTTTGTGGAATCAGCACAATTGTTTTCTCTGGTAAGTTCGTATTGAAAACAGTGTGGTTTTCACTGGTGTCACTGGGAACATAATTTAAAGTCAGTAGGATTGCACAGCTTTTGGGCACAGGTGTCACTGTGATCTAAGATAGTGTGCAGAATGTTTATTAATGTGTGAAGGAAAGAAGTGAGCTAGCCGCTTACAGTCCTGCCTGTAGCACATGTATAATGCCATTTTATACACTTATTTTTTAGAATGGAATATTTTTTTTCCCTATCTTTCTAGGACAATAGTTCCTTTCTTTTTGAAAATAATAATATATTAAAGACTTCTCCAGTTCTGTAGGTACTATGATCTTCTAACTTTTACATGAATTTGGTTTATATCATAACTTCTAAAAGATGCATTTCCCAGCTTAAGTAGCATGATAGTGAAAACCGTCAGTAGCATGAAGCAGAATTATTAGGGTTGACTATAAGGCACATACATAATTGTATTTATATACTCACAGATTGTACTAGATAAGATCTTCATATCTGGCAATTGCTAAACTTTTGTGAGATAAGCCATGTTGGGTATAGTTTATTGTCTAATATAATAGCTTCGGGCTAGGCTAAAAGACAACTTTGTTTACCTAATTGCTGCTATGACTCAGGCTTTGAAGCAGATATACAATTAAAGCGTAGCATCTTTTAAATAAAAATAACTTTAGGACAGTCCTAACATTCATATCTTTGTCTTCCTAATCCCTTTATAATGGAGTACAAAAGAGTGGAAAAAAAACATATCCTAAATGTGCCATCCAAAGATTCAGAGAATTTGGGTCAAGGAATATTGTCATTTATGTTATCTCATGCCTCCCAAATAAGACATGAACCTTGTTTTGGGAATGCAGAATGAAGAGAAAAAAGATTATTCTCCTTTTAACCAAATGGTTTAGAGTCAATTTCCTTATTTAAGACATGCAGCCAAATTTTGGATCACTAATTTTTTTGGGAAAAGTGAGTGTGTTTTGTGAACAAATAAGGTATTCCAAGCAATTAAAAAATAACATAAAAGGTTATATTTACAAACTAATGTAATCTGTACCTTAACAATTCATGTACTTTATCTGCTTTTATGTAGGATTTGCTCAGGATAGTTTTAAACAGCAAAGTTTTATAGGGGTTGAAAGCAATTGTCTCAGGCCAAACTCTGTAACTCCATTCATCCCGAGAAATCTTTTACATTATAACTAGGCCTGCTAGACTTAAAGGGACTATCCATAGAGTAGGGTAAAATTTAATCTAAGGGCAATAAGATTAACCTTAACTGGGTACTGTAGCTTTATACTCTGAAATGTAACTATCAAACTTGTAGCATATGTTTTATGGCTTATTCTTATGTGTTTTTCCATGCTGTATCCACTGAATTGACAAACAAAAGGATAGTTTTTTAACTGCAGACACTGCACACTTAGCTTGGATTCTGAAAGTAAAGTTGGATTGTTTTTCAGTTATGCATTACCTTTGAAAAAGGATTCTTTGTTTGGAACATAGTTCATAGTATCTTTGATGAAACATGAGCCAAAAGAAAACCCAGCTAATTCTTCTATAGTTGTACGGGCTTCTCAGTAATAAGAAAAGCAAAAACTTAACTTTAGTCAGCTGAGTCACCATGTACAATTTGTAGACCTCGTGGAGCAGATTTGTTGAAGAATGTGCCTTTATGGTATTACCATCACTTTGATTTCACCCGAACTGCATTTTACCCCTCATATTTCATCCCCTTATATTCAAAGACACTTTTCCTTTGCAAATCTATAGAAAATGTTTTTGATACGGTGTCCTGGATGAGCATAACTTGCTCATGGGGTGTGTCTATACACGAATTTATACACGCCTAAATTTAATGCACCGTAGCCTAAAGTACATTAAGGCAATTTAGGCGTGCATCTACATGTGCACACCTTAAGGCACCTTAACACGGCTCACTGGGTGAATGCATTGGCAGCCTGCCCTGGGCAGCACCCTGGACAGTCTCTGGAAGCCCACAGCAGCATAGCCAGGCAGCCCAGCCCAGCTCAGCCCAGCACCAGCCAAAGGGGTGGGAACTTCCAGTCCCCCTGGATGCAATTGGCTCGGTCCTGACCCTAACCTCATCCCCATGTTTCTGCCTCCCTAGCAGCAGATGAGAGCGGGCTGGAGCTGAGTCCGCAGGGCCCCACACTGCCACTGGGCACTGACTAAAAGAAGACATGGTGGGTGCTGTTGTGCAAGGCACAGATGCTGGAGCTGAAGCAGTAGTTGGGGCTGACTTGAGACTCTTGTCAGGCATGAGGACTCCTGTCATAGCACAGGGGAAAGCCCCACCACTACAACTCCTTGCAGAGGAAGGGGCCAGCGCTGCATGGGTGGGGCCTTTGCTAGTGGCTCCCCTGTACCTCTCCCTTGGGGTGGGTTTGCTGACCAAGCAATGCAGCCCTGCAGGGGCAGGATGCCTCATTGCCCACCCAGGATTCAGGCACCTTTAGAAGACTGCGCTGGGGCTCCCGCCCAGGACAGCAGGCAGGATGGGACTGCGTCTGCCCCAGCATCCAGCACAGCTTTCCCTGCTCCACCCACCTCCATCCCAGGCAACCTTGAGCTCCTGGGGGCTTTGCATGGCTCAGCCAAGGCAGGCTGGGTGCGACCATGGTATGTTCTTCCAAGAAGAAGGATTACTAGGAAGAGATGGGATCCACCTGATAAAGAGGGAAGAGCGTATTCACAGACAGGCTCGCTAACCTAGTGAGGAGGGCTTTAAACTAGGTTCACTGGGAGATGAAGACCAAAGACCTGAGTTAAGTGGGGAAGTAGGAGACCTGGAGGAAGAGCAAGCAGGAGGGAGCAATAGGGGAGGTGCTCTCATACTTCCTGAGAAATTGGGGCAATCAAATATTTACCTCAGGTGTCTGTACACAAAAGTATGGAGCCTGGGAAATGAGCAGGAAGAATTGGAAGTCCTTGGACAGTCACGGAACTATGACATGATCGGAATAACAGAGACTTGGTGGGAGCTTGCAGGACTGGAGCACTGTCATGGATGGGTACAAACTGTTCAGGAAGGACAGGCAGGGGAGAAGAGGAGGAGGGTTGCACGCTACGTAAAAGAGTCATATGGTTGCTCAGAGCTCCAGTATAAAGCTGGGGATAGGCCTGTTGAGAGTCTCTGGGTTAGGGTCAGAGGGGAAAGCAACAAGCGTGATGTCATGGTGGGGGTCTGCTATAGACCACCAGACTAGGAAGAAGTGGTGGATGAGGCTTTCTTCAAACAGCTAGCAGAAATTTTCTGATCACAGGTCCTGATTCTCATCAATCACCCTGAGATCTGCTGGGAGGGCAATACAGCAGTGCATAGGCAATCCAGGAAGTTTCTGGAGAGTACTGGGGACGACTTCCTGGTGCAAATGCTGGAGCAACTGGGGGCCATGCTCTTTTTGACCTCCTGCTCACAAACAGGGAAGAATTGGTGGGGAATGTACTAGTCGATGGCAGCTTGGGCGGCAATGACCATGAGATGATTGAGTTCAGGATCCTGAGGAAAGGAAGGATGGAGAGAATCAGAGTAAGGACCCTGGACTTCAGAAAATCAGACTTCCACTCACTCAGGGAACTCATGGGCAACATCCCCTGGGAAGCCAGACTGAGGGGAAGAGAAGTCCAGGAGAGATGGCTGTACTTCAAAGAAACTTTACTGAGAGTGCAGGAACAAACCATCGTGATGTGCAGGAAGACTAGCAAGTATGACAGAAGACCATATTGGCTTAGCAGGGAACTCTTCAGTAAACTAAATCACAAAATGGGAGCTTATAAGAAGTGGAAACTTGGACAAATACTTAGGGAAGAATATAAGAGCATTGCTTGGGCATGCAGGGGTGAAGTCAGGAAAGCCAAAGCACAAGTGGAGTTGCAGCTAGTAAGGGATGTGAAGTGTAACAAGAAGGGTTTCTACAAGTATGTCAGTGGCAAGAGGAGGATCAGGGAAAGTGTGGGTCTCTTACTGAAAGGGGGAGGCAAGTGTGTGACAGAGGATACAGAAAAGGCTGAAGTGCTCAGTGCCTTTTTTGCATTGGTCTTCACAGGCAAGGTCAGCTCCCAGACTACTGCACCTGGCAGCACATGTTGGGGAGGAGGTGAGCAGCCCTCAGTGGTGAAAGAACAGATTAGGGACTATTTAGAAAAACTGGACATGTACAAGTCCACGAGGCTGGATGGGATGCAGCCAAGGGTGCTGAGGGAGTTGGCTGATGTGATTGCAAAGCCATTTGCCATCATCTTTGTAAAATCATGGCGATCAGGAGAGGTCCTGGATAACTGGAAAAGGGCAAACATAGTGCCCATATTTGAGGAAAGGGAAAAAGGAAGATCCAGGAAATTACAGACCAGTTAGCCTCACCTCAGTCCCTGGAAAAATCATGGAGCAGATCCTCAAGGAATCCATTTCTAAGCACTTGGAGGAGAAAGAGGTGATTAGGAACCATCAGCATGGGTTCACCAGGGAGAAGTCGTGCCTGACCAACCTGATTGCCTTCTATGATGAGATGACTGGCTCTGTGGATGCAGGTAGACTGGTAAATATGGTGTACCTTGACTTTAGCAAGGCTTTTGATATGGTCTCCCACAACATTCTCCCAGGCAAGCTAAGGACGTATGGGCTGTATGAATGAACTGTTAGGCAGATAGAAAACTGGCTGGAGCATCAGGCTTAGAGAGTAGCAATCAATGGCTTGATGTCTAATTTGCAGCTGGTATCAAGTGGAGTGACCTAGGGGTCGGTCCTGGAGCCAGTTTTGTTCAATATCTTCATCAGCGACCTGGAAGATGGCATAGAGTGCACCCTCAGCAAGTTTGCAGATGACACCAAGCTGGAGGGAATAACAGATATGCTGAAGGGTAGGGGTAGGATTCAGAGTGACCTAGACAAATTGGAGGATTGGTCCAAAAGGAATCTCATGAGGTTCAACAAGGACAAGTGCAAAGTCCTGCACTTGGGATGGAAGAATCCCATGCACCAGTACAGACTGAGAGCTGACTGGCTGGGCAGCAGCTCTACAGAAAAGGACCTGGGGGTTACAGTGGACAGTAAGCTGAATGTGAGCTAACAGTGTGCCTTTGTTGCCAAGAATGCTAATGGCATACTGGGCTGCACTGGTAAGAGTGTTGCCAGTAGGTCAAGGGATGTGATTATTCACCTCTACTGAACACTAGTGAGGCCGCATCTGGAGTATTGTGTTCAGTTTTGGGCCGCCCACTACAGAAGGATGTGGACAAATTGAAGAGAATCCAGTGGAGGGCGACAAAAATGGTGAGGGGGCTGGGGGATATGACTGATAAGGAATGACTGAGGGAACTGGGCTTATTTAGAGGGGACTTAATAGTAGCCTTCAACTACATGAAGGAGGGTTCGAAAGAGGATGGAGCTGGACTATTCTCAGTGGTGGCAGATAACAGAACAAGGAGCAATGGTCTCAAGTTGCAGCAAGGGAAGTTTAGGTTAGATATTAGGAAGAATTTTCTCATGAGGAGGGTAGTAAAACACTGGAACAGGTTACCCAGAGAGGTGGTGGAAGCTCCATCCTTGGAGGTTTTCAAAACCTGGCTACACAAAGCTTTGGCTGGGATGATCCAGTTGGGGCTGGTCCTGCTCTGAGCCGGGGGTTGGACTAGATGACCTCCTGAGGTCCCTTCTAACCCTAACTTTCTATGATTCTAACATGGGCGGGGGCTCAGCCGGGAATCAGGTGGGCCAAAGAGAGAGCCTAGGCCCCACTGGCATTGCATCTAGTGTGCCTGTGCTGAGCCGGGCAAGCCCCAATGAGCTCACACCGCCTCTCCCACAGGCAGTGTCCAATAGGGAGTCTGGGCACTTGCCTGGGGCAGAGGTGTGTGGAGCAGGGAAAGCCATGCTGGGGGCAAACGCAGTCCCAGCCTGCCTGCTGTCCCAGATGGGATCCCCAGCGCAGGCTTCTAAGGGCACCTGAATCCTTGGTGGGCAGTGAGCATCCCGCCCCTGGAGGGCTGCATTGCTTTGCCAGCAAATCCACCACAAGGGAGAAGCATGGAAGAGCTGCTAGCAAAGGCCCTGCCCACACTGTGCTGTCCCCTTCCCCTGCAGGGAGTCACTGGGGGACTTTTCCCTTGTGCTTTGACAGGAGACCTTGTGCCTCCTGCCTCCTTTGATAACTTAGTCCCAAGTTGGTTGGCACACCGACAGGTACCACTGCTGCTGCAATCACCGCTCCAGCATCTGTGCCTTGCAGAACAACACCCACCATATCTTCTTCTTGGTGCCACCCGGCAGCAGCTCAGGGCCCTGTGGGCTCCAGCCCTCTCAGTGGACATAGACAGCGTTAAGGCGTTTTAAGGCGTCTACATATGGGTTAAGGTGCCTTAACTCATTGCACCTAAATTTGATATCTGCTTTATGCACATATTAAATTTAGGCATGGTTAGCCTAAAATTGCCATTTCTAAGGCGTCTTAAGGGCACATGCATATAGACCCATTCCCTTAATGTGCCTTAAAAATGACTAATGCATCTTAAATCGCCACGTGTAGATGCGCTCGCATTGTCATTTTCAGAAATCTCAGTGTAAAAAAATTCTATTAAAGGTATCATCACAAGACTCTCACTCCTGGATCTCAGGGATTCAAAATGAGATGTAATTGGGAATTCCTTTAATTAATGAATCTAAAGGAAATGCACTACTGTGTACCTCAATAGGTTCTTTCCTGCAGCATGAGTGTAGTGGTTCCCTGGGATCACCAGCTGCTAGCCCCTGGGGGTTTATGTGAAAGGTGGGAGCGTCTGTTTATTTTACCTACTATTTGGCAAAGGTCAAGAATGAGAATCTTGTGAGTTATCTTTAGAGAATCAGACTTACATGGTAAGTAACTTTTCTTCCTGTTTTGCACTGTATTTGCTACCATGGTGTAAATCTAACATTAATCTATGTTTTGTTTTTTTGAGCAGCATGATTAAAAATATCATTTCAGTCCTGTCCAAATAACTACCTTTTTGTGTCGCATCGCAAGGAATAGATGGATATTTCATGCAGCTGTTTAGCATATTCTTAATAAATGGAGCAAGGATGCGATATCTCTACCTGCGATAACTATTTTGCAGATAGCTTGAGAATGAATTAGGTGCCCTCTTAAATAAGCTTGTAAAATGAGATAGCTGGAAATAGAATTACTGAATTTTAACATCTAAGGTTTAATTATTTTTTCCTTCTTGTTTCGGTTGCAGATAAAGTCTTGAAATGCTGAAAAAGTCTATTTTCTCTATATTATTATTGTTGGTATTTTGTTATTATTATGGGTTTTACAAAAATGTTGAAAAATTCACAGGAATGCACAAACATATTCGCTAATCAGCTTGATCTTTCAGTTAAAGTCACTCTAGATTTAATGGAAATCAACATTTCAAGAATGACATTTAAGTAATGCAACTCTTAATTGGCTTGTCATTATAAGATTTTAGGATTTTTCCTAGTATCTGCATATATTAGAGATGCATGTGAATACAAATAAAGCTCTATGAATATTTTGATAACTTGAACTTTGCTTCAGAACCAGAAAGTCAGAGTGATTCATTAACACATGGACATGCATGATAAGTGATAGAGGAGGACTATGGACAAGCAATAGGAAGCAGCAAGGTTGAAGCGGCCTGAACCTGAGGCTGTTTTCCCTTTTAATAGGCATGTGTGTACAGGAGCACTATACGCATACTAAGCCACGGGACTATCTATGTTAGTAGAAATTTAGATAGTTGTATCTGGTACTTTTCTGGACCCTGGTGAGGAGTAGCTGCTACAAGCTAAGCAGCAGCTGGATGGATGTATGTGAAAGGCAGAGACACAGCAATGCTTTTAGAAGCGAAGTAAAGGAAAATGGCCTCTTAAGTAAGGACTGCATTGGACTGATGACTAGTACTCTGCATAGCAGCTGTAAAGCATCCATAAAGGCCCCTGCTCTTAGTTCCTAGGTGACTTGATTTTTTTGTTGTCAGATGCAGGATTTTGCTCATCATAAGGCAAGGAATTGAGGACAGCCTTCCTGCGACTGGACTTTTATTCTTAGCCTTGAAATCTAACCATGGCATTCTCAATCACACTGGTCAAACAGTTATCATAGTCAGGCAGCCAGCTTAATGGGCAAAGCAGCCCTGTGCCTTCCCTTCTAAAAAGGCAGCAACAGTTAAATGAAATACATTTATAAGGCACAGTACGTGAAGTGATGTTTTTCTCCTGAAGTATGTGCTTAGTGTGCTGGTCATGTTGACAAGGAGGATTAATGGAAGGGATTTGCACTTGTACATTTTTTATGCATTCTAAAAGTCATATTTTGCCATCAGGTCTACAAGCATGGATTTCAGATAAACAGCTTAACTGAAGGCTTTTTTTTTTGTGGCTGAATTCTGTAATTGGGAATCTTTAGGACTTTCCATCTACACTGAACCTAAGATAGACGGATCCAGCGTCTTCTCTCAGTTTGTTTTTAAAAGGTCAAGGGAAGACAAGTCAACATTTTGGGGCATGTTCTTTGCTCCACCTTGCTCTCTACCAGTATGGAATGGCCAGCAGCTGCACTAGGCATTTCTGTCTCATGCTCAAGTAGGCAGTGGCACTACAAACATAGCAGTGCCCCTTCCTTCTTCCTGCAGCAATGGGCTGATTCAGACCATTCAGTTTGTTTCAATCACCCTTAGGACTAGGCACAGAAATTACACACAAACTGGTATGACTGGAAACCAGTTCAAATCTGTAACGCAATAGAAGCTCAGTGCACATAAAGCACTTTCAAAGTGGCCAAAACTGGTTTAAGATAAACCTGGATGGATGTAATATCAGACTTCTGTCCCAGATCCCCTCCAGATTCAAGTTAACTCACAGTTCCCTAGCATCCCAGGATGCTTTGTACCTCCCCTGCAAACCCGCCCTTGCAGGGTGGGTGGGCTAGCCTTGGCCCAAGCTGTCTTGTCCAGTGTCCCCTGGCTTCTGGCCTGAGCCACTGCAGGGATGTGGCAGCCTTTTCAGAATCAAAAGTGAATGTCTGTTCAGTGGCTTATTGGTTCAATCTACAAAGCTTAGACTAACCTGCAACATTTGAATCGATTCAGCTTCAGGCTTTTTGACTGTCTGTACTTAGCCTAAAAGCTGTAACTTAGAGTCTCACAGGTTGGATGTCTTTAGACTAACATTTGGGAAGGGGGGCATAGCTTACCCAGTAAAGAGTAGGAGTTTTTTTAGTCATGTGGATAGAGAAGACAGCTTCTGCTAACCCAATACTGGGAAAAACAGATAAATTATTCATGCTTTAAGGTACAGTAGCAAATTAAAGTGAGAAAGATGCCTAGATACATGAATATTTTCAGGTGAAAATATTAACACCTCAGCTCATTAGTTGAATTTCAAAATCAATATCCTGGAGAAATTTAGATTAATTTTATTTTTATACCGGAGAAAAAAGAACATTAACTGGAATCAATCCACCATAGAATAAGCCTTCAAATAAGTCTGTTGGGATCCTGATCTTCTAACACATAAACAAATGTCTGCCAGTTAATGCTGTTACCATTTGAGGGTCTGTGTGATTTCAGACAAGAGCTGAGGAGGATTTTCTCTATTTGGCAGTCAGAACAAGGCATCTTGAACCATGCTGAACTCTAGCCCAGCTTTTGGACTTGCTGTTGTTTGAACACTGAATGTGTTCGTGAGCGTTGCATATCTGGGAGCTGTCCACATGAGCTAGGTTGTACACAGGACAGGATTTGGATTGATTTAAATACAAAGGTCCTCAGATGATCCGGGCTTTCTGCCTGTAGATCCTCTAAATAGAGGTGGGGGTTTTTTTAATTCAGATAAGTTTTAATCGGAAACAAGTCCTTTTGGCTAGATTTAACTAGGAAGGAACATGTGAAGCTCAGGGAATTACAATAGAACAGTCTGGATAGCTTGGCAGGGTACCTAGCTAATGCATTGTACCCGCTACAGAAGAGTCTTGTAATCGCATGCTAGTAACCATGAGATTCCCACAGCTTTCATTTTTAGTTTAATGGGAAAGCTACATTACCACTAAAATATGCATCACGGATTTATGGGTCTGTTGTCTAACTAAATTGTTTCTGTTCTCTGCACCTTTTTGTTTTCATGCTGTTCCTTTCCTCTCCTGCTTTTATCAACTTGCACATTTTCCATAACCATAATTCTTCTACAAAATGAGCAAAAGTACTTTCTGAAATGAACAGCTTTCATGAACCGTATATATTTAACCAAGCGCTAAGTTGAGTCAGCCTTGATAAAGTGAAACGGATAAAACTAGGGATAAGATGAAGGATGGAGGCATTTAGTTCCAGACCTAGCTTCAGTGGTTGGCAGGAGATGACATCACACACTGTTTAATCTGGTGGTATTGCTTGAAGGTACAGGTCCATGCTCAGAGACACTGCCATGTGCAGCCTAGCAGATAGAGCAACTATAGTATTATTGAGAAAAAGAAAATATTTTGGCACTGATGGCACCATGGCACTGATGTCAATTGCTTAATCTTCGCTGACTTCAATTTAGCTAGGGCAATTTATAAAAGTTGAAGAGCTGATTATGTATGAGGTTTTACATGAAAGGTTTTCCTCTCTTATTTCCCTTCCTATATAAGCACAGTTTTGACATGGAGATATGGAAGAAGGCCCCAGAGCAGCTAAGCCTGTCTCTGGCTTCCCGCACTTATTCTCAAGGACACAAGGTTCGTCTTTTCCCTCCTAACCTGATCAAACACTCTTGTGCTGAGCTGGGAATTTGATTATCCAAATTTTAACAGTTTCCAAGTTACTTGTTCGAAAATCTACCCCCTCCCCACAAAATTGTCCTTCATTTTTCAGGCAGCTGATACCCCAGCAACTCTTTGCTTGCTGCTGATTGTTTCAGCTTTTGCAAGGGCCACAGCCTTCATTCTCTGTTGAGGAATAAGAATGTCATCTGTGTGGATTTAGCTCCCAGAAGTTTATTTTCCAAAGTCTCCAGCTGTTGCCCAGCGCTCTCAACTGCTGCACCATCAAGCTATCCTAAATGACACGTTCTATTTCATGAAAGCAGATTGATTTTGTGAGACATGTTTGGCTGGATCAATGTAGTTTCTAATGAATTGATGCCCTTTTTTAGAAATAGGACACACATTTTGGCAGAAATATCTTTAAACAAAAGTTAACGTTTGACTGATACAAAGATTATGGGACCTTTACTGCCTTGTGCCCTAAAAGAGCTTAAGAGGGGACATGGTAGCAGTTTTCAAATATTTGAAAGGCTGCCATAAAGAAGTACAACTCTTTTTCACTGGCCAGAGATGGTGGGACATGAAACAATTGGTTTAAATCACAGCAAAACAGATTTAGATTTATCCTCAGGAAACACTTACCTGCTTTAAGAGCCATAGGTGAACAGAACAAGCTGCTTAGGGACATTGTGGAATCTCTTTGGCAGTTTTGAAGAAAGGTTAGATAAAGCATCTGTTTAGGTTGATTTAAGAATGGTGCATCCTGCATCAGTGCAGGGTGTTGGGCAAGGTCCCCGTGGAGGCCCCACATATATTTGTACTAGTGATGAGGTAGATTGATGAAATTATATGGCACCTGACCTCCGAACCAGTTATGCTCTTAATCTCCGTTATTAAAGGAAGCAAATAAACAAGCAGAAGACCAACCTTCTTTATTGCAGCTTAAACTCGTAGATCAGTGGCATTTGGTCTGCTTCTTTAGGCGGTAGGGAACAAAGAGCTGGCTGACTGCATAGGGAATGTGAAAAAGAAGACATGACACTTTGCCCCTTCAGAATTATTCTCCTCATCTTCAGTACCTGATGGTGTTGGATTCTGCAGATGGAAACAGTCATCTTTGGCACCTTTTTTCTGATACTGTTGGCATTAACTTAGTCAACATCCCCCTGTTGAACTAGCTCCAGACAGCCCTAAGTTGATATTGCTGTCTGCCATGGCACAGACCGGACTGTAGGCATCATGTGGTCTGCTAGCTAATGCTGAGGTGTCTGTGGAAGGCAGAGGGGACAGGGAATCCCTCCTTAGCAGGGAGTGGTGAGGGGAGGGGGAGAGCAGGAGGAAGCCACGCAAATGCCGCTGTGCTTGCAAATCTCTGCGGAGCTGCAGCCAGGGAGCAGAGGAAAGGGGACAGCCCTTCTGTGGAGCAAAGAGCCCTGCTCAGCCCAGCCCGGCCCAGAAAACATGCCAGGATGCTGGGGGGGGGTCTGATTTAACTTAAACCAGCAAGGGGTCGGGACAGACATTGCATAAACCGGTTTCAGCCAAATCAGTTAAGTCCGATACTACATTCAACCAGGTTTATCTCAAGCTAATTTCAGCCATTTTTGTACTGGTTTATGTGCACTGAACTTCTGGTCTGTTACAGGTTTAAACCAGTTTTTAATCACTTAAACTGGTTTGTGTGTAATGTCTGTCCCTAGCCCCAATGATTACACCAACTGGAGAGCAACAAAGAAATTAGGCCTCCTGACTTTTTTCATATGGGAATAATACCCTACTCAGGGGATGCTGTGACTCATACATGATGAAATCACCCATATTGACCACCTAGTAATTTGAAGCCAGATTTGATTTTATATCTGCACATAAGGAAATGTGATAAAATGGTCACTGATAAACTGCAATAGTAAAGTGTGATGAAAATATTACCTTGCTTCCTCTTCAGTTTAATTTTTGTTTTGTTTTTTTGGAGTACCATATATTGAAAGAGAAAAGAAAAAAGGCTTTGTTTTACTGTGATTGTAAATGCTTTTGCATCAAGCTCAGCCTTTCACTGCTGTTGCTGACCAGAGATAGGTGAAGTTGTTACAACTGCCAATACAAAGGTCATTATCGCTGCCTTGGTGTCACCAGTACTTTCTAGTTAAGCAGTGCATTCTTGTCTTCAGCTAGCTTATGCTTGCATTATATCACAGTTTCTTGTCAAGAATTATACCTGAAGATCTCTGTTTGGTGTTTCTTGGAAATACATAGCAGATGCTGATAGTGTCACATTTGCTATCTAAATCTGGACGTTTACATTCTGTCTCCCAGTTTTTATTTTGCTGAAGTATATTCTCAGAGATTGATTAATTAAGATGCAATCTAAACTTCAGATACTTAGTGGAGTTTTTAAAGGTGTCTTGATCTTATCAGGTTTTATCAGTACTGGTTGGCAAAGCTTTCTAAGCCAGAGCTATTGGCGTTTTTCATCATTTGTAAGATGTATCTCTAAAGCTCACCATGACCTGCAGTCAGGTTGTTATCACAACCCTTTTTTTTTCTGTTAAGTCTTTTATTCGACTGATGTTCATGAAATAGTAATACAACTCTCTTTTCACATTCCTGTGCACTAACTCGATATGAGAACTGTGTATATTGCACCTCCTTTTCACTACGTTTTAACGTCACCTTCATGTTCACCCATGTCTTAGTCATCATGACACTTTTATCATTCCCATTTAACAGAACTATTGAAAAAAAAAAAACCTATTGCAAGAGAGAGCTACTCTTTAGAATTCTGTTCCCATCTCTAAATCAGTGTATCATTTCATTTGTAGCTCAGACTGCTGACTGTTGACTGCTATTCAGGTTCTGAAATAATCCATTTAGATGGCCTGGGACTTTGATGCCTTCATGTTCCATCAGTGCTTTGCTATCTACCACCTGGGTGACATCACAGTTGGGAATGATTGATGTTTTTGGTGAGTTCTTGTAAAAAAAATGTTGAAAACAACAAATCTCTTTGCATTCTCTCTTGCAGCGATCCTCTAATTCTGCCCTCTATTGACATATTCCTGCTTATTGTCTCCCATTGTATCTCTTGATCAGGATTCTGGTGTTCCTCTTGTGCAGTCTCATTGTGATGTCTTCTTAATGTAAGTATTTGCACTCTCTCCAACTAGTTGCTTCTTCATTCATCCTCATCTGCTACTGCTTATTGTCATCTCTGTTCTAAGCCATTCATACATAATATGTTTTGGGGTGACACCTTTCACACATGCTGATATATATTTGGTCTTGTTTCCTACTCCTTTGGTAACAGGTTTTGAAGCTGGTTGATTACTTCTGCAATGTGCTTGTCAGTGATTCCTTTTCTAGGTCCTGTCAGTTCAAAAATATGGTTCTTGGTTTGTTGCTTTCTTTTTATCACAACAGAATATGGCAATCCTAACTTGTGGAGTAGGCAAAGCAGTATCTGTAGAGGATTGAATTCCAGTATGTTCGATTAAACCTTCTTTGTTCTTCCAGTCTTTATGTAAGAGAAACTTATAATAGTTTTGCAAATTTCCTAGTAAATATCGTTGTGGTACTTACCAGTAAATTAAATCAGTTGGAAGGATTAACTTTTGCAATGAGGGAAGAGAGCTTTAAAATCATTGACATTAAAAAAAAAAAGGACCTTGAACTTGCTACTAAACTTTCTCTTGTCCAATACCTAATGTTCTGTGCCTTATCTCATCATTTCTGCTTAATTATTTTGTACTTGCCACCTTCATCTCCACTCCCTAATAGTGGGAGTCGATATGAATTCAGTATACATGCTCTCATTTGAAAGCACTTAACCAACCATTACCGTAAAGGGACTAGAAGATATTTTAGCACTGATGATGCCAGCTTTCTAGACCTATGAGTTGTATACAACTACAGTGAGTGCTGGTATAAATGGAAATTGTACTTTCATTTTGTATACATTTACTGGTCCTGAAGGCTTTCTCGGCTTGCTGTTTCACACAGTTATTTGTTAGAGCTCGCATATACAGGGTGAAATGCTGTTCTCATTTAAACCCTTGCAACTGCAGTGAAATTAGTGAAGTGATATGGGTTTAATTGAAAGAAGAAAATGACCCACTAGGGCAGATACTGAGCATGAATAAATTGTTCGAGCTTCATTGACTTCAGTGGAGATCTTCCACTGCAAATAGTACCTCTCATCTCATAAGACCTCAGAGTGTTTACTACTTTCTGTTTGTGTGCCTATGTGTTTGGGTGTATTCATGCTCACCTATGTTTGTGAAAACTTTCTCTATATCTATAGATATTAAACATCTGTCTGTGATGCCTGTAGCTATAGCCACATGAGATTTCTTGGTCTCTCCCCTGTAGTAGGCCTAAGTGCTTAAATCTGATAGTAGCTCCTTTATTTAACTAGAGTGAGTATATTGCACAGCATATAAATGCATCCTGTGATACCGGAAAGTTTGAGTCCATGACGGTTTCAAAAGGAACAAGGAGGTAGTGGATCAGACTGTCTCCTAGAAGCCAGAAAGTGGACAGAGGAGAAACACTGTCCTTCCTCGCAGCGGAGCAAAAAACCCAATAGATGAAATATGGAGTCAAATGGAATTGGAAAGAGTTGAGACTGTAATCATGACTTGATGTCCCGAAATTGCTTTGTAGCCTTCTCATCACTATGAAGCATCAATATAAGATGGCTTTAATGTTGTAATGAAAATGCTGTGATGCAATATAAGGACATTGTGGTATAATTATACTATAACTCTACATCTTCCTTCATTGAAATGGCGGTTTTCCAAAGCTTAGTGCTGAATATTGAACCACATACAGTGTAGTCATATTCAGAAAGGTAAACAGAAACAATCAATGTTAGTATTATAGCTGTATAGCTATTACACAATGAAACAGGTTTTATTTCTAACCGTATACTCAGAATATTTTCAGTGGCATGGCATCAGTTCATCAGTGAGCGATGCTAGATATTGCAGCTATTGTACTGACTGGTGGTGTATTTTCTCTTGTGGCTAGAGACCAGGTCCTGCTACAGTGGTCACAGGTGTACATGGCATTAGGGGCTACTGTACTGACAGGCTGTTTCCTTCGGTCATGTTTCTATTGCAATTTGAGTAACTGTTTCTCATCGTGAGGTTGGACTCTGTGATTGAGAAGGGAGTGCCACTTTGTCCCATCTACTGCTAAAGCGTCCCAAAGGGTTGGGGCAATACCAAAAGCTTTCGTGTCCTGCTTACAAACGTCTTTCAGGCACCCTATTCTTCTCTCCCCACCTGCAATTTGCCCATACAGGATGTCCTTCAGGATGCACCCCTCTTCCATCCTGGAGAGATGGCCAAGCCAGCGTAGGCACTGCTGTTTGAGTACTGCAGTGATGATTGGCTTTGGTAATGACCTTTGTGTTGGTGATTCTGTCTTGCCGCTTGATGTCAAGGATGTGCCATAAGCGGTGTAGGTGGAATCTGTTCAGCTTCTTTTCTTGATATACATATGTTGACCATGGCTCACTGCTATACATAAGGACATTGAGGATGCAAGCATAGGTCTTTGTTAGTTAGCTTAGTTTTGATTGCGAGTTTTGTATTGTTCCAGACTCATTTGGAGACATTACTGAAAGTGGTAGTGGACTTTCCAATGAGCACATTTAGCTCTTCATCCAGTGATAGGTTGTCACTTGCTGTGGATCTAAGGTAGCAGACCTTGTAGCAAAACTAATTTGCTCGAGAGGCGTGTTGTCAAGGCTGATAGATGGTGACTGGAGAACACCCTGTCCTAGGATCACAGGCTTCTTAATACTGATGGCCAGGGGAAACATCCTGCAAGCATGGGAGAGGCAATTCATGAGTATTTGTAGTTGGCCTTTTTCATGGGTGGCAAGTGTAGCATCGTCAGCAAAAAAGGAGCTCCCTAATGAGTATGTGCCTCACTTTTGTCTTGGCTTTTAGACATGATAGATTGTAAAGTTTTCCATCGAATCTTGTGTGAAGGTATATGCCTTTCTCCAAGCCATCAAAAGTGTAATGAGCACAGTACTCAAGATATATTGACATATATTGACATTTTTACTTACAGGAGTTTGTTGTTCTAAGACCACTGATTTGAAATAAATACGGGTAATATGTGTCCTTACCCTACTTCCTGGGCACTTTAGTCCCTGCTGACTTTTCTTTCTGACCAGGTGCTACAGAAGCTATGTAATATCTTGATAATATTACAATTCACAAATGCTGTAACAATTAGGAGGGCTTTATACAACTATGAGCTTCAAATAGGAATCCAGACAATTCTCTCCTGACTATTTACAATAATTTTGTAATAAGTCAGAGCTCTCTCACCCTTTCCTGATAAACCTATATGTTACATTTACTCACATATTACTTGTACCTTCCCCAAAACTTGGGGTGTGCATATTAAGCTGGGGAGGCTGTTTTTTCTTTACTGGAAAATAGGCAACTCTGGAGACACTGTGCATGCCTTGCAGCTGCCAAGATGCCTGCAGCTTGTGTCTGGCTTAGCAAGCAGAAGGGGTGGTGTCCATACCAGAAAGTTCCTGCTGCCTCAGCCAGACTGTCCCCTGGTATGCCATACTTTCTGGACACGCTGTGTTCCCAGGAGGACTTACTCTGTCCCATAATTGTCCATGATTCTGGAAAAATCTTATTTTCCACATTCTGCCTTCCAAAAACAAGGGGTATGTTTTATTTTGGGGCGTGTGATATACGAGAAAATATGGTATTAGCAGGCATTCAACTTACACATATACATGCACTTAACATATTTATATGTTTACATATAGATGCCCCTAAATAAGCATCTCCCTTTTCTGATTTATTACAACATAATTTTAAATAATGTGTGGGTTTATATAATACACATGTACATTATATATATATATATACACACACACACATGCACATACACACACACACATTAAATTTATAAATAATATATATAAACATACGTTATTAAAATATAAACACATAAATACACCCCTCTATGCCCTATGTTTTTAGATATGAATGGATGTAAAAAAGTGAAGCTTTCTGAATATTCCTATCTCCACAATTACACACACACGTGTGTGTGTGTGTGTGTGTATTTATATGTTTATATTTTAATAATGTGTGTTGATATGCTTGTAAGAAGTTTATATGTGTATAAGAAGGTTCCTGGTCTAAAGTATGAAGGAGAACAGGAGTGTATTAGGCAAAGTTAATGGATTAACTCACGTGCACATATTTATTTTACGTATTGTGTGCGTTGACAATAATAATTACAAGAGTTTATATTTGACCACATTCTGTAAAACACCTTATAGAAAACTGTTGAAGAGTAGGTTATTTTAGTGAAACTATGACCTTATTATACTGTCATACTTTGTTTCAGTCCTGATGGTATTCTGTGGAATGGCAGGTCATGCAAGGTAAAACTACCTTGCATATCTCACCTCTCCATTTTTCACTGTAAATTTTTCTATTGCGCCTGCCTTTTCTTCTTTCATCCCCTCTCCCTCTTTCTGCCCTTCCTTTGCAATGATGGCTGAATTTCTGTATCTTTAAGAAGAAAAAGCAGCACTGGATATATTCTTTTTCATCGCCATTTGCATGAAAGCCGAGTTTACAGTGGGTTATCGTTCATGAATATTCATTGAACTGGTATCTTTAAGAATTTGTTTTATCCTATTTAACCATGTTTAAAAGCTTGCAGTCCTCTTTCTGTTGATAATACTGCTTAGCATATTTCTTTCGGCTGAAAGAGTGGGCAAGCTACTGCCCCAGAGAATGCACGACACCAAAGTTATTCCTTAGCTGCCTGGAAAGGAGTACTCCATATACACAGACGTACAATATCTTCTCAACTCCGTAGACGGCTGAAGCCAGTGAGACAGAAAGAATTATGGCAAAATATGGCATCCTCAGCCCAATAATGCTGAATGGAAAGCATGGCCAAGGCATAGGGAGCCCTTGTGTTTCCACAACTCCACACTGTCCCCTCATGAAATCGGTGAAAAGGTAGCAAATGGATTTTTCTGAATGAAAAGAAAGGGGTTTGCTAATGCCTTGTTGACATTGGCCAGTGTCCTGGGGGGACTGAGTCTGAGTCCCTCACCCCATATATCTAGCTTAGGGTGGTTTAGGAGGCAGTTCTGCATAGCACACATATCCTATCTTCTCCAAAGGAGCATGTAGGGTGGCCACTAGCATTGTTATACCTACTTCTGGTCTCTTTCGGCATAAGACTTCCAACCATCATTGCTGGGACAATGTAGCATTACCCTATGTAGCGATGACATGCTGTATAGATGGGGAGCCCCTCCCTTTGCCTCTCATGCAAAGTCCTGGATTCAGGACCAGCTGGTGTGTCGTCGTCGTTGCCCCTCCCCCCCCCCACCAGCCACAGAGGGCCAGCTTTTCCTCTGCTTGGTGGGGGGCCTGCTCCCCCCACCACCCGAATTATAATATTAGAATTCTGTTCTTAAAGTGCCCAGAATGGTACAATGGCAGTTACTCAAGCTAATGAAAGATGAGGTTTGCTTCGGGCTCAAGGCACCTCTTAAAAATCAAGCCCATGGACAGTGAGCCTATCTTTGGGCTACAGTGGGCATGTCTACACATTCATTTATGTGCTGTAGTTACTGTGCATTAAGTTAGTACTTAGTTAACTAAGTACTAAATCAATGTGCAGTAACTCATGCGACTGTGCCGTAGCATATTAGCATGGTTTTTGCTTGGCACGTTACTGCACAGTGTTATTAGGCTACTGCACAGTTATCAACTCTTGTAGAAGCACCCAGTGTCCTCTCAAGGCAATGGTGACCTAATATGATGGGTACAGAGGTTACCTGTTGAAATCTGACCTGTGCCTTCAGTGACACTTTAACTTGATGGGAAGACAAACCCTGTGTCACTGAATCTTACTATGAGGCCCGCAGGCATAAGTACAATGACTAGTAACCGTTTTCCAATCTGGCATATCTAATCTATGCAAATGGTAGACCAGTATTAAATGCAATCAAATCTTGCTGCTACCTTGGTCACTGTATCACATAGCCAAACTTATACCCCTATTTTTACAGTCACCTGTTCTAAGTGTGAATAACTCTGCTGCAGTCTTTTTGTAATTTTTGTGTAGCATAATTTGCAATAGTCAAACTCCTGTGGGCTTTGTGCCATGGGACATGTATTATGAAACAGCTTTCTTATAACTGAAATTTCGAATGCCAGTTGTCTACAAGTGTATGATAAGGGTATTTCTTAAATCTAGTAGAGCAAGATAAGGAGCCATTCCTGTGGTTCTTGTAAAAGTGGGTATCAGCCTTTCAACCAGACTGTTCATCTCTGGCCATCTTGGAGCTGAATTAGCCTACTGTATTTTTTGGTCCAGTGTAAGTTCTGGGTTAGAGCGTGGTTACACTGAGCTCAAGGAAATTGTTAGTATCCAAAGATGTGGGGGAGCATATAGCTTAGCAGTGTGGGTATGAATTTATATATGGAGGAGATATGTGCCTATGCTTCTTCTGTGTCTTAGCACCAAACTGAAGGCCTGGGCAATGAAGAGCTAATGGCCAAGTGGTTAGGACACTCAGGAGACTCTAGACCCTGGGTATCCTACTTTGTAGGCAAGTGCCCTAAACATTAGGCTATTGGGCAATCCTGCTTCTGTACAGGGAGGTGGAATAGGTGGCCTCTGAGGTCCTTTTAATTTGATCATTTTTCTTTCCTTTTTCCTTTTATTGGTAGGACATTTATTGTTTTCTGACATGCATGTTGTTCCTGAAGGATACAGATTGCTCAGGCTTATGTCCAAATGATACACAGAACCCATCTTTGTAAAAGTGAAAAAGTAGAAAATCTGAGAATGGCTCACAACTCAAGGATTTTAATCATTTTAGGCAGCTGTTAGTTTTGTTTAAAGTGGGAGCTGGACTATGCTACAAAGTGCCCTCTGCACTCACGTTTTCTCTTTGGCACTTTCCAAGGGAGTCTGTCGTAACTTCCAATATTTTTAGACGAAAAATAAAATGATCCACTTGACTATTCAACCTCTTCTTCTAGTAAATTTGTACAAATGGGATTTTTTTTATTGTCAAGCCTCCAAAAGGGTGTAGGCTGAGACAAAATATGCTAATATATTGGCTTCGTGATTAACACTTTAAATTACTCATCTATTTTGGAATGATTATTTTTTTTTGTTTTACAACTGTTAGAAAATTGGTTTTAAAAGGCCACTCACCATAATGTCTAACTGATGCTTTTGTTACGCACTTTAAAATAATTATTTTTCTGATTGTTAATTATTTAGGATTAATTTAATTTCTTTACAGGTCAATATAATAACATCTGCAGCATTATAATTTTAGCATCAAATTTTGCCATTTAACTGTTTTTAATATTCTTATTGATTGTTGTTAGTTTTCTAGTACTATTGTCTTAGACAGTAAATTTTAGAAGAATAATAAAATGCAACCTGACGTTAACTCTAGGGATCAATTTCAGTATAAAGAAAAAGATATGCATCGTGATGTATAGCAGTAAGAAGCAAAAATCAAGGAGATTTTTGAAATTTCCTCACATATAAAATGTGGCTTGAACTCAGATTTCAGATCATGTTGGAAATACTTAAATATATAGAAGTAGAAAGACCAAGCAGGATTTTTTTTCTTAAGTCTTATCCAAGTTCTTCTGTTCAGCAGATTCTGAAAGGATGCCAAATAATTCTTTAAGTGTTGACCACTAAGTTGCTAGGAGTCATTTCTTCAGCTTCAGTGGGCTTCAGCTTCAGGCATGAAGCTTTTCACAACAGATGTCTCATTAAGTTTCCACTGAAGTCATGTAATGGCAGCAAGCATACCTCAGTTTCCAGCTGCACTGAGATTGCCTCTATGTTAAAGGGGACCAAGCAAAATCCTCAGAAAGTGAGTAGGAGATGGTCTTACTTAGAGCGTCTTTCGCTATGCTCAACCTGCCTACCTGCAATATGTGACCTTTTATCACTATAGTATCTAAGTGTTCAAAATATTGAGGTTTAAGATGTTTTCAGATTATTACAGGTTACAGAACCTAACAGCTAAATTATATAGACTAAAGAATTGTCATGCCAAATATTAAAACTATATTCCTCGTGTATTTCCAAGAAACATACATTCAACAGTACGAGGAGTAGAGTTGGGTGGCCTGATTTCAGGACAAGGGGCCGGGAGTTTCTGCATCCCTGCCCTGACACTGGGTCACTTAACATGGAGAGCTATATCTAGTTCTATGTAGTATAAGTTGCTCAGTGTTAGCAATGGAAGGTAAGTGCTGTTCAATGGAATCGTATAGATTGGTACTATCCCAGATCACCTCTTCTTTCAGGTATGTTATCCTAGTTTTCCTTTGAGCTCCCAAAATAATCCACTCGCACTGATCTCGGAAACAAGTATTCAGTCTCTTTTGGAGTCATTCAGAGTAACCAGATCCCTCAAGAAAACTCCCTATCTAGATCTGAGATTTCATAGCCCTCCTAGGAACTGATCTTCTCTTCTCAGGTTCTGAGTCTCCTCTTCCTTGCCAGCTAAGGAGCTCCTCAGCCTGGGCTTTGAGTTTCCTCTGAGTCCTCCTAGCTCTGTCCCCTCTACAGAACCCTTTTCCAAGTCCTTAGAAGAACACTGGCTTAAGTTTCATATGCCTTCCTCCTCCCAGACATTATTTCCCCTGAACCATTTTCCTTTCTCGCAGTGGCTTTCTATGGCCTTCATCCACCTGTGGTAGAACTGAGAAATGATGGATTGACTTAGCGAAAGGATGGGTTGACTGTAGCTTAATGTTTTACTACCTCATTCAAAGCTATTCTGTACCTTAGCTTGGCTTCATAATGGTCATGTCCTGGACAAATTCTCATAACAAGGCAAGGAGGCAGGGGTGGGGGGCAGTTCTCCTGATGTCAGCAGATGATTCATTAATTCTCTGACAACTCTTTTGGATTTACCACTCAAAAAAACATGACCACGTTTCTATCAGTAGCCCCCTAGACTTCTTGACATGTCACAATTTATAATATTCTGTACATTTTGAATACCTAGTCCTTGGGCTGTTTGGGGAGTAGTCACCAAGGTCAGGCTGTTACCCTTGTTAGATTTATGAAAAGCTGTTTTCTGTCCCCCTTGGGAACCATTTTTTCATATACTCACACAGTCCTGCCGTTTGAGAATGTGTGCAAAAACATCCAACTTTCCTTCTGGGGTTTCCAATGGCCAACATCTGCACAGGCTTGCCTGAGGTATTTAGGATCCCAGTTAATGATGTAAACTTCCTCCAGTTCTTGCCACAAAGTCTTTGTTTCAATCTGTTGTTTGTAGAGTTCACATTGGGGTTCAGGTTATCAGCATCTTCCTGACTTCCAGATTCTGGGAAATAAGCGTCTCTTTTTCTTAGTCCTTACCCTCCAGGGAATACTGGACCTTCAGAAAAGTCCATTTGGTTCTGCTTTAGTGTCTTCTCCTTCCAACTCCACAAAGCTGTTGATACGAGAACCTTAAACCTTATGAGAACTCCTCCACCCAACACCAGCCAGTTCATCATTATCCTATGCCTTTCTCCCTAGGCCTGCTGCAACTATTTCTTTGGCATTCATCCAGCTTTCCTGGACCAGTGGAATGGATTTGGCTTCACAACCTACCTACTCTAAAAAGAGTATAAAAGAGCCTAAAAGAGCCAATACACTGTTACAAAGTGATGATGCTTATTATAGTTCTTCAATGAACAAAGACAGCAAAGTGATTTAAGCCTTGTTATTGTGAACTGTTGCATGCATCTAGCTCTCTGCATGCGGACTAAGGAGGATGCTTTGGTCTTTCTAGAAAATATTTAAAGACTTTGTCAGATGAGTATGTTTCACAGGGATGCCTTGGCACTCACTCTACCTAATTTACATGAAAGTTCTTGATTTTCTTTATTAAGGAATCTGGGTAGTCTTAGGGACAAAATTACCAACTATAACATTAGAAAATAATGGGGTAAATTAATCTCTCAGTTAACTCAGTTGACTAGATTTGGCTTGTATGACTAGGGACATACTGAATTTGGGGAAGCTGCCCCCTGATTTTGTGGTGCAAGTGTGGTGCTGGAACAGAGTACAGCACCTCTTCCCCCCGGTTGGCCAAGGGGCTCAGAAATCTCCCCTCCCCAGAGATTGACAGATGGCCACGAATATCTCCCCCCACACCCCAGCCGTGCTCCGGGACACCAGTTTTTCTTTTTTTGCAGGTCTCCACCCGCCGCTTACTGCTTATTTCATGTTTTTTTCACAGGGATAACTACTCTCTCATTAATTGTATCCTAAACAAAATAATGATCCATTCAGCAATATTTATAGATCCGTGCATAGACATCCTAGAAAGCTGTATCATTAAAAACAGCTTACTTATCTTAATTCATCATGTGCTGATACTGAGGCCTCTCTTGTTGTTTTTCCCAACAGGTCTGCAGGACATTTGCTAGGGGAGAGGAGTTTCTGGGAATGAGTGGGATTACATGTCTGCGGACTACTGTCAGATTGTCCATAAGGTGGAAGATGCATTGAAAGTAGATCTTCCCTCCAGAACTATACAGTAGTTAGTGCCTGGGTATAAATGGGACATACTCCCACTCAGGCCTTCTGTGACCACTGGAGTGCAGAGTGCATTGTATGTACATGTATCCAGCAGTTTTGACATACATATGGCCATTTAGGTTCTCATTATATATTACAGTTAGGTGCCTCACTGGCCATGTGTGGGTGTTCGATTTGTTAGAGCAGAATGGAGTACATAGATATAAATTAGGTATGTGTGAAGTTCTGGAATTGTGCCTTCGAAAATCCAACCTTAGGTTTCCAGTGAATACCTGTACCCTGGGTAATAAAAAGTGAGGAACAAGAGATACAGAGCGTGGGTGAAAAAAGGTAGAGTGTTTTTTCAATAGAACATTTTTTGAGAGATTGCCATGAGTATTAGCTGTTTCATAACTACAGCAGCAGCCGTTAGTAAAAGTAAAGGTCATCTCTGAAAAGTGATGGGATATCTACAGAGCCAAGGTAGATGGCCAAATTAAATTAGATACACACCAACTTGACTTCAGTTTTGAGGTAACACTGAAAGTCTGAAGTGGACCCCAGAAGGTGTTTTTTAATTCAGGTTTTTCAATGTCTGGCTCATTCTCCATGTGGATTTTTTTATGTAGCAAAATGCACACTTGCAAAATGCACTTTTAAAATGATTATTCACTTGGCTGTTTATGTACTAGGTCACAGTACTGCCCGGACTGGTGTGCTAGAGGAAAGAGGTTTTTACCCTATGTCTTGCACTATCCTACAGTTTAGATCTGTACCTGTACCTGAATTCTGGTAGCTTTACACCCATGAAAACTCCCCAACTTTTCCATGCATTACACAAGGATGAAGAACAATTCACTGGTCTCTCCACAGAGGAGAGTACTGGCAATGATATGAGGTTATCTTTAAAGTAACTCTTCAGTAGGCCTGTGCGAAGTGGCTAGTATTCGCTTCAGATTTGGATTCGGACAATTCAGGGGACAGGGATTCGATTCGGTGATTCGAATCACTGTCCCAAATCAATTCAGCCAGATCTGATTCAGAGATTCAGCTGCTGCCGAATCTCCGAATCACTTGATCCAGGCCTATCCCCGACCTGCTCTTCCAACCCTGGCAATGGCTGCCTCGCCCGCCTCAGCTCCTGGCACTTTGAAAAAAAAAGCCGCGACTCGGCAGGTGTGCCAGGTGGCGGGGGTGGGGGGGAAGCATTCCCCACTGCCCCACGCTGCATGGGGGCTCTGCATAAGCCCCTCAACCCCTCCCTGCTGCCCCAGCCCACCCCTCATGACTGTTCTGCCTACCCCAGCTCCAGCCCCTTAGGAAAATAAAACCAAAAAACCTTCACACTCACTGGTTCCTGCCTAGTGGGGGGCAATCCCTGTTGCTCCCCAGTGCCCCATGGTGCATGGGGGGCTCTGCATGAGCCATCCAAAGCCCTGAGGCTGCTTTAGCAGCTGGTGAGTTGGTAGGTTTTTTTTGTTTTTTTTTTTCTTAAAGGGCTGGAGCTGGGGCGGGCAGGGCAGTCATGGAGGCTGGGGGAGCAGGCAGGGGATGGGGCCTGGCCGGGATCCCCCCCCATGGTTCCCTCCCCCTTCCTTTCCCCCCCACCCTCCTGAATCCCCTACTTACCAGCTCTGAGTCCAGCTCTAGCTCCGTGCTGCAGCAGGTGGGGACTGCCTGAATCGCTGAAGCTCTCCAAATCTTTTCCAAATCGATTCAGAGAGCTTCAGATTGATTTGGACCTTTTTACTGGTCCCCTGATTCTATTCAGATTTGGAGATTCGGTCACCAAATTGGACTGAATCTCCTCCAAATCGAACCATCACCCACCCAAAGCTTCGCACAGCCCTACTCTTCAGGCAAATGTCTAGTGTCATCAGGTTAGTTATTTGTTATCAGATCACCAATACAGGTGGCAGTGCTAAATAAAGTGGGAAATGAGCATATGCAGCTAAAAGTGTTAATTTAACACCTTCAGAAATATGGTGTTTCTTCTTGTACTTAGTACTTATTATGTCCAGTACAAACAGTGATGACAGGCTGTCTCATGGCCAGCTGGGTGGCTGACATTGCCCATAATGCTTATTTTTGTAAGGCAAGTTTGGGTGTGTTTGGAACCGTGCAGAGCAGGCATCCCTACAACATTGCAGCTGGTTGTGCCAGGGCAGATGGGTAGTGCTTGAAGTGACATTGTTAGTTGAGATGTAGAATTCTGCCCTGAAACTCGCTCAGAAGTACTTGATTTTCAGGACTATAACATCAATCTCTCTGATTACTAGACTGCTTACTCAGCTTGTGTATATATGGGTATGTCTCCACTGCATGATTAACCTGAGATTTTTTACCTGGGGCTTAGACTAAAATATCTCCTTGGAGGAGCTCAAGCCCAGGTTAGTCTACGTGGCTCAGCATACAGGTAAGAGCAGGGCTCTGCTTTCTCTTGGACTGGAAGCTATCTATTTTCCTGTGAGGATGAAGGACAAAATCATTCCAGGGATATTTTTCTGCTGTCCTTCCCAGATACACCTAGCTGAGAGACAGGAAGGGCACAATAAAGTGGGTAGGGATTTTCTCTGAGACAGCTCACACCAGTGCACTGAAGACATCACGTGTATGTAAAATACCATACAGGGCTTGGAAAGTGAAGTTTGGTTTCTTATGAATGTAACAAGAAATAAGTGGCAAAATGCACCCTTTTTTGTCAGACTCTGGACCTTCCATTACACCAGAACATCTATAATGAAAGATACTGCTTAGCAGCATTTAGAATATAATGTTACAGCATATTTGTGCTTAGAAGAATGCCAAAGGGTAGACACTAGCCAGCGAATGTTTCTTCCACACATCGTCTCAGTTAAAATATCGCACCAAAATATTAGCCTTATTAGTACTGAATAATATATTAATATGTACATTGCAATCAGTGATTAGTTATCTCTGGTGCCTTCAGCACTGTCAAGGACCCCAAGAGACAAACACTTAAATACTTTGATTTGTCTTTCGACTAAAGTTAGGGTGTTAACGGAAGCTTTAATTTGTTGGTTAGCCATCATTTCATTGAACAAGGCAAGGAATTCTTAATAATCTTTTGCAAGGTTATTCTCATGTAAAACCTGTTTACTTTCCTGTTAATTCTCAAGGCCATCCTAATGTTCATGTCAAGTCAGATTAAAATTATACAAGAAAGCTCTTCTTTTTACCAGTTCTGTTATTCTTTTGTATAATGAATACATTGACTTTTAGTATATGTGATAGCATCTACTTCTTGTGGCTTGAGTGTTACCCCTTTTGCTTATGTGGTGTTGAAGGTTCTGCAGTCAAACCCACTAATGATTTTTGCTCCAAAATGATCATTTGCTTCCTGTAACAGCCTTGGACTGGAGGCAGGATACTAGAGGTTTGACAAAGTGTACAATGTATTGCCATTATAGTAGGAGAGAGAAAGCTCAAACTATAGAGATCTGACCCTATGTTTGAATTGCTGGTCCATTCAAAAATGGGAAATTGTGCCTCCCAAAGAAGGCTGTTTTAAAATGAATCTGCTTCTTTATATGTAAAGAAATAGTCAAAACACAGAATGCTTGGGTGTTCCAATGTGCTGGTAGTTTTTCAAAGAAGGGCATGACAAGATGATAAATTATGTTTTTTTCTGTACTGCAGTGGAAGTGGTAACAAAAAAAAAGTATTGTGGTCCAGACACCAGTTATGGTGGTGGTGGTGGTAATTCTACCCATCTACAGGGATCAGATTATGAGTGATTGTCACAACTGAGCTCTAGCGGGGCTCAGTCACTTGGAGTAGAAGCTTTGAGAGCACTAATCTGAGTTCATTTCCTTTTACATAATTGTAAAAGGAAAATCTTCACTAGCACTTTATGCTGAAGTACAGGCAGTCCTTGACTTACAACATGTCGAGTTACAACATTTTGCACTTACAACGTTTATAAATTGACACCCTGTTTCAACTTTCTGATGTCAGTTGTGACTTTACAATACTTGATCCGATGCAACGCCATGCCAGTGAACAAGTTCCCTGGAGAACATCTGTCCAAACTTCCTTGGACACTTTCTTTAAGAAAGCAGACAAGACTCCAGAAAAACCAGCAGCCAGGACTCCTGAGAAGACTCCAGCCAAGAACCCTTCATAAAGTCCAACCAAGAGCCTTTCAAAAACTCCACCTCAGTGGTCACCTCAAAGAAGTCCTTCCAAATCAATATGATTGCTATTTACAATGTAAATACATTAATGTAGCTATATTACTCATCTATAATTGATTGAATACAAAATTCTGGGTTATTTTTAGTGAAAATAGAGTATCAGGCCTTGGTTCAGGAAACAGTCCCCCATTTATAACATTGTTTCTTATGAGAAAATTGGTTCTGAGTTACGTTTTGACTTAAGACGCCATTTTCAGGAACCAGTTGTGTCATAAGTCTGAGGACTGCCTGTCCACAAATTAGCCTCTTCCCAGATACAATATTCTCTGCTGCTGCTGCATTCTGATGTGGCCTGAACTTTACTTGGCCCCTTGCAGTTGAGCATCCTGAGATTAATTACAAATCTGACACTTTTGAGGACTAGAGTAGTTCTTAATTTTTTTGAAGGACAGTAAATGGATTGACAGAACAGATTGTTTTTTGATAGGGTGCTTAAAAGCTAAATGGTTTCCCCCCAAATGCTGCCAGATAAGGATGTGGGAGGAGCATTCTTCATGGTCTAGGAGAACAATCCCAGTGTATCAGATATATTTTCCTAGGAACAAAAACAATATAATATCCTTGTGCAGACAGCTAAGTAGCTGCCAGAGTGGGGAAGAGCTGCCCTAAAATAGTAGTGATGTCTACAACACAGACAGGAAGAAGAGCCAGGGAGGGATAATGAAGATGGTATTGCATAAATATGTCAGATAACATTGCAGACCGGTACAGATACAGTCCGTTGTTAAATACTTAGCTGTGTTGTGATATTCTATGACTTTTCACATCAAAATCAAGCAGTTTTTCTGTCTTGTTTCCACCAGTAATTTCTTGCCTATGTTTAAGGCCACTGTGTTATTTTTAACTTTACACTCGGACTTGCTTGCCATACTGTCAGTCCCAGTTCCAGTCCAACCTGCCATCCTCAATGTAATGAGTTTAGTGGTTTCATTGTAGCCTCAAGTGCACAGCAGTCTGCTGAATAAACCAGCTCACATAATTCTGCTAAATTTGGACTGTAAGGGGGCCCTTGTACAGAGTTTCTATGGAAACCAAATTCTTCTTTTCTTTAGAAAGACATTCCCCTGAGGTTTAGTAGTATGGAAAAAAAAATCCCCATTATTTGAGCTGTGCAACATTTTCCTTTCCCCCGCCTCTGTGCCCCTACATTCCAAATCAGAGTGTAAAAGATAACATTTGGGCTTTCCACTTAAAATTCATGGTTTTTCACTGAGTTTTCATGGTAGTTTGCCATAGTGAGGAAAGTAGTACACTTCTCCCAAACATGCTTGTACCATTGATCAGTTTAATGCTGATTATTCATAGATGGTTGGGCACACTGCTGAAAGGAATACAAAAAGCATTTGCACTTCTCCCTAACAGCTTGCAACAAAAATATGAAAAAAGAAAGACTGGAAATCTGGTGGGTGTCATTGAAGTCAATAGGAGTTTTGTTATTTCACTCAAGACCCTGGCCATGGATCTTGCATCATTGCGCGCACATACACAAACATTTTGCCATAGGACAAAAACATAAATGTTCAGACATGTGATGAGGTGTATTGGGTGGTGGTACAGGGAGGATAATGTTTTGTTCAGGATGAGATGGATATAGTTTTGAAGAAGTGGTTTTTGAGGATGGAGGTCATTTGAAGCATGAAAGAGAGAAGGTGTAAAGCAGGGACTGGATTAAAGAAGCAGAGTGCAGTCAGATGTGGAAGCATGTAGCAAGTGAGGGGGCAGTTAGAGATGAGCGAGCAAGAGAAAGTTGTGCAGCGTTTTGGAGGAGAAGGAGTGCAGGGTCTTGAGTAGCCTGGGAGGAGAAAAGAGTGGGAAGACCACTTCCTAGAGGCTGGGGAGTCTAGTTACATTTGCAGATGAAGAGCTAGCCAAACAAATAGCTGGGAGGGTTGTCTCAAAAGGGCATAGCCCTTCCCCTGAGAGGATTGCCAAAAACGGATACTTGACAGAAGCCTCCCTGGAAAAATTTGCTCTGGGTATGGGAGCAATGCAAAACTTTAACTTTCCTCTTCTCAGAAATCCCTGTTGAGTCATTGCCTGAACTGGCCAGTACTTTTGCCACCAACAGTGTAGTTGTTTTCTCTTGCTGTTGAAAATCACTGAAGAAGTTTATATTACACAAGAAAAGAAAAGGAAATGTAACAATAACATTGAGATGAAAAGCATTTAAACTCCTTGTAGATAACCCAACTGGTATTTAACAACAATTCATTACCTTTGTCATGAAATACAAGGTTCCTAAGGTCATGCAGGGAAAACAGGATTGAGATAATTGCAGATTTGTATACTCCATAAATAATTTTTCTTCTTTTCAGTAGGTACAAAACAAAACAAATTTAAACTCCCTCCATAGGACTTCTTAATATCCTTACTGGCACAGAGCAATGCTGCAGCCTAAGAAGAATACTGGTTTATGAATGCTGGTATTCCAGTATTTGGATGTGGGGGCTATGGGATTTCCTCTATTTACATTTCATATGATGATGAATGAATATGAAAGGCAGGTGCTCTGGACTACTGGGGCCATTTGCACTGCATAGAGAATTCTCTTTGCCAGGTTCTCCGCAGGCAGAAAGTTGGTGGTCTCCTGTGCCACCTGCCCCTTTGTGCCCAGGTAGGGGCTGAGTGAAGCAGGGGCAGTCTAAGATGGAGGGAGACATCCTGGAGTGGAGCTTTGCTGCACCTCTTCTGGTGCAGTGGTGCTCAACCTTGCAGCCCCACAGGCTGGATGAGTGGTGTGGGGTGGATCCAGCCCACAAGGGATTGTCATCCATGAGGGTAATCCAATGTGCCATGGGTTCCCATACACATCACTTTAGAGCTGGATCCAGTGCTCAGGGTTGGTTTGCGGGTGTGATCCGGCACACTGGACCAGGCCCACTTGCCAGCTCCAGCTGCGTGCTCTGGCCAAATACTGTGTGCTGCCCAACCCAGTGCACTGGATCCAGCCATGGAGTGACTCTACGTGCCAGCCCCATTGCATGTGAGTGCAATCTAGAATGCAGGACCGGGTCTTCCAGCCTGCAGGGCTCTACACAGATCTGGGTATTAGGCAGCTGGGGAGCTGCAATTCATGCTGCCACTGCTCCTACACCATCAAATTTTGGACCTGTGGCATACTGGGTTACCCACATGGATGACAAGGCCTGGCGGTCTGGATCTGACCCACAGGCCAGAGGTTCAGCACCATTACCCTACTGTAAGGTTTGTTACTCTTCACCCATAGCAGAACTCACAGTGGAGATCCCTCCCCTTCCCCCATCCTCATTTATACTGGTGATGAGTTGCTGAGGATTATGGAGCCACCATTGGCTATTTGTAGGTACCACTCTCTACTATGTGTGAGTAACATGGGGCACCTGAGGCCATTCACTCCTCCATATGAGTTATTTATGTATTCATTATGGCAGTTTGGGGGGCAGGGGGGCACATTCATTTCATGCCCTAAATAATTTCCCTGGGTGAGGACAGAAGTGCAGCTCCCGGGTCTACCTCATGGTGATTCACAGAAAGTGCCACGAGTTAGACTGATCTTCCCGAATCAACAGATGTTAGCTGTTGGATTGGTAGGGTGGAGGATGGGCTCCAATTTAGAACTGATCTAGGGAGAGAGGATGCCTCTGTGCAGCCACTCCTCCTAGCTCCCCCTCTCTCCCCTTGCAGCTCCTGTTGCTGTCCATCTGAGGTGAGGGGCTCCAATCCAACCCACCCCCCCACTTCCAGCAGGGCTGAGAAAACCCCAGAACGTACCTTCCTCCCCTGCCTTCTCTCCCTCCCATCCAGAGACAGTAGCTGGGGTTTGGCTGTACTGCAGCCAGAGTAGACAGAAATTAATGAAGGCACTCTACTTTGGAGCATCTTCATTTGAACCCTCATACAATGATGGCTAATTTATCCCGTGATCAGAGCATTCTGCAACCATGATCTTCTGTTTGGGCATAGCTTTAGAGCACTTTCAAGGGGCCGATTGTCATTTTTCTCTGCACTCCCTGTGACTTCTGTGGCCGGTGGTAGAGCGCTGCCAGATCTTTTAGCTTTGACAGAGGAATGTATCATGGCAGCAGGTGAACCCTGACATTCTCTCTCTTCTCCACAATTTGGTTTAGAAATTTTGGGAGAGATTTTCAAAAGTACAAATGGCAGGAAACTGCCCAGATCCATCTATTGTTGTGACTAAAGTAAATGAGCGCAAGACACCTCTCTGTCCTTTATGATTTTGAAAATCTGCCATATTGGTCACTGGATGACAGGGACAAGGAGCTGTATTTTGTAACACTCCTTCCAAGCAATATTTGGTTATAGTAAATGAACAGATTGAAATATGGGGAAGGGCTGTTTCATTGTAGACCTTTACCACCTCCCAGACTCTAGAAGTTGGAGGACTCTCCTAAGTGTGATCTAGTCTGTATCTCTGAAGAAAACATCAGCAAATTTAATTTTCCTTTCAAAATAAAATCATTTTGCCCCTAACTGATGCAAGAAAAATAATAGACAACCTCTCTTTATCAGTGTGTACTATTTGAAAAAGAACAGAATCATGCTGCAGGTTTTACCTGCTTAGCACACAATCTGTATTAAAAGAGTGTACGTCTTTTGCATTTACCAGTCCTCCTTACAGAATTTTTATGAACTGCTCCTTTATTGGTGACACAGAAGAGACTTGTGGACTGGGTCTTGAAACTGGAAGTACATATTGCAATCATAGATATGTTTACTTTAATAGCATCACTGCTATGGTTATTTAAATACCATGTTTACTAAATTGACTTTGAAATTAATTTCAGGGATATTAAGTCCCACTAAGCACATAATTTAATTTTGATTCAAGAGAATATTGAAGTCATCAGCAATTCATCTCATCATTGGCAGTCCCTTGCAGTTGAGGATGATTATCTTCCATGATTGCATTAGTTGTGGGTCTGAAGATGGCTGACAAGGCCAACCCAGGATCCAGGTCCTGTTGCAACTCGGGCTTGTATTTCCCTGTGGGGTGAATGGCTTCAGATTTTTTATACAGTCTGCAGTATGCTGTTTCTGCTCCTCCTGCTTTTCCATCTCCTGTTGTCATGAGGCTTCAAAGTACTGAGTTCCTTGTAACAGATGCTTCCTCCATTTGGGGTGGTCCTAGATGATAGTCTCCCATGAGTTGATGCCAATGTTTCATTTTTTTCAAGTTGGCCTTGTGTATGTCCTTGATGTAGCCAGCCCAGTAAATGATATCAGATGATCATCTCCTTGATGCCCATGGTGTTTGCATGTGAGAGGCGCTAACATTGGTGTAGCTGTTTTCCCGCTAGATTCAAAGGATCTCTCACAGGCTGCTTTTTCAGTGATTTCAGGTGTCTCCTGTACATTGTCCATGTTTCAGCTATGTACAGTAAGGTTGAGGATCACAGTTGCTTGATAAACCATGAGCTTGGTTTCAATTCTGATGTCACAATCTTTGAACACCATGTCTGCAGGTGTCCAAAGGCTGCATATCTGAGGCAATGGTGGATTTTTTTCATCAATGTTAGCCTTCTGCAAGAGATGGCTTCCAAGGTATGGGAAATACTCAACATTCTCCAGTCTCATGGTAGATTTGAATTACCAGAGCTGGTGTCTGCTCATTAAGAGCTTGTTGATGGAAGACCTTAGTCTGCTGACCATTATGCATGAGTCCCATTTTTGTGTATGCCTTGGTGAAAATGTTGACAATTGCGTGAAGGTCTGCTTCTGAATGAGCATACACTATGGCATCATCAACGTACTGGAGCTCAATGATTGAGGTCAAGGTCTTGGTTTCAGCTTGGAGTTGGCTGAGATTAAACAACTAACCACCCATTTGGTAGCCTGAGAAGAGTGTTGGAGCGATTCATAGATTCATAGATGTTTAGGGTCAGAAGGGACCTCAGTAAGTCATCGAGTCTGACCCCCTGCCCTGGGCAGGAAAGAGTGCTGGGGTCAGATGGCCCCATCTAGGTGCTTGTTAAGTCTCCTCTTAAGGACCCCCAGGGTAGGGGAGAGCACCACCTCCCTTGGAAGCCCATTCCAGATTCTAGCAACCCTTACTTTGAAGAGGTTCTTTCTAATGTCCAACCTCAATCTGCTCTCCTTCAATTTTTGGCCATTGTTCATAGTTACCCCAGGGGGTGCCCTAGTAAATAGAGCATCACCTATTTCCTGCTGTCCTCCCCTGATGAATTTATAGGCAGCCACAAGATCACCTCTCAGCCTTCTCTTGCAAAGGCTGAAAAGATCTAGGTCCCTCAGTCTCTCCTCATAGGGCCTTGCCTGCAGCTCTCTAACCATATGAGTGGCCTCCTCTGAACCCTCTCAAGATTCTCTGCATCCCTCCTGAGGTGTGGTGCCCAAAACAGGATGCAGTACTCCAACTTCAGTCTGACTAGTACTGCATAGAGGGGAAGCAAAACCTTCTTGGACCTGTTCATCATGCATCTGCTAATGCATGATAAAGTGCAGTTAGCCTTGTTGATCGCTTCCTCACATTGCTGACTCATGTTCATCTTGGAGTCGACTATGATCTAAGATCCCTTTCTGCTACTGAGAAGGTCATCCCCCACCCTGTAAGTGTATTGGTGGTTCTTTTTGCCTAGGTGTAGCACTTTGCACTTGTCTTTGTTGAACTGCATCCTATTTCATTCTGCCCATATTTCCAACCTGTCCAGATCTGTCTGGATCTGTTCCCTACCCTCTGGTGTGTTAACTTTACCCCATAATTTGGTATCATCTGGAAACTTGGACAGGATGCTCTCCACACCCTTGTTCAAATCACTGTTGAAAACATTGAATAGCACCAGTCCAAGGACTGAGCCTTGCAGGACCCCACTGCCCGCATCTTTCCAGGTCGATATCGACCCGTCCACCACCGCTCTCTGGGTGCGACCCCTAAGCGAATTTGCCACCCACCTGACCGTGTAATCATCTACATCACAGCTGTCAATTTATTTATGAGAACAGAATGAGATACCATATCGAAGTCCTTCTTAAAGTCTAGGTAGATGACATCACCTCAACTCCTGCATCTCAGCATTTTGTGACCTGGTCATAAAAAGAAACAAGGTTAGTCAGGCAGGATACCTGCAGTGAATCTGTGCTGATTTCCTTTCAGCATTATTTCCCCTACTAGGCTCCCACAAATGTGATACTTAATGATTTTTTCCAGAGTTTTCCCAAAGATAGAGGTGAGACTAACTGGCCTATAGTTTCCCGGTTCCTCCCTCCTCCCCTTCTTGAAAATAAGGGCCACATTGGCCCTTTTCCAGTCCCCTGGGACCTGACTAGAGCACTATGAGTGCTCGAACAGCCATGCCAGTGGCTCTGCTATGACACTAGCCAATTCCTTTAGCACCCTTGGATGAAGATCATCTGGGCCCATGGATATGAACACATCCAGCCCCTCCAAGTGCCCCTTCACTAAGTCTGTGCAAACAGCTGGTGGGCTGGTGTCCCTCCTGTGTCTATCTATGATCCAGTTGGGAGATTTGTCTTGGTCTCTATCTAGGAATACAGATACAAAAAACTCATCGAAGAGCTCAGTTTTATCCCCCCTCTCTGTTAGCAATTGCCCTAGTTTGTCCTGTAGGGGTCCTGTGTTACCCTGCACCTTCCTTTTGCTCCCTATATACTTGAAGGACTTTTTGTTGTCCTTAATTTTGCCGTCAGCCTAAGTTCTAATCCTGCTTTGACCTTCCTAACTGATTCCTTGCAACTGCAAGCCAGGGAGGTATACTCCTTGGTAGATACCCTCTGTTTCCACAGCCTATATACCTTTTTCTTTGCCCTTAGGTTTTCCTGGACTTCCCTGTTTAGCCAAGAGGGCTTCTTGGCCCCTTTGCTGCCTTTTATGTGCAATGGGATTGTCTCCTTCTGCACCCATAGGATCGCTCCCTTAAGGACTGACCACCCTTCCTGGACCCTGATTTTGCCAGTGCTCTTGAGTTTGAACACCTCACTAACTAATCTCCTGAGCACACTGAAGTTAGCCTTTCTGAAGTCTAGCACTTCAGCCCTGCTGGTCAGCTTACTCACCTTTCACTGGATCATGAATTCAATCAATCGATGGTCACTATCCCTTAGGTTACCTTGTACCTGCAGATTCCCCACCAAGTCATCCCCTGTAGCTAACACCAAGCTCAGCAAGGCGTTTCCCCTAGTGGGATCGTATACCTCCTGCATTAGGTAAAGGTCCTGTATGCAGGTTAAGAACTTATGTGCATGGTTAGATTTGGCTGATTGCTCTTCCCAGCAGATATCGGGGTAGTTTAGGTCACCCACGACAACCATATTTCTCGATCATATGGCGTCCGAGAGCTGTCTGGAGAATTCCAGGTCTAGCTCATCCTCCTGATGTGGCGGTCTATAGTAGACCCCCACTACCAAGTCCCTTTTCCCCCAACCTCCTTGTATCTTGATGCACAGTACCTCAGTTTGGCCCTCCTATGATCCCATCTTGATTAAAGAGGATGCATAATATTCCTTAACAGAGAAAGCAACACCCCTCTACACTCTATCCTGTCTGTACAACCTGTAACCCTCAATGCTTACTGCCCAATCATGGGTAGGGTCCTACCAGGTTTCAGTTAGTCCAACCAGGTCAAAGTTGTTGCTTGCAAGCAGCAGTGCAAGTTCCTCTTGCCTGTTCCCCATGCTCCTAGAATTCATGTAGAGATATTAAAGCCCCCTGATGGGTGCCCTTGGTATCCCCCTGTCCTGAATGTCTATCGGGCCCAGTTAGTGCTTACCTTAGTGCTTACCTGGGCTGATCCACTGCATTGCTTGTGGCTTGCTGATTCTAGGTTCTTCTTATCCTCTGCTTCTCTGTCCCCGAACCTAGTTTAAAGCCCTAGTTCCCCGTCCCCTGATGAATCTAGTTTAAAGCCAATGATGCAGCCTTGTTTCACTCTAGTCTTAACCTCAAAGGAATCTGTGATAGAGCCATTGCTGAGAACCATCTCTTGCTTTCCATCATGGAGCAGGTGAGGAATAGTGACAAATTTCAATGGACATCTATTCCTCAGAAGAATCCTCCACAGTGCTTCTTGGTTGACAGAGTTGAAGGCTTTTCATGAGGTCAAAGAAGGCCGCATAGAGAGGTTTATATTGTTTCTGGTACTTTTCCTGCAACTGGCAAGCAGTAAAAATCAGGTCAATTGTGCCTCTTGATGTCCTAAACCCACACTGAGATTCTAGGAGGAGTTCTTCAGGAAGTGGAAGGAGATGGTTCAAAAGGGTTCTCACAATGATCTTTCTTTTTAATGAACAACAAGGTAATACCTCTGCAATTTCCACAGTTGAACCTGTCTGCTTTCTTGAAGTTTGTCATATTCTTGGCATCTCTGAGGTCACCTGGGACTTCCTCATCATTCCAGATCCTTAAGATGAGGGCATGGAACTGTGATGTAAGCTTGAAGATTTCAGCAGGGATTCCATCTGTTCCAGATGCCTTGTCATTTGTCATCTGCTTGATGGCTTTCTTCATCTTGTCAAGGGCTGGAAGGATTCCAAGATCATCTCTGATTGGGTGTTGCAGAATGGAGCTGAGAGCACTCTTATCAACAACAGAGTTTCAACTGAGAAGGTTGAGAAAATGCTCTTTCCAGTTGACTTTGCCTCCCCTTTCCTTGACCAGGTCCCTTCCATCCTTAGGTCTCAAAGCGGGTGGTCCCTGAGACTGTAGGTGGCTTTGGTGGCATTAAAGAAACCACACATATCATGGATGTCAGCGACATGTTGAATCTCCTTTGCCTTGTCTCCCCACCATCCATTCTTCATATTGCAGGTCTTCCTTTGAACCTCTGCTTTAGCTTTTTGATCATTCAGTTTCTTTTGCTTGGAGTTGGTATCATTCTGCAAAGCACAAAAGGTCTTGTGCTTATGGTCAATCAACTCTTGGATCTCCCCATTATTCTCATTAAACCAGTCTTGATTTTCCTGGTAGAAAATCCCAGTATCTCTTTTCAGGCACTGATGATGGTGGACTTGAAGGCACTCCAAGTGCTGCTGAAATGCTCCAATTGTTATTGATTGGAATTTGACAGTTTTTCACCGAGGCACTGGTGGAAGAGGTCTTGCCTTGATTGGATCCTTAACGTTGACATTGACCTTCTGTCAGCATTGCTCCTGCTGTAGCCATCATTTGAGAGCCAGTTTGAGTGGCACAACTGAACAGATGAGTTGGTGATTGCTTCAGCAATCATCAACTCGAGTGATGAGGGCATCTTTGCAATCCCAGGCATGAATGATGATATAGTCAATCAAGTGCCAATACTTAGATCATGGTTGTTGTCATGGTATCTTGTACCTATTTTTCTGGTGGATCAGGGTGTTGGTGATGGTAAGTCCATGTTGCACACATTTGGAGGATGCCACTGGAGTTAACCTTTCCCACTCCTTTCTTGCCAATGGTTTTGTTTCAGAGTTTTGAGTCTCTTCTGACTCGGGCATTGAAATTACCAAGCAAATAAGCCTGTCTCCCTCCAGGACAACAGGAAGGACTTGGTCTAGAATTTCTCCTGGATTTCATCGGTGGCATCAAGAGCTGGGGCATATGTACTGATGACAGTGGCTGGGGGTCCATGACGGGGTCTGGGTGGCAGGGTGCCTGGATTTGGCCACTGAGATGTGGTGTGCAGGAGCCAGGGTCGGGATCTGTGGAGCTTTGTGCAAATGCAGGGTTATGGGGTTTCCTGGCTTGGTGTGTGGGAGCCAGTGTTGGAGTCCATGGGGTTTTGCCTGAGCACAGGGATTCTCCTGGGCTCCGTGTGTGTGTGTGGGGTGTGTGTGTGTGTGTACATTGTGGGTTACTTTGTGACAGGGTGGGGGTGCCCAGATCCTGGGGCTCATGCAGAGGACACAGATGCCTCCCTAACCCCTGCTGCCTGCCTGTGGCAGACAGATGGCCAGAGGCAGGGCTGGGGAGAGGAGCTTTGCTGACTCAGCTCTGGGAGAGTTTGGGACCGGGGCCTGCTGGGTGCTCACCCAGGGCAGCAGAGCGTGAACTGAGTGCTAACTCACCTCCCTGCGAGAGTAGGGGGTGGGTATCAGGCTGCAAAAGGAGGCTGGGATGCCAGAGGACAGCAATTTAATTTGAATCAATAGATTTGGTACAGAAGTTCGATTTACTGGTCTAATCTAAATAGATTATATTTGAGTGCACACTGAGTGCAGATCTTTCTTAGATATGGTTCTGTCATTTTGAGGCTGATCAATATGTGCTAAATTTCTTTATGGTTATGGGTTTAGATCAATTCCTGGTCGCTTAGACCACTTTATGCGTGATGTCTGTATTCGGCCTATAAGACTACATGAAGCTTATTAACAAGAATCCTGGTTTCCCTGATAAAAAATAGAAAATTCTCTGATAAAACCCCCCAAACCTGTGGTTAAAATGAAAGCCTGCCCAAACTCCCTAGCCCTGCTCCTGCCCCTCACTCCCCCACTACTGGCAAATCCATTGGTTTCTCCAGTAAAGTGTGAAATCCATGTTTGCCTCTGGTGAAAGGTAAAATCCATGGTTTACTCCCTTTTTTTGCATGGGAAACAGAAAACCTGGATCTCTGCTTATCAAAGCTCTCAGAAGTCTAACAGGCGTACGCTTGCACAGTTCATTACATAATCATTTGCAAACTGTGCAGGTACAGTGTTCCATTACTAATGCTTGAAATATTTTATCCTCTATCATTTGTTTGTAAGAATTGAAACAAACATTTTCCTTTCAATGGAGGGAAAAAACCCAGAGCCTGATCTTGCAATCCTTTTGCATGACAATAAGCTTTACTCCAGTAGATAAGGGCAGTGAAGGCAATAGCAGTGCTTGCGAAAGTAAGGATTATTGTCATGCAAAAAATCTTCCAGGAAAGAGCCTAAATCTTTACTCAGGGTACTTATTTCAGTTATGCAATCAATAATTTCTACTTGCTGTTAAAATAGTATTGTTGTATGCTTTCTTAGCAGTATACATTGCTTTGTATACTAACTACAGAGCTGGACTGGGTAGAAAAATAAAAACAAGAGATTGTGAACATAAACATCACGGGGCTTCAGAGCAATTAGAGTAGGAAATGCCGTATTAGAACAGCTAACCTAGTCCTGTGGAGGGCAGGATAGGGGCGTTCTGAACTGTCTGCCGTACAGTAAGGGTTGAAGCAAGTTGCTCAAGGCCATACAGGAAGTCAGCGGCAGATAAAGAAATCGAAAGGCTCTGTTCCATTCTCGACTGAAATTAATGGAAAGGAATTAGTTCTTGAATCCTAGTCCCCTGTCACAAGCACATGTTCCCTCTGGAGCCTGCCTTCCTTTCTGTGGAAGTCCAATTCTGGCTGGTGTCAGGCATCTTGGGTGTGCACTTTAATGTACATGAGCTTATTTACAGCGTCACTAAAAAACTGCTATTTAGTTTAACGTGTATTAAAATAGGCTAATGCACATTAAGCTTCACTTAAAAATGTGCTCTTTAGTTAATGTTCGTTAAGACAGGATAATGCGTATTTTCCTACTACCTCACAATGGAAGGCATTTATACATATACCTTTTTATCCCGTGATGCACTGGGGATCTGCCGCTTCGAAGCAGACTCGATTAATTGAGTCTGCTCTGCGCTTGAGCTGATGAGAACTGCACGGCACCGCGTGCAGTTGTATAAGTGGTGAAATGCACCTCAACGTGCAGAAAATGACGGCAGTGCACTTTTGAACTAAAACACCTCCGATATGTTTTGTTCAAAACCGCACTCCTGCCATTTTCTCAGCACTGACGCGCATTTTGCTGCTTATACAATTGTAAGTGATGCAGTGCCGGGCACTTTCAAAGCATCTTGTGCTGCATTGCTTACATGTGTAAAAATGCCCAGAGGTACTAGATTTAATGTGCTCTAATTAAAGTGCATTAATCCACATATATATGTGCCCCTTTAGTGCATTTGGTAGCCCCTTCTGGCTTTGTCTGATGCCTGGACTTTGGGCTAGGCCAGGGGTGGGCAATTATTTTGGGCAGAGGGCCACTTATTGAGTTTTGGCAAGCCATCAAGGGCTGCATGACAGGGGCAGAGAAATATTAATTTTCTTAATTTTGGGGGCCCCTGCGGGCCAGATAGGAAGTGGCTGGATAGATTTTGGGGGGCCCCCCGGGCCGCATTTTGCCCACCCCTGGGCTAGGCCCATTGAAATTGCAAATTTGCTTCACAAAACTGTACATTAGAGAAATGAATATTCACGTTATGTTCTATGACTTGTTTATACTGTGGTGGCACACATGAGGGCTAAGTATACCTCACCCACTTGTATCCTGACCTGCTCCACAGTGCAAAGTTTGTTTTTGAGCCTGGTCCTGCCACTCTGGAGCCCCCTGTCTCTGGTAAACCTGAGATGGACAGCTGGGGATGAGACTGGAACAGCCTTCTAAACAGACTTCTGACTCTGGAGAACATCAGCTCAAAGGTTGTGTAATGAGATATGTTGTTGAAGCAATATAAACAAGCCCCTACAATATATCACTGCATCACTTTTCACTGATATGACTCCACTGAATACTTTCAGAGGCACCATGTTCAAGGGAAGCGTGCATGTTGCTACACCTATAGAAAGGATGTAGGTTGTGCTTTTTTTTGCCTGAACCAGGACTCAATCTGTAGTCATAAGTCAACTTCAAATCAAGAACTATGCACATGCAGTAATAACCCCATAATAGTGTAATACACATAACAGCTGAGGTTCTGTAAAGGGAAATCAAAAGTGGTTTAGGAGCATTCCAAATATTGTTCCATACAAAAAACTAGAACTCTTGGTTCCAAAATGATACCTTTTATTAGACAAACTGGAAAATGGCAAGAAAATGGTCCTTTTCTGCAAGCTTTTGGGATCAAAGTCCCTTCATCAAGCTCTGGGAAAAAATGTAGATAGTACAAGATGGTAAAAAGTCCCCATAGGTAGGAAATAAACTTCATTTTTGCACAGGGGGAGCTGAAGATGGAAGGCTATCCCTCTGGGTCCATGAAAGTGTCTTTTTGGGTCCATGAGAGACAAAGACACTCTCATGGACCCAGAGGGACAGCCTTCCATCTTCAGCTCCCTCTGTGCAAAAATGAGGTTTATTTCCTACCTATGGGGACTTTTTACCATCTTGTGCCATCTACACTTTTCCCAGAGCCTGACGAAGAGACTTTGATCCTGAAAGCTTGCAGAACAGAACAATTTTCTTGCCATTTTCCAGTTGGCCTAATAAAAGGTACCAGTTTGGAACCAAGAGTTCTAGTTTTTTGTATGTCTTTTTGTCTCAGACCAACACGGCTACCAGGTACACCCCTGAAATATTGTTCAATGCATTTCTCAGCTCTCAGGCTTTACCTGTACTCTTCCTTCGCTTTTAAACATAACTGCTGTTCAGTGTGTTATTAGTAGCATTGGCACGAAATCTTGTCACAGCAGGGAAAAGGATATTCTAGTAACTGAAGCGTGAGTTGATGAGAATCTGGATAGGAGTTTTACTGTGTTGATGGCTAGGGAACACCACATCTTAGGCCATGGACGGGTGATCACATAACCCAGTGTAATTTGTATCATTCTTGTATACCAATATAAATTACACCAGAGTCTAAAGTAGACAAATGAGCAACATTCATGGGTTACCTACAACTTTCGAAGTTGCTACAACTGCTTCTTGTCGCTAGATGGCAGAAGAATGGGTAGTACCCTGGTATAAGGCAGGATAGATTTGCACCCTGTGGACTAAGCAAAGTATGTCTGTATAGGTGTATGTGATATATAGCACTAGCTTTTGTGAGCCGAAGCTCACTTCATCAGATGGTCACAGCACACACACACACTGACATAGGGTCCTACCTAAATTGCAAAAATGGAAAACATGAAATCAGGCAGTCTCCATGGGAGGGAAGTAAGAAAATGTACTAAAAATAAAATGCTAGCTCCCCAATGGGAGCCAGCAGTCCTCCTGGCTGTACAGCCTGGCACAAAAGGGGATGCTGGCACAAAGACAAGTAAGCAAGATGGCTGCCACGCCGACCCCTCACTGGTTGGTCTATAACAGGGGTTGGCAACTGCTGATACATGTGCCAGAGTATGGCACATGAGGCCATACTGCTCAGGAGGCCACAGCTGGCCCAGGCGGTGGGCAGCTGTAGCAGGTGGCTGGCAGGCTGCAAACAGCTGCACTGGGCTCCAGAGCCCTGGCACTGGCTCTATGTTGGCAGTGACTGCATGTGCGCCTCAGGGCACAGGACAGGACAGGGACCTGAGGCAGCGCAACCCTGGTCCCTCCCCCACTGTCTGCCTGGTGGCACATGCAGCCACCACTAGCAACAAGTATTGGGCCCTTCATGGATTCACTGCAATCTGTCCCTGGAATGCCACATTGAGACATGGGACAGGGTTGGGGTGTTTTTGGCAAGTCAAATCAAGCCAGTCCTGAGGCTGATAGAGACCTTTGGGGGCACCTTAGATGCTGTTCATTATTGGTGATTCTTCGGGCAAAGTGACCTGGTGGCGCCCATCTCTTCTCCAGGTATGGTGAATTACCTTCCTTGACCAGGTAAACTCGCCACCTGGACATGACAGCAGGTTGACATTGTATACCTTGACTTCCAAAAGGCCTTTGATCTAGTATCCCACAATGTCCTCGCAAGAAAATTGGAGGATTGTGGGCTTAACTCTGAGATGGTCAGGTGGGTGAGAAACTGGCTGCAGGATAGGACCCGGAGAGTTGTAGTGAACAGGTTTGCAACAAGTGGGCAGTGGTGTCCCACAGGGGTCGGTGCTCAGTTCAGTACTTTTCAACATCTTTATTTGGATGTGGGGGTGATTAGCTCACTTGCCAACTTCGCAGATGACACCAAATTATTTGAAAGCGTGGTCACGCTTGAAGTTAGGCTACAGATACAGGTGAACCTAGACAGGTTAGCGAGTTGGGCGGATCGTAACCTGATGAAATTCAACGTCTTGAAATGTAAAGTGCTCCAACTCAGGTTGAGGAACCCCCAACACACCTACAGGCTTGGTGGCACCAAACTATCTAGCACCACAAATGAAAGGGACCTGGGGGTAATAATAGACCACAGTATGAATATGAGTCGGCAGTGAGATGCTACAGCCAGGAGGGCAAATAATACTCTGGAATGCATCAATCGATGCATCTCCAGCAAAGCCAAGGAGGTGATTCTTTCGCTCTACTCAGCACCGGTGAGACCACAGCTGGAGTACTGCATCCAGTTATGGGCACCACACTTTAACAAGGATGTGGACTAACTTGAGAGAGTCCAAAGAAGAGCCACCCATATGATCAGAGTCTTACATGGCCAGCTATACGAGGAAAGGCTAAGGGATCTGGGAACCTTCAGCCTGAGGAAAAGAAGGCTGAGAGGGGACCTGGTAGCAGCTTACCACTACACTAGGGGAGTACATCAGGGGCTCAGTGAGCAACTGTTCACCAAGACACCTGAAGGGAAAATCAGGAGTAATGGCCACAAATTCCTGGAAGATCAATTCAGGCTCAACATTAGGAAAAACTTCTTCACAGTCAGGATTTCCATACTGTAGACTAAGCTCCCTTCAGAGGTGGTGCAATCACTTACCCTGGAAATCTTCAAGAGGAGACTAGACAGTCACCTTGCTGGGGCCACCTGACCCCAAGTTGTCTTTCCTGCTTGGTGCAGGGGGCTGGACCTGATGGTCTTCCAAGGTCACTTCTGGCCTTACAATCTATGAATCTATGGATGCTTGTTGGCTCACAGGTAGCTCATCCACCCTTCCACTGGTCTCGTTCATTTGTAATCTTACTAGGTGTCCATACATCCTCATTACCCAGGCTAGCCCAGGTGGGAATGCCAATTTAGTCCGTACTGGTTTACATGATATTAGATGGCATACCAATAGGCCTTGGCTGATGGGGGTGTTTTTGGCATTCTGGACAAAAATATTGCTGACCCCTGGTCTATAAGGTGCAAAGCTTCCCTGCCTTCTATTTGACTTCAGACTAATGTAATTAACTATGTCTCAATACCCTGGTATACAACTGGTAGTGTTTTAATCTCCATTCTGCAGTGGATTGAGCAAGCTACCCTGGTTTAAAGGATTATGTCATCTGTTCGCTACCTTTTTACATTGATCTGCTACTGATTGCATCAGTGTAATGCCAGTTACACTGATATAAATGCATTGGCTGTTAATGCTGTTAGAGACATTATGCAAAAAGAATCAGCAAGATTTAGACATAGCTGGGACGTGAAGATCCAGACAGAGCTCTGAAATCAGCGTGAGTCCAAATTTTAATGTGGAGTAAAGATGGTTCTGAAATAGAGGATTACATCTGTGAGTTGTCCACATTGAGATGGTAGTTGAATTTTAGGTGAAGAGAAGTGGAAAAAGAACAGAGGCCTCTGCAAACCTTGCAGGAAGTTGAAGGTAGTGAAGAGTTTTGCTGATGGACTGATTAGATAGCAGAAGGAGAATCAGGAGAGGATAGTCACAGTAGATAAAGATAAATGAGAAAAGCATGACTCATTTAAAGATGGCTGATAGGTCAAGGAAGATGATGGTGGTTCTCAACTGTGGCTGGGAAGAGGCTATTAGCAGGGATCTTGGGTTTCTCTGTTTAAAAATCACAGATTCTCTGATTAAAGCCCCCAAAATCTGTGATTAAAATGAGACACCTCTCTCTCTCTCTCTCTCTCTCTCTCTCTCTCTATATATATATATAGGTATCAGTTGAATAAAATGTTTTATTCATATACAATTTTAAAGCAATTTGGAAGCCTACCAGTGCCTCAATCACTATAATAAAACATAATATATAAAATAAATTCTAAGTACCTATACGTCTTGGCGTTTGATTTTCAGGTTTTTTTATCATGGAAAATCAGAGCTGCCTTCGTTCACCAGGATGCAGGTCCAGGCCCCTCACTCCCCAAACCACAGCCCCCCCCAACCCCTCCAGCCCTGGTGGAGGGGGCCTCCATGCGGTTAGGGCTATGGGGCCAGGGACCCTGGTCTGCATCCCCCTGCTGGACATAGCAGTTCCTGAGCCCTGCCTGCTGCCCATGTGGGGTGGTGGCTGCTGTGATGGAGTGGAGCCTGGAGACCGGCTCCCCCTTTCCCAGATGTTCAGTGCACATAAACCAGCTTGAAAATGGCTGAAACTTGTTTGAGATAAACCTGGTTGAATGTAGTATCAGACTTAACTGATTTGGTTCAGAGTAGTTTATGCAATGTCCCTGCCCCCTTGCTGGTTTAAGATAAACCAGAGACCCCCAGTATCCCAGCATGCTCTCTGGGTGGGGCTCTGCTGTGCTTCAGAGCTGGGCTGGCCCATTTCCTCTGCCCTCTAGCCAGAGCAGGGACAGAACATGGCGGGACACCAGGCAGCATGGCCTCGTTAAAGCAAAGTGGGTAGGGAGGGGATTAATTCTTCCCTCCTTCCCTTCCTCCCCCACTGCAGCCAGGGTCTGTCTGTCAGCTGGGGAGCAGACAGGAGGAGGCTGTGACAGTGGCCCTGGGGCTGGCAAATCCCAGCTGCAGAGCAGAAGGAACGGAGGGAGGAATTAACCCTTCTGCCTGCCCCCTTCACCTTAATGGCACCCTGCTGGGAGGATTGTCCTGCAGGGCAGAGAGGGGGGCTCTGTTCTGTGCTGAGGGGGGACTCTTTTCCCTCCTCCTCTTCCCCCCAGGTTGGGGAATGGGGGCTGTGTGGGGCGCTGGAGGGGGACTACTGCTCCTTCCCCCTCTCCGCCTCTGCAGGGCTGGGAGGGGGGAGCTCTATGTAAGGCTGCCTGGCCCTGGAGGGGGACTCTTTCCCCACTCTTCACCCCCTGCAGCTGTGGCTGTTACAGCTGCTCCCTGTGCCCTGGCCAGGCAGTGACGCACAGAGCCCCACCTCACCCCACAGGAGAGGAGGAGCAGGGGGAAGAGTCCCCCTCCAAGGCTGGGGCCAGGCTGGGCATCCTCATATAGAGCCCCTCTCCTATCTTCCCTCTGCTCCTTCCCCACTGCCACTGGGTAGGGAGGGGGGCTCCATGCAAGGCTGCCTGGTCCCAGATGGGGACTCTTCCCCAAACCCCACCAGTGGGGCAGGGGGAGCTCTGTTCCATGCTGGGGGGTACTCTTACCTCTCCTCTTCCTCCTCCTCCCCCTTCCCCCACCCCAGCCACTGAGGGGGCGGGGAGGGGGGAGGCTCTGCAGGTTGCCTGGCCCTGGTCCTGGTCCTGGTCCTGGCCCTGGCCATGGCCCGGGTAGGGACACTTCCCCATCGCTGAACCTGCTCCCCCCCCGCATCCCACATAGGGGTGAACAGAGCCCCATCCCGCATAGGGGGAAGTGTCCCTATCAGGGTTGGGGCCCAGAAGCCTGCAGAGCCCCCCCCCCCAACCTCTCGGCAGTGGGGATGGGGGCAGGGGGAGGGAGAAGAGTACCCCCCAGTATAGAACAGAGCCTCCCCCACCCTGTGGGGCCGGGGGGGGTTGGGGAAGAGTCCTGATCTGGGGCCAGGCAGCCCCCCATGGAGCCCCCCCCTCCACCCCTCGATGTTGGGGGAGAAGCAGAAGGAAGAGTCCCCCTCTTGGCCAAGCCACCTGGAAGTGCCCCTCTACCCACCCCACCCCATGGTGGCAGGGGGGGAAGAGCCCCCCCCCAGTACCAAACAGAGCCCCCTTCCCTGTGTCATGGCAGTGGGGGAGAGGGAGGAGGGGGAAGAGTTCCCCCTGGGGCTGGGCATCCCTGTGTGCAGGGATTACTCCTGGCTGTCGGGGAGCTGCTGCGGCAGGTAGAGCTGTCCCCTCCTCCTTCCCCCACCCCATAGACACTCCCTCTTCAAGGTGGGGGCTGAAACCCCTCTTCAGTCTAACTGAGGCCTGCTAGGGCCTGGCCACACCCGCCTCAGCTTAGCTTCCCTGTTGGAAGGGAGGGCTGGTCTAGTGCCCCCAGGCTTCTGGCCTGAGCCACTGCAGGCATGTGCCGAATGTGGACCCACTTGCAAACCAGTTCACTCTCTGCAGGTTAGACTAACCTGCCATGCTTGAATCAATTCAGGCTCTGGCTTTTTGAATGCCTGTCCCTATCCTTGGAGATGATCAATAATCTTATCAATGAAAGAAAGAACAAGAAGACAGAGCTGACAGATGTCATCAGGCAACAATGGATGAGAAATTAGGGAAAGGCTGAAACAGGGTATTTGGGAGGGTTCTCATAGGCAAAGTTGAAAAAGGCCAGGTGCTGGTCGGGGGGGAGGGACTCAGAGTGCAGGGAAGAAAGTTAGTTGGGTAGGTATGTAAAAGCAACAAAACTGGAGACTGGCCCAAACCTGAACCATTTGTTACTCTGATCAATATTTGTCTGGAGAAAACGAGGTTTAGTTCTGAAAAAAATGTTTTAAACACCACCTTCTCCCCATGCCTCACAGTAATTGAATGTAAATATCTCTGTCCTAACTCTGATGCATTTTATCTCTAAAGACACTGGTGTTGTTTAAATCACATGAGGTATTACTGTTTATACTGTATTTGTGTTCTCCTACATCAGAAGGAAGAGAGGAATTTGAGCATTTTCTTTGACAAAAGATAGCTAATGGAAAAGTTTCACTAAAAGGTGGTAATTCATAAAAAATGAAGGGATACAAAAGAAAAATGGCTCCAGTAAAAAGAGCACTGAAGGACTGAAAAAAGTTTAGACATAAAATAATATCCACATTATAGAGTCTCAGTAGCAAAAGTTACCAATTTAACATGTGTTAACATTTTAAGGGATGTGGTTTATTTTTTTTCTGCTGTTGTTTGTGGCTGAGAAATATTTTAAAATGTGGGTACAACTGTATTGCTCTTTCCTAGGAAAATAACTGTGCATTCTGCAGAAGCATTTTTTATTACTTTTAAGCAGAATATTCACAGTAGAACTTGATTAAAAATTACTTTTTAAAAAATTACTTAAAAAAAAATCTAGATACATCTGCAACCCCCCCTAATCATTTATCTAGCGTTCAGATGAGCTCTTTCAGGCATAGAGTATTGGCTTAGCCTTTGGTGTCATAGGTACGTTGATCAGGAATGTGAAAAAACTCATACCACCCAAAACATAGCTATGCTGGCAAAATCCCTAATGTGGAAGGAGTTATACAAACAAAAAAGTTGTCTTGATGGTTTAACTTATTTTGTTTGGGAAATGGGTTTAAGCTGTATATAAAAAAGTACTCTTTGGTTGATGCTAACTCTATCCATAGAACAAAATTTGACCAGCATGACTAGGTCATTTGGGAGTGCAACACCACTCCACTACATAGACAGTGTCCATACCAGCAACAAGGGGTTAGCCATTGCAGAGCATATGTCCTTTTGCTTCCTATACCAGGGAGCTTTGCTCTTATACCTAGACCAGTGATTCTCAGCCAGGGTTTTGGGGCATCTTGGGGTACCACCAGATCCTTTGAAGGGTTCTGTGAGGTGCGAGGAGCTAAGCAGGTAGGCTGACAAGATAAGCACAAGCTCCGGCTTGTTTTTGGCTAGGCAATCCCCCACCCACACTGCATGGCCCTTCTGCAAGGAGGTAAGCACTGTGATATATAAATCAGTTTTTTGAAATTGGGTGCCACTGAAATCACAAATGTTATGGAGGGGTGACTCCGATCCGGTCCAGTGAGGGGTGCCTCAAGTCCAAAAAATTTGAGAACCATTGCACTACAGCCTTTGTCGTAGCAGGGGGTTATGTATAAAGCTTTTAACCACAGACAAACCCTATAGCTATATTTCCTACAAGGGGAATAAACTAAGCTAATACAAGGCACTTTTATACTTGTATAAGTGAACCCACAACAAGGGTTGCTCCAGAATAAGTATTCAATTAAAAAGAAGTCACGCACCCTAAGTGACGTAGTGATCCTGTGTAGTCCATGCCTGTATGTTTCTGTTAACACTGTATGGTACTTGGAATACTCTTGAGGGCTGTAAGAAAAATATAATTAATATTAGCAATAATATACCATCAGTTTATTCTCTATTTGTTTGAATTTAAAAAAAAGATATGCCCAGTTTTCTGCCTTTGTATGTGCACATTAAATATTTGTTGGTTTTTTCACAAGATTTCTCCATGCTTCATGCAGCCTGTTAGTGACCAAAAACAATGCAAGCTGGGGTCTGGGGTGTGGTATTGCCATGAACAGACCAGGTCTCTCTTAATTTTTGCCTCATGGAAATTACAAACAGCAGCACAGCCAGACATAGTATGAAGCCTGAGTTCTTCCTTTGCTCCTCTGTTTTAATCACTGGATAACCTGAGAGGCTGTAAAAGCAGTTTGGTGTTGGTTGCAAGTACCAAATGTTGTACATGTTTCATACTTTGTGCGTGTGTGTGTTTGTGAAGTGTTCATTAGCTTCATGCTGTACTTGAGAGGAAAGTTGCTGTTGTATTTTCTGGCCATTTAGGAATGAGTGCCAGTTATGTGTCTACTGGATTCCTATATAAGCCTCAAAATAAGTGATGTGATTCTGAAAAGAGCTGAGAACTCAGCTGCATAAAATGACATCTTGATGCCATCCATATACTGCGGTTCTGTGCAACACGAAACAGGGCACTGCTACTGTGATCCTCACAATGTTCAGGGTTTCTAAGAGCCTGGGTCTTTATCTCAACTGTCTAAATCCATATAGGGCTCCATGACCTTCCTTCCCTGCAGAGTATCCTGGGCACTGTAGAAACCTTGCTTCTTTAACTAGTCTCAACAGACTATCTCCTAACAACCTGCTATATTGCATTGTCATCTTTGTCCTCTGGCTGTCAGCTTGCTCCTCCTGTCAGACAGCTTTGATTACTAGGCTCCCTCCTGCCTTGATGAATCACAACCAAAGTGCTCCCCTTGATATTGTCACTGGTGTCCAGTAAATGCAAAAAACGCAAGGCTCAACTCTGGTGAAAGTTCCTGACAAACATTTTACACAAAATTATCTACATTTTAGTAGTCATTATAGGTCCTGATCAGGATCCCGTCTTTGCACTAGGCACTATTCACGCACATGATAACAGACAATCTGTGCCCCATAGAGAAAGAGCAGGAATTGAAACAGAGGAACATGCAGATGATGAACCTCTTTCTAGGGGCCGCAGCAAGGCTGACAGGATTAGGAGCTAGGTTTCCCATGTCCAAGAGTAACGTCCTCCATGCTGTTCAGAAAATGATCTATTTTTTGCAGAAACTGTGAACTCTATGTACACTTTTACATATTTTACAAATACCATAATTTGCACAGCTCCAGGCTGAGTGCAAATGAGTCCCATTATTTAGACAGGCAAGGATGTGATACAAAGCACCTCCCCACCAGCACAGAAAATCTCCTCTCCCAGAGGATGAAATCTCACCCCCCACAAAGCAGCTTTCACCTTTCAGAAATCCACCTAGCTGACAACTACATTGCTTATGTTCTCATTTATTTTCAACTTTGCCTGTAACACAAATAATACAAAACATTACCACAGTCAATATTTTTGAGCGACAAAGACAGAATGTATACTATTCCTCTGTTTTTCTCTCTCAAGTGACAATTTATATTGTGTGCTCAATATGACTGACTTCACTGGAAATGAGCTATGAGAAATCTGTCCAATTCACTTTGAGCGGGTAGCTCCTTCAGGTTCAGGCTGTATATTTGTATGTGTTTGTACTGTACCTGGTACACTAGAAACTTAATTTTCACACGGCAAGATTTTTAGGAGCCCTTTAAAATGTATAAAATACCATTTGGATATGGTTATAAGCAGGTGTGCTTTCAGTGAACTACTTTCACCAACTCATGCTGTGCCGCTCAAGGTGTGTACAGAAGTGCTTTGTGCATCTTTTACAGTGCTGTAATTTAGAGCACTTTTTATAGCACTATAAGGTTACCATGCTCTTATATATGACAGAAGTCCAGTGTTTGTTGTGGTGCCTCTGAGCCTCCTGCACTTTCCAAGCTAGAAGGCAGGGGATGCTCTGCAGCCTCCTGGGGCTTCTCCATGGGTCAGAAATATGAAAACTTCCTAGTCCCCGATCTCAGTGCATCCATTCTGGGCTTCTTTGCATTCTGCTCCTAAATTGGTTTGGGAATCCCCAGGTAGTTTATTATTTAGCTGCCTCACTTAGCTGCTGCGATCAACATGTGGGTTCAGTTTCAGAGTGCAAACGTTGGGTTTTGTTTGGGTATAGCTAGCCCCTGCAACCTCCATCTTCCTGGCTCCAACCCTAGTAGTAGGGAGGGCAGAGAAGCAGTGGAGGCATGAGGTTCAGGAGCAGCTGGGGTTTTGCTGCTGCTGGGGAGATGTTACCTCCTTGTTCTGCTGCCAGTGTGTGCATCGAGGAACCAAGACAACACCAGTTCTCTGTGGCAACAAGGGAGGTGATACTGCCCGTAGCAGCAGTGAATCCTGCGCTGCATGCTGCCATTGCTTCTCTGTTCACCCCACTGCCAGAGCAGGAGCTGGGAGGTGGAGGAGGGATGGGGGTCAGGAGGGTGAGGGTTTCCCCTCGCTCTATTCTGGTGCCTGCCCCTTAGGCAGTGCCAGGGATTTGTGCCATGCTTGCCCGTCCACCATTACACAACTGATTTAGTTTCATTCTTTCGTATGTGGCTAGTTCATTTCCTGTTTTATGCACTGCCATTCACAAAATGGGCATCACCAGGGAGCGAGCCACTGTGCCCAGCAGCATGACAAAGTGGGGCCTGTTTTCAGACTTTAATGAACTACATTTGGTGCTAATTCAAAACTCCACGTACCAGTTGAGAAGAGAAGAAAACTAGCACAGAATATACTTGGGTTAGGGAAGTGAGGAAGATGACTGGAAAAGATCCTTTGGGTTGTGCAGTCCAGCCCCCTGCTTTTGTGAGCAACCGTATCATATAATACTTTTAATAAATGTATCTTAAACCAATTAGGTTTCATTCATATTGGAAGGCTCTTCCAAAACCTTACTCCTTTGATGGTTCGAAACCTCATGGCCAGCCTGAATTTCTTCATGACCATTTTGTACCCCTTTGTTCTTCTCCCAACAGTGGTTTTGATTTAAAATGTTCTTCTACGTCTTTGTTGGTTGGTTGCTCCGCAGATGTGTTTTCAGTGAGCAGCCAGGCCCCTCTCATCCTTTGTTTTGCTAGTTAACCAACACAAGCTTTTAAAAGCTCTCATAAAACAGACATGCCATTCCCCTGACCATCCTTACTGACCTTCTCTGAAACTTTTCCCATTTGAAGTCATTGTTCTCCAACAGAGCCGACCAAAACGATGTGGGTTCTCACGAGGTTCTTGTACAGTGGCATCTCTCAATACTGTCTCTGATGTTTTCTAGGATTGTACTGGCTTTTTTCATGGCTATGTTAAATTCATGGTTTTTAGGCAGTCTGTGATCAACCAATACACTCCTCTCGTTTTCCTCCTCTATCATTTTCTGATGATAAGTCTTCAGCTTACAGCAGAAATTCTTGTCATTAGTCCTTAAGAAATGGGTTGTCTTTTCAAAGCAGCTTTGTTTCTGACCCTTGGGCCACTTTTCATTTGTGTTTGATCTTTTCTTTGTAAAAACTACATTGGAAATTTGATTCACTTTTTACACTAGAAAGTGAGAATAAAAGACAGTTTATGGGCCAAACAGCACTGCTGAAATACAAGGTTGGTTGCTGGGGTTATGGAAAATGAGGCAGGGCTGGTGAGTGCAAGGAATATGAAAAATAGAAGAGCAAAAAATCCAACTCATTAAAAATAGAGTTAAAATATTAAAAAAAAAAAAAAAAGGCTGTTTTTCTCTACCAGTCTGAACTAGTAACTCCAGAAAAGTTTTTAACATCTTTTACCAAGACATTTAGAGCTGAGAGTGCAAAACACTGCACCAGAAATGCAGTTGGAGGGTACTGGCACTCTCCACAGAGGACTGAACACACTCACCAGTGTCCCTGAAGCCTGTATTGCTAGCACATCCTATTGTGACTTCTTGCTATGTTAAGTCATGTAGTCCATCCTATTTGCAGTCTAGGTCTACTGTTGTGGTTGGGTTTTTTTTCCAGGGCTGTGTATGCTATAGGATACCCTGATAATTGGCTTTAGTAGAGACTGGCCTGTCTGTAGAGGTTGGTAGGATGTTCCTCAGCAAGTAAGGTCATGGACACTGGTGTTTGGACAGCATTAATTTGTGAAGGTAAGAGAAGAGTAGGGAGAGGATGGCAGCAAAGCTAGATTTAGTGGTTATGGACTCTATAATACCAGTAAGATCCATTTTTCAGAGATTTTGAAAGTAGTTTGCTTTCCATAGACTCCTGGAAGGTACAAGAGCACAATGTCCAGGAATTCAAGGGCAGCACGCAGTGATAGCAGGTGCGCAGAGCCCCGGAGGGGTAGAGAGCTGAGGGAGAGAAGTGATTGATACTTCAAATAGGATGGACAGTCCCAATATTAGTTACAATCAGAAAAATTAAAACATCCCTTATACTTAGTATAACTGTACCGTATGTGTGTTTTGGAGTCCTTTCTACTTCTCTTCTCAAAATCATTGTCCTTAATAATCCTTTCTGAGAACTCCAGCAATTTTCCATAAAACATTCAGCAATGGGGAGGCAGCTGGTGTGCTGCAGCCTGAGTTCATGAAGATAATCAGCACTGTCACACAGGTGTCCTCACCTCACCACTTCTGTTTGCTGTGTTCAGTCCTTGGCATATGCTTATATTGTCAGATTGTAGAAAATGAACACTTGGGAATCCTTGGGCCTGGTCTTGGGAAAGCTGTACCTTCCATTACATGCTCTGCTGCATATACAATTACTAGGAACCTACCTAAATCATGAGTTTACAGGTATTGCAGAAAACAAGAAAAAAAGCATTGCCCGTGATTGCCGCAATCATTGGGAAATCCAACATTGGCTGGGATTTCAGTAGCAACATAGACTGAGTGAAGGTACCCCCTGCCAAGCAGTGGCAAAGGGCAGGGCCACCGCAAAATGCCTGTGAAATTGGCTCTGTGCACCATGAGCAGGTCACAAAAAACCCTTTGTCTCATCATCATGACATAGGTAGGTCCGTAACAATTACTATTGTAATGCAGGTCACATATGTACAATAGATAGGCAAAATGGTTTGCGTCTCTCATTCCTCCTGCAATATATATCAGTTATTGTGACTTTGATCCCATATCAGAAACAATATAGCTCTGCTAGAGTAAGTTTGGCTCTTCTCTGAGTTTTGCATCATCAGTAGTTTGATAATCAACCTCATCTGATTCTGGATGCATTGTTACTGGTGATGACACATGAAATTAGAAGAATGCAATTTGACTTCTGGATCTAATCCAGGATTGGTTTGCAAGGTGGGTAAATTGGGAAGAGGGATTTTTTTTTCTTTAAACTAGCTTATGAAAGTCATTGAGAAGTGGTAAAATCAGAAACCCCAATGACAGATTCTGTTTTTTGAATAAGATAACACTTCAAAGATTTTGTTTCAATATTGTCTTAAAACATGATTTAAGATCATAGTAACACAATAATCCTACATGTAAACATTTTCCTTTCATGGGGAGACCTGTCATTGGTATTTAGGGGCCTGAGAGGTGGTGCCAGGCAGACAAAAAAATCACAAGATGAATGCCCATATTGCCAGTGAATTAGTACTTATCACAGTTCACTGAGTACTTAAAGTTATTTTTGAGTGCTTAGTACATTTCTCATATCCAGTTGTTTCTTTAAATGAGAAAAACTACTTAACCAAGGGGATTCAATGAATTCCCTGCATGATAAGATCAGAATGCTTTAATACATTTGAATTTTTAACAGTCTGGTGTATGTTATAATTTAGCTTCTCAAGATGGATATTATCTATTAAAATAAACACATTCATAATAAATGCGATGAGAAGGGTATGCATATATGACTACAAAGCCATGATAGACAGGGTTTTTTATTGCAAACTGTTTACTTTTAGAGACCAAGTCTGGGAAAATTAGACAATGCTGAATAGATGATTAATCTTGAAAACTAATAGGCTCAGGCTTAACAAGATATGAATAAGATAAAGGAATATTAGAAACATTCTGCCTTGCTTTAAATTATCACATAGAGCCAGATTGCCCTTGGCCCTTGTGTGGGTTTGCACAAGTGAATGATCACACGGAGACTCTTCTTTATACGTTTGGGTATGCCATTCTGCGAGGACGCACGAGCAGAAATATTGCTTGAAGGAGTATGACTTCTGTGGCACTTCATGGAGTTAGTGGTATATGACAATTGAAGAAATCTCCAAAGGAGTGGTGGGACTCTTGCACGGTGGGGAGTGGGAGGGAGGAATGTGCTGAGCCGTGGTAGTGTCTTTCTCCCAGCTCTCTCCTGACTGGTGTAATTCCCTGCCCTTCTCCCTCCCCACAGCCCAGTGTGGGCCCACGATTGAATTGTACAATCCGGTCCTTGATAAACATCAGTTAATAGGACCCAGGAAACATGCCAAACAGTTCTTCATAGCGTGTTCATGAGCCTTTTATAAATCCAGACTTTGAGCTAAAGGAGTCAGATTCTCCAGGCATATCACCAATAACATCTGGCCCTTTTGTGTTCTGTTCTTCTTTGGAAGCAAAATATTTTGGATTTGTTATTTGTAAAGATGTATGACAGTTTATCTTTCTGCGAATCAGCCAATACACCAGGAACATTTGGCAGCAATTTTGTTCCTTGGAATCTCTGAGCATTTCTTTTCCTGCGTGCAACCAATGCCAGGGTGATAGATTATCATCTTTTGGATTTGTTTTCAGAAGTTGCTTGGTAAACTTGTGTGATCAACTTGAAAAATCCTGTTTGCATCCAAAGATTTTCATGCTGTCTTAATGTAGGACCCCATTGAGGTCATTAACATTTAGAAAGAGTTAGAAAAAAAAATGTTTTCTCACTTTTTAATTTAGGTATTTTGTGTCAAGGGGCTTGTATAGATGAAACCAGGGCCCTAAATTGAAGCGGTGGGTTTTAAAAAACACCGCTTTAGTTTAGGGCTGATAAAGCCCCTGTGTTGTGCACATACCCCACTGACTTACCTGCCTGTCTGGCAGGGAGGGGAGGGCGAGCTGCCAGTGGGTGGAGCGGTCCCTGGGCTCCAGCGGGGGCTGGTGCTTCCTTCCACAGCAGTGGCAGCCCCCCCCCCAGGTGGCAGCTGCCTGCAGGCACCCGACTCAGGTGGTCCTGGGGAGCACCGCAGCTGCAGACAGAAGCACTGGGCCCCTGCGCAGCTCAGGCAGGCAGGCAGGCTCCAGGGGGGGGAAGAAAAGATCATGCTTGCTGCTTTTCTTGGGTGGAGGCTGCTTTCCTGGGCTGCTGCCAGGCTGCCTGCAGGGCTTCCTGCAGAGCCCCTGAGCTGCACAAAGCCCGGTGCTTCGCTCTGCAGCTGTAGGGCAGCAAACTAAAACTCCTTGAAGGAGTTTTAGTTTGCTGCGCCGCAAGTCATTTAAGGCACATTACATTGCCAAATTTCCCAAAGTGGCTGGAATTAATGTGCAATACGCTGCCAAGGCGTGCAGACACCGACACCATTAAAGCAGTGCAAAAGCATTTAGCCTGCTTTAAAGTGTCATGCACACATGGCTCTTGTTTCGTCTACACATGGATACACACAGATAGCTCTCTGTGTACTGTGAGATTTATTGAACTGTATTGTTAATCACAAGCTTTCCAAACTGGGAGTTCAGCCTGACACATCATGTGCTGGACTCCCAGTTTGGAAAGCTTGTGATTTAACAATGTAGATAGGTAGTGTGTGTGTGTGTGTGTGTGTGTGTGTGTGTGTGTGTGTGTGTGTGTGTGTGTAAAACCATGCTGTTTCAACATTGGACTGTGTTGTCCAACAGTCCAATTAAATGTTTAAATTTTTCTATTTTCCCTTCAGTTTCTGAGTCTATAGGATGCATTGAGGTATACCCTTAAAGCTCTCCACTTCAACTGTAAGAACTGAAAATATTTCATTCTGTCTAAAGAAATCTGAGGTACTTACAAAATCAGTTATCTCAAGTTGTTATGCTTAAGAAAAGCATCATATATTGCAAGCCGGATGGTAAAACCCACAAAAGTTGGTGGTAACAGAGGATATGTTGCAGGATCCAGCATCACAGAGTATCACAGATAGTCACAGAGTTCTGGGGCAATGTTACAGGATTGAAGGTCCCTCTTGGCTACTAGGAAGAGGTGGAAAGGAGGTCTGGTTGATATAAGAGAAGGAAGAGGGCAAGTATGCCAGAAAGAAATGCATTCAGGTAAGAAGAATGAGGAACAGGACAGAGGAGCCATAAATAATAAGACAGACTCAAAAATATCTTGGACAGGCAGCTCTTGGCAAGCTTAGCTACCAGCCTCATCATCTTTTTTAACCTCGAATGAAGGTTTAGTGCTCCGTATCAAAGTCAAACACCTCACTTTTTGGAGAGCTCCAGTAGCTCAAAGGAAACTCCTTTTGTTCTGGAGCCTGCTCAGTGATGCACTGTGACAGATATGGGTCTGACCTGTAATAATAAATACATGTTGGCCTGGCTATTGAGATTGTGTTTTGTGTGTGTATTACATATGTATATATACATAGGTTTAAAACAGTGAGGGGGCTAGCTGGATATAGACAGAAAGCAGAACACTGACTCAAGATGCCCTTCATCACCAAACACTGAAGAGTTGTTAAAGAACAACTCCAGAATGAAGGGACAGTCAAATCAGGTTTAGTTATTCTGTCTCCCACTAGCCCAGGAAACTGATTTTACCAGAAATGAACAAGTCCTATTCCATTCAGGAAAATAATGAAATCTGGTAGAGTTAAAAAAAAGACTACATTCTCAGGTGGAAAAAAAGCAAAAAGTGGGAATCAGAAGTAAATCAAACTCAAACATACACCCACTCTCACCTAGCTTTGTATAGAGCAGTGATTCCTAAAAGGTGTGCTGTGGCACACTAGTGTACTGCAACAGCAGCAGAAGTGTGCTCTGAAAAATGTTTCCTTCCTTCTAGTGGTGGTGTGACAGCACCGGGGGCTCCTTCTCCCTGCCCCCTACTCCCCAGGTGTGGCATGCATGCAGTCACTGGGGAGCTGTGCAAGAACTGGAAATCTGCAAACAGCCACTGTTTTTCCCCACTCTCCTTTTAGAGTGTAAAAGTGAAGTGTGCCACCAACGCAATTCCAGAAAAATAAGCGTGCCCCAAGTATCAGAAGTTTGGGAAACACTGCTATAGAGAAGAGAGGCCTGCCCAGGTCACCTTGAAATGGTAGGACTCTAGGGTATTTTTACACAGTCCAATACAGTGCCATGTAGACATAATGTTGGTAGGTAAGAAGGATGTGTATATGATGGTTATTTTGAAATCATTTCTGTAAAAAGCTTATTCCTGCTGCATACGTAAACCAGGCTTATGTTGTAAGAAGACTGTCTCACTACTGTATCTACCCTAGTCCCAGACTCCTGAAAGGGAAAAAGTGCAAGTGACTGAATCTTGAGTGAAAAATCATTATATACACAGGATGCAATATGATATCCTAGTCTAACAGAGCATGAATCCTGTGATTCTACCCAAAATCAGGTATGAGCTTGAAGCCAAAGGCCCCAAAGTGAGTGCACTCAGAGACTTGTGTCTGAAACACAAAAGCTCTTATTTACTGCAGTACCTTGATATTGCAACTGAGAATGAGGCTCCATTGTGCTAGGTGCTGTACACACACATACGAAGAGACAGTCTATGCCCTGACATGCAACTCTTAAGTAGATAAAACGGACAACAGGTGGGAGATGGAACAAAGGCATGGAGAAGGGAAGTGGTTGGCTTGAGGCGGTAGCATATGTTCAGTGATGGTCACTCAATCCCTTGAGTCCCATTCCAGTGCTCTGCCTGCTGCACTGCTTGATCTGAGACAGGTTCATGGCAAAGGCTTTAGCAGGGTGCACAAAATGCCACATTTTGTCATATACAACATACCCCAGAATAAGATAATGCACCTGTTTTTTGAAAACTAGAATTAAGACAAGATCTTTCCTTGAAATGGGGTGCATCTACACATGGAAGTAATTTGACTGAATAAACTTCAGTGCAGTTTGCACTGGAGTTTTTTTGCTCCTGGGTGCACTGTTTACACATGCACCCAGGACCACAGCATGTTGAACCAGGGCAGAGAAGCTCTGGGGGTCAGCCTGCCAGCCTGCGGCTGCTCAGACCCTGCTCAATGTGCTGTGGAGAGGGGCTGGCTAGGGCACAAGGGTGCTTTAGTGTGGGGCTAGCTGGCAGGCAGCCACCGCACTGAAGCACCCACATGCCCCAGTCAGCCCCCACAACATCTACACATGCATTGTGGTGCACTAAGTAACATCACCATAGGATAGTACTTGTGTTGGGCAGTAATATCTTACAACGGCATTTATTAGCTTACTCTGTGGCCTAATACAACTGCATGTGTAGACACTGACATTTTACTGGGGAGCTGATTAGGCAACTCCACTAAAAACATCTCGTGTAGACCTGCTCAGTGAATAATAGCAGCTAACGAGCAAAGCCTGCCCATTTGTCTGCTCCCTGTGATCACATACAGGCTTTACATTTGTTTTTGCCTGACCGAACCTTAAGTGGCAGAAACTGCTGTTACCATATTTCCTTGCATATAATTCACACTCCAATTCCCAGCAGCTTTGTGGGAGAGGGGAAGTACAGATTATATCCAAAAAAAAACCCCCATGGTAATCCTTTCTTGGGCCTTCAGCATCTTCAAAACCTAGCATTTCTGACTGTTGCAGATAGATTTCCTGACAGTCTACCTAATGGTTACAGTTATTTTTAAGATTTCTTGAGCGTGATCATAATGGTAGTGCTTCTGATTAATGTCTCAGAAGCAATGGGAGGTTTCCACAACAAAACAGGAAGGAAATAACTATTTTTTAGGATTGTGACTTAGCTGTGGATAAACACCACAAGCTTTTGCAGAAGCAAAGATTTATTGATTTTTCTCACTCACCTTCTTAGTGTTTCTCTGGCAGCAAGTCACAATGTGGTGTTTCAGTTGAAATGTCTCATATTTACCAAGGCTCTTTTCCAACACTGACCATTTAACTTTAGCATTTCCTCTTTGCAGTTGCCCAGCGTGATGGCAGTAAGCAGTGCAAGAAGCACAGCAAGGAAGATGTTTCCTCATTAAGACTTTTGCCGTGTTTTAATCCTACACAACCTTGAAAAACAAATATTTCTAACCAAACTTTTCTTTCCAAAAATTTTAATGTAAGAATCAAATAAAGTCTATATACATGACATTATCAAGATATCATTCAACTTGTCTCTTAGTGACTTCACATTTTGCATTGCATTTGCTGACTAGACAGATTTTCTTCTTTTCTGAAACATGCCTTTGGGTTGTCATGATGAGAAGGAATTTTTTTAGGAGCATAACTGTAAAACCTATGTAGTAATAGGAGCACGGTCTGGCTGGGAAGTTACCCTGGATATTATTTTTAATATTATGTTCCTGAAAAGCCAAGTTGTATAGAAATCTCTGCAGCTCTGGGACTTCCACTGTACAATAACCTTTCCATAAGCAGAATGTCCTATATTCTATAGAGTTACATAGTAATAGTAAAGGTGGTGGGAATGTGGTATGAATGTGAAATGTTTAGGAATTAGCATTTGCTTCAGTCGTTTCTTGGGATCTCATTTTATAATATGTATTCTCCTTTATACATCGTGTATGGTTGTGTAGTAACTAAGTTAGCATGGTTTCTTTTTACTTCAGCATGTATTAAGAGACATGCAGGCTCTGGTAGAAACTTGATTTTAGTTAGTCCCAAAAGAAGTGTTTGCAAAACATTAACTCAGATAAATGAATGAATTTAAATAACTGAATGAATTAATGTTTGTTCACTGCTACCCAGACTTTCTATTTATTTTATGCAAATAATTTATAGAAGTAATTTTTATTCCATTTGCTACATGTGCAAGTATAATAAATATAGCATAACTGCATTAACCGGAATGATGGTATTAGAAATGTGCTTAGAGTTATTATATAGTGATAGTTATAAGGAAACAATGAAGATACATATGTGATGTGATTGACAATACTTTGGAAAATATTATAAAGCTGTTTTATAAATCACTGGGATGGTCTTTTGTGATCTGGTTACCCCGTTCATGAAAAGTTACAGGGTTGAAGTGCAGAGACAGATGGCAAAAATGATTTACTTTGAAAGACTGACTTAGATTTGCACAGTTTATCTTGGGGAAATGAGAGAAAAGATGGGAAATGATATAAGTATATAAAATTATGAGTAATCTACCATTTAAAATTTTTTTTTTTTTTACTATGTCTGAGGTCACAAGAACTAGGAGACATGCAATGAAATTGAAGGGTGGCAAAATTAAAACAGATGAAAGAAAATACCGTTTCACACAGCACTCATTTGATCCATGAAATTTTACTGGACACAATACTCCAGGTGAGGCCTCATCAGTGCTGAATAGGGTGGAAGAATCACTTCCCTTGATTTCCAGGTGACACTCCTGTTAATACCTCTCAGGATGCTGTTGGCCTTCTTTGCAACAAGAGCACACTGATGGCTTATATCCAGCTTATGGGCCACTGTAACCACCAGGTCCTTCACTGAAGTACGGCGACCTAGCTGGTCATTCCCCAGTACTGTTTGTGCATGCAGGTATTCCGTCCCAAGTGCAGGACTTTGTATTTGTCCTTGTTGAATCTTACCTCATTGATTGCAGACCATTTCTCCAGTCAATCCAAGTCATTCTGGATCCTATCCCTATCCTCCAGAGTGTCCACAGTTCCACCCAACTTGGTGTCATATGCAAGTTTGCTAAGCGTGCCCTCTATCCCATAATCCACATTATTAATGATGTTGAACAATACCGGACCCAGAACAGACCCCTGGAGAACCCTGATTGATACCTGCTCCCAACTCAACACTGAGCCATTGAGACCTACTCACTGGGCAAATCTACATGTGCACCCCACTGCACAATTGGTACTTCAGTCATTTAGTACTTGCTTTAGCACTTGCATTAGCAAGTACTAAATGACTGCACAGTGCCCGCTGGTACTGCACAGTCCCGGTGGACACAGATCGTTTCCAACCCTACTATGCAGTAGCAATGGGCAGAGTAGTGGCAGTGTTACGGTTAGTGTCTGCCAATGCTATGTCACTGTAGCTTGTCACTATGGCAATGTAACGTGTTGTGTAGACATGCCATTGAGTACAATCATCTAACCAGTTCCAGATCCACCTTACAGTACTTAGACCTTATTTGTACTTCCTTAGCTTGTTTTGAGGATGTCATGGGAGACGGTGTCAAAAGTCTTGCTGAAATCAAGGTATACCATGTCCACTACTCTCCCCACATCCACAGAGCCTTTCACTTTATGCTAGAAGGAAATTAAATTGGTCAGACATGACTTGCTTTTGGTGAATCCATGCTGACCATTCCTGATCACTTTGTTCTCCTGTAGGTGCTTCACAGTGGATTCCTTAAATCATAAAATCATAGAGATGTAGGACTGGAAGGGAGCTGCAGAGGTCATCTAGTCCAACCCCCTATCTAAGGTAGAATCATCCCTATCCAAACCATCCCATAAAAACCTTAATTTAAACTCTACATAAGACTACTGTCTTCCCTGACACAACACAGTCCTAACATCCTGACTTGCCACAGATAAAGCAGAAAAACCACAGCAGCCAATGTCCTGCTTCTATGAAATGTTGTCAATATATCTTCAAGAGATCCTGTGTGGAGGGCCACAACCCCTCCTACAGAGGAAGGCAAAAACCAACACAGTCCATACCATCTGACTGTAGGGTAAAATTTCTTCCTGACACCAAATATGGTGATTAGTCTGACCCTGAATAGAAGAGCAACACTCTCTAGCTAGGAACCTTTGGCTATGATTCCAGCAGAAGTATTGGCACACAGTCAAAGTCCTCAGCCTTGGCTGTAGCCAACACCCAATACCTCTGGAAAGACTTAAAAACACCCAGACATGTAGCAGAAATTGTGTGTGTGGGGGGGGGGGGGGAGGACAGGGGTAAACAGCAGAGCCCAGAAGCATAGGAAATACCTATAGTAGAACACAGGCATAGCTATGCCTAGATCATCCCAACCAGTGGCTGTCCAACCTCTTTTTAAACACATCCAGTGATGGAGAGTCCATACCTTCCCCAGGCAGCCTGTTCCACTGCTTCACTCTTCTAATAGTGAAGAAGTGTTTCTGGAGGACCTGCTCCATGATCTTTCCAGGCACAGAGGTCAGGCTGACTGGTCTGTAGTTCCCTGGGTGCTTCTTCTTCCCCATCTTAGAGAGGGGCACTATATTTATCCTTTTCCAGTCACCTGGAACCTCACCTCTATGAGTTCTCAAAAAGGATAGCCAATGGTTCCAAAATTGCAATAGCCAATTCCTTCAGTACCCTTGGGTGCATTCCCATCTGGTCCTACCATCTTGAAAGCATCTAGCTGCTCTATATAATCCCTAACCTGTTCTGCCATTACTCTGGACTATTTGCCTCCTTCCTTATCCCTTCACTCACCATCTGGTAGGTGTCCCTATTTGAGAAAACTGAAGTAAAAAAGACATTACATGCTTCAGTCTTCTTTGTATCATGTGTGACTTTTGCTTTCGATAGGAACCAATAGAATCTCTTGTCTTCTTCTACTTTGACACACCTATAAAATCTCTTGTCTTTCTCTTACTTTTGATATACCTCTTATGTCCCTTGCCGGCTACATCTCAAATTGTGCCTTGGCCTTCCTAATTTTCTCCCTGCATGCCTGTGCCAGTACTTTTATACTCTGCCCTAGTACTATGACCAAATTTCCACTTTTTATGTGATTCCTTTTTGGAATCAACTCCTTGAAGAGATTGTTTGTTCCAATATGAAATGCCCATATTTCTGATCTTGAAGTCTTTCAGTCAGTCAGTCAGGGGGTAGAATGTGTGTCATATGACTTAGATGAGCAGTGTGACAATGGTTATTTGACCTGGTTGAATGCTGTGAATAGTTAGCATCTGTGTAACCTATAGGCTGAAGTATATTTAGAAGAAAAAAGAATATAAACTGTGTGCATGAACAATTAGTAAGAAGACCTAAATTAGTTAAATAAACAGTTGTCTATGAATAGTTTGCCAGGCCTACAGACACAGTACATTTGGCAATGTGTGAATTCTAGTTATGTTATTAAATATGACCATGGACATTCTCATTAATTATATTGAATTAGGATTTTATTGAAAGGGAACTGTGCTATACTTTTAGGATATGGTGATAAAACAGTAGGATATTAATTTGATAAGAGCCCAGGGAGGAAGCTTTCAGTAATCCCTGGTTTAATTCTTAATTATTTTCAAGATTTTGTAAATTTCTTGTGTAAGACAGGTCTCTTACCATTATTAAGGACCTTTGGTAAACTGGACTGAAAGCACATTCATGACCTAAATTGTATTTTTCTAGAGGTTAAAAGTAATTGTTATATACCTGTGGTCTGTGTGTTTGTAGTGGCCTTACCTGTAAGGTTGTTTTATCATCTGTCTTCCTTACTGGTCCATCAGAGAACTATTCCACTGTCAAGCTCTGTAATGGAATTACCTAGGAAGCATAGCTCCCACCTGAAAATACAAACACGCTACAAATAAATACCCCACACACAGCGTATTTAGAAATGGATCACAGTTCCTAGTGAAACCTCTTATGAGTCTACTTTACAGATGTTCTTGAAATGATTAAGAATTGCATGAAGGACTCTTGAAATCTTCACTTTGGGGCTTTCCTATTAAATTAGCACTCTGCTGTTTTAATAGTTACCATACTGTGTTGTAATAGTAGGTAGATGTTCTGTTCACAGCTGAACTGAAAACAGCAGGCTGTACAATAACAAGTCTGTTTCCAATTCTTTGTTAGCTTGAGTAATCAGAAAGGGAACAATGAGAAATGAAGGTTTAGCTACCTGTTTCGCCATTAAGTCACGTACCATGACCCTTGGATTTATATATCTTGCCACTCCTACTGGTAGTTGGAGAATTTTGGTGGTTCTTTTTTATTGCCCTTTCGAACAAGGAAGAACAGAGATGAAAGCAATAGGAAGCATTCTTGGATCAATCCTCTGGATCAGTTACAAACAGCATTATCTAAACTATGGTCTGGTGAGCAGGGCTATTTCACTTGTTCCAAGAGAAATGGTAGTTTTGTGCTATTGCAAAGACTCCCCCTAATTTGATTTCTTTAGGGGTAGCATAACGCTCAGCAGACAGCCAGTTCTAGCACTGGAAATGGGACTTGGCATTATTTTTGTTTTTTCTTGCTGTGTTGAACATCCATGCAAGGCAGGGTCTCCAGCTATGCCATCTAAGTGTGACTCGGCAGCAGAATTTGACTCAAGGTTCTTATCTTTGACATACAGAATAAAAAAACGATTACAGAATATTGATGTTGTATTTGGGAGGTTTTATCCCCATGTCTGAAACCTCCAGCTTTTGACAGCATTTTGCTTTCCCAGTGGAAGAATGGTCTGAGAATAAATGGATGGCAGCAACTATCTGATCTTTTCTGAAAGGTACAGGAACAAAGTTTAGAGATATAAAGACAAGGTCTATGATTTGGGAAATTTGTGTGCTGCAGCACTGAAGATTATAGTGACATACACAAGGAATATATTTATTATTTATAAATAGTAAAATTCTCAGTCTCACTAGAAAACCTTATAATTAGGCACCAGTATTTATAGTGCTACAGAAAAGGTTATTTCTTTTGTTATTGGTGTGTGAAAGAATTCAAATTTGAGAGAAGCCTGAAATAAGTGTGAGTGCTAAATAATTTTCGTTATCGTCACAGCAATTTCTGTCCACATGGATCATCCTGAGAGACAAGAAAATTGTGTGTGCACTGAAATACTTTCCAACAGAATCAATGTTGTGCAATAAATGTACATCGAATGTGTCCATATTGTACAGGTTGTTTTTCAGAGAAAATGCACTAATTTTTTAAAGTCTGCTTACTTTGTACTTCTAAGTAGATAATCTTGTGGTTAGTGTAACATAAACACAGTTACTTCTATTAAAGCTGACCAAACATTAAACCTGTTGGAAAATGGTGAAAGGATTGATGATGAAAGTATAGGCATTGTGGAATTCTTTGTGAATTTGGTACACAACATACTACATATAATAAAATGCTATAAATTGAAACACTTGTTTTTCATTATTAAGGACATCTAGGGCAACATTGTATTTTAAAAAAATATATAAGTATTGTTATAACCCCCTGCCTTAATGAGTCTAGTGGGTTAAGGAGTCCTTTATTCATAAAGGACTCTTCACTGCACCATTTGAGTTTTTTGTAATTTTACTATTAGGGGCATTTGGGTCATAACTTTCCCCCCTTCCTCCCAGCTAATTTGCATATAATGTTTCACTTGTAATAATCCAAGTATCACATGTTCTGGGCTTTGCCAAAACCTTAAGTGATCTGGAGAACACTGCTTTCACATAGCCGTAGCTGTAGCTGGAAGGCTGCCCACAATGAGGGCGTGAGACAGCCTAATTTAAATTTGCACAGAGAAGATTGACATAATGTTTGTGATGGGAGTTCCCATTCACTAGCAGATACTAACATTAGAGAACTGCCTTCAGAGGAGTCAGGAATAATCCTGGGGCATGACTATGAGTGATCCTGGAAGACCTCTTTGGCTAAAACCCAGTTTGCTTCCGTATATGTTTCCTATCTCTTACGTCCTGTATTTGTCAATGACATCCTAATTTAAGAGAAGATGTACTAGCCCCTTTTTCTCTAAATCTTGATCCTATGAATGCACTGTCAGAGTTTGAATGGTTTTTATTTTTTACTAAGGGGATGACAATAAGAGTTAAAGGAACTCAATGCATAGCTTTTGTCAAATAGTACCATATTTCCCAAACTACACACACAGTGTCCCCAAAAGTCAGTCCTCCAAAATTGGTGTGCATATCTGAAGCTGATTTTCTTCATCAAAACTTCACTGCCTAGAGGCAGAGAAGGATAATGACACTATGCTACAAGATGGCTGCTAACTTTTCTGTCCTTTCTAGGAAACAGGAGGGAGTGCAGTCCTGTGTTAATCCTTTCAAAACTACTCTCAATTTGGCACCCCTTTTTGGTGAGTTTGGGTGCCCACCCATATGCCTTGATCAATCAAGTCTGCTATAGCTTTCTAATTAGAACGCTCCAGCGTGCTGCAGTGTCGTGTATTAAGCATCCTGCATTTCAAAATGGCAGTGGTGGCGCTTTAACTAAAATTCATTGAACAAGCTTTAGTTAAAGCACCCCTGTGGCCATTTTGAAATGCGGGATGCTGAAAACATGTGACGCTGCAGTGTTTTAATTAGAGCAGCTGCCCAGGAGCCATTCTAATTAAAACACCTCCCTCCACCCTGGAGCACATGAATAGACACTTTTATTCCATAACAATGGTATGGAGGATACGTAGTACTAAGGTGGCATCCACTAGTGTCTTCATGAAAAAGGCAGCTCAGAGCTAAGGCTTTGGAAAAATCTATTAAGCCTTCCAAAAACAAGGTGTCTTTCTTATCTGGAGGTGAGTGTTATCCAAGAAAATACGGTAGTACTCCACATAAATACTTTAATGGATAGAAGCTTTCAGTTTGACTTGCTAAGAGTCATACAGACATTATTTGTTGCTCACAAGCGTATGGACAACAATTGGGTATTTGTGAAAATTTTAATTTCTGAAATTTTCAGTCAGATTCATTACAAAAAATGCCGTCTAGCAGCATATTATCTGTTTGTTGTGCATCTATCTGCTTTAATGTACTGCGGTCATGTAACCACAGAGCAGATACCATTACATTGCATAACTATGCAACATGAATGGATCGATGCCAACAGATTCCTTGATTCCACTCCGTAATACCTGACTGTTCTTCAGTTTCTAAGTTTTTATTCAAAGCAAATTATGTTTCTATCCCATTTCATCGAGGAATATCTTCCTCAAGAGCTAAGTTCATATGGATGCAGTTATATTTGCCTCCAACGATGGTGCAGTTCATTTCAAAGGGATGTTGACTGAAACTAAATGATTTAAATTGCAAATGTCCCAGGGCCACAAGTTTCAAAGGGAATTTGGCCCCTAAAGGGGAATTAGATTTAGCCTCAGCTGTGCCACATTCAACCCACTTCCAAGATCAGAGGAATGAGAAGCCAAGTAACAGAGCCTGTGACTCTCCCAAGGCTAAGTACAGACAGTCAAAAAGCTTGAGGCTGAATTGATTTAATCTTTGCAGGTTAGTCTACGCTGTGTAGATTGAACTGATAAGCATATAAACAGACATTCACTTTTGATTCCAGAAATGCAGTCACATGCCTGCAGTGGTTCAGGCCAGAAGCTGCGTGCTACTAGAGCATGTTTCCTGGCTCCACTAAAGGCAGACATCTTACATCTATAGATTCATAGATTGTAAGGCTGGAAGGGACCTTGGAAGATCATTGGGTCCAGGCCCCTGCACAAAGCAGGAAAGAGAACTGGGGGTCAGGTGACCTCAGCAAGGTGACTGTCCAGTCTCCTGAAAACTTCCAGAGTAGGTGATTTCACCACCTCTGGAGGGAGCTTATTCCACAGTCTGGACACCCTGACTGTGAAGAAGTTTTTCCTAATGTTGAGCCTGAATTGATCTTCCAGGAGTTTGTGGCCATTACTCCTGGTTTTCCCTTCAGGTGCCCTGGTGAACAGCTGCTCACTGAGCCCTTGATGTACTCCCCTGGTGCAGGCTGAAGAGTCCCAGATCCCTCAGCCTTTCCTCGTATGGCTTGCTGTGAAGACTCTGATCATATGGGTGGCTCTTCGTTGGACTCTTTCAAGCTTGTCCACATCCTTGTTAAAGTGTGGTGCCCACAACTGAACGCAGTCCTCCAGCTGTGGTTTCACCAGTGCTGAGTAGGGCGGAAGAATCACCTCCTTGGTTTTGCTGGAGATGCATCAATTGATGCATGCCAGGGTATTTTTTGCCCTCCTGACTATAGCATCTCACTGCTGGCTCATTTTCATACTGTGGTCTGTTATTACCCTCGGGTCCCCTTCATTCATGGTGCTAGTCTGTTTGGTGCTGCCAAGCCTGTAGGTGTGTTGGGGGTTGCGCATGCCAAGGTGGAGCACTTTACATTTCTAGATGTTGAACTTCATCTGGTTCCGATCCATCCAACTCGCTAGCCCATCTAGGTCTTCCTGTAATTGCAGCCTATCTTCAAGGGTGACTATGCTTCCCCATAACTTACTGTTGTCCACGAAGTTGGCAAGTGAGCTCTTTGCCCCCACATCCAAATTGTTAATAAAGATGTTCAAAAGTACTGGACCAAGCACTGACCCGTGTGGGACACTGCTGCCCACTTCTCGCCAGGATGTCACAGATCCGTATTCTATGACTCTGGGTCCTATCCTGCAGCCATTATTTTTCACCCACCTGACTGTTTTGGAGTTAAGCCCATAATCCTCCAATTTTCTCACAAGGACACCGTAGGATACTAGATCACAGGCCTTTTGGAAGTCAAGGTATACAATGTCAACCTGCTCTCTTGTGTCCAGGTGGCGAGTTACCTGGTCATAGAAGGAGATGAGGTTGGTAAGGCAGGACCTGTCTGTGATGAAGCCATGCTGGCTGTCATTCAGAATCTTACCTTTTGCGAGCTTATCCCAGATAGACTCCTTGATGAACTTTTCTAAGATTTTCCCTAGGATGGAAGTTAGGCTGATTGGCCTATAGTTACCTGGGTCCTCCGTCCTGCTCTTCTTGTGGATGGACACAACCTTGGCCCTCTTCCAGTCCTCAGGGACTTCTCCAGAGTGCCACAAGTTGTGGAAGAGTTTTGCCAGGGGTTCTACAATGACTTTGGCCAGCTCCTTCAGCACTCTTGGATGAAGATCATCCAGCCTTGAATCTGAAGGGGATCTGGGACAGAAATTGAATAAACTTATTTAACCTAAATGACTTAAGTCTGATACTACATCCATCCAGGTTTATCTTAAACCAGTTTCAGCCATTTTGAAATTGGTTTACATGCACTGAACTTCTGTTGGGTTACAGATTTGAACTGGTTTGTTTAGCCAAGGATAGATATGGGCTATGGACAAAATTGCACTTAAACCAGTATAAGTGATATACTAATGTGAATATTAAGGAACTCATGCTTTCCACAAACTCCTAGGTGCCAGAAGCCCAAGTGACATGTGCCTAATTGCCAGAGCCTCCAGCTTTTCCCTAGACAAGTTCTATAATTGTGGTATGCATTTTTAATTAAAAAAATCTGCATTCTATTGAAAGCAAAGACATTTAAAGGAAGATGCAACTACATTGTATTTAATATCAACTTAAATAACACAGGATCTGCTAAACTGGCTGGATTGTTCATATTTAAAGAAAGAGCATCATTTTCTTAATTTATCAGAAGCCAACACATTACTGTCTCCTGCACTGGAGTGCTGCAGAATTTAGGTCAAGTGTGCCAGGCAGTAAACAGCTTTGTAAGTGATTGCATTGAATAGTTTATGATGAACAACACGTAATATTCACATTAGTCAGCTTATTAATATATTAATTTGTATTGTGATGGCACCTAAGGATACCAGTATACTGGGTGGGGAATAGGATGGAGCCATGGGTGGCTTGTCCAGGGGAGTCAGTGAAGGGGGGCTGGCTTTGCATGCACTCCTGGGAGGGACATGGGGTGGGGATGGGCTGCCTGCTGTGGGCTCAGGCTCCCTTCCCTGCTGCCCTCTCCACAGGGCCTCCTCAGCCTAGAGGGTGGGACCCAGCACAACAGAGTGGGGTGGGGAGCTCGGTGCTGCTGCCACCACGAGCCTGGCACCACCATGGCAAGGAACCTGCCTGGCAACAACGGGGATGGTAGCATGGAGTTATGACCCCTGCTGCTGCCAGGAGGGCAAAGAGTGCTTTACCATGTAGGGCTCGTGGCAGTGGCACCAAGCTTCCCCGCCCCATTCTGTCCTGCCACGCCTGGTCCCACCTGCTGGGCCACAGAGGATCCTGGAGGGAGGGAAGCAGGGCAGGGAGCCTGAGCCTGCAGTGGGTAGCTGGCCCCCACCCTGCCCATGGGCTCCACTCTGGTTTGCTGCCTTTGGGGTTGGGGGATACAGGCTCTGGGCTCTGCTGCACCCCAGCAGCCACCAGCTCCCACATGTGTGAGCCAGGGCTTGGGTGCTGCTGGAGTGGGGCTGGTGGTTCCAGATCTGGGGCCCTGGCCCTGGAGACCTGGCAGCTGGGGGACCCCTCCAGCAGGGCTGTGGGGCTGGGAGGCTGTGGGTGGGGAGTGAGGGGCACCAGCAGGGCCAAAGGGCTGGATGTGGGGAGGGAGGGGCACCAGTAGGATCAGGGCACCAGCATATCCAGGCTTCTCAGTGCCACAAAGCAGGGGTGAGGGAACAGCTGCAGCTGGACCTGCATCCTGGTGAGCGAAGGGGGCAGGGGGACCTCTGATTTTCCATGATAAAAAAAAAACCCAAATCAAATGCCAAAACGTATAAGTATTTAGAATTTATTTTATTATAGTGATTAAGGCACTGGTAGGCTTCCAAATTGCTTTAAAATTGTAAATATATCAATAAAACATTGTGTTCAACTGATACCTATATATATAGTGGCATTTCATTTTAGTGGAAAAAGGCAGATTTTGGGGGTTTTAATCAGAAAATTTGCAATTTTTTTATCAGAGGAAACCATGATCCCTGCTTATATGCCTTCATACTTTGGGACTGGAACAAAAATATGTGGGATTATGAGTTTATACAACAGATTGCCTATGACTTCTTGGCAATTCTGACACCTTCAGGTAACCTTAAAGAAACCAGTTGGCTGCTAAGAGGGATTAGATAATGTACAGAGATTCCTTTTGAACCAAATGATCTTTGATTTGCATGTTCCCCATTCGTCCCATGCAATACACTATGGTTCTCCATTTTTCCACAAGGGAGTAGCAAAGGTGGTACCTCCAAGGGGCATGTGGGGAGGGCTTCTTGCTCCCCCATGATTGTACCCATGGGACAATGTTGAAAAGCACCAGTCCAAGCACAGACCCCTGAGGGACACCACTGGCCACTTCACACCAAGACAACACAGATCTGTTCATGAGAACTCCCTGGGTCCTACCCTGTAGCCAGTTTCCCACCCACTGAACCATCGAGCAGCTCAGTCCACAGTCTTCCAGTTTTCTCACAAGGATGTCGTGGGATACTAGATAAAAAACCTTTTGAAAGTCTAGGTATATAACGTCTACCTTGTCTCCCATGTCCAGGTGGTGAGAGACCTGGACATAGAAGGAGATGAGACTGGTAAGATAAGACCTACCCACAACAAAGCCATGCTGGCTGTTGTTCAGAATCTTACCTTCCACGAGTGTATCACACATAGATTCTTTAATGAGCTTTTCCAGGATTTCCCCTGGGATGGAGGATAAGCTGATTGGCCTATAGTTGCCTTGGTCCTCCCTCTTCCCCTTCTTGAATATGGGCACAATGTTGGCCCTCTTCCAGACCTCAGGGATCTCCCCTGTGTGCCACGATTTCTGAAAGAGCTTTGCCAGGGGTTCTGCGATGACCTCAGCCAGCTCCTTCAGCACTCTCAGTTGGAGTCCACCTGGTCCTGCACACTTATAAATGTCTAGCTTTTCTAGTTGGTATTGCACCTACTCAGCATCCAGTGGGGAGGCTGTCAGTCCCGGCATGTTCCCTATGAGCCTTATCTCACTTGACTTTCCCTGTGGTCTGGTGAAATACCAAAGCAAAGTGGGCATTCAGGAGTTCAGATTTTTTCCTGAATGTTGGTTACCAGGTGTCCCGAGGTGTTAAGCAGGGGTCCCACACTTCCATTTGTTTTCCTTATACTGCCTACTTACCTAACGAAGGACTGCTTATTGTCCTTGACTGCCATGGCTAGCCTAAACTCAGTTGCTGCCTTGGCTTTCCTGATCATCTCCCTACAAGTGCTGGCCACTAAAGTATAGTCCTCTTTGAGAACTGTCCTTAGCTTCCATTGTGTGTACACCTCTTTTTTCTTTTTTAAGAGGACCTCAATGTCCCTATTAAGCCAGGAGGGCTTGCAGCCCTCCTCCTACCTTTCCTCCTTGCAGGAACAGTGTTCTTTTGTGCTTCGAGGATCATGTCCTTGAGCAACGACCACTCTTTGTGCACCCCATTTGCCTTCCCTTCCTGGTCCCTCATCACCTCCCCTACTAATGGTTTGAGCCTGTCGAAATCTGCGTTCTTGAAATCCAGGACTTTGATCCTGCTGATTGATTTGTCAACCTTGCGGTGGACAATGAACCTGATAATTTCATGGTCACTGTTACCCAGGATATCCTCAGTGTTCAAGCCACACACCAGATCATCTCCCTTGGCCAAGACCAGGTCTAGGACAGCATTGCCTCTGGTTGGCCCTTGTACTTCCTGGGTCAGAAAGAGCTCCCTAATCGTAGTCAGGAAACTGCACGAACGATCTGACCTCACCAAGTGTTCCTCTGAATCCATGTCCGAGTAATTGAAGTCACCCATGACTACCAATTTCATTGCACACACGGCCTCTCTCAGTTCTCGAGGGAACTCCAGATCCAGCTCCTCCCCTTGGTTCGATGGCCTGTAGTAAATGCCCACAGTTGGGTCTCTCTCACCTTCCCTGCCCCCATAGTTTGACCCAGAGGGTTTCAAACTGTTAATCTTTGGAGCCAATGTCAGCCTCCGGAGAGGTGTCCTGCTCTTTCATGTAGAGAGCTACCACTCCGCCTTTTCTCCCTACTCTGTCCCTTCTGTGCAGGGTGTAGCCCCCTATGGCTACGCTTCAGTCATGCAAGGACTCCCACCAGGTCTCTGTGACCCCTCCCAGGTCATATTGCCCAGTAGAGAGCAGGAGGGCTAGCTCCTCCTGCTTCTTCCCCATGCTCCTGGCATTGGTGTACAGGCAGCTGAGGCCCTCAGCTGATACCCTTGTCTCCCTGAGATGCTGTGGGAGAACTGTTTGGTAACCAGGAGGTAATGCTAGAGTGCTGTTCTCACAGAGGGGGGTCTTTTTCTATGAGGAAAGTTGTGGAACATTTCATAAAAATGGTCAGACTTGGAATTTTCTCCTCTCGAGTTTTGTTTCATAGCTGGTTCACTTCAACCCAGAATAATTTGTTCCCATCTCTGTTCTGGCCTTTGTGCTCTGCCTTGTCTCAGAGGTGTGCCACTGTCATATGGGTCAGAGATTGACACTTGAACTTGGTTGCAGCTGGGGACTGATCCCATCAATTAGTTGAAAATTAAGACTGGCATTGGGAACAAACTAGCATTGGGAATAGAGTGGGAACTAGGAGAAGGACCTGAGCTTGGACCTGTTGTGCTCAGAGAACCCGAAATCCTGGAGAAGGTGCTATCTGTAGTAGGTGAACCCTCTGCATCATCTTCATGTTCAGCTTCAAATACAGTGTTTTAAAATAACCCAGCCTGGGAATAATAAATGCATGTGTCACTGTACCTAGGACCTCACCCAGAAGAAAGGGGCGAAGTTGTCTAGCCAGCTCAGGTTAAAAAAAGCTGATTTTAGAAGGTTATGTTACCTGGCCATCCAAACTTACTGAGGAGTCGAACAGGACTATATCATCAGTGGAAGCTGAAGACACACTTTCTTACCTCTGTGCACCTTACAGGACAACAGAGTGGTTTTGAAGTCAGGCAAGTCACTCGATATCAAAGCGATGGAGCATGGACTCCCCCTAGCCTCCCTCCTGTATTCTGCAACCAAACTGATGGATTCCACTTGTGTAAATGCTCAATTCTTGCTTGGTTAATTTTCTAGTCTTGAATGTGCTGCTGACCTGTTTGCAAAGTTTAGGCTGGCTGCCTGCAGGTCAGTAAGTTTCTGGATCAAAAAGCAGATCTCATTCAGCTAGCGAGAAAGGAACTTTTGTGTTGTAGCTTCATGTTCTCTGAAACCTACAGCCTCAGGCCAGGGTCTGGCTGACCGAAGAACACCCACCATGCTGTCGGAGAAGGATGCATAACAGCATTTCCATCAGTTGTGGATGCTGAAGGCATTACTCACAGCTCACTCTATCCAAACAGCTAGTGTTTGGTTAAAAGCGATGTGCCCCACTAGTTCAATTCTAAGCTCAATTAACTTTTTAAAATAAAAGAATAGCTTTCGTGGCTGCCTGCCGGTGATGTATTTGGTCAAAGCAGAGAGGCAAGCAGGAAAAGAGTGAATGTGTTCACTCTCTACCTCTCTTCCCTCTTTCCCTCCCCTTGGAAAAGATCAACAGAATGTAGAAGCAGGTCATATGGGAGACTGTTTGCACAAGGAGGGCAGGGATTTTCGCCTTGAATTGAACCCTAGGAAACAGTATTGATGTAATTTACCTTCACAGCATCCTTAAGGCAATGTCAGTGCACTGATGTGTACTATAATAAATTGTCATTCCTGCTTATAAGAGTCTGCAACACTGTAGAAATGAGGCAGGAGGCTGCAACCTACTTATTAGCAGCATCCCACAGCTGCATAATAAAGACAGTTCCCTATGCCTGTCATTCCTGTTTTAACCTCCAGCACCATCTCATTGTGGGAGTGATGGAATAGCAGCTAAGGTGTCTTGCTATGGCTACAGAAAGGTGTGTTCAAACCCTACCCTGGATTCTCATCCCATTTGACTCATCTGTAGATGGTCATTCAGGCTGGGGTGTCAATGGTGCCTGAGCCATGCTAGGTTGCAAAGGACCTTGTGACTTTGTACTGCTTCACAGCAATGCATGCACTCCCACCACTGGTGAAGTTAGGCTGTTGGGTTGAAAGAAGAGAAGTAAATGAGACTATAGACTTATTCCTTTCTTCTTTTTTTCAATTGAAATGTATGAGGTTTTTCCTTTGTTCTTCTGTGATGAATCTCATGTGTGGACTCTAGCACATGGTACAGCTGTGACATTACCAAAGAAGCCCAATGTAAAATCAGAATATGGCTTGGACAATCAATCTCATAATTTTAATTTTGGGTGTTTTGCAGTGAACCCTTAAAGCACTTTACCACAACACTGGAAGGTGGCCTGATTTTAAAGGATCCTGACCCTTTTGGGGTCCCCCTGAATTGGATGGAGCTTGTGATTGCTCAGAAAATTATTTTGTTGTTTAAATATGAGTGTTGGTGTTAAACTTTAGGAACCCAAGCTTGAAAATTCTTTTCAAAGTAAAACAGTACTTTTAAATGATTTATTTAAATGTGTTAGGGAAATGTGCAGGCATTTTGGTTTTGAACCACTGTGGGTGCATATTTAAAAATACATTATCCCTCTGTCAGGTGGCTTATGCAATGTCTGATGCCTGGGTTGCTATGGTTGGTATATGCTTCGGGGGAATGCTATGGTAACTAGTCACATATGGTATTGTGTCAGAACTGTGCACAGGAGTTGCATATTTAATTATAGATTTGAATGCAGAATACTGGTACAGCCAATATTCAAAGTTTGTAACTGAGCATACACGTGTTTTGAATTGAGTGCATATTCTATGGTAAATTTGCTCTCTTGAGTCAAGATTTAGCCACATGATCCTCATCCATCCCCACATGGTAACACAGCACAAGGCTAAGTTACCATGCTCTACATTGGTGGTGCTCAGCCGAATTGGCTTTGCAGGCTGGATGAGTGGTATGAGGCCACTCTGTGGGCTGGACCCTGCACTCAGAATCAGTCTGCAGGCCTAAGTCAGCATGGGGTTGGTTCATAGGGTTAGTCTGTAGGTGTAGATCCAACACAGTGGCCTGGCTTGGCAGATTTGGCTGCAGAGAAACCCCACACGCTGGTCGGAATCTGTCCTGGCAGCGCACTGAAACAGTCCATCACTTGGGGACGTGTCTTCAGGCCCACCGGGCTCCACCTGCGTCTAGAAATGGCAGCATCACTTGCTGCAGATCTCATACCACCAAATTTCTGGACCAGTGGAGAACCCCATGGGCAAGATGCTGCTGCTCCACAGGCCAGATCCAGCCTACAGGCCATAGGTTGAGCACCACCGGGCTTCCCTGAAGAAAGGACCCCTCACTGTAATATGGAGATACCCCAACCTTCTATGCATTTCTTGGAAGGTGGGGTAGCAGGAAATAGGCCTCTGTGAAGCAGCTAGTATTCGCTTTGGATTCAGATTCGAGGGACAGTGATTCGATTCGGTGATTCAAATCACAGTCCCAAATCAATTTGGCCGAATCTCATTCAGAGATTCTGCTGCAGCCAAATCAGCCAAATCTCCGAATCTGCCCCATCCCCCACCCGCTCTCAATGGCTGCCCTGCCTGCCCTCCCAGCTCCCCGCTCTTAAAAAAAAAAAAAAAAAAAAGTCCTGAGTCACTGGCTGCTGCCAGGTGTGGGGGCTCTGCCATGAGTCCCCCAGCCCACAACCACTTTCCCAGCCCCCTGTCCATGGCTGCCCCACCCACCCAAACTCCCAGCCTTAAAAAAATAAAAAAAAAAGTCTGGCACTTGCCAGCTGCTGCTAGGCTGGGGGGGGGCATCCCTGCTGCTCCCCACTGCCCCATACCACATGGGGGGGCTCTGCCATGAGCCCCCATCCCCCGCCCACTCTCCCAGCCCCCCTCCCTCCCTTGGCTGCCCTGCCTTGCCCAGCTCCTGGCCCCTTAAAAAAAAAAGCCCTGGTTCACCAGCTGCTGCCAGGCAGGGGGACATTCCCTGCTGCTTCCCACAGCCCCATGCTGCAGGGGCAATCTCTGCTACCCAGAAGCCCTGAGGCTGCTGCAGCAGCTGTTGAGTTAGGGCTTTTTTTTTTTTAAAGAGCTGGGAGCTGGGGCCAGGTGGGGCAGCCGTTGGTGGGGCTGGGAGAGCGGGTGGGGGTTGGTGGGTGCTCAGGGGGGCTGGGGGAGCAGGCAGGGGATGGGGACTGGCAGGGGTCCCCATAGTCCCCTCCCCACTCCTCCAGTTCCCCTTCCCCTGCCTCTTATTTACCAGCTCCCTGCTGCAGCGAGTGGTGACTGCCCGAATCTCCAAAGCTCTCTGAATCTTTTCCAAATCCATCTGGACCTTTTCATTGGTCTCCTAATTCAATTTGGATTTGGAGATTCAGCCACCGAATTGGGTTGAATCTCCTCCAAATAGAATCAGCACCCGAAGCTTCGCACAGCCCTAGTAGGAAAGCCACATGGATTTCCCCAGTTTGAGTGGCAGTTCCAAAATGAATCATGCAGCTGGAGAATTACTTTCTTTACAGAGGTAATAGCAGGTATTTACAGGAAGTAAATGTGTTTTCTAAGGATGGTGTTTATTCATGTTTGTTCTCTATGTTATACTTCCTTTACAAAAATCCTACAAACCTAAGGCATAACATTCCATGTCAAAGTTTCCTTTATTTCTATTTTTCTTGTAAAGTGGGTACTTGAATACTGTCACCCACACCCTCTCAGGAACATGGGTTGCCAGAAACATGTCAAAGTGTTCCTTAAGACTATAAAGCATTATAAAATTTGGAATTATGGTTAAGAATCAAACCTGCCAAAAGGGAATTAATGTGGTATTGTCTTGCCAAGTCAGTGCACAGACATTCATGAAAAGAAAATAGCATTAAGATAAGTATGAATGTCACTTTTCACAGTAATGCTGAACAACAGACAAGGTTTGAACAAGGGCAGTACATACAATTAAAACTACCATTAACATTTCTAAGGACCCCATAGCAGCAATGGTTGGAAAATTCTGCTCTGTGTGAAACTATTAGTGGAATTAAAATTACATTAGGTTTAAGAAATGTCACCAATAGTAACTCCACATGCTGACTGCATGAGCAGTGTATAATGTAGCAGAAAGACTATGCTGGGGAAAGTGTATCCATATTTATATGCATGTGACTCATTTCCACATTCAAAAACCTTTTACTGAGAGTTTAGCACAAATTTCTCTTTTTGAATGGCATTAGGTCTATGAGAACAATAAAGGCTTTAGTGATATAGAACCCTGGAAGTGATTTTGTTGCTTACTATAGCTGTGATCACCACAATGCTGCTCATTGTGTAGAATGTAAAAAGTAAGTGATTAGGCTTGTTGTTTGTTTCTGAATTAGGGTACATAACTCATATCAAGGTCAATTATCTCACAGTAAGGCCTAGGCAAAAGGAGATTGCTTAAGAAAGCATACCTGTGGCTGTGTACAGGAACAATTACATTCATAATGGTGTAAGTGGGTGGAGATCCCACCCAACTTCAACCAAAACTAAATGGACTGAAAATGCAAATCACCTTTCCTGGAATCTGGTTTATTAGCAAAGTAATAATGCTGTATGAAACACCAGCCTTGCTCTGGCTTGCATAGCATCTCCAACAGTCCCTCCACTCAGGAACTGCCTTTTCCTAGGCCCACCTCATTGTTTTAGGAATACTGTAGTTCCTTCCCATCTTATGTCAGTGAAGTCCTTTAAGTACCTTTCCAAAGGACTGACACTTGCAAAGAGGGTGAAGCACTTCAGGAAAAGTACATACTGCCGGTCATTTAGTAACAGTCCTGATTCAGAGCAGATAACTGCCATACGTGGGCTGATCTTTTATGAGTAGCTGGGCTTCAACCTGCCCTTCAGGTGATAGGTTTGAGATGGCAGGGCTGCAGGGACTTGGTACCTTAGTACCAAGTCCCTGCACGTGTAGACACCTGCCAAAAATCACTTACTGTTCATTACCTTAATGCACATTAAATGTAGTCATGCTTAAATGCACATATAGCTGTGCCCTGTGTGATGAAAGTGTGAGGAGGCTGTGGTAGAGGGAGAGACTAGGGTTAGACTCTGGAAAAGGTAAGCTTGAGGCCCTGCTACAAGCATGGAGAGAGGTGAGATTTAGAGAGGCCCCTGGAGCAGGCAGAGAAAAGAAAAAATGACACATAAAGGGCACAGTAGACTGAATCCAGGAGAGATGTAATGGACTGGTGAGTCTATAGAGGGAGTCTGAATGATTCTAGTTTAAGTTAAACTGTTACTTTTTATTCATAAAACAATCTCCGTGAAACAAGCACTGTAAAACTTACTTGCTTCTCAAAAATGGGGAAACGTATAGGGGGGAGGGGCAGAATTAGACATTGATGGAGGCAGACCTCACATATGCATATTCAGAAAGGCACTTCAGCTTGTGTTTGAAGTTTTGGTGAAAGCCTCTGCATAAGTGCTGTCCAGATAGGGATGCGCTTAAATCCATGTTAAAGACTTGGTTGAACTCTCTCTTCTGGACATTCATCAGGATATTCTATTTGGATCCTAACCCTTCTCTCCTCTTACCTAGACTTTTACTTTGCTCTTGCCCTTGCAGCAAACTCTCCTAACTTGTTCAGCATTGGCAAGTGACAGGTTTCTTTTACCTGAGAAACCATTTTTCCTTTAAAAAGCAACTTCTAATACCTTTTCCTTTTTTTTCCCCAGCAGACAGGTAATTCCTTCAGTTCCTAATTTTTGCAGATTATTGGGAATGAAAACTAGTTGCATTCAGTTTGGAGGATATCTTTGGCATGCTCATTGTTCTACATATAAAGAGTCATTTGATAATAACTATTCTTTAAGCTGTCCTCTGGATGGTTCCAGACAGCAGGAGTGGCGGGAGGTGTTATACATAGACTAGGCTGTCAACTGATGGCTGACTCAATATATGCCAAGGGCTAGACACATGCACAGAGTTCTTAAAATGAGCCAGGATTCATAAATTGGACACAGACAGATTTTGCCGAAGAGACACCACAAGTGCATTACTGATCTGGGCCAAAATTTGCATGTGTAATCAAGTTCTCTAGGGCACTGATTCTCAACCTTACTCTTCTGATAGCCCATCTCGGCTCTCTCCATGATTTTACAGCCCACATCCTCCCACCCCCCTGCCTTGTACAGCTCCACAGGTCACCTGCTGTCCTCTATACAGCCTTGCCTCAGACCCATTCATGACCCCATAGGCCACGTTCCTCATGGTCCTCTTGTCAGGCATGCTTCAGAGACACTTAAGCTTGCTGTGCACATGCTACCTGTGGAGTGGAAGCAGCATTGCTGCATTAGCGCACTTTGGCCAGGTAGAGACAGTCAACAAGCCTGAGGCTGAATTAATTCAGTCTTTGCAGGTTAGTCTAAACTGCACAGATTAAATTGAAAGAGAAGTGAACAGACATTTACCTTTGATTTGGGAAATGCAGCCACATGTCTGCAGTGGCTCAGGCCAGAAGGCGGGGGTGATGCTAGAGCACGGCTCTCCATCCTCTCCTCCATCCTGCAAGGATACTGAATAGCAAATAAAACAAGTTAATGCTTGTGCATTCAAGCAAATGTGGTAGGAACAAATTAGGAAACTGATGAATAGTCAGACTATAGGAGACTCAGCAGAGATCAAAGTTTGTATTAACTGGTAAAATATTCCTAACTGACTTCCTTTCTGTTTAAATGAATCACACATTGCTCCCTCTTGTGGTTGTTAACAAGAATGAACAGAAATTTAACTTACATTCCTACCTTTGTTTCCTGACCTTTTCTAAAGAAACTTGTATGTTTTTTTAAAATATTCCAGAGGCATGTGTCTATATATATATGTGTGTGTGTGTATGTGTGTGTATTAAACCCACTGCAAATTTGAGGTTTTAAGCAGAAGCCAAAAGACTATCAAATGAAAATAAAAACACATGCATGATTTTCCAAGCCTCAAAACCTGCCAGAGATAATTTTCCCTGACAGTCTATACAAATGTCAATTTGGGGCTAGGAATGAGGCATAAGAAATTCCCGTGCACGTTTTCTGCACCTGGAAGTAAAGCGTCTCAGTAAAATCATGTTCTTAGTTATCTCACTGTGGTGCATCTGTGCGCTGATCAGAATGATAAGAGAAAACCTTAGATTTCCTTCTGAGTGTTGAAGTATTTCAAAATATATTCGGTATAGCTTCAGTTACTGGATTTGATGTGGACTGTTTAGTTGCATAACAACATTGTAACAAATAGGTGTGAGTGGCTTTGACTTTGTTAGAGGTGACATGGTTTCCTGACTGTAAGATAATGTAATTTTTTTTTTGGCATAAGGACAATATAATATCACTGTTCATGAGGGACTCCACTGAAGAATGTCCAAACTGAACATTCATCCCGGAACTTTAAATGTAAATAATGAACTTTCATGTCTAGGAAAACTTGGACAAAGTTATTTTATTAAAATAATATATAATTTTGGTAGGTTTTTTTTTCTTATTAAGAAAGACCTCTATGTATGAATGAGCTTTTCTCGACCTCAGGCCTGCATCCCGTTCTGCTTAATCCTACAGCAAAGGTGTAAGAACATATTCTATTATGTTCAGTAAAATTCATGTGTTTTATTTGTATGCACTAACAGTAGAGAGAAATTATTACATATGTGCAACTCCCTATGACTTCAGTTGGAATTGTGGGTGTGTAACCAAGGCTGATTACCCGTCTGCTACTGAAATAATTCTTACGCCGAAAGGTGCAGAAGAACAACTTTACTGGAGGAGTGAGTAGGAGGAGAAGGTACAGTACAGCAGGCTGTGAACAATCCTGCTGTAGTTTAAACACTCAGTAATTAACAAACATGCTAAAGAACGAGTTATGAAATCTGAGTTTTCCTTTCATCTGTTTTTGACTTTTCAGTCAGATTTAACTGAAAGGGTTTCCTTGTATCAAAGTTCTTCTTAACAGGACAGTCTGCAACCAGTTGAAAGGATGCTCACTCGCATTCTGGTAGTTGCTTCTGATTGTTACAGTCTGACATAATCTCAATTAACTTACTCAAGTGTGAACTGTCAGTGCTGCACATGGAGTTACTGTCTGATCTGGCTTGTTTCATTATCACAGGCATTAGAGATAGAAATTACTAATTTGAAAGTATACCCGTGTTTCAGATTATTTCCCCGCAGGTGCCTTGGTTTCTGTTTTCCCATGCTGAATATAATTTTTTTTCACATATTTCTAGGTCCCTTTTTATTATGCCTTTGACTTCAGTGATGTTCACAGCAACTCCCAAATGTTAATTTTATTAATATACATTAAATGCTTTTTCCAGATAATCAAGGAAGGGGCTTAATAAGCCGTACCCCGCCTGCCTTCTAACCTGGCAGGTTGCCATTTATCATTATCCCAAGAATGTGGTTCATTAGTCAGTATGAATATTATGCAGCAGTGCTCATTTTAAAGCTCTTTTGTGTTAATGTAGCAATGAAAGTTTTCAGGAAATGCTGTGTCAATCAGTTTACTAATATTCAGCTTTTAATACCATTTCATCAAAAATAAATTTAACAGGGCCTCACTGAGAAACAGGTTATGCTTCTTCCTGTACATACGTTGGCTATTTCATAGTAAAACACATAATTTCTAATAAAAATAAGCAAAGAAGAGTCTGGTGGAATCAGTCAAATTTCAGAAGGTGCATTCACTACTCTAGCTGTAGTAGGAGTGTGAAATGGTGGGTTGGAGAGGAGGAGGAAGGGAGAAAGGGGCAGAACGAAAATAGGAGACAAGGAAAACCTCCAATCAGCCATAATAAAGCACAGCAAATAGCAAAACAATGACACCTCATAAAACCTCCACGACAGTATGACAGCGTTATTAATAAACCTGAAATCTCTCCTTTAAAGTCACTGCTACCCCAGCCAGTACCAAAAACTTCTGCCAAGAAGAGAAAAAAAAATGTATGATAACGTATCTCTTTTTCAAAGGGCAGCAGTGGGAGAGCATCGGCAGTTAGTAAGGGGATGGATGTTTTTTATCTCAGCTATCTCAGTGTGATTACAGTGATGTGTACTGTGCTGTCTTGAGCACCCATAAAAAATGCCTAAACTGCAGTGGGCCACTTATCTAAACTCTCCTCCTCATGTCCTTTGAGGCGGGTCAGGATGTCATTTCATTTTTAAGGCAGTCTTTTTCTTTCTCTTCTTCTCTCTTCCTTGCTCATTTTCCCCTTGATCTTCACCTCTTCCTCATCTGTCTCTCTTTTTTTTTTCTGTTTGTAATTGCAGCAGTGTGAAAAAGAAGCCAAGGAAGTAATTTTTTTTCCCTTTGCACTGAAACCAGGAAGATTTGTGGTCATTTATGTCTCTTCATTATATTCCTCCAAAATCTGGTGCCAGGGCCCAGATTCTCTGCCCAGTCCATGCTTCACCTTTGAGGATGACACCTTTGGGTCATCAAGGGCTTTGCAAAGAGATTGGGGCTGGTGGCAGAGCATGCTGGGAGGTGGTGTGCCATCGTGCCTGGCATGGCTTACCTGGGTCTGTGTCAGCTCCTGGGTGGGGGGTGTAGTTCCACGTCAGAAGTGATATGAACGGGGTCCATGGCTACAGGAGGTTTGAAAATCATTACAGTCCAGAGTATCTCTGGCTATCTCTAAGGAAAAAGAGGTAGTTAGCTGTGTTAGTCTCAAGCAGTCAGAGGGCAAGGTATAGATGCACCTTTATACACTAACTAAATAAGGTACAAAATAGGGGTGTTTAACCTTTTGGCATGGCAAGCCAGGTGAGAGGTGGAGGGTCTGTCTACAGCCCAGATTAGACCCCATGGTCCAGGATTGAACCCTCACACCTTACTTACCCCTTGCTACAAGGTCAGGTCCTGTGCCATATCCCCTCAGCCCTGCACTACCTCCCCTTGCGCCATGGTATGGGCTGGATCTGGCCTGCAGGCTGAGGGTTGAGCACCCCTGACATAGATTAACTCTCAGATGTAGGATTTCACTTGGTATTTTGCAAGGAGTCAGAACAACGAGCAAGAGTATCAGAATATTAAGTTCATGGCTACTAGGTGTTGCTCTGGAGATGAGTTAGAGTGATCATGCCGCAATACAATGAGTTACTCTAATCCTGCCTGGAAGTATGAAAGACCTGAGTGTTATGGGGCAATGACTTCCAGTTAGATAGCAAAGAGGGGAAAAAAGTGCTGTTTTTAAGTGTGTGCAGCTATCCATGTATCTGGCAAAAGCTAGCACTCCACGGGGAGTTTTTAGCTACAGATCATTTTGATAATCTGGATCTATTTCCATTTATAGGTGGGTAACTTAATGGTCATTGCTAAGTAATGAGTAAAAGAGTAAGTTTCCCTCTTCCCACCAAAACCATGTGTCTTACTGGAATATGAGCTCTTTTCTTTCCAACCAAAAGATTCACTGTAGCAATATGACAGCAAAGAGAGGGTGCTAGGATAGTGGGAACCTTTTTGACAGGCATGCCACAAAATAGCCCTGCACTATCCCCAGGCACCACTCCAGTCCCTTTCCCTGCCCAATCTGCTGCTCAGCTTTCTATTCTCAGCCCTGTGCTCCCAGTCTGCTCTGCTGCTCTGCCTTCTGCTCCCTGCCCTACTTGCTACTGTGCTGTGTGTCCCCTTCCTGATCTGCTGAGTGCCCGTGCCTCTTTTGGCACCTGTGCTAGGAAAAGAGTGTTAACTCATTTGTTTTAAGCAGAGTTAGGGCCCAGCATCAGGGCAGCTGCATGAGAGCACTGGAATTCGACTAGTGAGAGACCTCTTCCTTCCCCGGAGGTCCTTTCCCAGGTAGCAGTGTCCTAGCGGTAGCTGGAAAATACAGGTTGATTTATTTCTTTTTTCATTTTTATTAAACCCTTGTCACTTCTTTCTCCCAGTTCTATTATCCTTTTGACATTTGTGAACTTTCTCTTACTATTTGTTTTATTGCTTTGGAAGGGATTGCACTAAAATGCACTGAATAGCTATTGCCAGAAGCACAGTATTTTCTTGGTTGAAAATCTGTGCTGTACTGTGGGGGCTTTTTTTCTTACCTTCTAGTCATTCCTTATTTTAAAACATTGAGAGCAAGAGTCAGGGAAAGTGGAATAGTTATTTTAGAATATTTTCTTGGCAGTCTGTATGGAAATCCCTGATGCTTTGGTATCCAGTGCTTCCAGTATTCAAGTTAGCTCATTTAAAGTCAGCTCTTGTATCTCCACAGCACACTTCAGTCTGCAGTGTAGATATGGATTTAATCAGGTTTTTACACAGCAGTTGAACTCCTAAGCCATTTCAGCATTCTTTGGTTTACTCAGGGTCTACCATTGTCTTGAAAAAACAGGCTGTGGTATTTGACAGACTAAGCTCAACATTAGTTGGATAGTCAAATTTGTAACTGGATAGAAAAACAAGAGTTCTCAACTCTTTTACTCTATGCAAAGTAACTACTGTACGGTATATGCAGTCCCAGCTCTGTGATAGCATATAACTGGTAAAACAAAAGTCTCAACTTGGCTTTTGACCTTGCTGCTTTACATTGTTTTTTAGTACATTTCATAACTCCTGGATAACTGAGCACCAGATTTCTGAATGCAGCCAGGCCATTAGGCAAGCAAGTGGCATTGGAGGTACAAAATGGAGAGTCCAAAGAATTTCTGAAGATCCAGTCAAGAAGGTATCGACTCACAGTTATAAGCCATTTCAGTGACATTACACATAATTCAGAGCTGATGTGGTATCACATTTGGCCACTACCTGAATCATCACTATCTTCTAATTAACAACTCAAGAATTCCTGTCACCGTGTTTGCAAAACTCGTTCCTGTAGTGCCTAGGATAGAAGTTTCCACCAGCCGTGTTCTGCATTTGCTGTTAATTTGCTTTTGATGCTTTGGTTTAGAAAGCACATAGAAGCATTGCTTCACCATTCCTTCATTGCCATTATTTAGGTTTTGTCCAGTCTTTTTTTTCCCTTAAATTATTTTTTCTGGAAGTGCATTTGTGTATTTCTGTCCAAGTTGCCTATGTCTTTTATTTCACAGGATGTCTGAAGAGCAGATAACAGGTTACAAAATCATCCCTTGAAGAAATTAGAGGATGTCTATCATAGATGGCTGGTTCAGGACAAACCAAACTTTGCTCTACCATGCACATCTAGGTGCAGGGTCTACTTACGGATGCACATTTGAGCCATCTGGTCTTTTCACTTGTCTTCCCTCAGCATCAATGATATCAGAAGATAGAGAATATGGTTGTCCAGGGCTGTTCTTGGTATCACAGGCAATCATGTTATCTGCTATTATTCATAAGTATATCAAGTTCCATCTTAAAAATAGTAAAAAATAGTATATTTTATTGTCCTAGCTACCCCTAAGGTATGGAAAATATACTCTTGGAACACCGGTTTTTCACCAGCCCCAAGGGACGGCTCTGCTCAATACAGTACAGGATGGTCAGGGTGAGGGAGAATTGTTACCCTTCATCAATGTAGACCATATGAAGGAGCACCTTGAGAGGCTAGATACCTTCAAGTCAGCTGGCCCAGACAGTTTACACCCCAGGGTACTTAAGGAGCTGGCAGGCATCATAGCTCAGCCACTGGCATGGATCATTGAGAACTCGTGGCACTCAGGTGAAGTGCCCGAAGATTGGAAATAGGACAATGTGGTACCTATCTTCAAGAAAGGGAGGAAAGTAGATCCAGGGAACTACAGGCCTATCAGCCTGGCCTCTATCTTGGGGAAGATCTTGGAAGAAATGATCAAAGTGGCTGAGGGACAGCCAGCACGGTTAGTTGTTGTGGTTAAGTCTTGGCTGTCCAATCTCATCTCCTCCTATGACCAGGTGACATACCACCTGGACAAGGGAGAAGAGATTGACATCATATATCTTGATTTTAAAAAAGCCTTCGATCTGGTGTCCCATGATCAATTCATGGAAAAATTGTCCAACTGCAGCCTTGGCTACATCACGGTCGGATGGCTGGGAAATTGGCTCTGAGGTCAGACCCAGGGAGTGGTAGTCGATGGAAGTAAATTATTGTGCTGTGCCGTGACCAGTGGTGTCCCTCAAGGCTCCATGCTTGGGCCCATATTCTTTAACATCTTTATTAATGATGTGGACATTGGTATGAGAAGCAGACTGGCCAAGTTCGCCAATGACACCAAACTTTGGGGTAAAGCGTCCACACCTGAGGACAGGATGGTGATCTAGGGTGACCTAGCCAGGCTCAGAAAATGGGTGGACAAAAACCTGATGATGTTCAACACCAAAAAATGGAAGGTACTCCACCTTTGGAAGAAAAACCCGCAGCATGCTTATAGACCCGACAGTGCTACGTTTGCTAGTATCATGGCCAAAAGGGACTTGGTGGTCATGATTGATCACAAGATGAATATGAGCCAACAATGCAATGTCACAGCTGATAAAGCAAGCAAAACTCTGGCTTGCATCCATAGATGCTTCTCAAGCAAATCCCAGGATGTCATCCTCCCACTGTACTCGGCCTTGGTGAAGCCGCAGCTGGAGTACTGCATCCAGTTCTGGGCTCCACATTTTAAAAAGGATGTGGAGAAGCTTGAGAGAGTCCAGAGGAGAGCCACGCGCATAATCAGAGGGCAGGAGAACAGGCCTTAGGTTGAGAGCCATGGGACTCTTCAGCCTGAAAAAGCGCCGGCTTAGGGGTGACTTGGTGGCAGCCTATAAGTACATAAGGGGTGTGCATCAGGATGTGGGGGAATGCCTGTTCATCGAAGCGCCCTAAGGGATGACAAGGTCAAATGGTCACAAACTCCTGCAAGACCGTTTCAGGCTGGACATAAGGAAAAAATTCTTTACTGTCTGAGCCCCCAAGGCCTGGAACAGACTGCCACCAGAGGTGATGCAAGCACCTACTCTGGACTCCTTTAAGAAGTGTTTGGACACTTATCTTGCTGGGATCCTTTGACCCCAGCTGACTTCCTGCCCCTGGGGCAGGGGGCTGGACTCAATGATCTTCCAAGGTCCCTTCCAGCCCTAATGTCTATGAAATCTATGAAATCTTCAAAAGAGGGGGAAGACCTGCTGCTTGGGAATGCCTAGCAGATGTTGCACTAGCTGTTGCATGTGTATAAGCTATTACAGGGTCTTCATGAAGTCCTTGTGCACAACCTAATTTATTAAAGTTTAAAAGTGCACAAGGACTTTATGAAGACCCCGTATACAAGGGAAGCAAAACCATCCAGCGTCAATGTTTGGGTGATTTAGCTCATTTGCATTGCTATCGTGCACATGGAACAGTTATAGGGTAACCCTAATGGGTGTAGGGTTATAGGTTGCGCACTCCTGAGCTATAGCTCCCACTCCCTTTTTGTGTATGTTTGTCTCTGCCTCTGCCAAGGAGCAAGTTCTTGAAGAGACTTTGAATCAGCTGGGAGCTGGGGCACTTTATCAGTGTCATCTTGTTCAGCATGGATCTTAACAGGCTGCAGAGCAAGCACTCTGACATCTCCAAAGCGACGCCCTAGCTCCTGTCTGTCATGGCTGACAGACTCTGATAATGCTGTCTGTGCAAAATGCATCCATGTGGCAATGCTCATTCCCAGCACGTTGTCCTTCAAGCCTTTGGGCACAGCGGGTATGATATGTGGATTGGTACACTTTTATAGGGCCATGCAAAATGGTCTGGCATTCTTGGGACTGCCTTTTGTATGTCTAAGTAGCTGATATTAAGCTGGTTTCATTATGGTGAAACATTTTCCAAATCAAACATCCTAGCAGCCTGAGAAGCAAGAGTCACTAGAAGTCTTCATTCTAGAGGACCCTGTAATTTAGAAAGTTTCCTATGCTTCTGCAAAGAACTGTAGACAGCCATCAGAAGATGAGTTGCACTTTGTGGAAGAGACGTTCAGCTAAAGCTTTTCCTTTTAGAGACTATAACGAGTACTAGTGTTGAACTACTTTAAACCTGGCAGCATGGCAGCAAATACTACTGTTGGCTCTTCTACCCAGTCTCCCACAAGATCAGTGTGACTAGATAAGTTATTAGAAACCCTTGTACTAATGCAAAATATGTCATTAAACCCACATAACCAGTAAAGAGGGAACTAAGTTTATTCTAGGCAAGTCTAAATCAGATGTTTTCTGTGCACTTAACTAATTAGCTGTGCAGTAAACATCTCAGCATCTACACGTGTGCCCCTATTAGGTTGGAGTAAACTAATTTACTTTATAAACTAATGAATTACACTGCTGAATAACATCAGTCTATGCGAAGGCAGACCCAGGCTCCCATCCCAAGGTATATTTTTCTTTCTCCAGAGGCAATTATAGTTGATTCGTAGTTTCAGTCAGGATGCATCTCATATTTCTAATAGGAAAATGCATTTTTTATGGACATCCCTTAGTTCTACACAACGTGTGGGTGTATGTCAATGTATGTATGTGTATGAATATGGATTCATACATATGTATGTGTGTATGAATACTGTATTTATACATATGTATGACTCATGGGCCTGACACATTTTGTGTCCTTGGGGGAATTCAACAAATATTAACACCCCCTGCATTGTTAAAACTCTTGGGGAAAATGTTAAACATTTTTTATTTTCTCTTTGAAAATCATCACAATTGAATTATATGGAAAAGTTGAAATGCTTCAGAACACAGTTAGAGTTGAATGGACGATTCAGTTTGACCAGTGATGGATTTTGGTGGTGTTTGCTTGTTTTACTAAGAAAACTATATATATATTTTGGGGTTGACCCTCTTGGCTTGGCCAGCGAGCATGTCATACATCTCTTGTGCTGTCCAATGTATGTGTGTCAAGCCATATATTAAGAAGAAAAAATCCTACCGGACTAGGAGTTGCAAACATGTTCCCTGAGTTGCACCACATGCCTCTTAAATCAGAGTGCTTGAATCAGGGTTGCAAGTATGAGGAGAAGGCAGGAGTTTTGGCACCCACATCCCACGACCAGCCAGGAAACAGTAATTCTTCTTTCCTTGCTGCAGCAGCTTTTCCACGTAGCTGCCTGCTATAAGTGGAGGGACTATTGAGAACAGCTCTGCACTGCTCAATTATTTGATTTCCACCTGGGCTTTGGGAGACCCAGCAAAACAGGAAAAGCTCACATGGCTGTTTCTACACTCTCCAGAACATATACAAGCCTGATAGGTGTTATCTGTTCCTTAAAAGTCCAGCAAAAAGATAAAACAAGACGGAGAAACTGCCCCAAAGCATACGCTGTGGTGAGGTTGGATGCTGAAGAGGTTAAATACTAGTGCCGTACTCATTTACATGAATTGGTCCTGGCGGACTGCTTTATATATAGTAAGTATTTCCCCCCTCATGATCTGAACAGCTAACTTGCAGTTAGGTTTCAAGAAGTATTATAAAATCGTGCCACTACAGTCCATCGCAGAAAGACTTAAGGGGCTTGTGTTTTCTGTAGTGGTGCCAGATAATTAAACTGTTGCCATCTAGTGGCTGTAAGGATTTGAGAAGCAAAACTTAAAACAGAAATTGCTATGCTTATTAGTTGCTGCTGCCGAATCAACATCACAGAGAAACTAATGCTGTAAAGCAGCATAATCTAAAATACCATTATTATTTGATAGTGCTTGGGTTGAATCTGAAAGGCAGAGGGCACAAGGACGTGATTATAGTATATACTGCACCCTGAAATATGTTTGTGTGCATGTTCAGTATTCATACGTTGATTTATTCTGCATGGTTCTGATGTATTTTAAGAGGCTTACATCACAAAGCGAGGGTGGTGGTGGCAGAGAGCAGAGGCGTAACTACCAATTTGGGCATTGTGGGCAGAGATGCTGGAGAGGAGGAAGGAAGGGGAGGATGCTGAGTGCTGGAGAGTTGGATGGTGGGAAGTGCTGAGGGACAGGCTTATATGACCCCAGAGGCTCAAAGACCCTGGCTGCTGCTGTAATGTGGGCACCCCCAGGCTCTGCCATTCTTGTACCCCTTATAAATCAGTGCCTGGTGCTGGTGCCATACTCTCCCCACCCTCGTTACTCTAAAGCAAAGTGGTTAATGTATCTCTCTAGGGCAGAGCCATGAGTTTGAGTCCTGAGTAAGATTTGTGCTGAAGGCTCACCTCACCCTTCAGATCACTCAGTAAGTGGGCACCAGTTGAAGAGGAGGGGAGGGGACATGATAGCTAGCCACAATAGTCTCTTGTGTGCATTTAATTACAGGAACTGGCCAATAAACCTTTGACCCTGACACCAGATAGCTTCAATTAGCCACCAAAATTCATAAGCTCTGTGTTTATTTGGAGAATGCTTACCGTGCAGAGAAAGAGAATAGCTGTTCTTTAAATACCCTCTTCCTATACACACATTTGGCAATGATCATCTCACTTCCTTCAAATTCACCACTGCAAAGCTGATGTGTGGTCCTCTGACATCTCTTATTACCAACACCAGTACCATTGCCAGCAAAGTGGGGGACGTGTTCCCCACTTGCTCTAAAAACCACAGTCCTGTCTCACCTATTCCTCGGGGCCCTGCTTTATTAACAAAGAAAACAGCTGGTCAGATAATGGAGGGAGCAACATAAACTTTTCTTCTCTAGGCTTGGCTGTCCCTTGTGTTCCTCCCTGAAGCCTGCTGCCAGCGTTCATGAGCTATAAACTTTCTTATGCCCAGTGAAGTAATGAGTCACCTGGTGGAGTGAGTTAGCAAAATCGATTTTACCTGGCCTTGTTGAAAAGCAGTGTTTCAGATATACATGGCCAGCCTGAGGCATTTTATTCCTGATTCTTGTCCTTGTCTTTGTACCCAGTCTTGACCCTAATCTTGACAATGGATCCAAATCAGTACTGTAAAAACGTGGGGTTTTTTCATTACATGGAAGGCAAAGACTGAAACTTTTCATATTTTACATTGTCTACAAGGACAAAATTGAACAAACTTCTGCTCAGTTAATTTTAGGGGAAGGCAAAGATCAAATCAGAGGGAAAGATCAAAGAGAACAGAATCTATTCCAATGTATATTTTACTTACAGGATAGGAAACTCCAGCAACCACTACTGCTGAAGGAGCCGTGTTCTCTGGACAGCTGTTTGAGTTTGTAGGCCTAATTTACTATTGTCTGCAATTCTGGGTGGTTTTGTGTCTCTCAACTGAACATGTTTTCACTTACCAGCCATTGCTCGTGGAGACGTGTCAACCAAAGTGACACTGATATATCTCTTCCACTTTAGGATCATCTGAGGAATGCTTTAATGTGCTGTTTGCTCCCTCCTTTGGGCCATTTAGTTTTATCCTCACTATGGACTAAATATAGATATTGGATTTATGGCACATTATAACCTGCCTGCCATCCAATAAGCCCAGGTAACCTCTCTACATTTTACCAGCTACATGCTATAACCAGGTCAACATTCCCCTGTCCCCCATCCCCCACCTTCATCCTACATGTCTCGCACCTGTTGTCACCCCATCCCCTCTAATCTTCCCCACACATATTTGCATTTTCACAGACCTGCATTTTGCATATTGGCTTAAGCTTCTCTTCCACCTTGAAGAAGGGTGTTTATGCCCAAAAGCTTGCAAAGAACAATTTTCCTATTAATGCTTAATGCTCAGCAAGTGTTTTAATGCACCATACTCCCAGACAAGTCCTAGGATGTGCTCTGACAGTACACTCTTTATTGCACTCTTTCATGCAATGAAGAATGCCGCCCTAATTCTGCTGATTCAGCTCTGTGGGCAGATGTTAAGAGGAGGAGGGGAAGCCATGGACACATTTTATCACAGCTTCCTTCCACTTTGGGACATTGCTTATCCCTCGGTTTTCAGTCCTGGTTCTCGCCTGTCCCTGAAAATTAAATCTGTGATAACTTTATGGGAGGTTGCAGGGCTAATTTGTGGTATGCCTGCCAAAAAGGCTGGCCCCTACTAATACAAACACTTGCTGGTTATTGCTCACCTACATATTTAATTATTCCCCCCCACTCCTCCCACCAAACTCTGTCCCACTCTTTTCCTGTGGATAGATGTTACTTAGCTATGTAAATACCATCTGTGGGTAGGTATTACATTGCCCTAAAACATAAGAAGGAAAATCACTATAAGGATGTTTGATACCTTACTGACTATAGCAATTGTCATCTTTTCTCTGATGTTTGCTTTTTTGACTTGGTGTTACTAAAAGAGCAAACACTACTAAAAGGAACAGAGAAACTGTTCTATATTAGGCTTGAAAGATCTTAGTAGGCTGAAAATATCACAGGAGTTGTCTGGTGCAGCAATATTCTCAGTCCAGTATGACACAATGTCTAGTTTTTATCTACCTTTAAATTGCACTTGGATAGATTTACTATCCAGAGAAATCTCTAAACTCTTCTAGGGGGCAATCCCTCATAGTATTGCAATTTGTTGTTTGACTTGCCTTGTTTCCCAGTCATTAAAATGATGGTGGTGCTGGCAGTGCCTTAAAAGAATGAGATAAACTGTAGGAATGGTTTTCCAGCAGTTAGATAACTTGCTGAGCATGGCAAACTTCTTTACAGTTATACGATGAATGGGCCAGGAGATATGATGCATGTAGCCCAGCTGTGAAAATTGCAGAAGTTGTGCCTTCTTTGACCTACCTGAGGTGGTTCAGTTAAACACGGGACCTCCTTATAAAGACCTCTTTGAACAAAAGACAAAATCTTAACTTTTGTAAACTTCCTGTGGAGGAACTGTTTCAGGAGCTGGCTTATGTCTGTCTTATGATGCAGCACAGATCTGCATTGTTCCAGTTCATTCTTCTGTGTCATTGTTGTTCTCATTTAGGTTAGTTATTTCCTCTGTAGTACTAGCTATACTTACGGGTTCTCTTTTGATGCATCATGGATGGGTCTGAAGGTATACTCCAGATGGCTTAGGGGATTTCAGTCAAAACAGACACATTTCTAGAATAGTGTTTAGACAATGCAGACTTCTGTCGTGTTACTTTGTGTTAACAACCATTCACGGTTTACAATAGAAATGTTTTTTTTCTCAGTTTCGTTCCTTTTATTGTGTACAAAATTGTTATCACAGGAGACTTAGCTTTTCAAAAGACACCTAAAATCAAAAGATGCTTCAGTTCTTTTTTTTTTTCTTCTTTTTCCCCTACTTCTTTTGAGTCCAACACTGGAAGTTTAGCAAAATACAGTCACTGCTATTTGTAATTATAAAGACTTCATCAAAATCCCATTATAGCCAGGAGGTTGGTCTGTGCTTAGTATTGGATGGAAAGAGAGAGGAATTATACAGAACCATGTGCTTCTTTTTCTCCCAGTAGACCAATTAGCATCTAGCTCTGCAAGACCCTGGTCACCTCCTGCTGAGAGATGCCCTCAACTCCTACTGATATTAATGGAAGTTGAGGACACTCACTCTCCTAATGGCATCTGGCCTCTGGCTCTTCCAGATTAATAGAACCATGCAAAGATGTTACCTTCTGTGCTGTACATTGTTTAGTATTTTGGATCATCGCAGAAATGTAGCCATATATTTAGACTCTCATTACAGTCGTACAGAACAGGTGGAAGTGATATTAAAGTTCAAAATTGTAGTCAAAATTATTCCTGTGCAACCATAACTTCTGACAGAAAGTTTGTGGTAGATTGACAGGATCTTGGCTAAAAAATTGTCAAGTACTGCAAAAGAAAAGACTATCTAAAGAGGCAGACAGAATTCTGATCTAAGAAAGGGCATGCTCTGAAAAGCTCAAAGAAATAAGGAAAAAAAAATTGTACAGCTGCCTTAATAAAAAAGTGAGACAAAAGGTTAGAGCTAACCTACAGAATGAAGAGCAGGTACAATTGCAGGAGGTGCCAGACATACAAGCCATAAGTGATTTAGAGGAACCATTTCCATTTGCCCTGCCAAAGCAATGCAGTCTAAATGACAGTGCAGGTCCACTGTGTATACATTGACCTTTGGCAAATGCATGTATGTACATTATTGCAGCCGGTGATGGATGTCTTTAATTGGGCCACATCAACTGGAATTAAACTGTATGACTGCCCGCTTTCCTTCCATTTTCACTGTCTGCATACATTTACAGGGATGGTAAACACAGAGATCAATTTATACATTTAAGTATATGAGATTAGCTGACTAGGACGCTGATCTTGAAAACACTTATCTCATATATGGTGTTACTTATGGCCATAATTTACTTGAAGTTAATGAATGACCTTGTTTTCAGTGCCTCTATTTAGATACCTGTGTTCTAAACTCAGACCCTTTCTTCTCACTTGAATTAATTTACTCTTAAATCATCGACTTTATTTTACACTGAGTTTCATGTGGGATTTTTATTTGACATATACTTGTAAACATTAGGTATTACAACACCAGTATTAGTCATACATCTTTAAATCTGCTGGGTTCCTATCATCTTGGATTTCTAAACATGTTTGCAATTTGAGCTTTCAAGACCTTATGTGCTTTTAGAGAATACTGGAAATACAGAAGAACTCATTTAACCTGCATTGAACTCCAGACCTACCTTTGGGAGTGGAAAGTTTTAGAAAAACCCAAACAAACAATTATCATAATTCAGATTGTGAATTTGAACAGTGCAGTTGAACAGGCAGTAGATGCTCCAAAGAACATCTGGGGTGTGTGTGTGTGTGTGTGTGTGTGCATATGAGACTTTCTTGCATGTAATCTATGAAAAGATGGAGCACGACTGCTTTCTGTCAGACACAGCACTCAGATTGTTTTGTGCTAAGACTGCATGGGAATTTTCTGACAAAAACTTTTTGTTGGAAAATTCTGATTCAGCAAACTTTAAGTTTTTCATGGGAACATGCCAGTTTTCTTGAAACCTTGATCAGGAAATGCTTCTTAGCTCTAGGATAGACTTTAATCAAAAATCGGAAAGCTAGCTATTGTAGTACATAGTCCATAGTTCAGTGATCAGAGCAGTCACTTGGGAGGTGAGAAATCAAGGTTCAGACATTGCCTTGCTTAAATCAGACTTTGAAGTCACTTTTGCTGGCCAGTGCAACGGGACCAAATCCAAAAGGAAGAGAATGACTTTCAGACTAGTTATTAGAGGTGTTTGTACATGCCACATTTTTTGCCCTTTCTTATGCTGCAGTGGCATGACTGTTTGTACGAGTGGGTTATCTGGACACTTTAAAAGTCTTTGTGGCACATTAAAGTAAAACTCCTTGGACATAGTTTAGTTTGGCTCACCATGAATTTAAGCGTCACATCCATGGATTCGTTGTGTGAAAACACAAGGGCACTCAAAGACGTGTAATGAGCCTCTTTGTCTATCAGATGGCACTGACTTTTCTGTAGTTCACCCCTTCGAATTGCTTCTATTTTCAAATTGCTGCTGGATTTTTTTTTTCTTGTGCCATGTGCCGGCTCCCTGCTCCCACAGCTGCATGGCAGGACATGGGGTGGAGGGCCCTGGGTTGGGGGCAGTGTGGGTCCATCCTGTTTTCCTTTGGTGCTGGCTGGGACCTGGACTTAATTCATTCAAAAACCTAGTATGTGCAAACACTGATGTGACATTCCAAAATAAAAAAGTTCAAATTTTTTAAACCTATTTAATTTAATGAAGATTACATCCTGTGCCGTGTACAAGTGAGTCACCTGGGATGTGGTAAACTGCTACACTAAGAACTTGAACTTAGATCTCCACCTCAGTGAAGGCAGTGTACAGGAGCGGCAAGCCAAGAGCAATGCAATGTTTCCAGGGCAGCTATGTCCTCTGGATTGGCAGCGAACTATTTTAGGGCTATTGGCATTAAAATTCCAGTTCAGCTGATGCTCTGGAGCTGCTAGAAGAAGCCAATTTTGAATCCCAGTATATTGCTATAGACTATACTTGCTTTTCCCCTCCTTGATCCTCAATATTGGCAGCTGAACAGACAAGCAACAGCACAATGTTACCTGAGTTATCAGTGCTAAAGCCAGGTTGGCAAGAATTCCCATTCTGACTGCTAGCTATATAGGAGCAACTGGGGCAGTTAAAAGGAGACGGGTTTGCTAGAGGAAGAAAGTGGAGAACAGAGTTGGGAGGCATAGGTCTTAGGAGATCATAGGATCAGTGTGAGAAGAAAGCTTTGCCATGGTGAAAAGTGGAGGAAACAGAAGCAGTATCTGGAGGGAGGATGCAGGTTTCTCAAGCTCCTGACCTCTCAGCTGTGATTTGTAATGTGTCTCCATGCTCACTTGAACCACTCCCAATAGTGCCTTTTTGTACAGCAGCCAGACAGTGAAAATGTGGATTAAAAAGATAGGGCATAGGGTAATTATGAAATCATGAGAGCATTTTGTTTTCAAAAAATTCTGTTAGAGCTGTTAGGGAATCTAGGAACAAAATGAGACTGTGCAAATACTGGAAGATGTTTGATAACAAGGATGGACAGTCTGTAAATAGAATGTCTTGATTAAGTTGTGGCTATTTTTGGTGATAAACAGTAATAATAAATATTAAATAATAACAATCTATTTCTAATAATAGTAAATTGTGTGAACAACTCATCAATTTTAATGTAAATTGGGTGACATATTTTCAGCATTCTTCTCACATAGTTTAGGGTTTAATCTGAGACTTTACAATGGGGTCTCAGAAATCCCCCTTAATGGCTTTGTAGAGCAGTGATGGAAGATGGACTTCTCAGGAGTTAAAACCTGGTCCATGTAAGTAGTGACAGTGTCACGATACCACTTAACAGAGTAATTCTCATGGGCTGCCAGTGACTGCATCCATCACAGTGGTAGGAAGTACAGTTGAAACTGGGGAGGTCTGGTATTCCTTAAAAGGCCTATGCATTGGCCTTCATGTAGTAACACCTGTGGGTAATTGTAGCTCAATCCAGGACTATCTAAGGAGAGAGCTCTAGTAACTTTACTAAACTATTAAACAAAAGCCAAGTCCCTTTCTATGCAGGAGTTGTCACAGCATGGAGGCAGCAAAGTACTCGTGAGAGTCTCTTTTCTGAGTGGTAGTAATGCTGCACTCATATTTGAACCTCATATTTTCCATTTTTGCTGTTTTGATAAAAACAAAAAGAAAGTACAGCAAGCATCCATTTCAAAGCTGCTAACCAAGCACTGCTTCTGCCTAGGGTGACCATATATCCCGGTTTGGCCAGGACAGTCCTGGATTTCATGGGCTGTCCTGATGTCCTGGCCAGTTGGCTAAATTTGAAGTAAAAGTCCCATATTGGTGGTGACATGCCACCCACATGTGCCTGCCCTGGTTCCTCCATGAGCAGCAGCTGGAAACTGGGGGGTGGGTTGGGCTGAGCACCGCTCCTTCTGCCTGGGCCAGGGATCAGTCAGGACAGGGCAGAGACAGGGGCAGGGACGGGGGCTGGGGCCAGGGCTCAGGCACCTATGCAGGACAAGCCAGGTTGGCCATCCACCAACAGCAGTCTCATGCTGTCCTGCTGTGGGCACTGCTGAGGTCCCAGCTAGATGTGGTGGCTCCGGGTGGGCTGCCGGTGGCAAAGGTGGGGGGGCGGGCACCATGTGGCCCTGCAGAGCAGAGGTGGCGTGGAGGAGACGGTGCCACATAGAGCCTGGTCCCAGCTGGGTTTAGCCCCTGTTTATGGGGCCCCATGCTGTCCCACCCCACCCTGCCGTCAGGGCTCCCGGGAGCCATAGGCTCAGAGGTGTGTGTCTGCATGTGTGCATGTAGGCCTGTGCATGGTGCCCCCCCTCTCCCCCCCATCTTGTATTTCCTTATCCCATCCCAGATTTCCTTCAAAATAAAATAATATGGTCATCCTAATTTTGCTGCCTTCTGTTTGATTAGTCCTTATTCATCAAGTGCTTGCCTGTAACTTCTACCCGGAAGTGTGCTTGATCTCACTTCTTGCTGTGTCTTTCATTGATTTGAATTGAAATGTTAACCTTTCTGGCTCTTAAGTATCTCCATTTTCCTAGTAGTAGTCCTTTTTTCCTAGAGACTATGGCCTTTCCATTCTCGCTCACACCACTGAATAGGCTGTATGAAAAAGGTGTCAGTGACATCTCATCTTCCAGAAGCCAGCAGACAAAGGCAGCCTTTCTGCAGCTCTTACACCTTGATTATGAAGTGACAAAAGCAGCTCTTTGCCAGCTGTGCTCACCAGGCAGCATTTCTCTGCTAAGCCCAGAAAGTTACTGTTAGTAAAAAGGAGTTTTGGAGATGCTGTTCTTTATACGCTTGCAAAGTAGCAGTGCTGCCAAACATTTAGGCTTCTTTAGGATCAAAAGAACAGCTGCTAAGAGTTATGCCCCAGGTGCAAACCCCAGAAACCATCCTCTCCTCGTCAGCCTCACCCCTGCCCAGCAAGGTTAAGGCAGGAACCCTATCCCACATCAGTCACTCAGTGCCACTGAATCCTATTGCCTAGGGTTACCATATGTCCAGGTTTTCCTGGACATGTCCTCTTTTCGGATCCTCCCATTTCCATCTGGATGGTTTTGAAAAATATGATCAAATGTTTGGATTTTGGTCTGCTCTGCTTCCAAGTCTTTCCTGGCTTGCCCTAGCAAGGAGCTGCTTGGGGCTGGGGGCCGTGAGGGCAGGGTGGTTGGGGGCAGAGGGTGCCACGTGCATGTGTGCACTCACATGCATGTGGCTGGCACCCAGCCAGGCAGGGTGGTAGGAGTAGCCCCAGCCACTGCATGCAGTAAGTCTGTGGGGGGCAGGGGTTGGAGGGCCAGGGCTTGGGGACTGTCCAGGGTGCTGGGCTCTGTGTGTGTGTGTGTGTGTGTGTGTGTGGCAGGGGTGTGTGGAGGGGATGGGCATGTGAGGGGGGCGGGTGCCTGCTGGCAGGGGGGGGAAACTGTTTGGGTGCTGGGGCTGCAGCAGGGTAGGGGGAAAGGTGCCTGCCCCTCCAGCAGGGAAATGGGGTAGGTGGGGAGCCTTCAGGGGCATCAGGGACCTATGTGGCCAGGCTGGCAGCACCAGGGCTGGTACCACTGCTCACAGGGACAGGGCAACCAGGAGACATTGTGGGTCTGGAGTAAGGGGCACTGGCAGGATGGAAGGGGAGGCTGTGGCCTGGGAGTGAGGTGCACCGGGGGGGGGGGGGGGGCAAGGGATTGTGGGTTGGGAATGCAGGGTACTGGCAGCAGGGACACGTTCTATGGGGTCAAACCCTTAAGTAGACCCTGGCCCCCACTTCCTCCTTGATTGCTGCCCTGGCTCCCACTCTCAGCACCACCTCCCTCCCTCTTTAGCACAGCACCCAGGATGCTTTGGCTGCCCTCTGTTAGTTACACCATTGTCTATAATGTTGAAAAGAACACATTTTTAGATTTTTTTCCCCCCCTGTTTAAAATGTTGTGTCCTAGAATGATTCATCAGTCAGTTAACAATGCCCAGATCCTAGACTTCATTGCAAACTCTAGCATGAGTGTTCTGTAGAAACCAACAGGCCGTCTTTCTTACTGAGCATCCTAGTCCAGCGCGCTACGTGGAGTGCCTTGATATCAGCTCTGGCTGCCTTTACGGAGGAGTAGTGGCTTCTAAAGTTTGCAAAGGATTTCCGTGGTAAAACCTTGTTTCAGCTTTCCTATAATTCAATAGTGCATGTCATTCTGATAGAGATATAAAGATTCATTTCCTAACTTAAAATTAGGTACCAGTGATCATGAACTGGTTATATGTATTCAAATAGTGGGAATTGTTCGAGGACCTTCTATTGAATGTTCAAAATGCCATGATTCTGCAGACACAGCAGGAAATGGTTTTATTATTAAAAAAACCACCCTGACTAAAAGATATTGAGGCAGTGATAAAACATGGGAAAAAATGCAAAGACTAGAATTAAAAGGAAATATATGGCAACATGTATAAAAAGGGGGTTGGTGACATATGGCCTGTAGAGCCATTGGATCTGGTCCGCAGAGCAGGGGGGCTTTGACAGCATATCAGTAGTGAAGGGTTTCATCCATGCCCCACTGGGGCTAGGCAGCAAAAAGCTGCACTGTGGCCTAGCAGCTGGGAGCGACGGTGGCAGGGGAAAGCCATAGTAGTGGTGGTGGCCAGGTTGGAACAGTAACCCACCTCAGACCTGAGCTGAGTTGATCCAGCCCACAGCTCCAAAAAGTTGCCAAACGCTAGTATAAAATGTATATAACTGGTAAAGGAAGCTAAAGGTATGAATGACCAGTACATCTCAAAACAATTAGAAGATATTTTAAATCAGATTACGAACAAGTAAACAAACCCCCACTCTACCTAAGTTCAGGTCTGAGTCTTATGGAAGCGCTGCAGTGTCAATTTAGATAATATCCTCAGCCTGATTTCTTAGTGTAATGCCATGTTAAAAAGGGCGAATGGGATCCTTGGGCATAGAAGGGGAATATCAAGTAGAAATAGGGATGTGATCTTGCCTCTGAATACAGCACTAGTAAGATGGCTGCAAGAATATTGTGTCTGATGTTGGTGTCCTTGCTTCAAGAAGGATGTCAAACTAGTGGAGAGAGTTGAAAAGAAAGCCTGGTATTACCCCAGGGCTATACAACATGCCTTATGATATGAAGCTAAAAGAGCTCAACCTTTTTATCTTAGTGCAGAGAAAGATGAGGGTAAACTTGATCCTTGTGTATAGATACTTACATATGGAGAAATATTGATGGGGTTGGGGCCTTTGAACCTTCTGAAAAAGATTTGGAAAGATCCAGTGGCTGGAAGTTGAAGTTGGACAAAGGTGTTTTTGAAACAGGACCATGTCCTAGGTGCAACAGTAAATCCCAGACACTTTGCCAGGGCTTGCTTAAGAACGGATTAGGCAGTGCTTTGAAAAATATGCTTTAATCTTGCTTCTGGGAGAAATTTTAAGGCTTGTGTACGCTGTGAGATCAGGCTAGATGAGTGAAATGGCTCATTCTGGCCCTGAAATCAATGAATCTATGAATCCCCTTGTTCATTCCCTTTCTTTCTGGGTCATGGAGAGAATGGGAATCTCTGCATTGCCCTCATGCTTGTCACACTTGCAGTACTGCATTCAGACAATGATTATGATCAAATCTCATGCTTCAGGGCTTCATCTGGTTGTCTGCAGGGCTCAGGAAGGATTTTTTTTCCCCCAGTGCACAATTGAACAGATGTGTTCTGGAGGGCTTTTTGACTTCCTCGGAAACAGCAGGGATTGGCAGCATGCAGAAATAGGCACTTGACAAGCTCGAGCAGTGGTCTGAGGCAACTCCTCTTTCTTAGATGCTTGGAAGGTTTGACTGGTTCACTGGGTCAGAGTCTAACTGAAGACCAGATACGGGTTTGGGAAATAATTTTTCCCTGCATCAGATTGGCAGAATTTGGAGGGTGGGGGGAAGGGGGCTTCACTTTCTGCTGCAGCATGAATCATTGATTGCCAGCTGGGATCAGCCAGCCATCTCCACCATAATTATTTCCTGCCATTGCCAAAGAACTGGACATTGGTGTCGTCTCACTGTCCCTTTTCCTCTGCCTGTGGCACACAACAGTTGAAGTTCCCAAGAACATGTATGGCCTAGTTTAACTCAGGTTGCTTGCCTTAATACAGAGTAACTTGGTTAAATAGTGGTCTGTGATAGAGGTCAGACGAGAAGATTTAATGATCTCCTCTCACCTTAAACTCTCTAAAACTCTGTCCTGGAAAATTAATTTGGCCTGAAAAATGGTCCAAGTTTCTGACAGGTATTTCTTTTCCCCTCAAGAAAGCATTTCAAATTGTTTTAGAGGTGCAGGTGATTTAAAAAAAACCCAAAAAGCAACCTGACCCAATTCAAAATTGCAGCTCCTGGCTACAGAGCCGTCCCTTGGGTAGGGCAAACTGGGGCGACCGACCTGGGCCCCGCACTTTGAGGGGGGCCCACAGAGCCAGGTGGAGCGGCCACGGCCCCTCCTGTAGGGCCCACCTGGAGCTGGCAGCTCAGGCTTGCGCCGCAGAAGATACGTCCAGCTGCTCACCACTCCGCCGCACACTGCTGGCTTTACATCCGCTGAAGAGTGGCTCGTCCGGGGCACGTGGGATCTACTTGGCACTGGGCGCCAAATGTCATTGCTACGGCACCACCATGCCCTGACTTTGTGGGGGTCCCACAGCCCCATGCAGTGTTAAAGCGGCCCCGCACAGGCTGATTTGCCCTGGGCTTCGTGCCCGCTAGGGTCAGCTCTGTTTGGCCAATGTGTATTTCTCTTTCTTGTTCAGTAACGGCTTCACACTTTTCCATCAAACTTTCTATGAAGTCCAACATCTTTGACATTTTAGGCTGTGATTATATATGGAGATAGTAATGTTGCTTAATTACAGTAGATTAACAGTTTATATGGCTAGATTTGGGGCCAAATCCTGTGGGCATTGATTCAATGGGAGATATTGTTCTGGTCCTGATGCCAGCTTTTCCAGTGAGTACAGGGGAGCAGTCATCATGGGCCATGTTCTTGACCTCTCTACCTGTCCATCTACTTGGTGCTGCCCTAGTAATGCAAAGTGATTAGACAGATGCGTTAACAGGACAGGTATTTTTCTTCCTATGTTGGGGAATCTTTGGGTGACTTAAAGCTAAACTAGTTGTTACCTGCTTCCCCATAGCTATGTGGAAAGCATGTGCTTGAGAAAGGAGCACTTCAGGGCCAGCGATACAGACCACAGTGCCCTTTCCCCATCCCAGGCCAGGACAGCCATTCCTATTTGATTACTGCAGCCGACACAATGTACAGCCAGCCATTTGTACCTGCTCCCACAGGTCGCATCAAGTATGCAGCTCAGATGTGAACCCTATCTGGAGCTTGAGCACGTTTCTTTCTATTGACTAATTGCAGCTCAAATTGAACAAAAGGGTATTTCTAGATTTGCCTGCTAATGAAGAATTTTCTTTAGCTCTGTGGGTCATGGCTTGTGTTCCTGGAGCAAGAGGACTGGGGTCCCAGGTCTGGCTCTTCAGGTGTGTGCTATCTTATTATGTGACAATAATTACTTTTCCATCATTAAGGAGACCACACCTGTTTCATTTTAATTCAGGTGGGCAGGAGTCAGCTGCACTGTACATGTAGCAGAAAGAAACCAGAATCATTTTTGTTCTGAATAATTCCATGATGGCAAAGGGAAAAATGTTAAAGCGAATTAAAAACCAGCACAGCTTTTTTGCACATTACATGCTCTGTAATAACAGTCTGCCTGCCTAGTCTTACTCTCCTTAGCCCTCAATGAAACAGGGCTGGGCTTCTGCAGTTAACCTTAACTTACCACTGGGTAAGAGTAAGCACACAGACATTTATTACAGAGCAGCTAAGACACCATAATTTCCTGCCCCCTTTTAACTCACCCATTTATTCATCCATACCTCAGGCATCACACGAGCTTTTTGAGAATAAGCTTCAGCTTCTGGTATAACTTCTGCACCCAAGTATGTGTACTGAATAGGAATTGAGATTGTAAAGCAAAAATCAATGGGCTTTTCACTTCTAATAGGAGGAAAGTCTGTCCAGTTATGAGTTTGGGGCCTGGAAGGACCCTGCCTCATTTAACTATCAAGCCTATTCTCTAAAAAAGGCAAAGAGATGAAATTTTGAAGGCTGGTTTGTGCCAGTGACTGGCCTTGGACCAGAGGAAAGCCTACAGGGTGAATGGATTTGGGGTTCTCACAGCTTGTTTTGGTCAGGGAAAATGCTGCATTTCATGTTAGCTTTGAAGATTGTTTGTTGGAATTAATAAACTGAGGCCTGGCAGGAAAGCTTGAAAGTCATCTGGGCAGGTAATAGATTCACAAAAAGACTTAATTACTTTACTATAAAACTTAGATTTTTCAGTACCATTGTTCAGATCTTGCCTCACTATGGAGTGCCCTGGTGACCACTGGTGTTTTCACTTTCTCTAGTAAAATCCCTGCAGCTTAAATCTGTATAAGATCTTAAGTGCTGCAGTGGTCAAAATTGCCACCTCCACTCCCTTGTTAAGACTCCCTGTGCAATAAAGGCAAAGAATAGGTGCAAAAGGATGGGTGGTGAAGTACCCGAACTAGCAAGTAGGAAATGCCAGTGTTATATTGATATGTTATACTTTAGAGATGCTTCCCAACAGGAGACCAAGGGAGTTGAGATTTGGGAAATGGTCCCTTGGGAAGCAGCTACCAGTTCATTTGAGAGAGCCAAAGGGTCTGCAGAGGTTGCCCAATGCTTCACAATAAAGTTCATTTTTTTCTATTCTTCTCATTCACTTGTCCCTGTGTTTACTGAACCCATGAGCACAATGGAGGGCAGGGAGACAGCTAAAACCCTGCCCCTCCAGAATCTAGGAGCCTCCCTTGACTTGAGGTTATTTCCTTGGAGATCACAACAGGAGGAAGAGGAGGAGCCTACACCACACCTACCCTTCTCCTTTTAGCTAAAACCTTAGTGGTTAGAAAGCTCAGCCAGGAGCTGAGGCTCTTATTCACCTAAGGGCAGAGAGACTGCACTAGATGGGTTTTAGAGCTGGTTCAGTATGGCTACTCTTCTGTTTCTATGTCAGATAAGCTCTTTTGAAAGCTTTGCCTACAAACATGATCTTGGCTATATCTTTAGCTGTTACAGTAAGAAACAAGGCATGGATACCGAATGCAGGTGTCTAGTTTCTCTAGGAAATAAACTCCTACCTTTCATCTTTGCTTACACCTCGAGTTGCTCTCGGGTCTCAGGACTGCATTTGAGGCAGAGTGCCAGCACACAGGATAAGTAGGTGGGCTTAGTGCAGCATCTAGTGGACAAATACCCGCATCACAAAAGGCTTTTGGTGGCAGATTTAGGAGGCCCCCAGAGGACTGATCACACAAGTACAAGGACCTGCCCTTTCAAGGGGAGAGGTGGTTTCTCACTCTTGACACCAAGATATGTCAGCCAGATGAGGAAACTTTCTTTAATGCTGTCTAGTCTGTAACTGTGATGTAAATAAATAGAGGACTTCAGGCTGGTTGGATTGATTGAAATCAAAGGGGTTTAAAGCACTGATTTTAATCATGATTTAAATAAGCAAGCAGGAAACCCTGATTGAAACAATTGGGTTGTACTCTTCATTTTGCATTTGTATTTTCATTTTTCTAAAGAGATACTTACTGGTGGTTATAACTGTTAAACATGTTGATTTGAAATCAAATACAGCTTTTACACAAAATTTGGTGTATTTAGTGAGATGGATACATTATATTTGTACATTCATTTAAGCAACTATATAATTTACCATACATTTATTCCAAATCAGTATTTTTAAGAGAAACAAGTCCAAAATTGCTTTCTTGGCTATTACAGAACTAGTTTATATGAAGAAAATATTCTCTCTGTACCAACCAGCTGAAGTGCAACCAAAAATAATTAGGGCAAAAATCTGTATTTGCAACAGACACTAATAGTACCAACATTTGGTAAAATGAAACTATATTTCCTCCATTGTAAGCCTGCAAAATAGTATAGTTATTTAGTTTGTTAGCTGACATTATGACATAAAAACTCAGTTGATCTTAAAAATGGAGGATGCGTATAATTAGAAAACTACACCTTGTAATTCATTAAAATGCTGGAAGCATATTCTTTATTTTATTTAAATGACTGTATAATAAGTGTGGGCCTTAACATACATCATAGTAATTTCAAATTGTATGCAGATATTCATCTTTTAAAAGAAAACAATGTTCTGAATTCAAAAGAATTCAACTCAAATGAAACCTATTAAAAATTATATTTTTTATCCCCCCCAATTTGAATTATTTTGTTAATCCAGCATTTCAGTGCATTAGAATAGCTTATTTATTTGGAACAATTCTGAGTGGAAGAAATAAATTTGTCATTTATTCTTTTAATTAATCCATTCTTCTAAACCATAAATATGTAATGTGATCGGAGAGATTAAATAGGAAAAAAATAACTTCAAATATAGCAAGTGGCTGCAACACACACACTGGAATGTGTCCAGACATATTTTTTAATGCTCATGGAGCTATATTTAATGTTAAATACAGTAATGATTGTCATAAATTACTTCATCCCAAGATATTGCACGGTACATTAGATTTTTCTTAGTTTAGCAACAAGATTGTTTCTTATTTTTACTTATTATAGCAACAGTAGTCTTTTAGTCATAGCTGGCTTTTAGCCTTTGCTATATAAAAATCACTTTTTAGAACTGGCAGATTTTCTTACAAGAGGAACCATATTTGCCCTATAAAATGATAATGCCATCTATGATGTGATAGACTGTGAAGGGTGCAACAGATACAACACTTGACCTGTTCCAAGAACATCACTGATTGGGAACCAGTTCACAATTGTCCCAGTTTAGAGATGTCCACATATGCTCTGCCAAGGGTTTTAAACAGCACTTTTGAAGCATAGCAGTGTTGCCAAACTGCCACCAGGGGGTGCCAGTTTATACCCATCCCAGCATGCCTCCCAGTGGCAAATGCCCCAGTTTCCCCAGTATTCCCCAAGCATTGGAGGAAGATCCAATTGGCTAAATGTCAAGAGGACAAGGAAGTTAGTACCCACTGTTTCAGTTCTGTGGTTTCCCCTTCTCACTAACACTGAGTTCAATAAAGAGGATTTCTGCACTTTATCAAAATCTGCATGGTGGTATCCTGACTTGGGGGCAGGGGGTGGGAATTGTTGCCTAGACCTCTGCTTCTTGGTTGCCCAAAATGTAGGTGCTATGGGGCTGTCAGAACTTTTGTGGTTTGTAAAGACCATATTTCCCCAGGCCACATATCAATTTACTTCACTTTCTGGCGATGTACATTGCAGGCCGATTTGGGGGTGAAGGGGTGGTCAGTTGGTTGGGATGAGCTCCCTGGACTCCTGCTTTTACCTTCCCAGGGGGCTGAGTGCTACACAAGATCTGTAGCTCAGGCTACTGTCCTAAGAAGGTTTTCCATAGGGGTGGCTACTTGGAAGTAGGAAGGGCCTGGGTGCCAGCTTCTGGGTTCCTGGGTTGTTGGGTATTCTAGGGGCTTCTCAAAGTCTCCACCACATTGTGACAATTGGGGTATCCTGGGCTGATTTGGGGTGGATGGCCGGGGTGGAAAGAATGGGTATCCACACTCCTGGGTTCCTTGGGGGCTGGATGCTCAAAGTGCTGGGAATGCAATGACATTGACTAATGACTCGGGAAAAAGTACTGTCTAAAAGCTGCAGAGACCTTGGTCAGCCCCCTGGGAATGCAGAAGGAAGGATACCTCCAATCAGCTTGGGCTGGAGTTCAGTTAGTTGCCACCGGTGGGATGAAACTAACAAGCAGTTTGGGGGAAAATGCTCTTTAAGAGCTTCACAGACATTGGGCAGCCCCCCCCCCCCCCCCCCGCCTTAGCACCCAGCATCCCAGGAAGCCAGAAGCACGAGCACCCCCACTTTATGCACCTGACCCCCACAACCCAAATCATCCTGGACTGGGTCAAGAGCTGGCAATACAAGTTGGAAGCGTGGTGGACTAGCTGCATACAGGAATTGCCAGTTGTCCTGCAGGAGTTGGAGGGCGAGGAATGTTGCATTGTGGGATGCCTGGAGGACTGTCCAGACACAGAAGGCTTGGTGCCTCCACAAATCACCGACTGGTTCAAGGGAGTCCGTTTCAACATAATACCCAGCTATTCTTGCGTACCAGTGGTGCTCTATCGCTTTTTTGCAAGTGGGCCAAATCTGAATATCCTAAGGCTGCATAGAAATAGGCCGAGGGTTGCATAGAAAAACATTATAGTTCTGTACCTTGGCATGTGCTAATATCAGGGATTTTAAGTAATATTACAAAGGAAAAGATTATTTTATTAAAAACAAAACAAAACACTTGACCTTGCTAAGGGCTTGCTGTGCACAGCAGAAGAGGTACTAGAACTGTCAGCACTGGGCTGGACTGAGTTTGAGTGCTGAGACGTCCAGCTCAGCAGCAGTGATTGAGGTTGATGAGCCATTGGTTCTCATTAAGCTGTACGGATCTGGCTGGCTTTCAGGTTCTTAAAGCTGGTGGGGGATTGTCGGGTCTCAGATTTGTGGGAGGAGGTGACAGCTGGAGGTTGCCTAACCAGTAGCACTATTCCTTGCCTCAGTGTCATGGTGGGAGTGGGACCACATGCTGCCCCAGAGCAGTGGGGCTTTCTTTGAATTAACTTTTTTTCAAGTGCTGCAGCCAGCCCCATGCTGCGTATATATGAAGTCACTGTGAGGGTACCTCTCTGCTGCTTTCCCCTTCCACCTGCAAAGTTTTCCCAGGGCTCTGGAGCACAGGAGCTGAGCAATTACTGCTGTTTGTCTCTCCCTCTCCCACTAATAAATTCAGCTTCAGGGCAAAGAGAGGACAAGCAGCAAAGGTGGTGCTCAGCCTCTGGGCTCCAGGCCTGTACAAAAGCTGTGGGATGGGGTGACAAATGGCAACAATATCCAGATTCACTACAGAGCTGTATGAAAGATCTCATGCCACCAGCATGTCAGCGTGGGTGAGTGTTGCTGCCACTGATACCCTCCTTTTCCCTGTCACTCAATTCAGCTGCAGGGGAAAGGAGGGGAAGAGAGGCAGGAGCATGCATCTGTGCTGATGTGGCAGTGACAGGCTGCTCACTCCGGCTGTGCTGGCTGCATCTGGTCTGCAGGCCAGAGGTTGAGCATCGGTGACACATACTTTTGAAATGTTCCAGGAGGTTTAGACCATTCTACATTGGCTTGTGTATCTAGACACTTGTGATCTAAATAGCATTTCATATAGTTTAAGCATTATGTCTGTCTGTATCCTGAGAGTGGAAACAGCCTAATATCTCATTTGTGTCTCCATAACATTTTTTTATGGCGGTATCAATGATGAGCAAATAGATGTTGATATCCTTTGCTGCACCACATGAAAGGAAAATCAGTGGCACAACAAAAGGTGGTAATAGGCTCTGATACTTTATTGCAGCAGACATCCATTACCTTTATTGCACTTTCCCTACTCGGTCCGACCTATGGCTCAGGTCTGGCTGAGTGGGGAAATGCCTTTCTCTACTCAGGAAGGCACACTTCCCTGTTATCACAGGGAAAATCCCTGCTTTCCCTATTCAGCCGTACCCTACCCTTGATAGTGTGGGATAAGGGGATTTGTGATCTCCCCACTTCTCTGTTCAGCCAGATCCATACCCACACCATCCTCAAGGGCAGGACAAGGGGCACAGCTGATCTGCCTCATTTGGCGACATTTATTTCAAATCTGAGAGACATCTTCATCTAAAACCAATGATAGCCGTTCTGTAAGGACTAAATTCGATATTAGGAGTCTCTGGGCACGCCTACATGTAATCATGGTGCATTAAGTTTAGTACCTGTAATAACAGGTACTAAACTTAATGCACTGTAACTGGGGCTACTGTGCACTAGTGCCAGTGCATGTTTTTTAAATGATGCTAATGCACAGTAGACTAATTCTACTGTGCGTTAATGCATTAACGTGGCTTTCACCATGATGTGCTAATCTGCAGCAGAATTCACCTACTGAGCTTTTAGTATCTCAAAGAGGCTTGCCCACTTTTATGCACTTTATTTTCTTGACTGTAGCAAATAGAAATCATTGAGTACTCCTTTGGTGCTGGAGGGATCTAGTTTTCATGACTGAAAAGCAGAGAAAAGCTTGGAAAATATGGCCTGAGTGCTCCTTAGAGATTCATTTGAGAGGCATGATAGAACTTCCATATCTGATCCACTTTTCTGTAGAATTAGGGTCCTCCATGTCTGCTTCACTTTTCTGTAGGGTTAGGGTTCAAGATCAGGCTTTGTATCATGCTTTGTATCTACTGAAGTAGAACAGTGTGTTGTAGTTGGCTAGTTCTGACTGCTAGGCTCATAATGGATCAGGACCGGTGACATTAAAGCCAGTTCTTCAATAACAAATCATGTGTAATAATTGTATTATATATTACTTTACTCATTAGGAGATGTCCTATGTTTGTATGCCTCGATAAAGATATCAACAATTGCCTGTAGGTCTGTTTCTGAGTAGTGGAGCTCGATGATTGAGGTTGAGGTGGCCTTGATTTTGGCTCAGAGTCCGCTGAGATTAAACAGTTTACCGTTCATTCAGTAGTTTAGCTCCACTCCGACTGGAAGCTTGTTGGTGGTCAGATGTAGCAACATTTCAGTGAGGAATATAGAGAGGAGTTTTGGAGCAAAGATCCAGAACTTAACTCCTATCTTAACCTCACAGAGATCTGGGATAGATCCATTACTGAGAACTACCACTCACAGACCGTCATAGAGCAGGCAAAGAATGGTGATGAATTTCAGTGAGCATCCATATTGCAGAAAAATCCTCCACAGTGCTTCTCAAATGACACAGTTGAAGGGTTTTGTGAGGTCACAGAAGGCTGTGTAGAGAGGGTTATGTTGTTCTCAGTATTTTTCCTGCAACTGGTGTGCTGTGAAGATCATATCAGTTGTGCCTCTCGATGCCCTAAACCCATACTGGGATTCTGGGAGGAGCTCTTCAGCAAGTGGAAGGAGATGGTTCAGGAGGATTCTTGCCATGATCTTTTCTGCGGTGGATCTGTTCCTGTGGTGGACATATCCCTCTTTAATTTCCACATTTGGACCTGTATCCCTTCTTGAAGTTTGTCATGGTCATGGCATCCCTAAGATCATCTGGGATTTCCTCCTCATTCCAGATCCTTAAAATGAAAGCATGGAGCTGCGATGTGAGCTCCTCCCCCCCTGCTTGAAGATTTTGGTGGGGATTCCATCAGCTCCAGATGCTTTGTCGTTCTTCCGCTGCTTGACGGCTTTCCTCATCTTGTCAAGGGGTTGGAGGGTTTCCGAGGTCATCTAACTGGATGTTGCAGGATGGAGATGCCGTTTCAGTATCTCTTTAAAGAGTTTTATTAATAAATTTGATTCCAGGCGTGGAGTTCTTTCATGTTATTTCCTAGTAGATAATACATGAATCAGAGGAGAGTGCTGGGTGGAGGCATGTGGAGTGTGCACTCTTACCAGGGGCCAAGCATCTTGTACTGATGGTCACTTATGCAGTCTCTGTTCTAGGAAATTGGCTGAACAAGAGATCAGATACAGCCCCGAAACATTCCTGCTAATTGTCGATTTTCTACCTTCTAGTGTTTGCCTGCTTCTAAACACAAAGACTGTCTGCTTTTCCACGTGTACCAAGCCCAGAATGCCACCTTTTATAGATACAGAGCATTTAATTGTAATCTGTCATTGATGCATGGGATATTTACACAGGTAATTCCCATTAAAGCTAAAAGGAGTTAAGTGTATAGGTCCCTAGTGCATTGATGCAAGATTAGATGCCATGAATATCCTTAAACTCAGAGGCATGGCACGGAAGCTCTTTGTTGATGTTTATTCTGGTGTGTTAAATGGTTTAAATCGGTTGTTAGATTCAAAGATTCAGTGAGTGGGCTAAAACTGAAGCCATATATTTGTCTTATTGTTTGTAGTACTGCATGTAGAATATGTGCAGGCAAATATATATACTTGCTAAGCATATAAAAAATTGAGAAGGATATGAATCATAGATGGGTGTTTTAAGGTTTGCTTTGCTAATTCATTGCCAAAACAATAAAGTAAGCTGAGTAACTCAAGAGAAGATTATATTTTTCAGGTAAACAGCTGTCCAAGTATCTCTCTGATAAACTGATGTAGCTTTAGCTCCTTCCTATGGCTGGAAATGCAATAGTTTAAAATGCATGCTTCAGTTTTAAATATTCAGTGAAATCAGGTTTAACAGCCATTTGTGGCTATGCGTTTCCTTTCAATTTGTCCAAAAATGATGTTTCCTGTCAGGGGGTGGAATAAGATCAAGCATTTTTATTGTCTCTCTGGGAAAGGAATAAACCCAGGTGTTGATAATAAAATACAATTCTGAATATTATCTATCACATTTTTCACTGACTGTAACTTTCAAAGACAAGCACAGAAATGATTGTTTACAATTACATAACATTTACATCTCCGTCTTAGAAAGAGTCATAGTATAAAATGTTTCTTCCTAAATGGTTTTGTCTGTCCAACTTTGTAGGAAATTAATTACAGTGTGATACAGAGCAGATTAAGGCCACTGAGTAAATAGCAGGGAGAAACAATATTAAGTACTGCAGAACTGAAAACAAAATGAGATTCATCTTTGAAAAATTGAAACTAAAAAGAACTGTGGCAGGGGAATAATTTGTTCCCTTTGCGTGCTTCTGTAGTGATACAAATGAGCTAAATCGCTGTACAGTAACCCTGAATGAAAGAGGGTTAAAACTGCAACGGTTTTGCTGCTCTTGTATCATGGCAGAAACACAGAGGCTTAAGAGTGACACTGTACAGCTATCAGTCAATGGCATATTTTCATGATGACACGGAGGTCAGTCCCAATTAGTACGGTTCTTTGGAGGACTGCTGTCTTATTCATCCCTCTCCCAGCCTGATGCAAAGGGATACAGTTCTGTTACAGCTCCTTCCTTGAGAGCAGGCTGGCTTTCTATCTCAAGCAGTAAAATCAAACTCAGATGTTTTCCAGGGTTAGGTTCCTTATTGCCATAGTTGGATCCAGGATTTTAAAAAGGGGATGCTGGCTCAGCGATCAGTGCTATAGGGGTGGCTGCACCCCTGCTTCCAGCCCCCTAAATTAGGTAAGAATCCTTCTCCGCCCCACCGTTGCTCCAGCTGTTTGCTGCAGCTTTTATTTCAAAGGGTGATGCTTCTGCAAGGTGCCACCTGGGACTGGTGGTAAGCTCCAGCTGGCTACAGAAAAGGGAGACCCTTTAAAAACTGCAACAATCAGATGAGTGACTTATCCTTTATTTAGCAACACATTGTGAAGTATGTGGTTGTGAACCACCTGGATACAAATGCTCCATGTTCCACTGAGTAAGGCCAGAGTCAGCAACCTATGGCCCTTGGACTGGACGCAGCTCACCAAGCAGTTTTGTCTGGTGCATGAAACCAGGATGTCAGTTTTTAATTAGCAACAAGCTAGTGGTTGGGGAATTGGCAGCGCTGGCCGGATCACAAGCAATATCCTGCCGTCTAACCAAGCTACATTACGTTGTCTCACCATGCCAGGGGTTGCAGAACCCTGGTATAAGGCTTTCAGCTATGGGTCAGTCCTGGGTGTCAGTTAACGCGATGGCTATCACGCATTACATGGATTTCTGCATGGAGGTGCAATTGGAACTACGTGGGCAAGACACTCCTCCTTGTGCCCTTTGTTTCATGTACAGTAGCTCATGAAATGCATTTTCTAGTCACTTTTGCCATAACCATTCATGGCAGAGAAGCAAAAGATGACTCAGAAATCCTTTAAATATTCTAATGAAGGCATAATTTGGGTAATTGCCTGAATGAGCCTCTTGTTGGAGGACTTGAGGTTTTGCATTCTCTAGAGTCTAACCCATGCTCCATTGCAAAATAACAGCTGCGTGCTGAACAGATTATCGCGGACAACCTGCCTGGAATACCATTTAACCCGTAATCAGTATTAAGGCCATACGTTTTCTCCTAGGTAAGGAGTAGGCATTCTGCCTAGCCTCCATATTGTGAAAAGAGTTTGGAAACGGGACTAGGTCCAAGGTAATTGTGAGTCTCTTTGGAGTGTGATTTTTCCTCCCACAATATCCCTGCTTCCAACAAATAGGTTGGGCTAATACCAGCAAAATGAAAGGCTGTCCTTGTGAGCCATAAAACATACATTTGAGAGAGGGGGCAGAAGGACCAATGCTTAAGCCTTGTCCTTTCTTCTGATGCAGAGATATCAAAGAAGGAGAAGCACCTCCACTGTCCAGAAACTACCTCGATAGTTTGGCTGAGAGTGCCAATGAGTACTTCTGAGGCACTCTAGGAAATTCCCTACTGCCATGCTCCTCTCTCCTGTGTCGCACAACTACCAGACCATTCTCTCCACCTCTGATTTCCTCCCAACAGGCTCTTCACATGCATTTAGAAACTAGTCTTCTCTATCTTCCTCCAGTCTCTCTTCACAGAATTGGAGAAGGAGAAGAAACCAGGTTAGATTTTTCTCCTAGTTGTAGAGAAAGGGTCATCAGAAAATAGGTCAGAAATTATGTGGGGAGCGAGAATAGCTCTTAGGCTCAACTTCATTATTATTATGCATTATTTGTAAGCCTGGGAAGAAGGACAGCTTTGGAGTTAAAGGTACTGGCTTGTAACATGGGAGGGCTGGGCACAATTCTTTGCCCTGTCACTGACATACTTTGTGACCTTAAGCAAGTCACTTTTTCTCCCGTGCAGGAAGCATGCAGGTTGTGGGATTTACAAGTTTACCCATAATCTGCAATTCTCGTGATGCCAACATGACCTTGTATGGTAGACACTGAATGAATGAATTTGTATTGCCTGAGCATCTAGCAACTGTTGTCATGGACAAGGAACTGATTGTTCTAGGCACTCAGCACACACTTTATTATTGGCCAGATGATACTCACTCACCTCCTCGGAAGTAGCAGCAGCTCTTCCTCCCCACGCTATCTATTTCAGGGGCTATGTGCATATACCCCCTGCTGCAGCCCACACACACTTCAGTCTTGTAGTAGCAGAAGCCACTGTTGTCCAAACTCTAGACACCAAAGGAAACAAGTTGGAGAGGAAGGCACATAACTTTGTTCCTGGGGTCAAGGCGAAGAAAAAGATGACATTTATGTGAGTTTCTAAATGAGATCAGTTTGAGACTATGTGGCTGACAAAGCCCCCAGTCCTGCCATGAGAGTTGCATGGCAGGCCTTAGTGAAGTCAAAGGCACTTGGGGAGGATTCAGATGTCATGGCCTTTAGCCAAACCCTGTGGTGGAATATAAGTGGACCATGATACTGTTTAAAGCTTGAAAGGGTGCAGAGAAGGGCCACCCGAATGTTTAGAGGCCTGGAGGATAGGCCCTAAGAGGAGAGACTCCCGGAACTGGATCTGTTCAGTCTGCATAAGAGAAGACTGAGAAGTGACTTGATAGCTGCCTATAAGTACGTCGGGGTGAAGACCAAGGTGTAGGGGAGCAACTCTTCAGAATGGCATCCCTTGGGAGGATGAGGACCAATGGGCACAAGCTCATGGAGGAAAAATTGAGGTTAGACATCAGGAAAAACTTCTTTTACAGAAGGGTATCCAGTATCTGGAACATGCTCCCAACAGAGGAGGTACAGTCGCCATCACTGGAGGTGTTCAAGAGGAGGCTGGACAAGCACCTCATAGAGCTCATTTGAGTCCAATAACCTCTTACCTATGGCAGGGGACCAGACTTGATGATCGTACTGGTCCCTTCCAGTCCTTCTGTGCTTGCTTGCTGGGTCCACACTGGACCCTGTGCTGCTGTGGCTGCCCTTCTAGCAGTACCTGAACTTACCTGCCTGACATTGCCACCCCTCAGACAGGGGGCTGGGATGGTGCGGGTGCACGTAGTTAACAGCCCAGAAGTCACAAGAAGGCACATAGTTAACAGCCCAGAATTCACAAGTTTGAGGCCATAGCAGAAGGGCTCATGGCATGGCCCTTTCAGATCCTAGCAAATCTGCAAATTCTGCTAAATACCTTGTCACACAAGGCTACACGAAAGAAAGGACACCTCTGACTGAAGTATAGATGCACCCCCTAATAGCACAGATCTATCTTCCCATTTCTCCTGACTACACACATTTGGTAGTACAGCAGACCGAAAACCCTGCAGGGAAGGGAAAAGCATTTGCTTGCTGTGTTGTGTGTAGCAGCTGTTGGGGGTGGGGGGAAGGTGCTCCCCTCTTCCACATCAACTGATAGCTTCCCTGCCCCTTTTTATTTGTGAAGGGGTGGAGGGAAGGCTTTAATTTTGTAAGACTCCTTTCAAATGACAGATTTAATAAACCCCGAGACTTTGAAATGCAAAAAGGTAGTGTGGAGCTTTGTGCCTGAGTCAAGGTAGAGGAAGAGGCTAGCAGAGCCTGCCAGTATTAATAAGGCTCAAATGATCCAATCCAGCCAGCAAAATTGCTTTGTGAAACGCACATAAAACAAGGCAGGCACTTCTGTCACACAGCAAGCCGGGCTGGGTGGCGATGCTCTTTATTATTTATTTATTTTTTCAATTTACAAAATGCGCTGGTCAGCAAACTCCCTCGGGGTGTGTATAATAAAGACACCACCTCAATTAAACCGCAGTAGTTACAACATTGATACAGTGCCTAAGAGAGGACTCAAACTACCGCAGGCCTTTCCCCTCTGAGAATACTGAGCTTGTGACTCTCACCCAGCCAGGATCCCTGGAGGGCCAAAGTCTGTGTGGTGGGCACTCCTGGTGGCACAGTTTGCAGGGATAACTGTTTTCAGCTGCAGGTGAAGGGAGTTTCTCAGTCTAGCACCATCCACAGAGAAACCCTCAAGGTTTTGTGGCACTTAAAAGATGGAGTTAGGCATCAGTAGGCCTTTCAGAAGTACCTAAGTGCTTAACTCGCTGAGGCCTTTTTTGACAATCTCAGTAGGCACCCCGATGCATTTTTCGGTGTCTAGCTCCTTTCAAAATCAGGGCTTGTTGCCTCAAGTGCCTGAGTGGACTGCAAGAGTGGTAATGTCATCCAAGGATTGAGAGAGAGAGAGACCCCTTGCAGTTCAAGCATGCTCAGATGTAGAAACGTGAGGTTTAGAAAAAGGTCTGCCAAATGGCCAATATCCACATTGAGAAGAATGAGCACATTAAATGTACACCAAAAACCTGTCACTAGCTCAAGACAGGTGTGCAGCCAGACAGGTTGTACAGTGCGGTCTGCAAGGTTGCTTGTGATGGAGTGGAGGGCACTGAAGTCATTTCACACAGACACCTGGGTCAGTGCTTCTTTAAGGATCAGGCCACAGGCTTAAAAACTATCATCCACTCTTTTGGCATTATGTCAGGTGCGATAAAACAACCAGGAACAAGCCCCCAGTGCTCAAGAACTGAACCACAGACTCATTTTTGGAGAAGGGAAGCTGGATTGTCCTTCTTGAAGGCCTGTAGGCTGACAATCCGCTAGGAGTCAATGGGACCCTTGCAAGAGTGGGTGCTATGTAGATGATTTATGAGGGGCAGGGGGATGGAGTTGGACTCTAGGTGTTTAATTTTGGGTTTGCCTTATTACACAGCTTTAGACAAGTCACTGGGGCAAAACTTTCACAAGCATTCTGCTGTTTTGGCTGCCTCCCGTTTTGGGTCTCCAGCTTGAAATACCCTGGGCCTGATTTTTCAGCAGAACTGAACACCCCTGGAGCTGAAGTCAGCTTGAGTTGTGGATTATGAAGATGAACCCCGAAGTCTGTCGTGGCGGGCACCCCCAACCATGGCCACCTCTGATTCTTTAGTATTCACCTCCCTCAGTGTCTCCGCATGTACAACTGCTATAATGATACTGTGACGGCCTGGCACGGGCTTCAGGAAGATTCATTAGTTAATGTCTGCAAGAGGCTTGGCACATGTTTGGCGCTATGCTAGTATTGAGTATTTGTACTATTACTCGCCATGCTCAGTAGGAGCACTGTTGCTTTAAAAAGGGAGCTTGTCCAAGCTCTCCTCCTCCACTGGATCTAAGATGGATGCTCCTGCTGCAGCACAGCCTGTGAGCAGACTTTGCCCTGCCTGCTTTTTTTGTTTTTCCTGGAAGCTTGCTCCAGACAAGCCAGCTGCAGTGCAGAGTCAGCAGAAGCAGAAGGGCAGCACACCCCAGGTAAGTTCCCACTAGCGCAAAGCTGCTGTTTCGCACACCTGTACGGCTAGCATCAAGGAGCCTGGCATGCTGAGAATTATGGTCCTCTCCTTGTTTTTCTCTAGCCGACTGTGAGACAACAGCTCTCAGCCAGGACAAGTCAAGCCACTTTTGCCCTCTGGCCTCTTAAATTTCTCCCCTGGTTCGGTGGTATTTGTTTCGCTGTTCTGATGGCAGGGGGATTCCTGCTGCTGGACCTGATCCTGCTTTCGCTTGCACTCCTAACGCTGGTGTAACTTCCCTGGAGCAGTGCTGGAGTAAGTGAGATCAGCCCCCAGCCCGATGCCCCCAAGAGCCAGACTACCCTCCAGGGCATGGTTGCATGCCTGTCTCCCCTCAGGGAGGAGGTAGTATGCTCTCATTAGGGGGAGCAGATTAGCATTAGTCCACAAAATGCACTGCAGGCTTGCCTGGGCCAGCAACCACAGAGGCTAGCTTTGCCTCTGAAAGGGGATCCTTCCCCAGGAACACCCTTTTGCTTAGGCATTAACCATGTCCTCTTTGCTGAGACATAGCAGAGTGGGCACTTCAGTAACTTTGCAGGATTCCTCTAATTTTCCTGCCTTTAAAGAAACTTTAACTTAACCATGTCTGGTTAGATATACACTTGTTTCTTTTTGGGTCTGGTAAAGTGAGGTGGGGGTGTGGGGGTTTAATGGAATGGAGAAGAATTTAACACCTTTCTTAACACCTTTGATGTACAGAGCTGCCCCAGTCCAGCCAACAATAACTGACACCACCATAGCCTGGGTGCATGCTGACAGTGGCTGCAGAGCCAGGAGGAGGGTAAAACACTGTGGAAGAAATTATCCCTGCCTTTATATATACCATTGTGGAGATAAAAAGGTGCCTCAAGAGACCCCCTCCTTCAATGCAGGAGGAGAGTCAAGCAGGGTCATTATAGCTGTGCCTTAAGGGTCATTAGCTATAGGGTCATGATAGCTCTGCCTATGCTGCCCCTTTAGCATGTGCTCCAGCATAGGGAATATATGGAATAGGCATGCCAGGGATTTGGGGCTGTGAGGGAGACCCTTGGTAGCCCTAAATTGGAGCAATTTCTGGCCCTCCTGCATCTTGCATTGAGGGCTCTATTAGTTTTCAGAAAAACCCAGATTTACACTGCATCTCCTCTGCCTGGTTTGTGCCTCTTAGGAGACACTTCACATCACTGAGGTTCGCTTCACAATTTTGTGGTGATACTCCTGGAAGTGGGGAGTACCTAAAGCATGGAAGAGTTGCTCTGTGATTTCGGGTTAGGTTAGGATGAATTTTGAGCCTCAAGTCATAGCGTGTGTACTTTCATTTGAGTAGCACCACCAGTTTTTCACTGTGGAAAAGTTGAGCAAGCTGCAAGTGAGGATAGGTTTGGTGGGCAGCAGATCTTCATGAAGAAGCAAATGGGTAGGGGGAAAAATAAGGTTGCCCACTCCTGAGCCACACTTCACTGTTCCTTCTGGATTGCAGGCAGGTAACTGTGAACTTGGGGACTCACTAGGGGAGAAACTGGTCAGGCCCTCCAGGCACACTACTTACTAGCTTTCCTTTCATCTGTCTTGCTGGCTCTGCTGATGGGCTGCTTCTCTTGGCTTGAGTCAGTAGACAGGCCCAAAACCATGGGCACCAGATATTTTGTCTCACCAAAATATTGTCTGGCCACTAGCTTCTCATTAACAAAGTGGATAACATTTTAGAGCTGTGTTCAATTAGATTTCCACTTTTAAAATTCCCTTACAATTAAAAAAAAAAAAAAAAAGAAAAAGTGGTAGCAACATTTAGAAAAATCTACCAATCTAGACCACCACCAGCTCTTCTCATATAGACCTCCCTCTTTCTGTCAGAGTTTTATGAGTGTTAGAGCAAGTTGGAAAACTTTCCATAGCATTTAGCTTCAAACATATCAACATTACTCTTTATTGCTTTTCCCTGTCATCATGAATGATTTTTTTCATCATGGAAAGTGAATTTTGGAATCATAGCTGAGAAGCCATTTAAAAGTTGTTATTTATAAAAAATGAGCATAAAATGTCCTGTTCTTAAGGGCTAGGGACAGACATTACACATAAACTGGTTTAAGTGATCAAAAACTGGTTCAAACCTTGTGGCGAAGTGGGAACTCCAGGACCAGCCACAGTGCTAGTCTCCCAACTACCTCTGGGCACGCTGCCCACCTCTCTATCCTGCCACGCCTTGTTGTTAAATGATTAGGGTCTTAATTAGGTGGGAAGCTGCCCTTTGAATGCCTTGTTCTCCTGGACCTATGTATGCAGCTCCAACCACCCCTGTTGTGCATCCCAAGCTACCCCCCCCCCCAATGTTCCCTCACACCACGGTTCCTGAGTCTCACAAGGACTCTCCCTCCCTCCCTGGAGCAGCAGGTCATTGTGCTCCCCCTTGTTATAATTTTGACCCACACTCAGCCTTTCCTTAGTGGATGACTTACTGAGGTTAGGGCTCACCCCTAGCTTCCTGGCTGAGCCCCCGTATTTGCCCTCAGGCCCACCTTTGGCCTCAGATGCCCAAAGGCTTACCTGGACCTTGCAAACCCTGTCCTCAGGGCCTAACCTCACTTGCCCCCTTCTTCTCAGGGCCTCGCCACTCTTGTGCAGACCAATTGGTGCCCCTCTGCACCCCGCTCTGCACCTCCACCTCCTCTGAGGCACATACTCTGCGCCCTACACCAGGGCCTGGGGTTGAACACCCCTGCAGGCTCAGGTGCCACTCGTCAGCATGCCTGGCCCACCATTCTTGCTCTCTGGGGTCTTGCACCCTGCCATGGGCTGAGGTGCCACACCAGGGTGTGCCTGGCTCTCAACTGCCACTGATGATAAATAACCCACTCGAAGGTGGGGGCTGGGGTTAAGGCGCCCCTTCTCGTCTTTCACCAGGGTGGTAACTGGTCTGGCATTTCTGGGGGACTGTTCTGCCATGAACAGCTCCACCAGGCCACCCATCCCTGGCAGGGTGCAGTTTTAGTTCATGCCCAGGACCAAAAACCTCTTAGCCATCCCCATAAGCTCTTACCCTTACCTCCTAGTGTTACAGGAGCAGCAGCTTCACAGGGAGATGTTGTTTCCTCGGTGCAAAGCAGCAGACTGCTGCCTCCCACTCTGCTGGCCTGAATCTTCAAATGGCCATTCATCAGAGCTGGGGCAACACCTGCCAGTTGCCTTAAAGTGGCAGACACGAAAGGTGCTCTGCCACAAACCTGTAATGAACGGAACAGATGTTCACTGCACATAAACCATTTTGAAAATGCTGAAACCAGTTTGAGATAAACCTGGTTGAATGTAGTATCAGACATAACTGATTTGGGTCAAATCGGTTTATGCAATGTCTGTCCCAGACCCGTTCCTGGTTTAAGTTAAACGAGAGTCCCCCAGTATCCCAGATGCTTTGCAGCCCTGGGTGAGACTCTCCACTCCACAGCAGAGCTGCCCCCGCTCTTCTGCTCCCTGCTCAGGCAGGGATTTCCCCCTCCTCCCATCTGCCTTACACAGACACTTCTCAGCATTAGCTAGCCTAGCCAGGTTAGACTAACATGCAAAGGTTGAATCAATTCAGGGTCAGACTTTTTGAATGTCTGTCCGTAGCCAAGGTGAGTAAAATCTGTGTTATCTGGTAATTGCTGGACAACCCTGACTTTTTAATGGTAGCTTTTGGAAGTGTGTTCTTAGGATAACTGTAACCATGTCTATGTGGGAGGGTGGTTGCGGGGGCGAGGGGGACAAAAAAATAAAAAATCAAACAAATGTTTAGTCTGGATGTCTTTGTCTGTCTCAGTTGGAATGTGGCAGCCAAGAGACTCATTTGGGTAATGAACAATGTCCTCTTCTCCTGTCTTAAGTAACATATACCATATGAGATCTGGGTTCAGCTAGGGATTGTGGTGTGTGTATAGTGTGTCCCAGCACTATGAGTTCTTCATCCTTAACTGGATTACATGAAGTCAAGCAAGATTAGACTCTACAAAGCAGGATTTATGTTCCAATCCTTCCCCTTCCCCCTCTTTCTTTTCCCTGGCTTTCTTGGGTTTGTTATTTTGTTTACTGATATTTTAGAATTAAGATTTGAGGGTGTCTTATGAAGAACTGGAAGTGGATTGGTGTGTTTTACTAAAAGTTGATGATTTCTTCAAGGATCCAAAGAAACTATGTTGTCAGTAAACTGACATGTATCATCAGTTTTATTTTTCACATATCTTTCCATTGTGTACTTTTTTCTATAGTTCATTAATATTTAAATAGTTTAACCACAATATGAGAATCAGGGGCTGGTTTCAGATGGCTTCTCTTTGGTGCTGACAGCAGAAACTCCAAGTTGCTGCTTGCTAGGGATGGAAATGGATTCTGTGTATCCATTGGAAAATGATTTATTAACACATCATCTGAGAGCTTGAGCCCTTGGCCTTTATCCAATGCCATCAGCAAATGGGCAAGCTAAAAGAGTGAATGGACACCCGGCACAGTTCCTTTGCTTTTTTTTTTCCTTCAGAGTTTCAAATTTTAATTTTAAGTGCAATAGTATTTTAGACACTCCATTTACAAGCCTCTCTAACTCTTCATCTCCACTCTTAATGTCTCTAACCCTCTCATAGTCCTAACTGAATCTCCTTTTTGGGGAAAGGGGATGGGTGTTATCAGACTGTGTTAATCAGATCCAACATTTAGATCCTGCATGTTTCCAAGTCAGCTGAAAAAGTTTAGGCATTGTCACTAGTTCTGAGTTCCTAGTGTGCTGACTTCCCATCCAAAACCTTTCCTTAGGACTGCAATCCAATTGTGCTAGGTCCCAAGAGAAGCGCTGAAACTCTCAAGCCACCCCAGTCACTTATGCCCTCTCCCCTGGAGGCCACCTCAGCAGGCACTCTGAAATGTATGGATGTCTGTTCTGGGAGAGGTTGCAAGCACTTTGTAGGACAAGATTAGAATTTGAAATGATCCTGACTAATTGGATAAATGGTCTGAAATCAATTAACTGAAATTCAGTAAAGACAAGTGCGGAGGACTGCTCTTAGGACAGAAAAACCAAATGCACAAATCCAAATAGAGGAAGAACTGGCTAGTGACAAAAAAAAGGATCGGGGAGTTAGTGTGGATGACAAACTGAATAGGACTGAACAATCAGATGCTGTTGCAAAGAAGACAAGTTTTATTCAGGAATATATCCTACCCTACTCAGCACTAGCAAGACCTCAGCTGGAGCCTTGTGTTACACAAACTGGAGAAAAAGAAGGGAAAATAATCGATTTGCAAAACATGACCTATGAGAAAAAGCTGAAGGAATTTGGGTTTATTTGTTTAGAAAAGAGAAGGCTAGGAACGGAAAATGATAATCTTCAAATATGTAAACAGTTGTTACAAAGAGGACAATGACCAATTGTTCTCCATGTCCACCAAGTGTTGAACAATAGTTAAAAACTAATTCTAACGCTAAGGATCATTAAGCACTGGAACAGATTACCTGGGGAGTTGGGAGAATTCTCATCATTGGGAGTTATTAAGAGGTTGCATTGTCAGAGGTGGTTTTAGGTATACACGATTCTCTCTTTAGAGCAAGGGAATGGTCCATCCCATATTTCTAAGAAATATACTTCTCCTCTGGGGATAGTTGGCAGGCAGAGCATTTGAACACAGGTTTTGTGCAGAAACTACTGAAAAACAAACACGCTTAACTCTTTATAGTGGCCTAAAGAGACTTACTAATGTATGTCAAATAATCAATGCCTGTACCTCCCCTTAGGCCCCCTCTACATGTTACATGTATAACACGATTACCTGGGTAATTGCACAAGTAATTTAGATCATCTACACATTCAAATTAACTATTACGCCTTTAAAAGGTCCAATCTGCTATAAAGTTAGGGCTGGAAAGTGTGCAATAACTTAGTAGCTGATTTCTATTCAGCTTTAATTTACATGTGTAGTAAGGTCTATACCCCTGTGGCTGAGAGCCCTGTCAGCTGATTAATCAAGTCTGGTCCGACGCGCTGTAATTATAGTGCGCACATGTATACAGGTGCCTTCAGAGTCACCACTATTCTTGAGAGTTTACCTGGAAAAAGGCTAAGTCCCTTGTCCTCCATTCCTCTCAGCCGTATCTTGCCTTCCTTGTGATGGCCATGCGCTCTGTGACATGTTGTTACTCTTTTCTAATGGGATTCTTCAGTGCTTGAAACCCCTTATTGCTCCCTTGGCAGATGCAATAGAAGTCGGGGCAGTGGGTAACTACCCTACTTCCCTATCTGGGTTCGACTATTTGTTTGGCAATTCACTTTGGTCATCTTCCCACATATAGCCTCCTGTTCCTACTACAAAATGGAATTTGTAATCTAGGTTACCTTATGCTATTCATAAAACAAAGCACATGAATTGATGTAGATGTATTGACCTACAAGGAAAGGTTGAGAGAACTAGGTTTGTCCTCTTCTAAAAAAGAGAAGACGAGATAAAAATCTTTCCATACATAAAAGGCTGTTAAAAAAAGGACAGGCATCAATTGTTCTCAGAGCAGGGGAGTCAGATAGATCACGGGTTGGCAACCTATGGCTCATGGGTCAGATTGGGCCCGCAAAGAAGTTGGAAGTGGCCTAGGAAAATCCAGCCTGTCCCAGGGAAACACAGGGGATCAGAAGTCCCACAGCTGAGCTTGAGCTTGAGCTTGAGCTGGGGGGGTGGAGAGGAAAGATTTGTGGCCCTGGTAGGGAGCAGAGTTGCAACCTCTGGCTGACAGTCGCAAAAGGATGTTGACCCCTGAGATGGATGTTGCCTTAGGCCTGTTAAATTCTACATTTGTAGAGCTCCATGGGCATGTCTGCACCCCCACGGCGGTGTGTCCCAGCAGGGCACTGCCAAGCATGACTCACCCACTTGCACATGCAAAACCTGGTAAAATACTGGTGAGGCTGCTGTCAGGCATCCTTCTCTGGTTACTCTTGAGACCCGAGTTTCTGGTATATTTGTGAGTGGCCCAAGGGGCTGACCCCAGGGCAACCTCACCAGAGCCTTTTTGGGTTCAGAGAATGGGAGTGCGAGTGAGTGAGGTGTGCGCTCAGGGACCCTTTGCCACTCGAAGTGCAGATGTACCCAATATATCCCAAATTATCAAGTAGCCAGTTAGGTTAGTACCAGCCCATTTTGCAGGTACATACTATTGAACATTGTGCTTTTTCCTATGATCTGACTGGGTGTAAGGCAAAAGGACTACTAATGGGACTGAATACAATTTCCAGTGCTGGGGCCAGACTTACATGCTTCGTGATTCTCAAACATGAGACGCTGTGGCACCCTGGGGTGCTACTATATCTTGTTAAGTGTGCTGTAGGGTGCCACTAATATTAGCACTATTAGGTGTACAACCACCTACACATTCACGAGAGAAATGCAGAGATGTTGAACTGGACTCCATAGTGTCAAAACCATTGTGACATGTTTTATTTGAGTGGCTGGAATTTCTGTTATTTTTCTATAGCTAAGCAATGAGTGAAAGCTAACAGCTGGCATTTTCCAGAGGGTGCCGTGAGTCTAAAATGTTTGAGACCCACTAGTATAGACATACCACAGGTAGCTGGGTAGCAATAACAATGTAGGTATCCAGGGCAACACACCTGTATTTACCTGAAAAACTAGAAAATCCTTATTCTGCATGGAGTTCTGTGCTATATGGCTACACCGTGGACACATCTACACAAGACATTTACTGTGCAGCGGACTAATTAACTGTGCTGTAAACGGCTCTGCATCTACACGTGCACCCCTATTAGGGCACACAAAACTAATAAACTCTGCAGCAGGGTAGTGCATGTAAATACAAGTCTTACCCTGCTGTGGAGTTTTTTTCATGCACAGCAATGCATGTGCAGATGCTGCCCCAGCTGGCTGGGGCATGAGGGTGCTGCAGGGTTTGCCTGCTGGTTAGCCCTGCACTGAAGTACCCTTGTGCTCTTGGCAGCCCCTCCACAGCACATTGAGCCTGGTCGGAATAGCTCCGAGCTGGCAGGCTGACCCCCCAGACCTCCTGGCAGCTGGGGCTGCTGCAGCCCAGCTCAGTGTGCTTTGGTCTGGGTACCCATGTAAACTGAGAGCCCGGGAGCTTCCTGGGAGCCATAAACTGCGAAGCAATAAGCACTGCAGTTTGTTGCTGCATGTTAATGGCACATGTAGATGCACCCAGCTGTCCAGTCTGAGTTAGCTTGGGTAATGTCTACCCAAGCCACTGCAGTGTAAAGAATATGCTATGATTCCCACTGAAATCAGTGGCTGCAAGTGCTTAAAGATAAGCATGTGAATCTCTTTGCCTGATGAGGGCCTCTGCTCTGTTAGTAACGCATATTTGCATAATCAGGCATATTGTTTGTGTTAAATTTCTTATGAATAATCTCCATTAGGAATATAGCAGAAAACCCTTTTTAATAAAGAATTTTCCCAACAAATTGCGTTGTTTTATGGTTACTGAGGACTCGCAGCAACATTCCTGTTTGTTCCTTTTGTGCTCAGTGCTTAATATGAATGAATGTTTTCTCTTCCCTTGTTTCTCTTTTCACTTGCAGCTGGCTCAGGAACCATTTTAAAAATCCTAAATAGGAGCATAGGGCTGGGAGGGGCCTTCTGGGCCATTGTGCCCAGTCCCAAGCCTTCTCGGAGAACCATTTTGTTTAAAAGGGGCCATAAGAACGCTTACTGTAGCGCATCACCACTACAAGGCTCCCCATGGCATCAACAAAGGTATATTTATTTAATAGTAAGACAGCTACTTTTTTTTCTTTAAGTGATTTTTGCAGGTGTCTACACATACAGGGACTAAAGTTAGCACCGAGTCCCTGCAGCCCTGCCGTGTGCTCCTGTGACCACTGGGGGGAGCTTCAGCCTCCAGCCACATGGCTGCCAGTACTTGGCAGCCATGTTGAAGCCAGACCCAGCTGCCAGCACTTGGCAGCCATCTCGGGAACTCTGATCCGCCAGCCCCTTTTCTGCCCAGGAGCCACATGCAGGGGCAGCATACACCAGCTCCCTCTTTCCCCACCCTGCCTCCCCTGCCACCCACGCACTCCCTACCCCCTGCCCACCCCCAACACCACTCTCAGGACATGCACACTTGAAACAAAGAAGCTTTATTACCCTCACAACCCACACCCCCATATCTCCCCCCTTCCCTCTCAACAAACAGCGCCCTTCCACTACCTTCCCCACCCACCAGCAATAAAAAACCCACTTACAAGTGGCCAACTATATAGAGAGCAGCCCAGCCCTGGGGCAGGAGAGGCAGCGAGCCAGGAGCCCAGGGGCTGGGCTCAGGCTGGCCCTCTAGTGGTGCTTTCTAGGGTTACTGCCAGGTCACGTCTACACGTGCGTTAATTCACTTTAGCTAGTTGTGCTTAAATTTGATACCTGCAAATGCAGGTATTAAATTTAGGCACAATTAGCCTAATTTTGCCACTTTTTAATGCACAGTCAGGGCACGCACGTGTAGATGTGTGCCCGTAATACACATTAAATTAGGCTAATGCGCATTAACGTATCTTGTGCAGACACGCCCAGTCTGTATGTAACTCAAGCCCAGTGGCAGCCCATTGTACAGCCGGCATCTGTACTGCTGGTGACACAGCCAGTAGGAGCTATTCTTGCACCCCCTGTCCCAAAGGTGGCACCTGGGGCTTTTATACCAGTTACTGTACTGAGGGGAACACTACAATAGATTTGCTCAGATTCTTGTTTTAATGAAGGTAGGCCTGAACTCTGCACGATTTATTTTTGTTAATGGGGATTAGTTCAAGTTTGTTTCCAACTCCATTTGTAGCTGGTGCTTGTGGTGCATCGAGCCTTCCTATTGATTTTGTTATCAAATATGATTCTTTGAGGAGACTCCTCTTTAATCACTGTTGAAGTCAAGTTTAGTGTTTGGTCGGCCTGATTAGTGTACAAAGGAATTCATAGGAGAGAGATGCAAGAACTTGGTGATTTTGAAGTCTAACAGAAGATTAGAAGAATAAAGTAATGTGTAGTTTGACCAAAGTTCTCATATGGCTTTGGGGTGATGGTGTCTGATAAATGTAAACAACAAAGAGTTGGAGGAATGATTTAGGCCCTGTGGTGTGAAGATAAGGAGTGAAGATAGGGAAGAGACACTAGGCAAGAGCAGAAGATAGGGGATTTTCAAAACTTGAATGCCCTGATACAGCCCAGGAAATCGCTAGAAGGAAATGGTTTGGGAATGAGCTCCAGAGCCAGAATCCAGTATGAAATATAGTGGGAACTCTCGTGCTAATACGCGGACTGGTGCTGTCAAAGTATCTCCCCTGTACAATGGAGAGAGAGATCTGAGCTTCCTCTTTTGGAATTGGCTCAGGTATGTCTACATGGCACTGCATTGCGCTGTGCAGACAGACTCTTAGATGGTAATTGGTCGTAAAGGTAGTTGTCATGGGGCTGGAAGAGCAGGAGGGTTTTAGTAGCCATATAGGCCATGATGGAGAAGATAGATAGGGACAAGTTCCTATTCCTTCCGAATTTCTTAAACTAGCATAATTACTCTATTTCTTTTTTAACTGAAACACATGTTCATACATCCCTCCCCTCATAGCTTGCCAGCTTTTTAGATGGCCTTCATGTTCTGCACCCACTGTTTGACCTTTGTGACCTGGCCTCGGGCTCCTGTTTCTCACCATCTCATACAGCTCTCTGAAAACATTTGTCCTCGGTTAGATCCATGCTTTGTGGTATCTGTATCATCACAGCTTCTGATTTAATGTTCAGTGCGGTGTAACACTAGCAGCCCTTGCTCTGTGTATCAAATGACCAGTGGAATGGATGGTGCTGAAATCTGTGCCCAGCAAGAAGTAAAAGCAAGTTAGATTCTGGACCGACGCGCTACAGTGAAGCAAGGAAAGAGGTGGCATAGCTTTATGGGGAATGCAGTTCTCTTTATTCCAGTAACGTTCCTGGTTTCAGCGCTCGAAGAACGTGACTCTTGCTGGGATTCTCTGCCAGTGGCCCCATGATGCCAAATGTTTTGCCGGTCGCTTCTGACGACTTCAAGGTACTACCGTTCTGATCTTTCTGTTTTCCTAATTTTCTGTTCCAGTAGTGCTATTGTGCTTACTGTACAGTACATCAGCCCTACCATTTTCTGCATTGCTAGGGTGAACATTTTGTCCTTGCCTTCTGTCACTTCTGGGTCTGTTGACAATGAACAGAATGACAGGAAGTGGTGGTTTAGCAGGGAGCGCTCTGAGGATGGAAGAGGCGAGAAGGAACTCGGAATTATGAAACATTGGGGGAAAAAGGGCATGTGAAACCACACATGGCATCATGCCTCTTGTTCCCAGCGTAGGTAGGCTGCAAATATACAGCGTGGAGCAAAGAATCTATTCCCTTAAAGGGTCAAGTAGGTGAAAGGAGAAGCTCTGTTACCTATCTCCAGTATTCCCCAGTGATTGGGACAATAGTGTGCAGACTGAGACAGGAACAGGAAGTTATTAATTTACAATCAAAATAATATTTGGGGTTTAGATGAGGAGGGAGAGAGTAGCTTTTCTTGGAAATTGCTCAGACAATGGCATCTGACTTTTATTCACCAGAGTTGTCATTTTACAGAAAAGCAGTCTGACAGCTGCTCTACATCCCAATTGGCTGGGTGTCTCCCCTTGTCACATAATTATAGCAAGAGAGGTGCACTTTGTTCTGGGAAGAATAGCAGTTGCAAGCAAATAGATTGATTCAGGGCATTACATTGCTAAATTTTAGGGGTTCACAAAATACCGGCGATACATGGAGTCAGCCCTTTCCACGGCTGCATCTGCAATATAGGCTTCTCTGTGAATCCGTTCAGAGGGGGAGATTTCTCAATAAACTGTGCTCCTGATTAAATTGCTTTCCTGGCAATTAGCAGTTTATTTCTGCTTCAGTGATAGGTATCACACAAAGTAAAAATAGAGAAGGATCTTTGGGCAGTCAGGTTTGCCTGACTTTCCTGTGGGTGGCTGCCACCTAACTGAACCGAATGTCTTGCCCACTTGTGATGTGAATTATTATTCCAATCTGTCTGGAATAAGCCTTCTTCTAGTTAGATCTGGGGAGGAGTTTTCTGTTACTTCTTAAATGACTGAGCAGCAGGTAACTTTTTTTTGTACTTGAAAGCAACAATGAGATTAAGTCTGAAGGGCAATAGTGTGGAAGCCTTAGTTGTTGTTTGAAACTAGAGCATTAAAATGAAATCACAAGTCAAATCTGTTATAGGTTGGGAGTCTGTAACAGTGTTATGCTTAGAAGCATGAAGGAAGGATGAGCTAAACAAATAGATGTGTCCCATCTTTTTGGGAAATACGTAAGCAACCTAATGCAAGCAGGTTGTGGGAGGCAGGAGACTAATTGGCCTCTTTTTCTCTCTCCTGATTTACAATTAAGTGCAGGAGACTTGCATTAGGCTTAGAGTCTCAATTCATGTGCAATTGTTTGTATGATTTTTTAGGTCCATTTTGAAAGGGAGAGATCATCATGTTTAAAACATTTGAATGGCAAGGATGTAACGTATTCTATCTATAGAAGAAATTATGATTATTGGGAAGGATCAAGAGTGTTACCGATCACTTCAATGTCTAAGATGAGTGGGCATTGGAATTGTTAAGACAAACGCATCGTTTTCTGGCATTCAGTAGTAGTGTCTTCTCCTAAAAATATTGTAATGCCACCCCCATGCCAAATTAGTGCTTATCAGACCAGTATTACAGTGTACTCACACCTTAAGGTAACAGTGTGATTCATTTTTTAATGATAGTGGCTGCTAGCTGTAACTATGGAACGTATTGTCATGGAAACCACACTTTTCTATATTTACACAAGTGCTGGGTTATGAGAAAGATAGGACTTGAAAGAAAATCTTTTTAATATATAGCTTAATAACAAGACAGTCAGCCTGGGAATCAACAGATCAAAGACTTAGATATGGTATAACTGCGTGTCACCATAACATGTATTCTAAACAGGGTCAACCAGGATTTCAAACGTTAACCAGAAGGACAAGTTGGAAAAAAGTGCTGCTGTGATGTCACTTTGGAACAACAGGTCAAACGCGGCTTGGATTATTGATGGTTGATCAAACAGCATCCCAATAATAAGCTCCCACATGACTTATTGTAGCATATAAAACCTGTTTCAGGCTGCTTGGAATCAAGCTATGGCTTGAGTGAATTGAGGACAATGCAATGTAGGACCTGTGCTTTGCAAGAAATACATATTGTGAAAATAGAGCAGGGTTGCAACTTTAAGGAGAGAGCAATTAATGGTGCTATAGATAGAGAGATGTAGATATATAATCTATGTTCAATTTGCATTTTAGCCCTTTTAATAATATACAGACAACCCATATGCTACAGTAGTATGTAAGCTAGAAGTTCTCTTAATTTTAAGAAATCAGAACTGATAGATGGAAAATATTTTTTATGCCAAATAAAGATTTTTATCTATAAATAAAGACAACTGATCAAAAGAAACATTAGTGGGGTATGATAGAAAAAATGTCCAATTTTAAGAAAATGACTCCTTAATCCTCTGTGGGTTGAAAAGTAAAGGCTAAATTGTGCAGAAGAGATGCTGCCTTTTTATTTCTTATTTCTATTGTTATTTCTTGTATGTTGTCCTCTCCAGTCAACTCTTAAAATATAATCTATTGACAAGTTTTCTGATATTCACCCCTATAATTCTGTAAGGCAACTGCACATATGCACCTTCATTTGCCATGGGTATTTTTCTAGTCTATTATGTAGCAGGTTGTGTGCTCTTCTTAGCTTGGGTCTCTTGCAGCTAATATTTCAGTTGTCTCCTGAGAATACATTTATGATTGCCAGAGAGACAAACTGCTCTCATTTCTTTAGAAAGAGTTCATAATTTGATGGGCAGAGCCACCTGAGTTAGAAATAGCAGGGTCAAGTCTGTGAAGTGACAGCTGAGATTATTTCACTGCCAGCTGTGTAAATGTTTAAGCTGTGTCTCTGCCTTTTGTATTAGTTCCCATTCAGTTTATGGGTATCTGTGTCTACGTTGAACTCAAGGCTAGACTTTTTAGTTATTCAACTTTTGACACAAATGATTCTGGACCAGCACAGCTACCAATTTGCCCACCCAAATGGTGGTTATGCATTTTTAACTGGTACTGCCTAAACTGAGCAAATACGACCATTGTAACTGCAGCCAAAATGTTGTGGTTCTTTAGTGATTGCATTTCTGGCATGGTGGAGCCTGGTGTGTAGAATATGTTTTTGGGTATATTACTAAAGTACGAGCTGCATTGTCGGTAGGTAGGCTACCTCCAAAGCAGAGTTTAAAGACAACTGTTTTTCAAGCTTCATACATGTGTATTTTCTATGTAACTTCATGTATTTATTCAGTGTCTCCTGCAATCCATCAGCCTGTCTATTTGTAAATTTGTGCCTGGAGAAAGCTCCCATGTGGCAGGCAAGGATTGGGTAAATGTTACTTGTATTTCTCCGATTGCAAACTCCCAGCATCTGGGATTTTCAGCTTTGAGTACAGTTTGTTTCATGCTGAGATTCATCTTTATGGAGAAAGCAAAGGTCATAGCTTCGGCACAGTTGTGATTCAAGTGATTCGTTTTTGAGAGGACGAGGGAGGGAATCCTTATTGGAATGCATATTGATAAAGGCTGAGGAGTCTGTCTTGAAAGATAAGTCATTTTTCCCCCTCTTCCCCACAATGACTATGTATTGCAGCAACTCACTGGCTTTTTACCAAATCAGGAGCTGCAGTATTTTTCTTCCGATGGAATAATTTCAGCCCACTTGAGCTAGCATGACAATCTTATGTGATTGTTATGAGTAGGCGTTTACATCCTTTTACATGCTAATGCTGCCACACCTGCTATTCCCCTTCATTTCCATTTCTTTTTTTTTTCAATGTAAAAACTAATTTCCCAGTGGAAGGGAAACCCTGAGATTCACGATCAGTGCTGCATCGTTGATTCATCAACAAAGAAGGGGATGGCTGAATGGGGCACAGGTAGAGATTCAAGCAGGCTGCTTCTGACCAGCAAGAGAAAAGCTAGCTGTTGAGCAGCATATGTTGCCACTCCATGTGCTGTATTAGCTACTTGTTTTTATCCTTCGGTAGGCTGCCACTACTGCAGCACTAAGGGAATGTGCCCTATTGTTAAAAATCCTGACTGCTTTACACCAATGATTTGCCACTGCAAAGTTGCATGTACCAACAACACTTTATCGTTGATGTTTGGATGCAAGGTAGGACATGGTTAACGTCTTTCAATGCATGCTCTAACTCCTTTGAATATTTGTGCTATTTTATTTCATGTCTGAATAGTGCAATTTGGGATATGCTGGCTATAAATTAGGGCTTGCAAAATTGATACATTTCAGATGTTAGAGAAAAAACAGTGCAAGAAAAGGGTTCCTTATTTCCCAGAATTGTACAGGTGCAGATTTACATAGGAGAATCAACTGGATTATGAAGAATTTGTTTTAGACTTGGTTATATACTTAGCTAACAAAGCTAAGATTACTAAATCGTTTGCCCAGCTTTATTGCTTTTGAAACATATGTAATCATTCTGAAACCTAGAACTAGTAGGAAGGTATCTACTGTTTTCATTTATATCTCTGGTGCTTGTAATGAGACCTGAAATGATCAAGTATGCAGTCCTGCACTTCTATATAATAAAAAAGTAAGCCCATAAAACCTTATAAAAGTCTAGAGGAGATGAAAAATGCATGATGAATATATGAAAGGAATGTGGTTTTTTGGGGCTTGGACAAATTTAAATTTAATAAATTCAATCAAAAGGTGGCGCAGTTATCCAGATAAGTTAATTTTTTGGCTATATAAAGCAATCTCACCCCTAATTTTGTGAAGAAGGTACTGAGTTGAGTTGGCTTTTTAAAAAATCCCCCCCCCCCAATATTTCCAATTTGATGCATTTAAATGCGAATGTTTGCAAATTACTCTTTTACTGAAATAATCTGATAGTGATGTCAGGAGTTAACTAGATGTTTTGTCTTTGGATAGAGAAGTTCGGTTCTCAAATTGTTGGACCATTCACCCTAGCTTTGTAAGGCATGCAGAATGTTGCCCAGATCTTAGTCTCAATAGTCCTTATTTTAACAATGCGAATAGTTTTTAAAGTTGCTTCTATATGCTTAAAAATACAATGATTAAGTAACTGGCCAGAAAAACCTGTGGTTCTAGTAAAAAGAGTTAAGATTATAACTTAAAAATAATTTTAATTGATACAGATCTTTCAGTCTTCAGAAATGGTTGTGCTACAAAATTCAACCCTTGCTTGATCAGTGGGGATACAATATAACTTTTGAACTACTGCAAGGCATACCGTGAAATATCCTGAAATCTTACGTAGTAACTGTATAAATATAGCTGTAATCTAATAAACCAATACTTCTAACTATAAGCATGTTAAAGGTAAAGGATGGAGTATTTGGCATTTGCTACAATTTGTTTGATCTCAAGGTAGTTTACTGTTATCCATTGACAAACATTGTCTACCTTCTCTTTCCCCTCCCTCTGTCTGTATGAATCTTCTGGCTATCTGTTCCCGAGTACGTGTTACTTGTAGTCTTAGCTCCATTCCATACAAATAAAAAGTTGTGCTAATTACAAAAGGTTTATTGTTTAATTGCCTTGTCATGATGCCACTGGTGATAAAAAGAGTGTTGACAGTTGAGCAATCTATTAGTGTCTTCAACTTACATTTCGTAAGAGCAATTAATGTGTTTTTTTTAATTTAAACTCCAAAACTTTCAAAAACTGATTCTGAGTGTTAAATTATAATTAATAAAGGTGAATTATTAGTCAAGGGAAATTAAATGCAAGCCATCAATCTAATAAGGTAGGCCAGTGGCCTAGGGACTGGGATCCAATTTGTATTCCTGCCGGAAGCGTGATTTTCAAAGGATTTTCTTTGATGCACTTAAACTCTTTCATGATTTTTAGATCCTGTTAGGAAGAAGCAGGAGAATAGAATTCATAAATTTGAAACTTTAAAAACTTTTTAGGGCTGCAGGCTCATTACATTAGTTGCAGTGTGGGCTTTTTAATGTTTTTAATCGCTTCATGAATGAAATAAGTCGAAGTGTGGGGTGGTGATTCTTAGAAGGAGGATGCTAAAAAAACACAAGTAAAATGCATATTCTTGCATCAGTTTGATGCATGTCAGACTTGTACTTATTTGATTCAGTCTCCAGAGGAGGTGATGGAAGTCCAATATTTTATGTGAATGTATCACTAGTCTATATTGCAATAAAACCCTTTGTGAGATCCCCATGTACTGGAAATAGATCCATTGCAGCAGCTCTCCAGGTTTACCGTGCCATTTTAATTCTGGTGAACGTGAAATATTTTGAGTGCTGCCAATGGTTAGCTTATTCTGCAAGGGCTAGTTATTCTAGTTCATCTTATTTTCAATAGCACTCTAACTCTCACTGGGCTGCACAATTAGGATCTGAACATCTGAGATGGCTCATCATGTAGACCCCCTTTACAAAGGCGGGGTCTAGTCCCTGAGAAAGGAAATACCCCTTGATGCTTTAAATAAGAACATGGCCAAAAGCCTGATACTTGCCATGCTGCTCAGGTTTGTAATCTGTATTCTTTTCTACATCTAACTGGATCAGGAATAATTTCATTCTCTAGCCCATATTTTCAAGTGTTTTTGAGTCGGTGTCCCTTATTCCTTTATACTTCAAGATGTAGATTGATGTTCACAAATAAACTCAGTTTTTGTTGAAGGAAATGTGTTTGCTCCTGGACTTATTTCAGTTACATGAGAGTATAGTCTAGCACTAATGATGTAAAAGATATCCTCTTTTAGGAGCATGCATATAATGAAATTATGACAGAAGGTCTCATGCCAGCCTGAAACTGTGAGGGATGGGGCAGAGTTGGTGTCCTATTTCACTGAAAGAGTAGGTAGTACCTTCAAGAAGGGTTCAAAGTAAAAACAAATATCTTGGAGGTGTCAAATCATCAGGTTACAAATCAAATAGTAGCAGATATATGGCCAATAAAAAAATCCTTTCTGTAAGACTGTGTGAATCTTGAACATGGAGTGTTTCTGACAATCATTATTTGTGACTTTGCATTGTAAATTGGAGCAAAATTCAGGCTTCATCTTCTGTGAACATAGAAAGAGAGAAGGAGGTGTTTAGGGGGAAAGCTTGGTGCCAGAACCATCCTACACCATTTCTAGTTGTCCTCTGGCGCAAGGATTTTAAAAATTTGCCAAGCCCTAGCAGGTGGAGACATGGGAGGAGTTGTTGGGAAAGAGCAGTGTGGATCTGGCCTAGTTAGACCACATGTTGTACAGACAGAGGAACAGAATAGACCTGTTTGAACTGCCAGGCAGCATTTACTCTGGGCTCATGTTCATAGAAATTGAATATAATTAAAATAAAGAGCCCCAAACTGGTCATGTTTTTATAATCTCTGACATTCAAGATTCAGAACAGTTCCAGGCATGATCATCTGAAAGGCAGGATAGATGCTAACTATCTTGGGTGTTTCTAGTGATTCCTTAAATTCAGTAGCTGCATGCCTCAGTTTATTTATCCTTACAACCACCATATGCGAGAAGAGTTTCCCTTACTCCACCCGGGGCAATTTGCTGCATGCCGGAGTGTGCATGCAGGGGTATTCCCTGGGGACAATTAGCAGTGACACAACTATGTGACACTGCTAGTTGTCCCCAGAAAAATGCACGTATGTGCTTGTCTGGATGTGCCAAGAGAGGCAGAACAAGGAAATGATTCTGTTCCTCCAAGGTCCAGATAGCACTTGAACTTCTGGATCATCCTCCCCTTACAGTTACCTTACATTATCATATAGAAGTCGGGGGCTTAAGTCTTCTTTCAGCAAAGCACTGAAGCAGGTTGCTAAGTCCCGTTTACGTTAATGGGATTTAAACACATATTTAACATGCTTAACATCTTTACTGAACTGAAGTCTTTAATAAGTAGTTTATCACCTGTTGAGTTGGTCTTTCACAAGGTGCCAGGACTTATTTCTGTTTCACTGAGATGTCTCATCATTTCAGTTCCATCTCTGACTTCCCTAGGCAGGTGACTTTCTGCCTCTTTGCCTTTTTGTCCGTATATTGCAAGTAATTGCATTGGAGATTCAATTGAAAGATGTCTGAGAGCCTCCTATTATCTGAGCGTCTCCAGGAATTTTGAAGAATATGGCTAGGTTTTTATCTAGCAGGCATAGTTATAGAGGGCCGAGAAGGATAAAACACCTCTCCCTTCGTCACTTGTCCCTTGTCAATTTGTTACCTTTGGTCTTCTAGAGTCACAGATTCTTGTTAGACATTGCACAGTGGGTCCCCCCCACTGCTGCTTATTTAACAGAGGTGTCCATATAATGACCTGTTCCACTGTCCAAAAACTGCCTCTCTCTCTGCCGCAGGGGCAAAGCCACATCTGTTGTCTTTTCAACTGCCAGTACCTCCAACAACTTCTATGTTTCTCTCACTCATTGTCAGCCCAGATATCTTTGGCACATTGCAACTGACAATGTGAAGAAACTTATAAAACTGAATGTGATATGACATCAGAGCGGCTCTGTTGTAGCGACTGTGCTGATTTAAATAGTTAATTCCTGCAACTCTTGCATGAGAGCACCAAAGAATTCCTAGTTTGCTACACCAGTGCCACTTACCTCTTGCACGAACTCCTGTGTGTCACTTCTAAGATGAGAATAACATTTCCTCTTGTGTGTCCTAGAACTAGTGTTTCACAGAGACAATTCTTCAAGGCACCAAGAAATTGCTTGTCTAAATATGACCTGACCTGATCTGACATTAGACTGGTTTATATGCAAAATCTTACATACCAAACATTAAACACTTGAGTTATTTCACTGACCTCAAATAGAGCTTTCATTTCCACCTTGATTTCATATAATACTGTGCACTCCATATCTTTGTTCCTGACGAGGAAACTGGCTGAATTATCCCCCTGGTCAACTTGAACATATTCCTTGGAAATAGTTGCAGATAAAACTAGTGTAATAGAGTAGCACATGGAAAACTATTTTGTAAATCCACAGTCATATGCTTTTCCCTAGTCAAGTCATAATGGACTGTGGGGGGGGTTGCCTTTGGGTGTACCTCTGAGTGGCCCCCTTCCATGGATCTCTTGAGTGTATTTAACATCTACTCCTATCTTTGCAGCGGCAAGGACACCGACCTGTGGCAAACTAGGGTGCTTCGGTTATTTTGAGCATCATGCCTAGTAATCGTGTGAGAAGGTTTTTCATGAACTTTTGTTTAATTGCTTTGTTTATTTTAAGAATAATTTAGACAAACACTTGTCTAGGATGGTTTAGATAGGGACCTTCCTGCCTTGAGCATTTGGGTTGGACTGCATGACCTCCTGAGGTCCCTTCCAGTCCTACCTTTCTCTGATGCTAAGTCAGCACCCCAAACTAGTTAACTCCAGAGTGTTGCACGAAGGGTGGTGAAGGTGTATCTTACAGACTTGAATAAGGGTTTGAGTTTTGGGTTTAGCACTCACTGTTCAAGGTGATTTTTTTATTCAGTTCTTATTTTATAGGAAAATTTGGTTATAATTTTGGGGCTGGAAGTGGAAAGGGATGGTGATAAATATATATCATAGTCATGGTCATACCTGCATCTATAGTCTGTCCACCTTTGGAAACTGATGAACTGTATAAGGCACCACACCAGGTGCTCCCACAGTTTACAGCCTTGTCATGGACAATCAAGAGAGCCAGTCAAGTGGAACTTTATTACTATTTGCTCTGCATTCCAATTAGATGCCTACTTTCACATATCATTTGAGTTTGGTCACCATTGTGTTAAATAAAAATGCTCAGCAACAAAAGAAGTTGCAAGGGTGAATGCCAGCTTCCCAGTGGCGGGAGGCTCTGAGTATGATCAGTTGTCAGAGAGGATTTGTGCATTCCTGTACAGAAGCAGGGATTAAGGCCAAGAGACATTTCTTTTCTGGCATTGCATTTATGAAAGTTAAGTTTGGGGCATAAGCCCAAATAGTCTTGGTGTGTTGTGCACTCTACCATGAGGCATTGGGGAATTTCCAGACGTGGGAGAAAATTAAGGGTGAAGGGTTTACAGAGAATTAAGCATAGAAAGGGGTGTCTGTCTTCTAGAGTAGCTTTAAAACTACATCTTCAGTCCCAGAGTACAATATCACAGTTCCCCCAGGCAGCTTGAGAGCACTCAGGAATAAAAAGCTTTTCAATATACTCAGTAGGTTGCCAGGTTCAGGATATCTCAGCCTAGGTGTAGCAAATTGCAAAGCTGTGGAACCCTGGAATAGCCTGTCGGTAGCCACCATGTCTTGAGACCCTCTGCTAATTCAGTGATTGCAGCGTGTCATGGACGGAGTTACAGTCTCAGGTCTCCTATGCTTTGTCCGTGTCTGTATGAGACACTTGCTGTGCAGTAGCTTGTTACTACTGGGCAGTAGTGTTGTGCGGCATGAACACTGATGTGATGCTACTGTGCAGTAGGAATGAGCTACTGAGCAGTCAGCGTCACCATGCAGGGACGCTACTGCACAGTAGGTTCAGTTACTGTGCACACAATTATTACTTGGGTATGCAAGTACTAAATGACTGTGCAGTAATAACTGCTCAGTCAGCATCTTGTGTAGACGTGGCTTTTGAAGAGCAAACACAGCACCTCTTCCTTCACTCACAAACTAAGAACAGCCAAAGCAGATCACAATGCACTAGTTTAATTTTTTCGTGGCAGGATAATCTTGTTATGTGAACAGCTTCATTTTGCCCAAGCTTAAGTGTTCAGGCAATTTAATAGTATAGCGCCAAATAGATTACACTACAATACCTAATCTTGAGGTGACAGACCGTGGGCAATACTTTCACAGTTTATATGCAGGGAGAATGGTTGCCATCTCCTGACTGTACGGAAATGGCAAAGAGTCACCTAGTTCACAGTTGCTCTTCTTGTATCCATTGGGAATCCAACCAGACCATTATATTATGAATCTGACCAAAGAACAGACATACTCCCTCAACCAAAGGGATGGTTATGCCATAGCATCCAATTGAATTTCCAACCCAAGTAATATAATTTTTTTTTGTCTAGCCTGGCTTGGGGTTATTTCTTATTCATGCACTAGGCTTGCCCAGACACTGAATGAAAACCAGTTGGTTTCAATGTCGAAACAGATACTTTCAGAGTTTTACACCCTCAAAATATCCGAACAATCCTGTGTCCAGAGTGAACAAGAAAGATGACCAGGTAGTATCCTGTGGAAGTGCCCTCAGAGAGGAGGATCAGGGTCACGTCACAGCCTTTTTTAGGACACTCCCAAAGGAAGAACACAGCTACTCTTAAGCAGTGATCTACTTTAGATTGCCCTTGCTGTGATCTACAGACAAGTTCACAACACCTGCAAGGGTAGCAAATAGACTATTTAATACTAAACCATTAATACTTTATCTCGGTTGTGGAGGGTCTGTGACAGTCAGTAACAACTGTGGGGCTGAAGAACAGGTCATTTTTATTCAGTAGCACAGCTCCAGCCACTTCTCCTGACTACTCTGCTTCCCCAGACTCTGTACCTGAGAAGTTAAACCACTTAAACACACTGCTTCTGTGGCATTGGGAACTAAGTTATGGTTCTTAATGCTTGGAGTCAACAGTTCTGCCAGAGCTCAAAATAATTCATGGCCTTATCATCCCCATGCTTAATCATTATCTGTCATGACCTTATGTTACCTTTGAAGTCAACTTGGAAGGTGTAGAGAGTGCTGAACAAATCGCCAACCTCTTGAAAGTGTGGGTCAGTGAGAACACACATTTGTTGCACGAGTCATTGCTTCTCTTAGTTCTGGCTGGAAGTCATGGTGTTGATCATTGTATTGGTGGAGAGAGGCAAGTTTGAATAATGGGAAGTGGCTTTCTGACAGACCCTCTCTCCCTTTATATTCCATCAAACCAGAGGAATCTGGCTGGGAAGTTCATACTGATGATGCAAGTTCTTAGGTTTCAACGTGCTGTCACCACATGCAATCTCAGCTGAAAGCACCTGCTCTTAGAATTGGCTCTTTGGCAGCTGTTGATAGAGCCCTTCAGGGTACAATAAGAGATCTATTTATTTTTTTCGGAGTGTAACTAACTTTTATTCTTTGTTAGGGGTTTTGTTGTAGCTAATTTTTGTTTTTAATCTGTCTAATTAAATCTCTAGCTACCACAGCAACAGGAACTATAAAGGTTGGATTGAAAGGTCATAGGTCTAAGAACTTTGTATATTCCTTAAAATTCAATGAACTCGTCTACAGTTGGGTGTGGTGGCAATTATGACAATAATAAACAACATAAGCAAGGTAATTTTTTTAGACTAGATATTAACTTTCAGGCTTAAAGCATAAATCAACCCTGAGCTGATGGAAGACAGGGACAAACTTCTCTTTTGGCAAGGTTGTTCAATAGTTTTCTTCCTTTTGGGTTTCTTGCATCTTCCTGTGAAGGTATCTGCATTGGCTACTGTTCAAGACAGGATATTGGAGTTGTTGGGCCATGAGGTTGATCCAGGATGCAAAAAACCTATGTCCTAGATCAATTATGGGCAGTCTCAGCAATGGTGTCTGACTTTTGGAAGTGCTGAGGTCCCACAAATTCTGCTGAAGTCAGTGGTAGCTGTGACTACTTTTTGTGCTGCACCCTTTTAAATATAGCGTCCCCGCCTGATCTAGGGACATGTCAGGGAACTGCAATTATGTATTTCTTTTTTGGATATTTTTGTGTGTATAGCAAAACATGGTGTCTCAGTGACCCATGAACTAAATTATAACCATGTAAAAGATCCACTCTGAAGTTTTAAAAGTCCATAGTCTTCTGAAATATATGCATAATTTGTAGTAAAACTAAATGTGAATTAGATACCAAAAGAAAACTTTAACTCCTTTGATTGCAATCAACCTATAGAAAGTATAAGCATATGTAAGAAAACTGGGTTAAGCTAGGTCATAAATATCTAACAATTATTGTACATCTTAAATATGAATATTAATTTATTGTTCAATGCATGTTTTTTCAAAATAAACAGTATTTCATGTTAAGTATTTTTAAAAAATACTTGGTATTGCAAACATGTTAAGAGGGCACTGCGTGTAGGCATAACTCTGACATGAAAATTACATCAGAAAGTAGAAATTATATGGAAATGTTACATAAGTGATGTGACAATGTCAGTTAAACTGAGAATTGTCATGGCATAATGTGATGACATAAATAAAATTTTTATGCTCCAAAGATAGTCGTCTAAAATATTTTCAGGATAGATAAAACTCTTCATGTTAATAAATCATTGTTATGGTTTTTATTATATTCGTCTTGTAGATTTGAGTACATTTATAAAGTTAGTATATTCATTTGCCAAAGGACTTGCAAGTACAGACCCTTGCTTCTGCTTGGGACTTGTGGCATCTATTCATTCTAATAGCATTCTGCGTGGGGAAAAGCAGCTTCTTTGTGAATCCTTGAAAAACCTCTGAGAGACAGAGAGAGATAATGGTCTTATGATAAAGATTTCAGGTCTCAAGAGGGCCAAAAAGCAGGATTTCTGGTTTGTAGAATTTCTTTTTAGAAAGAGTCAAATTCAATATGTTTTGGGGTTCCTGTCTCTGCAAAAGGGAACTAAACCCCCTACTATAGTTGGGGTTTTCAGGTTGCCTCTTCCAGAGCAAAAAGCCTGAAGGCCTTTCATGCCTGACTGCTCAAAGCCTGGAGACCCCATTAGCATTAGCGTCGTCAGCCCTGGAACAGTCTGCCAGGATCCTGGGTATGGTTTCATGGGAAGTCTGCCTTGGCAATGGCACCTGGTTGTTAAACCCTGGATGCTTTAGACAAAAGGCTTCAGGTTCAATGAACGGGGACTTTCTAATGGAAAAATGTGACGTCTGAAAATTTCTGATCAGCTCTAGTTGTACCTATTTATAGGGCACGTCTACACATGCACAGTTACTACGGAGTAATTTAAGTTACTGTACAGTAACCAAAAATTACTGTGCAGTATGGGCATGAGTCTAAATGTGTGTGCCCATACTGTGCAGTAATTATCGTGACTTATGCCAACTTGGGTGTAAATTTGCTACTGGCACGATGCAGGTAGCAAATTTATGCCCGAGTAGTTACCGTGCAGAAAGGCACATGTAGATGCCTTACTGCGCAGTAACCCTGTGTGTGACTTTAGTCCCAAGTCAGTCCACACACAGTGTTACTGAGCTGTAACACCTGCACATGTAGATACTGGCGTAAAAACCACTTACTGCGCAGTAAATGCAATGTGTAGATACGTCCACAGTGTATTATGTGTTTGATGGATATGGAGCCTGCCAGGTAAAAAAAGGGTAGAGACAAGTTGTGTCAGCTGAAAATATATTAAAAAATCCCCAGTAATGCACAGTTGCCTGCCCTTTAATTGCCTGGTATGTTTAACCAGTCCTCTCTTGTGATATACTGTATGTATAATATGTAGAAACAGTGCAAGTTCCACTTTTAAGATGCACTGTCATGCTGAAATGCCATATACACAGAGTAATATTCCCTGCATTAAACATAGCATCTTCAGTGTTTATCTGAGAGAGATGTTGTGAGAAATAACAGTAACTGCTTGTACAGAGCTGTGAAAAGGAAAGAGCTGTGAGCGTCCAGTGGGTGATTGGATGCAAGTAAAATCCTAGGCAGATTTGGGAAAAGCAGGGTGAGCTGGAGGGTGTCAAACCTTAAGAATCTCTCCCCTCTCTTTCTGTATCCCTCTGACAGTATGATTCCACTATAATTTTAAAACTCTCTTGTTCATTTTCTTTTTTTAAGTCCTTATTCGAGACCTGAGCCTTCATCCCAATTTTTTGCCCAGAGCAAAATCACGACGGTTGAACTATAAAGCCATGGAAAAGGGGGTTTGAAATGAAAATGCTGACAAGCTCTTATCTGCACCCATGCAAGTGGTGCTGCTATGATCTAATTTATTGTATAAACTAGCTGTAGGGGAGAAATACTTTCCAGAGCTCTGGGGCACTACATTTTTATTTTGTAAAGTTTGCTTAAAAAGAGCTGTGGGATGATGAATGAGATGGGAAGTAGACAAACAGATGAATATGCACCTGCTGCAAAGAGCTAAATCAATACCACATTGCAAACGTTCGCTGCCCGGCTCCGGATTCTGCGTAGCCTGTTCATTAAGAAGGCACATTCAATCCATGAGGAGGGCCCCGTGGACCACTTAAACTATGCATTAAGTCCCTGACCCTATAGCTTTCAAGGCATCCACTTAGAATTTCCTTGGAGCCAGAGGTTTTCTCACACCCAGCAACAGTGGCATACCTGGGGCGGAGTGACTGGGGCCTCTGTCCCACGTGCTGACTTAAGCTGCCACAGCTTCACAACTGCACTAGTGGCGGGGCAGCAAGGGAAGTCACTGCTGCCCCCTGTGTGGGGCAGCTGCCTGGGTTCCCCAGACGTATTGTTATGCCTCTTCTTGGCAACCTGCAGGACTGGGACCTAAGGTCTCTACACCATGTTGCACAACACCCTATCAAACAAAGAAACCTCTGCTTTTCTACACCACTGTGCTGTCCTTCCTGTGCTGTGTCTAGCTCTCCATTTTCTAGTCACAGCTGAAACATGACTCTGAAATTACCAAAGCAGGGGCCCTACCTTCTTGCTGGTTCAAATGCTTGCAATATCCCATATGCAATTGCATGGGATAGAAGCAAAGCAAGAAAATATGCTTTAATAAGGCACAGTTTGGCTGTGTATTCTACATATTACAACTCCATTCCTGAGCACCTGAGAGGAGGTGTGGGGAAACAAACTAAACCGAAAAAACCCTCTAGACTATCATGTCATGTGTATCTTATTACACAGGCGCTTGCAGCTATTTCCCAGTAAAGCCTGTACAGTTTTGTACCTCGTATTGCATGCATCTGCCCCATGTGGGTTTCAGGAAAACAATTTTATTTTTTTAATTTAGCCGAGTTCAGTGTGTGTTTATTTAATCTACTATAGTTTTTTATGAACATTTGATACTAGGAAGGATGAATGGAGGGCCATATAATTCTCTCGCTAATAGCAAGACATGGATAGGAAGCAGAACCCTCTTTATTCAGTGCCTGATCGTACTGCCCCCAAGCCAAGGTGGAGTTTAGTACCCCATTGGGGTACATGTTGAGGCTCAGAGAGACTGTGACTTGCAGTGGATCATACAACTGGGTCTGATGTAGAGCTGGGAATCAAATCCAAGCTTCCTGAGTTTCAGTCCCACGCAAGTTTTCTAAAGCTGGGATTGAACTGCTCTTCTATCCAGTGTGCGAGTCCTGCGGATCACCTGCCTGCTGGTGCAGCAGAGAGGCTGTTTGCTGCACGTTAGCGACCTGCTGCATTCTGACGAGCTTGGAATACGCTGTTAGGTGCTGCTTAGCCAGAGAAATGCAGCTGTGTCTAGGAAACAAAACGCTGCGTGCAAATATTAGTCAGCAACTTGTGAATGTATATTTCCGGGGGGCGATTTCAGCAAGGGTTAGTTATTCAGATTTGATCGCCCCTGCCAGTCTCCCTTTGATTTAATTGAAAAAAAGAAGACGGGCCTAAATATCACAGTGGCAGTCCGTATTATAGAGCTCATATACAAGAGTGTTTAGTCATGCCACAGTGCACTCAGCACTGCAGAAGGCAATTTCTTTTTAACACAGTGCCTGACTGAAGACTTTTTCTGTCTAAAATGGAAGGAAATTGAAGGGGAGCACAGCGCAGTGGTTAGAGCTGGGGCACAGAGGTGAAAATGCCAGCTGTTGTTCCAAGCCCCGAAGGTCTGGGGCAAAAAGTCACTAAGCGTGAGAGATTTACAAGGAGCGTGAGCATGTAAAATGGGGCTTAGGGCGGAAGTGCAGTTGTATTGGCTCAGTTGATTGTCTCGGTATATTTGTCCCACTTAAGGCTATTTGGGATTTGCAAATGAGAGGTCTCTGCAGAGGCACAGCAGGTCTATGTCCTGGGCAGTGGCAACGCGAAGGATTAGGCTTGCTGCCGAGTCCTGCTGGCAGCAGGAGCACAGCCAGCTGCCAGCTGCAGCAGGAGCTAGTTTGTGCCCCCTCCACAAGGTGACACCTCCCACAAGTATCCCCCCACCACCACCTACATCTCTGTACTTTAGTTCCCAGAGGAAGCTGATCGTGTGAACGTGCTCAGAGAGTGCCTAAGCAATGCGCTGGCAGCACTGACATAGCCACTATTGTTCAAGGGGGGTGCCCACCTTTTACCCAATAGCTTAGTGGCTAGAAGGCAGGGAAGTGGGCCGTGTCCACATCTCCTGGTGAAGCTGGACCACTGTGTAGAAGGGAATGCAAGAGTCATGAGGGCAGAGAAAGAACAGGCAAGGGGGAGTCTGACCCTAGCCTAGGGACGGGGGCACTCTGTTGGGAGGGAAGGGATTCCAGTTTCTGGTTCGGAGATACTGCCTATGTGAAGCTTATGTGCTGTATATAATAATTTGCTACTCTTCTTCAGTACTCCCTTCACTCAGCCCATGCGTCCTGCTTAACTACTCCCTTTGATTTTCTTCTCCCCCTCAGTTTTGTGCCTTCACCCTACTGCTGACTGCAACATAGCATCCAGTCTTAGGCCCCATGTATATGAATATCAGTGAGAAGAAAACTTAATAAAACAAAACAAAAAAGGTTGGAAAAGTGCTGTTGGTGTGCAGGGTATGCAGACCGCATCCATTTCTCCCCCTGCTTACCCCATACTCAGGCAACATCCCAAATTTTTATATTATCCCCTGGTGATTCTGGGCCCTGTAGAAGCTCAGAGTTGTAGTAAATGCACACCTAGTACTGATCAGTTCAGGGTTGCCCATGTTTTATCTGAGGATGCTCAGGGCATATTGTCAAACCAAAAATTGGTATGAGGGGAATAGAATTGTAAGTTTAACATCGTGTTTGAGAGTGTCAAACAAGCTGGCAAAGAGACCTACCAATTTTTACAAAGAAGATGCAACCTGGAAGGTCTGAGAAGTTTCTTTTTCAATTGAAAAATGAGAGGGCAGCTACTTCATCTGGCACCCAATCCACTATTAGTAGAATCTGTTGCTGAACACCTCAATAATAAATTAAGTCTTATCTATTTATTTGGAGGTATTTTTTAAGAAAGCCTTTTCATTCTACTGAATTGATAGTCACTGCAATGCAAAAAAAACAGAGTCAGGTACTAGAAGGAAATCCTTTTTTGTAGTCTCTGCACGATTTGTTCACCTGATTGAATGGTTATGTGCTAATGCAGAGACCTGTTGCAAAGAGATGGTTAGGAAGGGACTTAGGACTGAAAATACAAACGTGTGAGTGCCCTCAGATGCAATTCCTTAAACTTAGGTCACTAAATAATTGGCTGGTGTGGAAGTTCAGTGCACTTAATTAGGTACCTAAATGCGAATTTTGGGAGCTGGCTAGATATAATGGACCAAGATTGGTCTGTGTTTTATTAAAGCTATCCAGGTGCCAAATTTCATTGATTTCAAAAGGAGTTAGGTGTCTAAATACCTGGCCCTAAGGCCTGAAATAATATGTCTCTGTTTATAAGGATGTGAGGCCCAGAAGGATTCTTTCCCTTTTTACTTTGATTAACTGGGCAGAAGCAAAAGCATGATTGTTCAGCTACTGTACAATGTTACATTTCATGTCAGTGAAATTTCTGCTGATTTCAGTGTGTGTTTTGGTGGATTTAAGGACTACAACATTTTGTGGAAGCACTTGCCAAGGAGGAGCTTGATATCTTTGTTTTTCATCCTATAATATGGAGTGATTTAATTGCAGCCAAAAAGACTTTAAGGTACATTATAATGCTTCACTAAAGAAATAATAAATGTCAGAGCAAGATCAGGAATATAAATATCTTTAAAAACACCTGTTGTATCTTTACTAAATTGAGTTGGGAAGACCTTTGAGAAAATTATCCAGGAGCACATCTCCAAGGGCCTAGCAGGGGAGGTAATGCTCAGGGGCAACCAACATGGGTTCATTGAGGGCAGGTCCTGCCTGACTAACCTGGTTTCTTTTTATGATTAGGTCACAAAGTCCCTGGACGAGGGTGTCGGGGTGGATGTCATCTTCCTGGACTTTAAGAAGGCCTTTGACACGGTTTCCCATCACATTGTCTTAAAAAAACTTGGTGACTGTGGCATTAATGGGTGGTAAATTGGCTAGATGGTCACACCCAGAGAGTGGTGGTGGATAAGTTGTTTTCGACCTGAAGGGATGTGGGCATTGGAGTCCCCCAGGGCTCAGTCCTGGGGCCTGTACTGTTCAACATCTTTATCAGCGATCTGGATGTGGGTGTGGAAAGCACGCTGTCCAAATTCTCTGATGACACCAAGTTGTGGGGCGAGGTGGGCACACTGGAGGGGAGGGACAGAATCCAGCTAGAATGAGACAGGTTACAGAGGTGGGTGGATGAGAATAGGATGGAGTTCAATGCAGACAAGTGCAGGGTGCTGCATCTAGGGAGAAGGAACCAGCAACATACCTATAGGCTGGGGAACACCATTCTCAACAGCACAGAGGCAGAAAGGGATCTTGGAGTCACTGTTGATTCCAGGATGAACATGAGCCGCCAATGCAAGGAAGCGGTCAGTAAGGCTAACCACACCTTGTCGTGCATCTACAGATGCATCACAAGCAGGTCCAAGGAGGTGATCCTTCCCCTCTATGTGTCACTGGTCAGGCTGCAGTTGGAGTACTGAGTCCAGTCCTGGGCGCCGCACTTCAGGAGGGATGTGGCCAGCATGGAGCGGGTCCAGAGGAGGGCCACTTGCATGGTCATGGGGCAGCAAGGCAGGCCCTACGAGGAGAGGCTAAAGGGCCTGAACCTATTCAGCCGCCACAAGAGAAGGCTGAGAGGGGATCTAGTGACCATTTACAAACTCACCGGGGGGACCAGCGGGAATTGGGGGAGGCTCCATTCCCTTGGGCACCACCCAGGGTTACTAGGAATAACGGCCACAAATTGTTAGAGAGCAGGTTCAGGCTGGACATCAGGAGACATTACTTTACAGTTAGGGCTGCCAGGCTCTGGAATAGCTCTCAAGGGAGGTGATACTCTCCCCTACCTTGGGGGTCTCTAAGAGGAGGCTGGACAGATATATGGCTGGGGTGATATGATCTTGGCACCCGTTTCTGCCCGGAGCAGGGGGTTGGACCTGATGATCTGTTTAGGTCCCTTTCAACCCTAAGTACTATGATACTATGAGTTTGATTTGTCAGAAGCTTACAGAATGGAGTTAATTTCCAACTCTTCCTAACCAATGAACATACTAAAGTATGCGATACATTTAATGTGTAGCTAATGGTGTTCAAAAGTCAGTTCAGTGGTGTTCAGAGATTCAAAGCTTTGCAGGTTTCTAATAGCACCTTTACCAATTATCAGGTGAAAGGAAGAAAGTGGAGAAGTAGAGCAGTATTTTTTTTACTTAGTTTCAGTTAATCGTATGTAAAAGATTTGAATTATACCATTCAAGTGGAAGAGGAAACACTGAAGGAACCTCTCCACAGGCAAAGAAAACTTTATCCCCTCATTGGCAAGAGTTATAATATTTTCTCTAGCATCTTCCTATTCCCTGACAGCTGGATTTACAGTAGGTAGCAGGGAAAGCAGCAGCGATTATAGGGATGTCAGTCTACATTAGACTTGCAGGCTTATGCAGTTGTTTCTGGGTTGGAAATGACCAATTGTAGTTGAGGGTGTTGGGCTTTCTGGCTGGTCTTAGTATTGATGACAGCTGTTCTGATTGTTTTTTGATTGCAGATAACCTGTTGGCCTTGTCTGCAGAGTTGATGAAAACAAGTGTTTAGCAGTCTACCACTTGGTACTCACTTGACCGCTAAGTAGAGTGCAGAATGCTCATTGACCCGGGGACTTAGTAGCAATTCCCATCTCCCATTGATGCCGCAGCACCCAACTGCTTTATTGTACAGTGGCTCTGTTTAAAATGCCATCCTGCATTAGATATCTCATTTCAGTACAAAACAAGCCGTGCAAAAGTGACAAATGAGGGTGACTCAGGATTTTTTTTAGATCTCTGCTTCCAACGGTGATTTTTTGTGCCTGAATATATGGGTTTTTTCCTCTCTCTCCCTAAAATTACAAGTATTGACAACCTTCATTCATTAAAGGCAAGGCAAAATTCACATGAACAGCTACAGTTCTAACAACTGACTATAGGTATTTGCCATGTACAGGGCAGAAGCTAAATCACCCTGAGATGGGGAAGCAAAGCAGGAACTCTTGACTCACAGGTCCCGGCTGATGTCTCCTGTTTCCTACTTTCACTTCATTGCCAGCAAACCCTGAGGAAGAAGCTTTATTTAGGACATCCAGTTTCTTATTCACAAATCCTGGTCTGAATCCTATCCCACCATGGAGGAGAGAGTTGTTTTCTTTCACTTACCAAGAGAAACTTTGGCTGAGCCAGAAACAGGATGGCTATGTATAGGGACCTACTGAATCTGTGATTGCACGATTTTCGTGGAAAATGTGAAATCAGGCAGGCTCTGTGAAAAACAGTGGGCACTGTGATTTTGGCAGGCTCACTGCAAAAAGAAAACTTACTGAAAATAAAATGCTGGCTCCCCAGAGGGAGCCAGCAGTCTTCGGGGCACTGTGTCCCGGCCATGCAGCCCACCAGGGGTGAAGAGGAGAGCGGGGCTGCCAGCACGAAGAGCTGCTGGCAAGGTGGCTGTCACCCATGCCCCTTGCTGCTGGTTGCCTGTCATGCAGTCCTGTCCCTCTCCACCAGTTGGCAGTATGGAGTAGGGCTGCATGATGAACAGCACTTGCAACCAATCAGTGGTGAGGGGAGGGGCCACCAGGGCCCCTCAGCCAATCAGAGGCATGGGAGGGTCCTGCTGTGCCCAGTCGGTGAAAATGGCAGCTGGTCCTAGGATCTGCCTGCGAAACTGACCAGCTGCCTCCATGAGTCGGGTAGACCCCTGTCTGTGTAGGTTATCAAAGGCATCAAACCATTGTTTGAAAGAAATAGGAAGACAGGCTGATTCTTTACAGGGCTGGGACTTAAGCTTGTTGAGGGGAGCAGAGCTTCCAAAACAGAAAGCAAAATTTCACAGCCTTCCATTGATTTCATTGACATTTTTGTTGGATTTTAGTACTGAAAAGTTGGAGCAAACTTTGCCATGCTGCAGTTTAATATCTGTTTCCTGGCTTGACTGGATAGATCACTTGTATCTGAAAAAAAAGCCTCTCATTATATCAAAAAGGATTAAATAAGAAAATAACAGAACTTATGTTGTGGAGGATTTTTTTCTATCCCTTTAAAATTTTAATGATTGGATACAATCATAATTCTAACTCTTGTTTCACTCTCCTTTTAAACCTGACAAGTAAATGAGATCTTTTTGCATCCTGTGACAGCTATAGAAGCCTCTTCACATAAACATGTATTTGATTTTTCAAAGAGCTCAATTGGATACTCACGGGCCATGTAGCTACTGATTGAGTTATTCAACCCCTTGTTCATAAGATCATGTTTGTTTTTATTGTACCCTCAAACTTGATTTAAGGAACGATGTGTGGCTCCTTTTACCCTGTTCTGTTTGGAAGTCGAGATTATTAACACTTCTCTATGAAGTGGGTAAAGTGCGGGAGTGAGATGTGAGCTGGAAAGCCTGGTTCTAGTCCTAGCCCTGCCAGAGATCCCCTTCATGTCTTTGGGCATACGACCTGGTACTTATATATATATATTGAAAGTGTTATATTATTTAATGCTGTCTGGTTCCATTTTCTGTATTATGATTGATGCTTATAGAAAATTCTGCTTTACGTGGAGTTCAGCAAAAGCATTAGCAGAATGGCTATGGTACTGGCACCCAGCTGGGAACATAGTTTGGCAGGTCCATTAATCAGGCTACACCCACAAAATACTACTGCGGCCTAATCACAAGGCTGCTCTAACCATTCCAAAGAGCACTTTGCTTTTTCCAGTTTGTAGGCTTCATCTTCCCCACTACTAAAAATAAAGCTGATTGTCACTTTAAGGGAAAACTGTTAATATGCAAAATTTAATTACTGTACCTTAGTCTAAGCTTATACGCCTACAGCACCTTTTACATAACCCAAACACTTGAGTTCCAGTTATGCAGTTATCTTTAACGTTTATTAAATGCTATCATTCTAGTGGCGTCCCTTTTCTGCTGAACATTCAAATTAAACCCCCTTACCAGCACTGACCTACATGGCAGAGGCAAATTTTGCCTCAGCCACAAAGCTTTCATTTTCTGTTTCACCCTCCTCTACCCTCAAATATGATAAAATTATGCCAACTGGGTCCTCAGAGAGCACATTGCCTATGTCTGCAATATTGGGAGCGGTACCCATGCACTCTATAATGCCCACAGGATAAAATTAAAACCACCATGGTCAGCAAAGCCCTACTACTGCAGTTAGATCAATAATACACACACATAAATGCCACTTGCATCCTTTGTTAATGCATGATCCTTGACAAAGTCTGAGTCACTAGAGGAAACAAAGAACATGCTCAAATGTGAAGGAAAGGTTGCTGCTTTTTTTTTTTAGTATCCTTTGTGATATGAGAGGAGCGAGACTGACAACACAGGAGACGAAAGTCCCCATTAGCTACAGGACAGATATATTGCAGTGACTCGGCTAAATTTACAATAACCTTGCACAGCTAGACCAAGACATGTCAACTTTGATCTGGAGGGTCCATCTTTGTGGGCTAGAGGGAAGGCATGCCCATTTAGCTACAGATATTGATGAGATTGGGTTAGCACTTCAGAAAGTCAGGGACCCAGCTGTGGATTTAGTAGCTGAAGGTTATGTCGGTGTTGCAATCGCAGGCAAAAGGATGTGTGATTAGCCTGTCTAATCTGTGCTGAGCTCTGTGCTGCTGTGGCTAGACTGGTACCCGTACCAAGCTGAATAGTTTAAAGCTAGCTCAGTTATTTCTCTGTTATACTCTTGTGACTGCAATATAGGCGTACCTTAAGTGTAGGAACCCAGCATTTGAAAATTTAGAATTAACTTATTTTAATTGGTTCACACAATTCAGGCCAAATGATAGGGCCTAAATAAACGTAAATGTGATTAATTATATAATAAAACTAAATTAGTACAACATTGGGTTTGTGATACTTTAATTTTATACAACTAGAACATCTGGAGTTAACATTCCCATGGAAACCTTAACTCTGCCTCTTGTATGCAGTATAATATATATTATGTTTGTGTGTGTGTTCATGCACGTGCTTATGTATGTATGTAATATATTATATAAAATATAGGATCTTTCATTTTCATGATCGTAGTGACTTAGGACTTGCTGTATTAGACCAGACAATTGGTCCATCCAGTCAGGAATCTTGTCTCCAGCAGTGGCCTATGCTTGATGTTTCTTTGGCTTAGCAACACAGCTAATGTTGCTATGCAGTGGAGATTGTAGATTCCTGTTCTGTCTGATAAGTGTTAATATTCAAATGTGAGATCTGGATTCCCCATCGCATAAAATTGATCTCGGCCTCTTCCAAATTCAACTACAAATTGTTACGTGGACACCCCATGGTCATGAATTCCACAAGCTATCAAAAAGCTGACAATTGACAATCAATTTTCAAATGAGCCTAACTGGCTTCAGACAGAAGCTATTAGTTTTCATTAGATGACACTGTACTGAGTCATACTGGTGCTCACGATGAAACAGGAGAGTTAATATTAGCCTTAGGGAATGGACAGCTAGTTGAATGTGTAATGCTTTGAAGCAGGTTGGACACGAGGCACATTTCTTCTTAGGATCATTGAGCAGTTGCAGTAGTGCAGCAATATGGCTCCTTGACTAGTAGCATAACTGGGAGGGGTGGGGTGAGTGGGGTGCCAGCCCCAGGTACCAGCTATGAGCGGATATCAGAATCCACCCCCACCTTTCTTTGTCATGTCTTTGCCATGGCAGGAATAGCTTCAGACTGCCTATCCATAAGAGCCAGGCAGTGCAGGCCTGCACTCAGCAGTGCATCTCATGGCAGGGCTGAGTGGAGTGAAAGGAACGGTGCTCCCCTGCTAAGGAGTTTGTGGCATAGTAGGCACAGCCCTGCACCCAGTAGTATACCCGTGGTCCAGGGCAGGGAGTGAACAGGGATTGGTAGACCTCTCTACCACCCCCTGCCCTGAATGAGCTTGCTACACTTCTGAAGTTGGCTAAAGTGTGTACATTTCCATATTGCCAAGGGACTGGATGGTCCTAGCACCCCTATTAATATTTCCCTTATTCCAGGGGTGGGCAAAATAGAGCCTGTGGGCTAGATCCATTCTGCCAGGTCATTCTGTCTGGCCTGCGAGGCCCATACAAGATTTAGAAAATTAATATTTATCTGCTCTTGGCTGCCTGTCAATTTGGTTTTTTGTGAATGATTTTTTTTCCCCTTGTTCTAAGATGGTAACCCCCCTCCCTCAAAGGAATATTTCTGATGGGCAAGGGGAAGGACTTCCAGAGGCAAAGGTCAGGGGTTAGGGGGCGGGACTTCCAGCCCCAATATGGTGAGGAGGGGGCATGGCAATGGTCAAGGGGCGGAGCTACGCAGGTGGCCCTTGACAGCTTACCAAAACTCGTTAAGCGTCCCTCGAGTCAAAATCATTGCCCACCCCTGCCTTATTCCCTGCTCTCTCTCTCTCTCCCTTCCTCCCCTAGATCTCTTGTGATAAACTTCTCTTAACTTGATTTTCGGTCTGGGGACATGTAGAACGCAGACAAAACTCCTGAGAAAAAAGGGTCTCCAAAGGACGAAGGCACCGAGTAGGGTGATGAGGATGGAAGATGTCTCTGAACCATTGGAGTGGGGGTTTGGCAGCTGTGAGACAATTGAGCTGTTTTAGTCAGATGGAAGTGGTAAAGAAAGGTTGGGTGAAGCTGGCGTGTGCCGTCCTCATGGCTTCCTTACTCTTCCTGTACCGTTCTCAGGGACTGAAGCGCAATGGTCATTCTTACTGCTATCACGAGATCCAGTGAGTAGTTCACTCCTGGTCAAGGAAAATGGAAATAGTATGAAAAGTAATTTTCTAAGCTTCCATTCCTCTTCTGCAGCTTGTACAGGGAAAGCAGTTAAGACTAACTCTCTGCTGGTGTGGACAGCTCTGATTTCCCCCTGCCATGCATGCAGCACTGTCCTGCCATCCAGGTGCACTCTGCTCTGCCTCCAGGAGTCAAGGCAGAAAGCAAAATTGAGAGGGGGAGCCTAGACACTGCAGCTGACAGAAGGATGGGGGCAGCAGCTGCCAGGTGGGAACCCAGCGGCCCCATGTTAGCCCCTTGGGAGCTGCAAGTGGGACAGCCTTATTCTGCGCTGTCATTAGGTGTGAAATGATTTTTCAGTGTAGCGGCTTAAATGAAGCCCAGTGCTATAAAAGGCACATTGCGTAGCCTTACTCAGGCAAATGCACATAATTGCACTTGAAGAAGTGTATCAATATTTTTAGTGAACTGTTGCATGATGTACTTAAACAGATATTGAGATTGTCTTTCATATTGTTTTACCGTATGCAGCCTATATTTCCTGACAAAGAGCTGGTGGATAGATTCTGAGATATTAGCAACCTCTGAACATAATAACATACGTTTTGTGGGGTATTCTTTAAGATTTTGGAATTCATCCTATTTTAGAAACATGAATACATAGAGGGTTCATAGATAGTTACTTGACGGAGAGCAAGAATTCAGCTAAAGAAAGCATTAAGAAAAGGAAAGATTAAGAATGGAATCTATATGAGAATTTTCTTCCAATGGTCATTTTGGGGATTATAAATTAGAACAGTTAAATCTGGGGCTCATTTTAATCAGTAACACTCTATTAAATATAGAAAGCCAAGGCTTTTGAGATGGAACAATTATTTCTATTTAAATCCAGCATCTTTCACTGTGAATCATACGGTCAAAGTCTGATGTACAACATACTGCTAAATTACATAGTACAATTTTTTTCCTATCCATGTACTTCTCAATTTATATAATGGTACAGAAGCTAAAAGGCATATCCATAGCCCAAAGTGCCTTTAACATAACTTAAAAATACATAAAAAATCATGCCCCCAAAGCATATCTTATTGAGATAACTTTTCTTAGATCTTTAGTGAAACTTAAATAATATGATCTTTATAACTATAAATAATAGTATAAAATTCAACAAAAAGAAATTTTAGGGCAGAATATGCATGAAGAATTTTCCTGGCAAAGGCCATATAGACTGTAAAATCAGCTACGAAAGGGGTGGTAAAACCCCATTATGCTGGGACACTTAAGATAGAAAATTACTCCAGCTGCCATGAATCTTAGTTGGAACTTGACACAAAATAAAGCACATCTCTCCAGGCACTATAAGTGCTGAGGGAGCACTGAGCACCACCGGGTAGGAGGAATAAAAAGGAACTAAGAAAATATCTAAAATGGAAGAATGGAGCAGTCAAAAGTCCCACCAGAGCTGAAGTTCCCTAGAATATGGAGGGGAAATAGCAATAATTTAAATGGTGTTCAGTACAAATGATAAATGTCAGCAAGAAAGGAAAACAGATGCCATGTTTATTTCTAATGTTAGCTAGTTTTGAGGCACTTGATGTATTTGATAGTTTTCAGCTAAATCTACCAGAGAAACCACAAAGCAGATTTAAAGAATGTTTGAGGAGTACTGGCACTGACCTCCATTAAAAAATGAAACATATAGATGACGTTTTTAATCAGAGGGGATGAAAAAGAAGGTAGAACCATATGGTGTAGTCTAAGGCTGAAAGACTATTGTTGTGATTTTGAAAGGCTAACTGAGGGCAACGCCTGCATGCTGGCAAATTTGTCTCACAGCCAGGCATAGGTGACACATAGGTGGGAACGGGGGAGCACGTGCCCCCCTTAACAGGGTCGTCCCCACTGTCAGTGTTGACAGTGGCTTCTGCGGGTGCTCAGGTTACTTGGTCCCCCGGCAGCACTTCCGGTTTCGCTGCCAGCACTTGCAGTTTCCAGGCTTGGTGATTGGCTGCTGAGGAACCCCATCTTCCCTCCAGACTCGGGAGGCACCAGGTGCCCATGCTTCCAGAAGCTACACACATGGAGTTAGAATGAATGGGTGGGCACGTTCCTCGAGCTAGCACCAGGCAACAGCACGAGGCAACGTAGACAAGCACTATGTCTCTCTAAAAAGAGACTGGGTTATGATTAAAATCTTGGACAAAATCCAGGTTGATGTGACCCAGAAGAAACCACTAGCAAAGCAAATTGAAATTTGCCAAGAAAAAGAAATATCTTAGTCCAGATAGAAATTTACAGAGAATGGACTGTCCCCAGACAGCATAGACACTATTGAAGAATCCAAAAACACTACAAGCAAATAGAATCAAGGCATAAAAGCATATGGAGCTCAAAGTCTCGCTCCAGCAAAAAACAGCATGTGGAGCTGAACACTCGGTGGTAATCAGTCTAAGCCAGAACAATGGACAACATATGGGGAAAAAAGGCAAGCAATGCAATAGCTTGGAGAGCTGGCAAGCACCAGCAATGTTTATGGCATGGACAGAGGCAATGACTGCATCATTAGTACAGAGGAAATCTTCAAAGGAACAATGGGCAACATTTCAGCAGAAAATCAATGCACTATCAATCTGCAAGTGAATAGGAAGCCTATCAGTTTTAAGTTGGGTTCTGGCACATAAGTCAATATGTTACCAGAAACTGTTGTTAGCACAAAAAGTAAATTTCAAGCACGAAGGGAAACTCTTAACTTTACAGCGGTGAGCTGATTTTCATTAAAGGCACACATAAACTAAAACATACAATTTGTAATGGTAGCACACTAAAACAAAGCTCCCATCCTAGGTTAGAATTGTGTCAAGGCTTTGTCCCTGTTAGGGGGACACCCTCATTACTGAGGGCCCCAGGAAGAAAACCAGTTGAGGAAGAGTTTGAAGATATGAGGTTTCCTTTGGCAAAAGGTAAAAGAGATTTCATAGGTTTCATAGACATTAGGGCTGGAAGGGACCTCGGAAGATCATCGAGTCCAGCCCCCTGCCCGAAGGGCAGGAAGTCAGCCAGGTTAATAGGATCCCAGCAAGATGAGCATCCAGTTTGCTCTTGAAGGTGTTCAATGTGGGCGCTTGAACCACCTCTGGTGGCAGGCTGTTCCAGACCTTGGGGGCTCGGACAGTAAAGAAATTCTTCCTTATGTCCAGCCTGAAACGGTCTTGTAGTAGTTTATGACCATTCGACCTAGTCATCATCCCTTGGGGCGCTCTGGTGAACAAACGTTCCCCCAGATACTGTTGGTCACCCCTGATAAACTTGTAGGTGGCCATCAGATCACCCCTGAGCCTGCGCTTTTCCAGGCTAAAGAGCCCCAGGGCTCTCAGCCTGTCATCGTAGGGTCTGCTTCCCTGACCTCTGATCATGCGCGTGGCTCTTCTCTGGACTCTCTCAAGCTTCTCCACATCCTTTTTGAATTGTGGAGCCCAAAACTGGACGCAGTACTCCAGCTGCGGCCTCACCAAGGCCGAGTACAAGGGGAGAATGACGTCCCGGGATTTGCTTGAGAAGCATCTATGGATGCAAGCCAGCGTTTTGGTCGCTTTACTAGCGAGGTGCTGGATAGGGTCACACTTCTGGAATCCTGTAATTGTGTAGGTGCCCTAATGAGAAAAACCATACATCCAGCCAGGAAGTGTGCAGAAGCGGGGGGTGCGTGCAGTGGTGCAGCCACAGCCCCCTTTGATTCCTGGTCCACCCAAAATTTTAAATCAGCTGCCTGGCAGTGGCAGCAGCATTCCTATTCAGGCAACAGTGAGGGAATCAGTTGACTTCTATGGCTCAGTATAATGTACATGACTCCTAAACGCGTCATTTTGAATGGTCTTGATGTTCCACTAATCAAACTGTCCTTTCGTCTGCTATCTGTTGGCTGCTCCTGAGCATGTAGTTCCTATTTTACAGCCTTTCAGACTGTTTCTAAACCTACCTAAAAACATTAACCCGGGTGCAGAAACATTACCTTAGGTTAACTTCAGCTTGGGTGTGGAAATAACTTTCAATGAAGCATTGCACTGTCAACATACTTAAGAAGGCTAGACTTTGTTTTAGGAATCTGAAAGAGACGTAGATTTACTTCTAATGGTACCAGGATTAAAGAAGGAACACCTTTTGATTATTTTTGCCTGGTTTGATTTGGTTTTTGTACATATGATATAGCAAGATAATGCACATTTCATTGAAATTTGTTTTTGCTTTAATTTTAAACTGAATAATGCAACCCTAAGACCCAGGCATATTAGTAAAGCTTCTAGTTTCTTTTTACTAGAAAATGTTATGTTTTGTTATATGTGATGATGCACCACCCCATCTGTACTCCCCTTTTCAAAATCCTAGATCCACCCATGCATCCAGGACCCCACTGAGGAAACATGTTTCTGCCAACTTCCATTTGGGGTGTGCTTCCTACCCAAGGTGTTTTCATCAGCAATATGTACAATATATAATACAATATATTTTATATAGTAAAGAGGATACTACAAGTTACACAGCTGATATTTTGTGTTAGGTAAAAACAGCAGAAGAACAATTTTGCATAAATTGTACCATACATAAAGAGATACACCAACTGATCACAGTAAGGTTGACCATTATCACTTGGCTTTCTCCACTGCTTGAGGAAGAAGGATAAAGCCTTCTAGCAATAGTGACCCACGCAGGAAAATGAGTTTCTTACCTAACTACCAGAATCATCAGTGTGTAAATGCTGCAGTACAGGATGCTTAATGGACATGGGATGCAAACCTTAATATAGTGGTTGAGAAGGGACTGTTACAACACCCAACCCTGAGGTAATGGGATGGTAAAAGCAAAACAGAAAGGTTCAGAGATACTTCAGGGCTCTTTCAATTGTATGATCAAAACTGGAGTGTCTTTGACTTCAAAGGTGTTAACAAAAAAAAAAGTCCAGTGGGGGCAGCCTTGGCTTTAGTCTGTATTTATGCATGTATTTATGAGAAGTCAGTTTGAAGTGAAACTCATCCCAGATTATTTCTTGCCATTTATTATTGGGGAGGAGGCATGGTACCATCCTCGTCAAGAATAAATACTTTTTTCTCTTTTTTTCCCCAGTTAAATGTCTGATTTTGTAATGGAATACAGACCTGGGAGAGGATTTGTTGCTGCAGAAAAATTCCCTAGAGCAAGATCACAGCAGAGTGAAGTCCAGATATATATAGGCTGTGCCTATTAATCTCCTGTGATAAAAAGCTGTCTGGTCTCAGAGGACATATGGACAGTGATTGCCAGAACTACGGATCAGGATAAGACCCTTCAGAAAGCATTTAGGGCTAATGGCACATTGTGGCCAAGATAGTATGTTTCCAGCTCCTATTATCATTTTAAGAGGGAGTTCATAGTTCTACAGGGGATTCTTTTTAAAGATACCAGGAGGCTAATCCTGAAGGCATTACACATGAATATGTTAAGCAGAAGGCACGGCAGAGTGGCACACTAGAGACTTGTTAAAAAGATGTGCGAAGGTCATTTAGGGCCTGAAAAGTCAGAGAGAAGGGCTACAGATAAAATTTGTACTGGCCTTAAGTGAACAGCAGTACTGATGAAGCTGCCAAGGGTGAGTGCATATGGCAAACATACAGGCCACATCACACAAAAGAACCCATTTGGTGGCACAGAAGAATTGCAGGGCTGGAAGGGGCTTGAAGGATCATCTATTCCAGCTCCCTTCGTGAATGCAGGATGCACACAATTCCTATACCATCACAGACAAATACCTGGGACCAAAGCAGGCAAAGATTTATTCATACCTACTGGAAAGAATATGTTCTTGTCTTAGACTATTATTCTCAAATTTTCAGAGATAGCTTTACTGGAGGATACTACAGATTAAGAGAGAGTTATGCTTTTCAAGTCCATTTTTGCTATACGTGATATACTCAATAGATTTTATGAGCTAAAGTTTAATGGTATGAATCCAGGCAGTTTGCAATTATATTTGTAGTTAGATATATTACTTCTGGTCTATATTATTATCAGTCCAATGGGTTACTGAAAAACAAAGGCTTAGGCACACACCTACTGAAGCACATTGTACAGTGAGACTTTGATCCATATCTAGTTCTGTTACATTACAAGAAGCATGGATTGTCGTCACTGAAGCATGGGTTGTCATTTTTTGGTTTTTTGTTCAGTAGAGTAAAGACAAAAAATGCTAGAAACTGAAGGTAACAGTAGGTAGGGACCTGGAAACTGCCACTGCTTTAGGAACATGACATTGTTTTTCTCTGTTGAGAAACAATGGAAGGAAACATAAGTGCTGTCTCAGCATCAAAGTGTTGCTGTCTCAAAGTGTTACCTCAGCATCATAACAGGTAGTTTTTACTCTGCCCAAATATATTACAGAGGAGTAGTTGGCACCTTTGCCAAGTACCAGAAAAGAGGGATGCAACAGGTATTTTTTACTTTGCCCAAATATATTACAGAGGAATAGCTGGTACCTTTGCCAAATACCAGAAAGGAGGGATGCAACCTCCTGCTACCTCCCGATGGCCATGTCACTGATATTTACAGCGCAAAACAGCAAAGACACATTTTTAGAACACAGTTAATCTGACAGAAGTGTTTGTAACTGTGTATTCTATATCAATGATGCTTTTTTTTAAGTGTTTAAGTTTTGGCTAGGAAAGGATGACATGGTATTGGTGACTCTGCCTTTTTGGACTGAGTGTATCAGACTGTCTAGGCAGGACACTGTCAAGCTCTTGTTCACAGACAAAGAAAGTGAACAATTTTCTTGTAGGTTGAACTCATGACATCATATGTTTTTCCCATTTTGCATGTTTGGGAAGTGAATCAAATGACATCTAGTGTTATGTTTCAGAAGATATCTACTCATGATATTAAAACTTAAGTGTTTGCAATAATCTTAGCAACATTTGCTTTTTGCTGGAACAACAAATTGAATGAATGAATGAATGAATGAATGAATGATACTGTGTTGCATCACAATTTAGAAAACATACTTTTCCAAAAGAATATTCAAAAGTAGCATCACACCAAAGGGTGATGGGGAACTATTTAAAACTAAAAGTATAAGGCATTTCTGGTGGTGATCTGGCACCTCTGCCCTTGGTAGGGGTGATTTGTTTTTTGATTTTTTTAAAGCCCTCTTCCCCACATTTTTGAGCTCATATTAAACAATATACCAGTAAATAGTATATCATATAGAAAAATAAAATATTAATAGATATAAATGGCCCATTTTATATTTAGTGTATCTACTTCACAGGAGTTATTGCAGCAGTTAGTATCTGCACTGGTTAACATTAACCTAGTTGCATCTACCACTTAACAGCTATACCAGAAAATGAAGCAGGATCAGTTTTCCATAAAATTAGGAAAGCTGACTTTTTTCTTGGAATTCCTACTCTTGGTTTAGTAACTCGAAGCAGTAAACCATGAGTGACTGAAGCTGTCACAAATCCTACACACTGCTCGTGATCCCAATTCCCACTTCTAGCATCAGGACTAAAAGGGAAGGTAATTCTTAGCTTGATTATTATGTAAAACACACACACAAATTGGGGCCTTGTCTGCACTAGCATAATTACTCATTGCTGACAATAACTGCTACTTAACAGGCACAGCTGAACTGGTGCTGCATCTCACTTACCTGCCAGAATAGCCAAGAAGCAAGCATGCTCTATAATGTTTCAGAACCCCTAGTTAAACCTGGCCACTGGTTTGAACCTTGTTCGACGTTGCTTAAATTATGCCCATCACTGGCACTGCTTATAAGCAACACACCATTTTGCTTGTGTAGACATGCTTCAGTCAACAAAAAGCTTGGAAGCCTTCACTTGGTGTGTTTCAGGGAAAGCTCTGTGTCTCTGGCTATTTATTCTTACATACAAAATGTTCTTGGAAACCATTCCACATTGAGCAGTAGTTGAACCCATCTGTTCCTCTGAATTTTCATTCCATTCAGCCAGCCTGTTTTAAAACCCATATTTGGTCATCACACCAAAGCATAATCATGTACATTATTACAAAAAAAAAAAAAAAAGGCGAAGAGAGCGAGTTGAACTAAAAAGGAAACAGGTAGTCATAAGTACAGTTCTACCCTGGTCATCAATGTCAGCAGGTCCCACCCAATTTTCTGTTGTCTGAGACAGTTAAATCTTTTATGCTAAGTTTGGTTTTTTTAAAACAGGTTTGTCAAAGATGCTCAGAGTTGCATATCGAAGGCTGATTTGACTCTAATAAAACAGGGTCAGTGAAGCTGACTCTCTGTCTCTGTCCCTCTGTGTGTGTGCATGTAAGATGAGTAGAATTCGAGGAACACTAGCACTTCTTACATGACAAATTTGCTTTAACTGGCTGACTGCAACCCACTGCATTCCTGTCGGTGCAAGGATTTGGTTGCCTTACTTAAAAGCAATGGTTGTCCATCTTTGGGTCCTATCTGTGCTGTCCCTAGAAGGATACCCCTGAGCATAACCCACCCACTCGCACAAACTCTCACCAAACCTGGAAATCTGGTGGTGACGCTGCTCTAGAGGCATCCATCTTGCAAGCTCCATCTCTGGTTGAGACGTTCCCTGGGCATGCCCTGCTGCTTGACTTCACTGCTGCATGAGTGCTTTTGGCACATGTGAATAGAGGAGGTGGTGGAGGCATGCTCTGGATCGCCTCTAGGGACATGCTATTGATGGGCTGTAGACGAGCTCTTAGACTTTTGTATTCTTCCACATAGGATCCATGGCAACTGTGAAGTCCTTAAGGACTTCATATACCCTTCTCTATTTGGGGTACTTTGACTTATTTAACTCAATTGCCCATTTGTTTTGTTATTGAAACGTGTTTTGGGGGGAGACGCTGGTATTACATGGAGCTGCTGAAAGTCATTCTTACTGAAGGGATAAACTGATCCTTCTCTACTACTCCAAAAGCAAGGCTTTTTGTCATTTCCAGAAGACAGCTGGACTCAGGAATCACCTGAATCCCTTCTGCAGCTTTGTTCTGTAACTGAAATGGAGATCAGTAATCCTCATTTGAGAATGGTTTGTCCCCAGTTCTTAAGCACTTTGTAATTTGCATTGTGCATCTTTTTTAGTAGTTCAAAGTTCAGTGCCTGGTATTTGATTCATTTTGAAGATCAGGACCAGGACTTTAAATAGATCTCCAAAATGGAAAGGTAGTAACATCAGTGTAATTGGAGTAGCAAAAAACCCCACCCTCAGAAACTGAAACATGTTCTGAGACTTTCTGATATGTGTGATACTACATTAATAAGGTATATGTCATTAATGGCTATCAAGGATGCTGTTTTTAAATGATTCTCTCCCCCGCTTCTGTTCTAAGTAGAACATGTTCAAGAGCTTGTTATTTTTATAAACAGAAATAAATATCACAGCATGCACACACTTACCAAATAATTTATGCAATGCTAATTTGAACGTTGGTGTAGTTTTTGGGCCCAAAGGGAGATGGCCATGGCTAAGGTGCTAGTTGGCTCTTAATCAGCTGTTTTCCAGCTGAACTTACTGAAAAAAGTTTTGCTGTGCAACAGTTATACAGGTTGTTAGAAATTGTTCTTTTAAAGAAGCTGTAGGTATGCACTTATTTGAAGAATGAGCGGATAGGTCATCTAAGATAGCCTTTTCTTTGTGGCTAATAAAGTTCACAAGACTAGGAGCAGCGGCCTCAAACTGCAGTAGAGGGAATTTAGGTTGGAGGTTAGGAGGAACTTTCTGACTATGGGAGTAGCCAAACATTGGAACAGACTACTTAGAGAAGTTGTAGGATCTCCATCCATTGACATTTTCAAAAGCAGGTTAGACAGACTTGGCTGAGATGGTTTAGTCAGGGATAATCCTGCCCTGAGCAGAGAGCTGGACCTGATGATCTCGTGGTCCTTTCCAGTCCTGCTTTCCTATGATCCTGTATAATGGTGTTGGATACAATTTTATATTCATAGCTCTGGATATTAGATTTTACATTTGACGTAGTTATGGTGGCATTTCTAAAACAATCTCTTGGAGAAATATAATGCTGTTCACATGCATAAGCATTACAGTTATAGGTGGTTCAGTGTACAAAAAAAGTCTCTTTCCCTGAAAATTTGATTCAAGGTTGAGATACTACAATGGGGGTATTAATGGACAATACAGATCTACAGACGGCAGTTACAGTATAAATCTCTGTGCCCAATCACACTGATAGCTGTATATGTTATGCTTCCTACTATAGAGTGTCCATCTAAGTCTACTTTGCGAGTACTTGAGTACTCTGGCCAGTACAAATTGTTTTACAACTGGATCATTAGGCTAGCTAATTGACTTCCAGTTAGAAGTGTTTCCTAAAAATCTGGTTTCCCATTTTGAAGAACTTTGTAGCTGGAGCATTTACAGTCTTAAAATCTTAAGGCCACATCCAGACGAGCGCAACCGTTTGGTTCCCTGGGGACAACTAGCAGTGGGACACCTTGTCCTTGGGGAATGCCAATGCCATGCACCCTCTGGCACACTGCAGACTACCTTGGGTGAGGTAGGGGAGGCTGAGGCCAGCAAATGTGCTGGCCCCAGTAGCCTTACCTGGGGTCCTGGGGGCCAGGAAAGCTGCAGCTGTGTTGCTCCTGGCTGGCAGCTGGACCATGGCTCTGGCCAGCCAGGCTCCAGTTTTGGACAGTGCATGCTGCCTTCACATTCAACACCCCACTTTTTTTTCTGCACAAGTTGTTTTGACCTCTGGATCTCCAGGGGTCAACCCCCACCGCCTGCAGTGCAAGGTAGCAGCATGGGAAATGCCTGAATGTGTGGTGTGTGGCACAGTAAATGGGTCTATGGCACCATATACCACGTGGCCACGTTTGTCTAGATGTGACCTAAGGATTCAACACACCCCCCGCCCTCCCCAAAACTGCACTCTCATTTCCTTATCTCACTTCAGGTGTTCAAGAAGTGACGGCATGCTGTTATGATTGAAATGCCACTGTTATTTCAATAGTAACTGCAGAGTACTGAATAAAACCAGATTTTCCTTTTCCCTTCTGGGCAAACAGCTGGCTTCAAATCCTGCTGATGGGCACTAATTAGGTTAGCAGCAATGTTTCCACTGTAATGAGCCTAATGTATTCTCAGGTGCTCAAAAAGCATTCTTTTTTTTTTTTTTGAAGTAAGGCTTAGAACCAGGCAAGATCAGGGGCTCATCAGTGCTACGCACTGTTCATATACATAGTAAGGGACAGGCTCTCCTTTTAAGAACTTACAGTCTAAAGGGACAAAACGAGGATAGGAAGCGGAAAGGCGGGCGCAAAGGAGAGAAATGAGGTTTCTGAGGTTATTTGCAGAGTAGGGAACAGAACACAGGACTCCAACTCCAGTTCTCAGTATATCTCCTGAACTTCAGTGTCTCTGTAAGATAATATAATATAATATAATATAATACACCATGTGGGGACAGACTGATCAGACTGGGAAATTGATGAGTATGGAAAAGAGGAGCCTTAGAGAGTCGAAATATCAGCCCGATCCTGCAAGCACTAAGGTATGTGAATAAAGTTACTTGTGTAAAGAAGGGTCTGCAGAATTAGCCCTGCTTTTGAGGGACATGGTGACTGGAGAATTAGTTTTATTTAAACAAGTAGCGTCTGATTCTCTACCACCTTGTGCATCTTGTGGTTGTTCACACATATGCAAAGATGGTGCAAAATGCTAAAGTTTGATGTGGTAGGACTTTAACTCAGTTTATGCTCATTCTGATAAAATGTAAAGGCCAACTGCCCCACAGTCAGCACGACACAGAATGAGGCCCAGGACTTTTAATCTGGGGGCCAGCTTCCATCCTTTAGAGGTTTTTTAAATGTGGTGTTACTTTGCATATGCTTGTGACCTTGAAATGCTGTGGTATCTCACTTTAATCCCAGTGCTCTTTGTTTATGCTGAGTGTCAAGTCATGCTTATCACTGAAATTCCCACCAGCTCCTTGAAGTTCATGTTCAAACATAATGTAACTTCTAATGCCAATAAGCCCTGTATTCAGAGCTGGATTTGACAGTCCTGATGAAGGACATGCAAACACACTTGATATTTCAGTCAGTAATAAGAAGCATTAGTACAGATGGCACATGCCTCAATTTGCTAAGCCCGGCTCCAAATTATTTTATTGTGTTTTATGAGCACTAAACAGTTTTGTTCATAAGCCACTGAGGTGCTGCACAGGCAGTTAACAAAAACACAATTAAACTATCAAAGTCAGCATCTTTTAATACGTAGAAAAGTTTAGTTGCAAGATCCAAACATTCCACCAATCAGAAGAGAGGAACTCCTTCAGCTTTCAGGAGTATTTCTTCTGTCCCTGTCTACTAGCCGCTAATTCATGCCATCAATCTCCAGCAGTTAATTTTAAGCTTGATCTAAGCCCATGAAGAACTCTCATTAAAGTAAAAAAACTTCCACTGAACGGGAATACCCGTACAATTGGTTAATACAGTCTAATGACTTCCAGTGGGCCTGGTTCTGCTCTCCATTGGTGTATATGTAAGGTCTTTATACACACCAATGTTGTCACAAACTGATTAATTTATTCCAGACTTCTGGTAGTGTTACACAGATTTAGATAATGGCCTAGTGTCCAATGTCTGGAGTGCCCAGGGCCTGCCAGGGCCCATCCCTCCCACTTAGGCAGCAGGCTCCCTCTATGTCCCCTCCTGCTGTCCTGTGCCACCCCCAAGGGTGGGGCAGGAAGCAGAAGCTGGAGTAGAAAGGGGGAGCCTGGAGACCCTGGCAGCAGTAATAGCGATGGTGGGAGCTCGTGGACCAGGTTTTAACCCCTTACAGCCTGCATGCAGCCCATAGGCCACCAGTTGAACAGCCCTGGTTTTAATACATGGTAGTTCCTTAAGACTGACATCTGAGAGTGGGGAGCGTTTAAATTATATGCAATGTCCAGTATTTGTCTACTCTATATCTAATACAGCAGAAACTTGGTTTCTCCATGAGCTGGCATATGCTGGCTGTTGTGCTGTTTGCGATGCCTGTTGACATTGGAACGGTTTTGCATGGCTTTAGTTTGACATGAGAACAGCTTGGTGGTGGTGCTGGTTGTGTATAATGGCTAAAAGAATTTAAATTAGTCAGGACCTAGGAACTGAAGTTGTTTTTTCCCGCCTGGTTTTCTGTTCAAAGATTTGTTCTTTTATAAGATGGAGGCAAAAATATTAAATCTAGTGGTGTTGGTTTAGTGATGTTGGTCATAATGTACTATGAGGAGAAGGATAATTTGAGCTTAGGGGAAATGGAATGGTTTCTGATAATTTGTGTACATAACTCAACAACCATTGTAATGATTGTATTAGAGAGGAAACGGTGGTATCTCAGATATACTGGTTTTGTATGGCACTGCTGTCTACATCTTATCAGTGTCTCAACTGATGGTGCTGAAAAAGACAATGACCTGGAAGGTCTGCTTTACGTTAGACGTGCCTTCCTCCAGGCTGCATTGATGAAGATTACTTACCTAGGATGGACCCAGGGGAGAAGGGCTGTCTCCTGCTGAAAAATGGAAAGGACACTCCTCAAATTTCCATGCTATTTTTTTTAGGAGCTTTGATATCCTGAGTGGGGTACACTTTTGGTGAGACTCAGCTGAAGTGCTAAGTCACGGTAGAAGCAGGTCACATGAAAGGTGGCTACTAAGGATAGTGAGATGGCATGCGAAACAGGTGGCAGGCCACAAGTTGGCACTGCACAGATGGACCCTGAGAGCAGTCTAAAGCTCCCTGAAAAAACACTTTCTTTTCTTAAGGGCACAATTCCAGTTTTCTGTAACTTAATTGTGGTGCTTTATTGTCTTGACCATCTGTTTTGGATGTATTTGGTCCGACTCCAGAAGATTGAAAGCCAAGGTTGTAACTCCACGATTCTCAAAGCTTTGGCGTTTAATGTGGCAGAAATAAAAGGGAGTTCTGTAGGTAAAACGAATGTAATTAATTGTAAATATACACTTTGGTACATAAAACACTATGCATTTTCTAAAAAAAAAAGCAAAACAAAAAAGGGCAATTGACTGCTACCAACAGAGCATTTTATAGTCTTCAAAAAAACAAACAAACAAGCCCACCACATAACTCTCCTATTACTGACGTGGCTCTTTCACATCACTGCTTGACAAGGATTCATGAGTTTGCTTCAGTGACATTGACTCAGCCCCAGCAGGAGCTTGAATTTAATTGCACCGTGTAGCAAAGAGCCCAACACAATAAAGCCAGATGAGTACTAAATACAAATCCATGGTCTTCTACCTTTAAAACTGCAACATCTACAATGGTAATGGGCAAGATTTTTAAAGCATTTAAGAAAACTGATCAGTGTACTTCTAATTTTAGCTGGAGAAGAGAGGACTAGCGGGAAATGCTTTATTTACTGTTACTGCATAGTCCTGATGCTTAATTTATTTATTGTTCCTTGGGATTGCTAGATTTTACAGAATTTTTTATAAGTAGACTAAAATATTGCTGTATTAAAATAGATGCTTTTTTTAAAATGTGTTTTGCTTTCTTTTGTTTCTTAAAAGAAAAAAATAGCATATCCACACACACATTCAGAATCATTATACACCCACTGTGAATGTTGGATAGCATATGGATATTTAAGTTATGGGCCCTCCTGCTGGAAGGCCTCTGGGCACCTTAAGGTATATCAACACAGTTTACAATTTAAAAAAAGACAACACACTGAGATGAATGCCCAAGTAGCAACAAAATCTGTGAAACACCAGAGGAAGCAAAAGCACCTGACCAAGCACTATGTGCAACCAACATGAAATGAGAAAGGAATCAAGAAGCAGCACTGTGACAGCTCCTATGCATGCCTATTAATGTCAAGGGGAAAGTGTCTTCCAGTGGAAAACACCTAGAAGGGAGAAATGCTGGCCTGCCATGTTCTTGAGATTGTAAAGTAATGATTTTCTTATTGTGTTGTACCCTCCTCTTATTGTGTTGAGAACCTCTTTCCTCAGGTGGAAGTGTATCTGGCAAAGCAAACGAGTGTTGCGACCAAATCAAGACAGGTATATAATGAAAAGATGCAGAAGATTGGCAGCTAAACACCACCTTCTTAATGCTTCCTATTTCCCTTCCCCTGGCTCCATTATTAGCCAAGGGAATCATAGAGGCAAAACTGTGTGAAGTCCATTCAGAACCTAAATTATTTGGCATAATAGAAATTCTGCAGCAGTTTCATATTAACTAAAAAAGAACAGCTCTAACCAGAAACAAATTTAATTTCATTAAGTGTTTCATGGGTTTGAAGTTTCTTTTCATTCTGCATTTGTGAGAAAGCCGGAGTCAGAGTATCTCTTGCTCACCAGACTTGCTCCTCTGGACCTCAGAGACCTACCAATAATAGTGTGTTGAAACAGATATGTTTCAACTAAGAAGTGACTTTGACAGGAAGAGTTTTCTCAATTCTTCCCCACCCCCAACTAGTTCTACTAAGAAAGAATGAGGGATTTAATGTATCAGATTGCTACTACAGTCATCTCTCTAGTTTATTCTTATTTTGAAAGTCAGGTTACATCATGCCATCCACACTTACTCTTCCATTTTCAATGCACTGTAGATTTTAGGCTTTGCATGCCTACCACTGTAGTGGAAATTGGTAGGAAAGGCAGCTGGGCAATTGGGATTTTTGGCATCTTAGGCCAAAAAAAGGAGGCAGTTTGGGATGGAAGGACAATTTGCATTAGATGGATGTTTCTGTTTAAATTAATCAAAAGTGATAGCATATTGATATTTAAATGGTCATGTTCTGATTTCATAGATAACAAGCCATTGAGATGAGTAGAGTAGTTAACACTTCTGAGTGAATAGGGCAGAGCTGTCAACAGAAGCATGCGGCACTGCATCCATTTACATGATTTCTAGGTTATCTTTACAAACACGAGGGCTAGAAATATGTGGCCCTTAACATGGCAACAAAGGATGGGCTCCATGACAGATTCTGTGGGCAAGGTGTTTTGGAACAAATTACTTATTTACTGTCAATTTCTGCCTGAGTCACTTTCCAAAAAGGTTTGATGAAAAACATTTACTTCCTTTGTGAAGCCCATTCCCCTGGTCTGCTGTATAAATCATAGAATTATAGACAATTAGGGTTGGATGGACCTTAGAAGATCATCTAGTCCAACCCCCTGCTCAAAGCTGCTGTTGTGCTTGAAGAGCGCTCAGTTACACCTTTCGCTCCCTGCATGATCTCACTGGGACAGAAATCCTTGCAGTACACCAAATATTCAATACTGTGTATTCCTGTACAGGTGAACACAAATCTAAGAACTTTTTTTTATGTGTAGTGATGGAAGGTAGCAGGAAATCGTCTAAGATGCAGGCAAAGCAGTATGAGACTCAATGTCCCCAGTACGCAGACAAAATATAGCTTTTCTAAAGAGGACATAAAGCAACATCTGCTCTGGATAAAAAATGTTAAAACAGCAGGCTGATTGCTTGATAAATTGTACCTCAGAGTCTTGAAAGAGCAGGCCAAAGAGATCTTCTGGAATACCAAAAAAATTCCAGAAGACTGGAGGAATACTAATGTTATGGTGCTGTTGAAAAATACTAGCAATGGTAGGCCAGCTGAGTCTGACATCTGATCTGGGCAAAATAGTGGAAAAGGTGATGCATGCTATTCAACATTTTACCGGTGACCTGGAAGTAAATATAATAAGATCTGTCCTCAACCCAAAGTTCAGCAGGGTGATAGATAGTGAGGAGAATAAGGCACTTATTGAGCAATCTCCATCAGCTGGTAACTACAGCCATTCAGACAGAATGCATTTAAACACAGAAGGGAGGACTGTATCTTGAAAAGCAATGAAGTGATCTAGGCTTTGTAAGGGGAAAAAGAGTTCAGTTTGGGCTCCTGGTGCCATGGTGTGGTAAAATAAGGCCCAAGCGATACACAAATGTACAAATGTGGAGTTAAGGAGTAGAAATGGGAAGGCGACAGTGATACTGCAATACTGTGTAAAGTTCTGGTATTCATGGTGTTTTAAAAAGAGGTTGGAATAAAGAAGACTGAAGTCAGGGCCTTGTCCAGTAAGACTTAATGCATGTGCCAAGTACAAGGCTGTGCTATGCTGACACACCACGTGCAGATTACACATGTGTTAGCTTCTGAACTGGAAGAAGTGTGTAGTTACTTACTGGCCCATGTTTACTTGCACATGGGCACTTCTGTGTGACTCCCAGTTTAGGAGTAAGCACACACAGACCATGTATGGTGTGCCTCAGCATTGTGGTCAGGGCCAGATTAATGCATAGGCAACTAGGCACATGCCTAGGGCCCTAAGCGAAGAAGGGGCCCAGTTGCGCTTATTTATATATTACAATTATCGAGTGAAAAAAGTAGGGGCCCATGAGTTTGCCTAGGGCCCACTAAACGGTCAATCTGGCCCTGATGGTGGCATCCTGTCTCTAGAGTAATGCCTTGCTCTGTATAGGTAAAGCCTTGGAGACCCCAGCCTGTTCACTGAGTCAAAAGGAGAACAGTGACCTCGTTAGAGTGTGTAAGTACTTCCATGGTGCAACCAGGGACTAGTAGGGTCTTTAATCTATCAAAGGAAGGCAAGTAGTGAACCAGTGGTAGAAGCTGAAGCCAGAGAAATTCAAGTTAGGCACAGATTTTTTTGCAATGAGGGTGTTTAGTAACTCAGCAAACTGCTAAGGGAAGTGGTGGGTCCTCCGTGTCATGTAGTTCAAAACTAGACTGGGTGTCTTTTTGGAAGATGTACTTTGGCAAAAGGCCTACTAACGGGCACAATATAGGGGTAACAGGGTGGATTTCTATGGCCTATGCTATATAGGAAGTCATAATAGATGGTTTCATCAATTGCTTTGCCTTTAAGCTCTGTGAATCTATGAGCCTTCTTTATTCTAGGGGTTATTAGCTGACTCAGGGTATGTACAAGCATTACCTTTAGAGCTCTCTAATCGAGCTTAGGACAATCTAAAAGGCTGAGCAGGCAAGTGTTTACAGGGCTTAAATAGCCCTAAAAATAGTACCCTCAATTTAAAGTTAGTTTACCTCTAAAATGGGTTTACCTGGCCCAGTGAACACCTGCATGCATTCATAGCACAGCCCTGGGGCTGGGGAAGCCCAGCCACTCACCACAGCCCTGGTGCTGTGATATTTTAACCCTCTCCCCCAATGCTGATCTAGCTATTTTTACACTGCCCTCCCCCAGAACCACACAGCCCCCTACCATGGACCTGCCAGCTCCTCCCTGCCCTCCAATTCACTTCCCACTGACTTACCTTCAGGTGCCTGCACATAGCAGAACCTGGCTTGAATTTAGGTGGCTCAAAGAAAGCCAGCTAACTTAAATACTTAAATTTAAATACTTCTAAATTTAAATACTTAAATAGTGGGTCATTTAAATACTTCTTGGCAGCATAAATTGATTGGCTTGCTTAGTGTTGTGCTGGGATTGGGGCAAGCATGATGATGAGTTGACTGATGTTCAGCTCAAATTTGATGGGAGGCAACTATGTACCATCCTATCTTGACCCACATGTTAACTTAAATGAATGACTCAAAAAAGATGGGAGAGGGTTTTTTTGCTCATTCTAAACTAAGAGTTTACTTATATTGTGCTTTTTTCCCCAGATGGATGAATAGTGGCCAAGATTTACATTTCTCTTTTTTTCATTGAATTTGGCCAAACATATGCAAACTTGCCTTTCAGATATATGAATGTGTACTGTGATCTAGTGAAAGAGGCTTATAAAATCAGATTACTATACTACATTGTACACATGCTGTATTTTGAGACCATTTACAGACTTCAGAGGACACAGAACGCTGTGGCCTACTTATTTAAAAGAGCTTTTTTACAGGGAGCACATGACGCCTGTACTCTGGCATCTGTAGTTTACTTCTGACTGCAGCGAGAAAAAGTTCATCTCAATCCTATGAAGTCCTTAAATACACTGTCTCTTGGCATTTCACATCATATGAAAGGCTCAACTTGATTGTCCTCTGATTTAGATGCAAGAAGATTGGAGGATAAATGCTCCCAGGGTCCCTGACTTTTGGGACACTTCCATTCTGAGTTTGCCACTGCTCTGCTGAATAACCTCAGTCAAATTATTTAATCTCTTGGGGGGCACGTCTCTACCCATATGGGAGTAATGAGATTTACCTCCTCTGTGTTATGTGCCTTGAGGCCTAATTATGAACATTAGTGGTAACAATAATAGCAACACCAGTGATACATCTGGAGAGATCTCATAGCTCTATGTAGATTTAGATATGTTGTATATTCACCCCTGCTACTGTTCAACTGAGGGTGCTCTTACAGGTTATCTTTAAGCAATTCTAGATCCAGAATGGTAGGCGATGTTAAATTTACAACACTTCCAGTGGAGTCGGAGGTTAAAGCTTAATGGGGTCTCTGACCTGCACCCCTGTGAGCAGGGCATGGCCAGGAGCCAGGACTCTAGCCCTCCTCTGGGAGCAGAGCCCTGGGGGTTAAGCACAGCAAGAGCCCGGAGCCCGGGGAAGCAGGCATCCCAAGGAAGCATACCTCCGCAGGCCACAGGCTTCATGCTTTCACCATAGTTGGTGCTAGGCAGCTCTTACCCTCTTCCTTCCACAGGATCGCAGGAGTCTGGGGAGGGAATCCATGCCCCTGTCCCACCCCAGATTCTCTTGGCTAGGACACAGCCACCCAGATGTGGGGCAAAGCCTTGGCCCTCTCAGAGGAGTGCTGCATTCCTGGCCCCCTGCCCAGATCAGGTCTCTTGGGGTCCTTGGAGCCAGCAGTATGGTATTGTGTGGGCTGGGATAAGAACCACTGGGCATGGGTGAGAGTATTGGGTTGGGGCCAGTACCATTCCCTGGGCAGTAGAGCTTGGGAGAGTGGAGAGTTTGTCAGGGGTAGAGGGGCTGGGAGCTGTGGGATGTTGGGTGACTGTCAATTGGTCACTTTATCTGCATGTAGCAGACTAACGATACCCTAGCTCGAGGTAGGTGGAACAGCTCAATGATAACCCGCAGCCAAAGTGGCATACTTTAAGACGCTTAAAAAGTACTTAGCAGAGTTTAACGCCCTTTAATGCATGGATGCTTTTGTTTTAATTGCCTTTACAATGGTTTAAGGGTAACCTCTAACACCACCCTATTACACAAATCCCAATAGCACTGGAGAGGGTAAAGTCATACATCAGATGAATTACCAGTCCTAGCACCTTGTATATGATTTGATCCTGCAAGATGCTGAGCACACAAACCCTGACTAACGTTTCTTTGATCAATCCCATGCAGAATGGTTGGTGGTAATGAACTATATCATCATGCTTTTTGTATCCATTCAATAATTCCTTCTTCTGCATTGCATCAAATATTAACTATTTGTCTTTATTTTAAAGGCCCCTCACAGTTTATTTACACACTACCCTCCTTTCTTATGCAGGGTGATGTTGACTCGTCCCTCAAATTGGCCTAGGATGCCAGCTCCATTGCCACTTGTTCTGTATTCAAGTACTTTCATGCTTTCCTTTGTGCTGTCTCTGGTGCTGTTTATAAATGTCTACAAACCTACCTCATTATCCTCCTTCAAAAGCCTCCTTGAAACCTTCCTCTGCTACGATGCTTATGAAAGCACAGACAATGCTTAGCCCACTAAACATGCTATCATGCTGTTATTGTCATCTTGTATACCTAAGGTCAGCACCATGCCTAGACTCCTGGCAGCCCCGGGGCAAATGTTTAGTAATTGGGCCCCCCTTTGCTGGAGATAATGATAATAATAAAAATTACCCTTTTTGGGCCCCCTTTCTGTCTGGGCCCTGGGCGGCCACCTGGTTTGCCCATGCCTGTGTGCAGATGTGCTTAAGGTCCCTGGTCTCTCTGTACGCATTTGTCTCTCATACCTAGATTGTCACTTCTGTTTGTTAGCATAATGTAATAGGAGCAGTGCTCCAGGGGTGGCCATGACGCCCTCTGGTGGCCACGCAGCTCCTGTCCTGCTCTGGCTCTAGGTACCCTCCCTTCACCTGCCTGCCATGGCTTGATGTTTAGTCAGTTTTGGAAAGGGAGGTTGCTCCAGGGCCCTAGAGAAGCTTTATGCTGGCTTCCTGCCAGTGGATCCCCTCAGACCTTGCTGGACTCACTCCAGTCCTTGCACTTAGTTGGCTCCCCAGGCCCTTATGTGCCTGCAGGGCACCTATTTAATTATGAGCTAATTATGGTCTCCAGCCACCCCTTATAGCATGTCCATTCCTCGTAGGTGTTAATGATTAATCAGTTCATCATTGATTGAGGGCCCTTTGCCCTCAGTCTCATTCCATGTTTCATGGGGCCTCTATGCCCTTGTCAGTCACTGTCCCCCTGGGCTGCTGGGCCCCTGGCCCTGTTTTGTGCTCCTCCTGGACCAGAGGGCTCCTGCCCCTGGCTCTGTCTCTATCAGCTACATGGAGATAAAGTGACCAATTGGCAGTCATCCAACATCCCACAGCTCCCAGCCCCTGTACCCCTGACAAACTCTGCACCCTCCCAAGCTCTACTGCCCAGGGAATGGTACTGGCCCCAACCCAATGCTCTCACCCATGCCCAGTGGTTCTTATCCCAGCTCACATGGTACCATACTGCTGGTTCCAAGGACTCCAAGAGACCTGATCTAGGCAGGAAGCCAGGAATGCAGCACTTCTCTGAGAGGGCCAAGGCTTTGCCCCACATCTGGGTGGCTGTCTCCTAGTCAAGAGAATCTGGGGTGGGACAGGGGCATGGATTCCCTCCCTAGACCCCTGCCTTCGTGTGGGAGGAAGGGCGTAAGGGCTGCCTGGCACCAACTATGGTGAGAGCGTGGAGCCTGCAGAGGTATGCTTTCCTGAGGTCCATGCTGTTGCCACAGTTAATCCCAGGGGCTCTGTGCTGCAAGCAGAGTCACTGACTGGCAAAAGCATGGAGCCCAGGGATGCCTGCTTCTCCAGGCTCCATGCTCTTAACCCCCAGGGCTCTGCTCCGAGTGGAGGGCTAGAGTCCTGGCTCCTGGCCATGCCCTGCTCACAGGAGTGCAGGCCAGAGGTGCAGGTCAAAATCATTAAGCTGTAACCTGTGACTCCAGTGGAACTGTTCTAATTTTAACACTGGCCACCATTTGTTTGTCCCTGACACCTGCCTCTGTATCCCTTTCTCTCTGCTTCTTCCTCACTAGGCCTCTGGTCTTTCTTTCTGCCCCTCTTGTGCTATATACTGCAGCTTGCACCCTCTTTCTTGCAGGCTCAAGCCTCACTGTGCTATTCAGGCACTACTAGGACCTCCCAGCTTCCCTTGTGGTCCCAAATCCTGGTCCACTGGTCTAAACCACAAAACAAAATATAAGCACCCTGGCTGTAACACCAAATCCTTAGCTCCTTGGCTTCATATCAAAGTTACCTTCATCCTGATTCCCCACGCCCTTCAAGGCCTTGGTTTCTTACTCTCCAGATCTCAATTAGAGCCAGAGCCAGAAGTAAAGCCACAGCCCTCTTCTTGCAGCATGAACGATGTGTGCCCCTGGAGGCTGTCGGGGTATGGCAACTGCCCGCAGGTGGTGGTGGCGGTGGTGGCAGGGGCGTGGTGGCAGCGAGCGGGGAGCTCCCACAGGCGGGCACAGCGGTGTCGGCAGTGGGGTGCGGGGGTGGCGAGCACCAACCCGTGGTCGGCAACCACCCACAGACGCCACCAGCAGTATTGGCGGTGGCTGGCGGGGAGGGGAGGGGAGTGGTGAGTGGCGACTGCCTGCAGGTGCCTCCAGCACCGTTGGTGGCGCTTCTTTCAGGGGGTGCACTGCCAATCTCAGGAGGTGCACGTATACCCGCGTGCACCCCCTACACGTCGCTAATGCCTTGCAGAACTCTTCCCTCTGTGGCTTTCCAGCCAAACTGACTGCCAGTGCCTTGGCTCAGGTCCTGGCTTATATGTGCCTCAAGCCCTGCCCACTTCCAGTTAAGTGGCTTGCTAGCCCTGGCACAGCTTCCACTCTCACTTCTAATGGGCCACTTCTTGTAACTGTCTCTTATAGCTGTGGCTCTATTGCTTCGGTAGGCTCTGTCCTAGCACAGCAAGAGGCACTCTCGGCTTCTGGCTTCTGGCTGCTTATTCCTTTACAGCTAACCTTTATTTGGCTGCCTTAGTGCTATTTACTACTGTTTTTTTTCCTCTTAAAGTAACAGGAGCTGTAGGCTCCCTGTTACAGTGTAACTTACTCATTTTCACCGTTGGGTCTTCAGAGATGCAAGAGTGGTTTGGATTCTATTCCCTTCTATGTATCAGCAGCGTAATTGGCTACTACATAATTTACCAATTGGTTAATTAGTGCACCTGTGCAAACAGTGATGCTGAATGTGTCACCTTTGCATCAGAAGACCTAGTTTTGTCTTGATTATGGGCCAGTAATAGAAAATGTGGTAATTTCCCTTTATTCCAGGAGAAAAAAAACCTTCTGAGCCTTTCAAATTTTTGTTTCTTCATGCATTTTCAAACTTTAATTAAAATTGTCATTGTATACGGCTGTATTCAGAAATAGCTCCCCCCTCCTTAATGTCTTAATTTTTTTCCCAAAACCCGAGCAATGGAAGCTTCATTTTTTTTTCAATTAAAAAGACTAGGAAGAAGTATAGAACTCATCTTGATATTTCCAATCCCATTTAAGATAGCTAAGCTGCTTGATTTGTTTTGTTAGCTATTATTTTGCTTATTAACTGAGGATAAATAGTGCAGACTGACAACACATTTTAAACTCAACATTGAAAGGATTTTTGTACAGTGTCACTTTTCAGAACTGACTCCTAATTCAAAATATAATAGAACTATTTGTGTGGGAGTGAGAAAGGGAATATTCAGTTTACTGAGATAGAAAATAGCTCTGTTTTGAAATAGTCTGATGCTTATTTTTAAAACCAATGTTTACTGCTCTTTAGTGGATCAGTCCATAGTCATTTTAAATATATATTAGTTTGACACTGATAAATCATTTTTAATTATAGCTCTTTATTGGTACTTTGACTGTTTGGTGGCTGGATATACAACACATAGAAAAGCTATCACTCTATTTCTGTTTCTATTTGTACATGTCTTGCTCCTGTCTGTTGAGTGCACGTTCCTTTTCCCAACACATTATAATGAATAAAGAGAATATGTTGCTGAATAATTTTGTCATATGTTACCGGGTAATCCCAGCCAGGGTAATTGTGCTGTTGTTGTCTTTGTGCTGTTATAGTGTTGGCTGGCATGTGGTTTGCTTTTGGGATGTTTGCTACTGACCTGTTTTGGCTCTACTGGTCTTTGAAAGATATTGTTGTCACAGCTGCTCAGTTGTTTCCCCGGCTGGCAAAACAGCGCTCACCGTTGAAGCGAACTGCAAACTCTTGATTGAGCCCAAGATTTTACCCATTTTTTCTAGACCAACCAATCCTTTCAAGAAAATGCAGTAGTTAAATGACTATATCAGCAAAATACAAAACGGGATGAACTTACCTCCTAAGATAATATTGAAAGCATAGCTTCTTTCAAAAGGTACCTAGAAGTATTGCTATAGAAAGAGATCATAATCTGATGGTGATAATTTAAAGCTATTATAAACTCTGCAACTGTCATTAACAATTAAAACTTACCATTGTATTTTGCATGGCATTATAGTATTAATTAAGCAAACAGTAGAGTATGAAAGGTTTTGTTTTTGACTTGTAGACATTAACATTTTGTTTCAAATGACTTATTTCTGTTTTTACTTCCTCCGCCTGGGACATGTTCATTAGAGTTGTAATCTACGTTAAAACCTGAGCTATAAGAGTCATAAATAACCCTATGCAGAAAGGATCTCTAACCCAGAATACTATCAGAAACAAAACTTACTCTGCATAATAAATTTAACAGAGTATTTTTAATCTTCAGTTAATTAATCCTCATAATTTCCCCTAGCGCAATGGGTTGATAGTACTCTTTCATGTAAAAGATGACCGGAAAACTAGGTAGAAGAAATAAGGGATTTGTGCAAGGAACCCTAGGGAGTCCAGGATAACATTGGTGTTCACTAGCCTGCCCATTCCTAACAGCGGTAGGGTGAGTGCTGAAACAACAGATAAGTCTAAACGATTTCTTTCTTGAACTCTACAGTCATGTGACTTAAGTCTGGATAGTAAGAGTTATGTACAGCAACACAATAGTTTGGGGTTAAATGTTGAATAGGAAATCAAGTGGTTGTTCTAATTTTAATTGATGCTGTGACCTACTTCCCTCCCTCCCTTCCCTCGCTAAAGTTCCATAGACATTTTCCAGCAAAGTCTCCTGTTAATTATAATTGCATTTACTTGTGCTGGGTCAGTTGTCATTTCCATTATATAAACTTAAAATGTAGGGATTTTTAAGTTCAGGTATTGAGTATTGAGACCCATACAAATACCTGAGTCCCAAATTCTAGGCTTTCAAAGATGGTACACCATAAAACCAAGATTTTAATTTGTATTCTTTTTCCATTAGATGAGGAAGTTGGTTAATGGACAGTAGCCTCTTTTACCTTTGCAATATCAATTAGCTTGGGTATTTGGGAAAGGAGACAGACTTTGGGTGTTGTTTGAGGACTCTTCTCTGTGGCTTATTGTTAGCCAATTAGAGCCTTTTGGGTGGGATACCCATCTAAAATAAATAAACAAACTAAATAATATATTTTAAGCATAGCTTGAAAGAACAATAAAATAAAATAAGGGGGAAAAAAGCTCTAGCCAGGTTTTTCTGACAAAAGAAGACAAAAAGAAGAGCTAAAGGCATAAAACTGAGCCATAAGCTCAGACTCTTTGCCTACAAGCACCTAAGGCTGTCTAATCTTGCTACCTGAGGTAGGTCAAAATATCCGGCAGGGCAGTTGGCCAGGAGCTAGCTATCCAAGGAGCACACTGTGGCTAGAGAAAGTAATAGTAATTAACAGGTGCTACCAAATCAAGAATGAACCACTTACATTGAGACCCCTTGTATTTCAGATAAGAAATACAAATCCTTGACCCTTTTTTTGTGATTTAAATTCTTATGGCCTCTATTTTTAAGGCTGCTGATTCCCTTGATCAAATGTTAAATGTGGTTCTACATTAATCTATAGATAGTTGCCTTGTGCTGCTGCATATATGTCACACTTCAACCTGAGCAAAGCTAAATTTCACTGATGGGGGAATGCTCTCTGTACTATAGGTTAGTTGTTTCTCTCATGGGATTGAGGTTTGTGTTGTATATTTTTAATCTTGAATGAAAAGTGGCCCATATTAATGCAAAGCATATCCTTTCAAAGGAGACAAAGGATGAACCAACAACTTAGTTACGAAAATGTCTGTAGGAATCATTGAGATTTGTTTGAGGTTTTCTTTTTTCCCAATTTTCATGACATAAATATTTTGGCACTTAATTATCTGATCTTATAGGGTTTAACTTTTCTTTCCTTTTTATTATTTGTTCTATATTTAAGTTTAAAATTAACTCTGAATGAGGATATCAACATAAACATGATTTTATTCTGGGTATCCAATTTTGAGATCTCTGGAATTTCAAGATTATGACTTTTATGTACATTGCCAAAAAATCTCTGACTATAATGAGAGTTATGGGTACTCAGGAGATCCAAAATAGAGGCATTTAAATTAGAGGTTAGGCATCAGATTTTGTCTATGGTCACTATACTGAAACAGTTAAGGTTTTGGACAGGTTATCATAGAATCCAAAACCCTAACTCAAAATTCTGAACTCAGTCCTTCTAATTGTGTCCCATCACCCATCTAAATTGTTGATGTTAAAAAAAATCTTGTTTAATTGTTATAAAATAAAAGACTGTATTGTGTCTGGACTCCATGTCCTGCTCCAACTCATGCTTTTGTTTGGTTTGGTTTTGTTTTTACTGGTTATAAAGACGACTTTTCCCTGTGGCCACTTGGGACAGGACAAGAAGTAACATCCCTAAATTACAACAAGGGAAATATTTTGAAGAACTTTCTAACAATGAGTATGGCCAACCACTGGAACAGATTAACCAAAAATGTGGTAGAATCTCCTTCCTGCAAGTTTTTGGACAGATATAGACTTTATACTTTTACTGGTGTAAGTGATCAGAAACCAGTCTGTACCCATAACAGAACTGAACTTTGGCACACACAGACTGGTTTAAAAATGGCAGAGCCCGGTCTAAGATATTCCTTCCTCACCCACTAAAGGGTGAATGTGTGTATTGTGAGCCACCGATCTAAACTGCATCTAAACTTACAGAAAACTGCATAACTTCGACCAGTTCTGCTTCAGGCTTTTTTAATGTCTGTACCTAGCCTTAAAGAACAGGTTAGGGAAACACTTGGATGAAATGGTTTAGACAGGGATGCTGCTGCAGTGTGCAGTGGGTTAGAATAATGACCTCCTGAGGTCCTTTCCATTCCTACTTCTCTATTATTCTAATAGTCTACAATCAGGATAGTTCTGGCCATGTGGGATGACTAGATACATTATTTAATTTCTTCATGTGAGTCAAAAAGCACTAGTGTAATCATTCCATTTGCTGTGTAAGGTTGGTGAGTTACTCTCGTGGAAGGTTGTTCAGAGAAAGTAATATGCCATTACTTAGCGAATAATCATGCGCTACTGTTATGCTGACTCGGTAAAATTATTTTACTTATATTTTTGTTTTGTTCAGTCCCACACTATAAAACTCAGCTTACAGAACTCTAATTATTTTTGTCTTTGCTTCATACGTTATACTTGGAAGCCTTCAACACTTTAGAAGAATACAAATAATGATGTGAAGTTGGGTTCTTTGAATATTATCTTTAATTTTGTTGGTAATATGCATTTCCCTATGGATAGCCCAAGGCCTTTTCTACTGTTGCCACATACTGTTTATAGGAGATTTCCAGCTACTAATAGAATTATTTTACTATGTTGTTCAAAAGGGTATTTCCCATGGTACCCATGGTCATGGTACAAGGATATCTTTGCAATACAGAACTTGTTTTAAAAAACCTTGTATGCCTTTTTTTGGACGTGTACAGGGAGAGTGGAGCTCTTCATTCACGTAAGGTCTTACATAGTTTCCCGTTTATTCAGTTTCATTAGTTGGGTTTAGCTCAACTAACATTTTTACATGCTTATTGTTCTTTCTGTTCTACATTCCTTTTAATATAAAATTAGTACACTGCATAGAGATTTTTTAGAACAAAGAAAGAGTAGAAAAAGAGAATGCTTGTTCTACTTAGGTTCTTATATTAAGCTCATCACCATGATATCTGAGCTCCTGAGGTGGCAGATGCTTTTCTATGCTTTCATCTGAACCCCATTTTGTACACCAAGATGGCAACATCCTTATCTTAGGAAAAATACATTTGATAGTTCTTCTGTCGGATATGACTCATGTACTTGTTTAAAAAAGTATACCCGTCAGTTGGCTTTCCTTGACTCTGTGAATAAAAATAGTTACTAAATTTAAACAATAAGATACTGTCAAATTTTCAAGTCACAAAAGACGCCTTTTTCATGTTCGACATCCTCCGAGGCAAACATGTTCTTTAGTCCAACTCAGCAATTAAAACAAATGCAACTGTTCTATTGTCTATTAAAAAAAATCAAGAAACAAACAACCTCCCCCCCAGACAAACATGACAGCTATGACCTAAATATAAGCAAAGCAATATACCTGTGTGTGTGTTTCACACCATTTCTATGTAGTAATGCTGCAGGTTTTAATTGATCATCATTGGCTGAATTTACTTAGATGTTCCCACATACACATTAATTCGTAATGGATTCTCTGTACCTAAGTATATGTATATGTTTCCTTTGGCCTAAAGGAGTCCAAATGCTTTTTATTTGGCACAACACTGCAGGCTTGTACAATATATTCAGTGGATCGTAGATGCCTGAGTAGTACAGTACAGCACATCCTGGAGTGCTGTGACTGGCTCCGTTTCAGTTTGTGGCTGGTTCAATGGTCTTCCACTCTTTAGAAACTTTCAGTGCTGTTTAGGAGACAGAGAGCTTCACGCTCTCTGTACATGTCAAAAAAGGACATACAAGCTTTTCTTAAACAAGTTCTGTATTGCAAAGATATCCCCGAGTTTCTATTTGAAATAGTAACTCCTTCCTATATGAATTTTTAAACCAGAGCATCTTGAAGATTTTATTTCCTGCAATCAAGTTCTTGAGGTGCACTTAGAAATTGTAGAGTTAAGGATATATCATGTTCAATTTAAACTCTGCAGAACTTTTAGATTGAACTATCAAATTAGGATGACTGACAGCTAAGCTCCTAATATACAAGCACCTAGATGCAAGCATCTAATAAAGATGCCTGATTTTTTTATGAGGTGAGAAGCACCTCTGAACTCCATTGAAAGTGCACAGGAACAGGAGCATGTTGGTCATTTGCTATTTAGGTAACCAGAATTATAGATTTAGGAATATTATGTTCTTTAGATCCCACTATTAATTCTTCCTTGCTCTTTAGTTTAGCTTTTCATCTCCACCAAACAATCTCTTCTTTCCTACTGTAGGCAACTTTAAACTGCTTGGATAAGGTACTTGTGTTTCTCTTTCTCTCTGATTCCTCATTCCATCCAACATGCTTTGCACATATTAGAATCTTTTCGCTAATAGTCTCAATTAGGGGTAGGAGTTTTTACATCATTTCTATATCAAGAAAACACTTTTTTGACTGTATAGCTTAGTTTGTTTTGGGAACTGATATAAGCTCTATGGGCAAAAGTATTTTTTTTCTGCTCTAAACTTCATCTACAGTAGGAAAGTTTGCTGATTACAGCTTTCCAGCAAATCATTTCTTTTGTAGAGCAGGGCTTTGTCAGGGGCTTAAAATCTAATAGTTGGAGATTGAAAATCCACTCACTCACTTGCCTGAATCAAGCAGGAAGCTTCTTCCTGAGCCAGTGTCAACACATTCTGCAAAATTACCCTTTCCTTGGGGATATTACACTTTTCTCTGCCTAGTTTTTATGGTTGTGGTGAAAAACTCAAGCATAAGAAAATTCTGTGCTGCTTATTTTTCTTTGTATTACAATATGACCCAAGAACCCCAATCAAAGGGTCAGGGCCTTACTTTTGGACAAGAAGCAACAGGTGGGAGTGAAGTGGAAGAGAGGACGTGTGGGGAGATAATTATAAGGAACTAGCAAGACAGCAATTGTATGCATGATAGTCAGTAATCTTAGCTCTCCTAACTATTGTCCAGGTTTCATAAATACCCCAGCAAAGGACAATTTGAAGGAGGGTTTTGGAGCAGAATAATGCTGGTAGCTTTGGGGAATGTTTTCTTATCAGTACCTACTGCCGAAGCCCTGTGAGGAACACAGAAACTCGGAAGAATCAGGTTAATTTCATCATGGTGTGGAGAAAATCTCTGAGCAGCTGTAGCAGAAGCAGGTTGTGGAGATATTCATTATGAGGAGGGATCCAAATGCATGGGCTGGAAAGGGCTAAAAAGGGTCAAGAAAGAGCACATTCTTTTGGCAGGCAAGAGGCTCTGGGGCAAAAGGGCTGAAACCTCTTTCACACAGTCAGTTCCTCTGAACTTTTTAACATAATTTGTGCCCCTGCAATAGAGACTCATACGAAAATCTATCATCGTCATCGGCAATCCCTCACAGGCAAGGATGGCTGTTTTCCATGGCTGTCTTATCTGTGGATCTGAAGTTGGGTGACAAAACGTGCCCAGAGCCCGGATCTGAGATGTCATGGAGGGACTACCGAGGCTCACCCAGCCCTCTGACTACTAGCCCATGCTGCTCATCCTTGTGGGCACCAATGATACTGCCAGGGGAGATCCTGATCATATCAAAAGTGACTACAGGGCTCTGGGTGCAAGGGTGCGGGGGTCTGGGATTCAGGTTGTGTTCTCAACCATCTTCCCAGTCAAAGGTAAGGGCCTGGGCAAGAACAGTGCATCCTGCAGATCAACACCTGGCTGAGCAGGTGGTGTTGCCAGCAGGGCTTTAGCTTCTTCGACCATGGGGTGTTCATCCAAGAAGAAGAATTGGTGGGAAGAGATGGGAACTATCTGATGAAGAGAGGGAAGAGCGTCTTCGCAGACAGGCTCGCTAACCTAGTGAGGAGGGCTTTAAACTAGGTTGGCCAGGGGGTAGAGACCAAAACCCTGAGGTAAGCGGGGAAGTGGGAGATCTGGAGGAAGAGCAAGAAGGAGTGGGAAACAGAGGAGGTGCTGTCATACTTCCAAACATAGTGCCCATATGTAAGAAAGGGAAAAAGGAGGATCCAGGGAACTACAGACCAATCTGCTTCACCTTAGTCCCTGGAAAAATCGTGGAGCAGATCCTCAAGGAATACACTGTTAAGCACTTGGAAGAGAAGAAGGTGATTAGGAGCAGTCAGCATGGATGCACCAGGGGCAAGTCATGCCTGATGAGCCTGATTGCCTTCTATGATGAGATGACTGTCTCTGTTGATGCAGGGAGACTGATGTACCTTGATTTTAGCAAGGCTTTTGTTCCCGTTTCCCACAACATTCTCACAGGCAAGCTAAGGAAGTACAGGCTGAATGAATGGACTGTAAGGTGGACAGAAAACTGGCTGGAGCATCGGGCTCAGAGAGTAGTAATGGACTCAATGTCCAGTTGGCAGCAGGTATCAAGTGGAGTGCCCCAGGGGTCAGTCCTGGAGCCAGTTTTGTTCAATGTCTTCATCAATGACCTGGAAGATGGCATAGAGTGCACCCTCAGCAAGTTTGCAGATGGCATCAAGCTGGGGGGAGTGGTAGATATGCTGGAGGGTAGGTCTAGGATTCAGAGTGGCCTAGACAAATTGGAGGATTGGACCAAAATAAATCTCATGAGGTTCAACAAGGACAAGTACAAATTCCTGCACTTAGGATGGAACAATCCCATGCACCAGTACAGGCTGGGGGCTGAATGACCAGGCAGCAGCTCTGCAGAAAAGGACCTGGGTGTTACTGTGGACAGTAAGTTGAATGAGGCAGCAGTGTGCCCTTGTTGCCAAGAAAGCTAATGGCATACTGGGCTGCATTGGTAGGTGTTTTGCCAGTAGGTCAAGGGAAGTGATTATTCCCTTCTATTCAGCACTGGTGAGACCACATCTGGAATACTGTGTTCAGTTTTGGGCTTCCCACTACAGAAGGGATGTGGGAAAGTTGGAAAGAGTCCAGTGGAGGAAAACAAAAATGGTGAGGGGGCTGGGTCACATGACTTATGAGGAAAGACTGAAGGAACTGGGCTTATTTAGTCTAGAAAAGATGAAACTGAGTGGGGACTTAATTGCAGCCTTCAACTACCTGAAGCAGAGTTTGAAAGGGGATGGAGATAAACTGTTCTCAGTGGTGGCAAATGACAGAAGAAGGAGCAATGGCCTCAAGTTGCAGCAAGGGATGTTTAGGTTAGACATTAGGAAGATTTTCTCATGAGGATGGTAGTAAAACTCTGGAACAGGTTACCCAGAGAGGTGGTGGAAGCTCCATTCTTGGAAGTTTTCAAAACCCGGCTAGACAAAGCTTTGGCTGGGATGATCTAGTTGTGGATGGTCCTGCTTTGAGCAGATGGTTGCACTAGATGACCTCCTGAGGTCCCTTCCAACCCTAACTTTCTATGATTCTGTGATTTCAGGCAGGTCTTGCCTGTTGTTCCTCCACAGCTCTTGCACATCCATAATTGAGAACAGTCTAAAGACACTGTCATTACTGAAACATTTTAAAATATTAAAACTTCACCATAACTTGAGAGCAACAGCTGGAGCAGATGGATTTGTTACTTATCTCAAGAGGATCAGAGAGTAGACCATGCTGACATTTGGAGATTGCTCTGATCTTATCAGAGTACTAGCAAACTGCATTTGAAAAGAAGGCAGCTTAAAAGAATAGTACTATGGCAATAACTTTTTTCAGGGGACATTATTTGCTGCAGTTCAAATTCTGCAGTTTTTGTCCTGAGAAAAACCAATGCAATCTTTACATGAGGACATAATTGCCAGAATTATTGGAGGAGACAGAGTAGACTTAAGCTTAGATAGTGTAGATAACAAACATGGTGACCATGGTATCCGATTTCCAACTGAGTTTCTCAGCAGTTTGTCAATAAGTGATTTGCCTCACAAGCTGGCACTGAAGGTGAGAATAACTGTGATACTGTTGTGAAATATGAATCCAAAGACTTGCTTAATCATTGGCACAGGATTTATTGTAAAAAGACTTTATAGCAATGCTATAGACTCAGAAGTGATACAGGGAAGTGTACAGGAGTGATACAGGAGAGGCTACTGGAAAACATGTTTTTTTGCTAAGAGTCATATTAGGTCCATCAGATACAGTCAGAGGCATAGATAACTCCTTCAGTGCCCAGGAAAAGGTTGTGGGGGATGGCCAGGACTGTGCATCAACCACTGCAGACGAGCTGGGGAATGATGGGAAGGGGAGCAGGAGCAGAATTTCACTTTCTGCTGGCTTTCTGCGCACTGAAGGCAGCTGCTGCGGTTGCTGTAGGAGCATTAGCTTGAACTGGAGCAACCCCATGATGTAGGTTTCTTGGGGTCTCCTCCTGGTGCCTAGTTTTCTCCCTCCTACCTCCAGAGACACTCTTGGGCAAAGGGCTGTGCCACGTGTGGCGAAGAGTCCATGGTCTAGGTGCCATCTGCTCCACCCACTCATCCCCATTGGTGTCCCCTCTCAAGCAGTCCCTGGATGGGAGGAGCGTGCCATCCCCCTCTGCTCTGGAAACCATGCCTGAGCTGGCTACCAGAGATGCCCTCAGGGACCAGAAAAGATAGTGGTGGTCCTAAGCATCCCCCACCAGCAAGATCAAACACTTGATTGAATCAGTGTTTACCTACATGGCCAGCTATATGTTGCAATGTCAAGAGTGAAATCATTTGACCATTTGAAAATACAGATTGTACAGACAAATGATCAAGGAATAAAACCAAACTTGGAAGGCATTTAGATGAAAGCCACGGTATTCCGTGAAATCCTCCAATGAAGTACATAATTATAATACAACCCTCAAATCACATGCTGTTTTTCTCCCCTTCGTGACCTGCACAAGGATTGAATGTGCTTATTTTTTTAAACCATGCATTTGAACACCATTCTGAAGCTACTCCCACTTCAACAAGTGATTTCAAAAGGTATATTTTTAACCCCAGTTTTGTCCTACAATTCTGTGAAGATATTTTGAAGCAAACAACTTTAAATTGCTTGATTAGCTGTGTGATATAGCTGAAAAGAATAGAAAGCTTGCTACAGACTGGGACCGATTTTCAGATAGAACTGATATATTCTGCTTTAGTGAAGATTTCAAGGTTTTTGACAGAAAGTTTACACAGTTCAGCACAGAATTTGGCCGGAGATTAACAGGGTAAAAAAGAAAAAGCCAAACCGTAAAAGGAAAAATTGCAGAACAGTGGAAAAGAAAAGAAGTTGAAAGCTCAAACTAAACAAGCTGGAGTTAATCAATGTTATGATATATTTGATGGTTTGTCACAACCTGAAGCCTCTTTTAGCTTTAAGCCTTCACAGAGCTCGCAGTTGGTGAATAAATTCAATGTAGAGAGTTATTTGGGAAAGACTCTTATTTTTAATGGAAATATGCAAACACAAGAAATTATTTTAATGAAAATTAGCTGGTTTCACATTTGTATCATAGTAGAATAATGATGGAAATAGATGGGCCACCTTATGTAGTGCTCTGTGAGCAAGCGGCAGGTGCATTGACCTAAGGCCAAGACACTATGAATTCTAGTCTCACTTCTTCCCCTCCGCCCCAACTGCTGCTAATATTTTTGTGCCCTCTGTAACCCTTATTATAAACCAAGCTCATGCATGGTAGCCCTTGGCAGGAACTATCATTCAGTCATTCCACACGTAAATTAGCAGAGCTTCTACAAGGTCACTTCAGGCAGAGCTGAGAATAAAAGCCAGCTCTAATAAAATGGCTAAATCTCATAACCAGGCTGAAAGCTGTAATATGAAATAAATTTTAGGCTGGAATCTGCATATAGAGTCTCTAGCCTGTTACTTTTGAAGCTATATCTGGACTTTTTGATGTCTGACTCCTGGTTTACCTTTGATGGTTTGATTTTCTGTTGCCCTGCTTGCCAGCAGTTTTCTGGATGACTAGAAGGAGGAAACGGTTTAAAATATGTGCCACATATAAAAGCTGAAACTAGGTAATTGCTGAACAGCTTCTGGGGGCAACAGCCTTAACTTTTTCCTGTCAATGGGAGAAAGTGGCCTCTGACCTCGTGTTGGCGTGATGAACTATGAAATTCCTCATCTTGCTTTTAGCTTTGTATCTATAGGGTATCTAGTGATTTTTTTCTAAGCTTGTATATTAGCAAGTGGGGGGAGGGAGTGAATTAACAGAAATGAGGGTGAGTAAAACGAGTGCGTGCAGTGAAAACATGGGGGTTGGGAGTCAAAAGAGTAGAAGATGATAGCAATCCAAGAAGTAGGTACAGATTTCCCTTGCTTTATGCAGGTTCTGTATGTGCAAATTCGCTCTTACGCAATGACCCTTTTTATACCAAAAACTCATTACATGCAAGGTAAATTCACTCTTCTGCGATCAGTGTGGTGGAAGCCTGCAGTCAGCTGCTTTGTGTGGTGCATTGTGGGAATGACTCGCACCAAAATATACTCTCCTATGTGGATCTGTGCTCCTTGCTCGTTGTCTGCGACACGTGTTTCTGTAGTTGCCGTCGCCATTATGATAGTACTCTGTGCTTGTGTGTACTGTCTGCTGTTGGGGAGCACCAAAATTATCTTATAAGAGCGGTAGAAATGGGCCTGGGGGTCAGTATAGTCGAGGTCTTGGAACGTATCCCTATTTGTTACATGGTAAAGTGAGTTCCCTTTATGCAAATTCGAGTTATGTGCCGTTTTCCAGGAACGCATGTACAGCATAAAGCGAGGGGAACCTGTACACATCTTTCTGTATAGAATGACTTTGCGTAGAAGTGGGAGAAGCAGAATAAAGGGATACAACATAAGATAAAAGGAGGCAAGGAAAAGGGTTATATAATGGTAATGTGCGGATGGTGGCAGGGTGGGTCTCGTGGAAGAATAGCGTGTGTATAATGTTATGTAGAGGACCTTTGCATTTCCTCATGTTTGTGAGTCTATGTATGAAAGGTATTGCGGTGCCACAGGTGACCTATTGTAATATAGTAATGGTCCACAGCTCACTTGTCTTCTGGGACTTGCACTCACTAAGGTGCTCTCTCTTTCTTTTGGAGCTTTTATTCATTTGCCTGCTGAGGGCTGCACAGCTACATTGGGAGCTAGAAAACCGACCCCCATGGGGAGGGGGAAAGGGGGGTGGTCTCCCTCCTCTTCACTGGAAAGGCAAGCAGACATTATTTGCTGCCCAGTACAGGCCCAGTGAGATAGGTCTGACCTCTCCTTTGAAGTTTTCTTTTTGCAGTTTCTGCCCAGCAGAGCTGGGATTGGGACTAGGACTGTAGGGGAACAGTTCGAAGGACGCTCCAGTGAAGCCCCCTTCTCCAGCCCATTGCTGGAGGGCAGGTAGAAGGGTGCAAGCCCCTGAAACTGCCTTTTGGGTGAGCCCCAAGTCTCAGACTTCCTGGGCATGGGTGAAGCCTTCCCAAGAGGGTGCAATCTATGAACTGTGCCTTGTAGTTGGTAGTATTTTAAATGTATTTAGTGTTTTCTTTGTTTTCTTTGTCTTTGTTTCTGTAATAAATTTATCCTCTGTGCTTACACTGCTTGGGAGGAGGGGGTTTTGTTTATGCAGGACACACTAGTAATTTATTTTGTGTTTCCCAGGTGGTCGAGTCAGGGGTTCGTGCCAATGTAAAATATATTTAGACCCCAAAACTGAACCCGGCCCTTGTTACTCCCAACTGATGCCCAGCAAGAGGGTTATACTTGTATTTGCTGCAGCAAAAAGGCTGTGAAAACCCATGGGATATAAATGCCCGAATGCTTTACTGGTTTCTAATCAAGGAAAAAGCAGGTCTGAAAGGGACCTCATGAAGTTATCTAGTCTAACCCCCTGCTCAAGGCATCTGAACTATCTCATGTAAGTGAGATCTCTCATCTCAGTTAACCTGCTCTTAAAAACTTCAGTGATAGAGATTCCACAACCTCTCGAGGCAAATAGACTATATAATATAATAGACTGTAAAATGGTGTCATTTAATGAGACTGCTATTTACATAGTATAATATATGACTCTGGTTTCCCAGGCATCTAACGTAAGCAAATGGCAAGTGACTTTCCAGAAGACCACTTCAAAAAATCTGAAGTGGTCTTTAAATATAACCATTTTGTGCATTTACAATGGGAACACCAAATAAGGGTGTGATGTTATTAAACTCTGCTTGATGTGAATAATCTCTTCTGAGGTCAGAGAGATTTGGCCCTTATTTTTTCCATCTCTTTCATAAATGTGTATTTATAAAACTCTCTGCTATGTTAAATAACATGTTTACATTATTAAGATTTTTAAAAATGCAGATCAAAGAAGATTTGGAAAAAGTGGGTAAAAATATAGCATGATGTGTATTGCTAGAGTGCTAATACTTGGATAAGAAACTAAGTAAAATTAACTGACCAATTTAAGAGTGGAAGTTGAGTGAATCACTTTTTGAAAGAGCTTATAGAGAAGCCTAGTATTTTTTTTGACCAAGAGTCTCATTCTTGATAGAGTTATTTGTGCTGTCTAGGCTTTTGGGGATCTGCTGAGCACAAAATAGCTACTCTCTTTGCATAAGCAGTTATTTTAAAGTAGGAACATAAATATACATGACACAGCATATACAATATATATGGACATGCGTGCTTCTCTGAAGGACTAAGAATGTAACTCAAACAAATTCATTACAAGGTGCGCTAATTCAGGAGAGGAAGGTTATGAGACTACTTGTATGGAGGAAGCTTCAACAAGGAGGCGGCATGCGGGTTTTATATATATATATATATATATATATATATATATATATATATTTGTTTGTTTGTTTGTTTTTATAAGAAGAGATTTTTAATAGTACAGGGACTTCGAGAACAGGAGGCAATAAGAAGAGATGAAATTGAAAATGAATTATTTATCATGCTTTAGTATTTAATTATCCATAGATTCTGTTGATATGGGCTGAGGTATCATGGATGTGAAAATTTGCCTTGTCAAATCGGATCATTGGGAAAGGGAGAATGATGGATGGCTCCGATAACTTCACATATTTTATTGATTAAAAATGAACCCTTTTACTTCCAGTGCAAGAAGGACATCATAAATGCTGGTACGACTTTCGTGCATTTCAACATCTTGCCTGTTTAGCATGAGGTGAAGCAGGAGCTATCTCTGAAACTTTTTGCATAGGTGGTGTCTTGTGCAATAAGGAGAATTTAAATTTAACTAAAACTAGTTTTGTCTCTTGGTTCTAATTCCAGATTTTCTGGGTGGCAAACTTATGTGATGATGCCTGGAGTTTCAGTGGAGCTGAAGCCATAATTTTTTGTGGAACCCTGAGTACTTAATGTGAAGAAACTATAAATAGCCAACACATTTCTTTGTAGTGTAAGCACAAATATTACAAAATACACTAAACTGGTTTCAGTGAAGTATTGCTGATTGCTGCAGGTTTTCTTCTTTAGCTGTGAACTCCTCCCTTAAAACTAATGGTCATTGTCACAAAGCTTAAAGATTGCATATCGTACTATGTAGAGAAAGATTAAGGTCTTCCAATTGATGACTAATTCTAGTCTGGTCATTTAATCTTATTTTACATTAATAATCTGACATTGGTTGTCCCATAAAGTTACTTCAGTGTTGCAGGGCCTTTTATTATATAGAGAGGCAAGGATTTCTTAGGGTGATATCTTTTATTGAACCAACTGTATAGCTGGGATGGTGTTAGACAAGCTTTCAAATATAAGATATTCTTCTTCAGGTCTGAGGAGTAAAAAATAATTTTCTAGTGCATACTGGTCCTTCCATTCATTGCATATCCTTTCCATGTAAGAAAAAATTGTAGTCAGGAAATAGTCTAACATTAACCCCTCAGGGCTGACCAGATCGGTGTGGTCATTTATGTCAGTGCCACGCGGATATGGACTCTTCATCTCTGATTATGGGACAGCATTGTAATGACTTGGCACAAGTGTAAAACAATGGCACGTGAACACGTGACCCTGACGTTCCATTGCTACTCACCATCTGATTGAAAGGTCAACTGGAGCAAATTTACCGTATACAGCTTCTTTTTTATACCATTGTATCGTGCCCCATTTGTTTGTAGAACGGTATAAACTGATACGTTGAGTCATTTTAGGATCATCGGTATCTTATGTGATAGGGGAAATACACTATTCAGACTTGTAATGAGATCAAGAAAAGAGCCAAATAGTCTTGATGGAGCGCTGTGCAAGGGAAAAGGAAGAAAATCAATAGCATAGCATTTTAAAGTCAAATTAATGCACTGAGGCAGAAAAATGAATCCAAATCAACGATTTCTAGCAGTTGATAATCACACACAGGTTTAAAGACTGGTAATAAAACCAGACTTAACAGTTAAATTACTTACTTGCCCATGCATATGTATTCAAATATGTATATCCCATACTGTCAGTGGGTTTAATGTACCGCAATCTTTTTATCACAAATTAAAAAATGCAGTTTTTTAAAGGTTTTCAACCAGATTTACTTTCTTTGACCATTTTTTCTTTTTCTCAAAATAATGCAGGAACTCTGAAATTTTCCTCTTAATCTACTTTTTTCTCCTGGGCTGTAAAATTATGTTTTAATGAAAATACCATCTTTCCAAGCGACTGATATTTTAATTGCCCTTCCTTTTTCATTTAAGCAACATCTTTCTCCTTTTTGCATTTGTGTGGTTTCCAGCATTTGCTTGAATAAGAATATGATAATTATCATGATCTTTCAATTGAACCTTGAAATGTAATGTTAGTTTTCACCATTTTGTTTAGTCAGGTCCATCCTGTTACCTCATCTAAACCCTAACCTCCACTAAGCTTCTTGTAAATTGAGTAAATCTGTAAGTTTGAACATAATTTTATATTTACAATTGTTATATAGGTGTCCTACAAGTAAGACACACTTTTAGTCATTGTTGCACATAGCAGTGAAGGCAGCTTAAACCTCCTATGCTCTAGGTGCAGATGATACGGTTATGCTGGTGTCTAAATTTGACAAGAAAATAATTCATTTATTAGTACCCATTAAAATGTTCAAAGAGCAATATTCATATGGTCCACTAAATTGATGAGGTATCAAAGCAGCACTGCAGCTTATAATGAGCAGCTAATTGGCCATTTCCACTCAATATTTTAATGTCATTCTTTCTCTTGACTGAGAGCTGGATCAAGTATAAAATATTATCAGACTGAGTATTTGGTTTTGAACACTAGGAAATGGTTTATAACTTTTAACACTATAAAGAGAATCGGTAAATCTTCATTTAGTGCATATTACCATTAGTTTGGATAGCTTGGTTGACTGATAAAAACCAAGGACCCCAAGTGAGTGGTAGGACTGTAGACAAAGATCAGAAGCCAAAGGTCAAGAGGCAGATCCAGGATACCATATCAGGTCTGGTGCTGAAGGTCTGTAACTGGGATGTTAAGCTGGGGGTTAACACCAAGAGGCAAGCTAGAGTTCAAGAGGCAAAATTGGGAAGCCAAAAAAGACAAGCTGATGTCAAGAACTGTAGTGGGAGAGTTAGGAAATGAGACAGTCAGGAGTCAGGGATAAGGAGTAACAAAACGGAGACTGAAAAAGAGAGGCAAAGGGAACAGGAGACAAGGCAATATAATATAAAGTGGATAGGAACTGCTTACAGAGCCAAAGGTCATGGATGTTCATGGGGGTAACCCTTAAGCACAGCCGGCAGACTGCGGTTAGCAGGAGCTGGGTGCAATATATCCTTCTGGATGACCTCAGAAACATGCCCATACTCCCAGCTAGCTGCCACGAGCCCCTTTTAATAGCTGGGATTGCACTGGTAGAAGCAGCACAGATTTTCATGCACTCTACTGGCTCCCCTGTGGTGGCTGCTGTCTGCTGCCCAAGTTCTGGAGACAGCAGCAGCCTTGTGTCAACGAAGGCCTGGCTGGACCCACTAGGCTTGAGCCATGGAGCAAAGCTTTAACCCTTACAGTGTGTAGACACACTTACAGTGTGGTCAGAAAGTTCCTAACAACCTCACATTCACATTCCCAAGTGGCCAAACAAATTAAATGATAACTCACTGCTGTTGTACTCACTGAGGGCAGTTTAAACCCCACCCAGAAACCTTAGTGAAAATCCACATGTGAATTAATGATGCATGTTTTTGGACCTGGAGGCAAATAATTTGCAGTTCCTCTCTGATCCCCTTCCCCCATCCTCTTCTTTCACCTATGGGGTACAGACAGGTATTCAGACTCCCGTCTACATTATGGGCTGCATCCAGACGAGTGTGTTTGTTTGGTTCCCTGGGGACAAGTAGCGGTGGTGCATCTTGTACCGCAGCTACTTGTCTCCTAGAAACACCAGTGCCATGTGTGCTTTACCCCAGGGGTAGGAGAGGGAGCTGAGGACAGCATTGCGCTGGCCCCAGCAGCCTTCCCTGGGGGCCTCCCAGGGCTACAGCAGTGGTGAGCCTGCTGGGCAAAGCCTGGCTGGCAGCTGGGGCCCCACTCCACTTTTGAAAGGCACATGCTGCACAGGTATGTGCTGCTCTGCTTTTTTTTTTCTGTGGTTTTTTTGGCCCTTGGATATCCAGTGGTCAAAAAAACACATGGAAAAAAAAGCGGAGCAGCACATGCTGCATAGAGAACACCTGACTGTGCAGCATGTCATGCTGCAGGCATATTTGTGGCACCACATACCACATGGCTGTGCTTGTCTGGACATGCTCATGGTGTTTTACATAAAGCGCCACGAGTTAGAGCAGCCCCCCCGACCCAATAGATGTTCACTTGTTGGGTCAGGAGGATTGAGCCTGCTTGCACCAGCCCTGGCCAGCAGGTGGAGGCACTCCATCAGCCTCCAAGGAGGGTGCTGAACTCCTCAGCCCTACCCCCTGGCCCCCAGCTCCGGGGCTGCCAGCAGAGAGGAAGGGAGAGGCAGAAGCAAGCAACACTGAGCTGCTGCCTGGGCTTTGCTGCCTAGTTGGAGCTGACAAGGCAGTGGAACAGAGCTGTCCCGACTTCTGCCCCCCACCCCACAGCTACCCCAGCTGAGGTACTGGTGGGGAGTTGGCCTGGGTCCATAAGGTGATAGGGCTCTGCTCCAACTCCTCCAGTTCAGGCTGGGCAAAGCAGACAGGGAAAATGAGCAGCCCGGCCTGAGCTGGAGGGCAAGGGGTGGAACAGAGCCCCTCACCTTGCCTGGGGTAGCTGTGGGGGGCAGCAGGGTGGGGGGCTCTGTTCCACCCTTCCTTCCTCCAGCTCCAGCCAGGTGGCAAAGCCCAGTCAGCAGCTCAGTGCTACTTTCTTCTTCTCCCTGCTGTCCCCCTGCTGAGAGCTGGGCTGCATTGGCCCAGCCTGCAATGCACAAAAAATTGTCCCTAGGGAACACAAGTTCCATACGGAGCTCTAAAGTAGAGCGCCTTCATCTTATACTTCATTTAAGGCAGGTTAATTTTTCACTGATCGGCCATTTTAAAAGTACTCTGCAGCCATGCACAAACTGCACATGTCACATCACTGGCGACGCCTAGGGGGTGCATGAGGGTGCACGTGCAGCCCCTGAGTGTGGTGGTGTACCCTTTATGAAAAGGCGCCGCCGACACCATCAGCAGCGCCTGTGGGCAGTCACCACTCGCCACCCCCCACCGCTGACAGTGCTGGCAACGTCTGCAGGAGCTCCCTGCTTGCCGCTGCCATTGTCCCACTGCTGCCAGAGCCACAGTGCCCCCTTAGCCACCCGCGGCACGTGTCATTCATGTGTCACATTATGGCTCTAGAACTCTTTCAGGGGCCCAATCATGTGAAAAATGTAACTTGTGTAAGCGCCCTTCATTTCTTCACCCCTTTGGAAATTTAATTTTGTTTTATAATTGAAATTATCCCTAGCTTGTGATCACCCTTTACGTTTCCGTTGAATAACCTCAGCTTTCCCGTGGCACCCACTGTACCAACCCATGCACAGCACAAAAGGGCAAGTTTGGTGAACAGATAGAAGGAATGAGAGAGGAGAGGGTTACAGTGATGCATGGATAACAAGAGAGCTGGCTATTTTTTAATACCAATATGTACAGCTGGATGGAGTAGAGACAATTTTTAGTATAAAATATGTAAATAAATAAAATATTCAAGAGTGTTCATACATTTTTTTTTTCAGATACATTGGAGACATTTGAGACGTTTATGTTACTATGAAACTTTATTAGTAGCAAATTGAGTTTTGTTTCTGGCCAGGTTAGAGTTTGGAAAGTTACTAAACCCAAACCTCTCTTTTGATTGTGACTACCAGATAGACTGGCACTGCTTTGTGAAAAACCATACCCCAAGGCATCTTCCACTGTGAGAATAACTGGGTTAAGCAGACTGAGGGAGAAAACAACATGTATTGAGTCAAACACCCTGCAGTTGCTGGACTCTGCTTATATTAAATGAATTTTTTCCTCTTGTTATGAATTCTTGATTGCAGCAGTACTTTACAATAAGATCTTTTCCATACCTTTTTTAGTCATGGTATGAGTTTTCCTAAGATATTGGGGAAAGGTATTTCTTACTGTTCTATCTACAAAATTTGAATGGTTTTCTCTTCAAAAAGGATCTGGAAAGGATCTGAAGAAGTAACAGAATAGGAAATAAAATGGAAGTTAGAGGTCGACCTTAACTACAGCAGTCTCTACTTTGCTATCTATAATACATTACATATAGTATAACAGTCCATTCCTTCAAATCCATATTTGCTTTTACTGCTGCCAAAAACTACCCAGATGGTAGCGTGCATCATGTATACTCACCCACAAGTGTTTTCCCTGATCTGTATTCCTCAGAGGTCTTTCTTTTTATAGTCGACAGTGCTATATTTGTGGTCCTTAGTCTTACTGCCACCCATTTTTCTGTATCAGAATTACTTATTAGCCCATAAACTTAACTTGTTTAAATATTTTTTTAATTTGCTTGTTAACTGTTTTTATCTGTTGCCTTTAGATTTATGATCTAAGCTCTTTGCAAACAAAAAGCTCTATTTTCATCTTGCTTTCAATGACTGCAGTGTTCAGGTTTATCTATGGAGGGGCAGGGGTGTTATACGTAGTCTGAGCATTGAGGAACAGAAGTTAAAAAATGCTGATAAACACTAACCTGAGCACTGCAGTGGTTTAATTTGGTGATACATATGATGGTCAGAAAAAAAATCTTTTAGGCTTGACTAACTCATCTAGAAAGAAAGAAATTGGTTTCATTGAACGTTCTCATAACTGAGTATTTATTTTGCTAAAATTTAGTGAATTACCATTGGTAAACTGACTAAAAGTTGTTTAGGTGATAGATGTTGAGAAGTACCCAACCTTCTGATGTGAAGGAGATTAATAATTTACTCTTGTGGCTTCCTTTTGATTCTTTCTATTCTGTTCTGCTGAACAGTTTATCTTTGAAAGCACAGATGAGTGGTGTGAACCCAGCATGTGCATTTGCAGTGTATTGTGTCTCTACAGACTCAATCTTTCAGTATCCAGAAAATAAACTGTTTCCATTAATGTTTGAGGATTCCCACTAGCTTATGTATGCCGTGAATACAATAATATAAATTTGGTAAAATCAAGGGCATGCATCAAACATGATTAATTTTCTGCATTGACTACCCTTATAATAATTTCTATTAAAACGATTTTAGCTTCCTTATGGAATTTACACTACCCACCTTTCATCTGGCTGTCTCCACGCACTTCACCAGCATAAACTAATTAAGTCTCACAACACCTCTGTGAGGTGCTAAGATACCACAGTGAGAGCTACAGAACAAAATCGGGGATATATAGAGATAACTTCACCCACTACTGAATGCATGTAGGATCAGTATGGGGTGGAATCAAACAGCTATTTTAACACTGAATACAGTTCTTGCCAAAAAGTGAAAAAGAAGTGGAAGTGAAACTGCCTGCAAAACTAAGTTTAACAAAGTTTAAATCCTAAACTTGAACTGGCCAGGACACTGACATATCTCCTAACCTTACAGAAAAGTACTATAGACGCTTTCAGCACCACAAGTGTGACAGGCACCTCGCTGGGATCACATGACCCCAGGGTTGGTGACTCTTTTCTTGCCTGCCAGGGGCAGGGGTTCGGACTAGATGGCCCACTGAGGTCCCTTCCGACTTTATGAACCTATGTTCAGAAGCCCTATTTTTACACTACTACCGGACGCATAGTTCATGCCACCTTGGGCATCCTTTCTACATCTACTCATGAGTTCTGCCCATAGAAACATGACTGACATTTCTTTAGAGGTTCTTCTCACGGTTCAGTGGCATGGCCTGGGTCATGTGGCCCCAGGATTGCCCCTTCTAAGCTTTGAAATAGGACCAGATATCATTACTCCTTTCCATTTGGTTTTTGATAGGCGTTAGATTATGATTCAACCATTTTCATACTGGAGTAATTCAGTTGGCAGAGCCCTGAAGTCTGGCATAGGGATTTGGCATTGTATACCTTCTATTAATTTCAGTTAATGTTGTGTGGCCAAAGCCCAGAGCAACTGCCTGCAAATATTTTCCTTAATGTATCAGGAAACACAAGACATACTCTTAAGTAAGTAAAAAAGATGTTATCAGTCAACCAAGATGAAGAACTAATGTTTGGATGCAGTATTGAAAGACAAACAAGGGCAAGCTAAAGAACAAAAATCAATGCAATCACCAAGACTCCTGAAATGATTACTGCAACTGAAGTATTGTTTCATATCGAAAATTACTTGACTTCTTTGCCCCTTCAAAGCTTTGGAGAGGTCTGTGTTTCTGAGGGACTGCATAAGGGAATTTTTCTCTCACATTACCAATGTGATTGTAAATCTTATGCTGGTAAAATTGCATTATTATATAATACAACTGGGGTTTTGAAAAGACCACTGAAATTCAGACGTCAAGTAAATACATTCTTCTGATGCAATAGCCAGTATTGCAGAGGAGAAATGCTATGAGGAAAATAGCTTTTCCTTGGTGGGGTGGATATTATCCCCAAATGCTTTTGAAGCCTTTTTTGTCTTTCAGTTGGAGAAAGTAAAAGGGAGGTTCCCAGGAAGGATTAAATGGCAAATAAGTATTGGCGCTGTGAAGACAACTTCTTTAGGCAAGATATTACTGGTGAACTGTATCATATGTCTATCCAGCGATGCTTAAGGGAATTGTGAGTCCTCCACACTCCTGAATATGAGGCTACTTTTATAATATTTATTTTGCTGCTTTAAATGCGGATTATCCAAATACCTAACATTAGGTATACATACTTAAATAAATGCACCAGAAGAAGCTTGGAACCTCGTTCTACTTTCACCATTTGGGGGTCATCTATAGCAGTGGGGCACAACCTTTTGGGCCCGTGAGCTGGATGAGTGGCATGGGCTGATGCAGGCCAGCTCTCTGGGGTCAGTGCACTGACTGGGCCCCACGTGCCCAGGTCTGGCCCTGTACTGCCTGTATTGGGCCCTCTGTGCCCAGAACCCACTTTGTACTGCCCATATCCAATCAAGCTCTGGGCAGATTGGGCCCCATGAACCTGGATCTCATGTCACACCACCTGGATTGTCCCTCCACACCTGGATTGTGCTTCACAGCACCTGGATTGGGCCCTGCACACCCATATCTGGCTCTGCACTGCTTGGATTGGGCCCCGTGCACCTGGATCAGCCCTCTGTACCTGTATTCAGTCTCATGCTACTCAGATCAGGCCCCATGTACCCAGGATCCTCTCATACTGCCCCACGGCAGTTCTGGCCCCACACACCCGATCTAGCATGCAAGCCACACTACCTAGCCCAACGCACTCCCTGTGAAACCAGAAATTTGACAGCTGGGGAATGGCAAGTAATGTTACCACTGATTCCTGTCTGCTAAATTGTTAGTCCTGTGGGGGTCCCTGTGGGCTAGTTGTGGCCCAGAGGCCAGATGTTGGGCACCCCTGATCTGTATGACACAAGGAAAAACTGTATTGGCACATGCCATGACCACATTACACATACTCACTTCTCTACTGGAAACTGGGTGTTGCACTAACATGGCTACACTGCTTCTGCTGGGGAGCTAGCACTCACAGGATGAGTGTGCAGCGTCTCAGATGTCTTGTGCCATCTAGACACAACCTTACATTGGCATAGCTTCATTGACCTCAGTAAAGCTGTCTGATTTTTATGAGCATGAGATCAAAATTGAGTCAAGCATGGAGGACTATTTAAATCACAGAAACAAATATGGTTTTGCCCATTTCTCCATAGTTTGGTGTCCTTTCAAGGAGTTGTACAGGATTTGACTGTAGGACCCTTTAAAGCATTCTGATGGAGAATTTTTGTGCTAGTAGACTGCCTGAGATAGCTTACACCATGTCCTCCTTTAGGATCTGGAATGTTTTCTTGGCCCCAGGAAGGGCTTTTGTAAGTACCAGTAGCGATGCTTTCCATGGGCAGCAAGAAGGTAAGGGTTGGATGTAAGGCACAGAAGAGACAGAGATCCCTAAGCACGTGGAGATCTCTTATAAATCCCATGTCTCCTGTGTATATTCCTACACTGCTTATTCCCTTACAGGAGAAAATGAGGCTTTGAAAACAGAATGGGGCCCAATATATCCCATTTGCACAATAGTTATAGCACTTCACATTCCAAAAGGGACACTAGAGTAAATGAGACTGTCGCCTAATCTTTTACAGCTCAGACTGTTTCCTGAATGAATGAGTTCAGTGTATAAACCTGATTCATATAACATGAAAACCAGACAGAATAAGCTGTGTATTGAGCTAGGTTTCTCCCTCCTTACTTTGTAAGATTTTTATGAAAAATTATAAATATATAGTCATCCTAGTCACAGGTGACCATTTTGATATAGCTTTTTGCTGTGTGTGTGTGTGTGTGTGTGTGTGTGTGTGTGTGTATTCCCTCCCACCCCCTTTATTTCACTTTACCAAAGTTTCCTTTTGGCTGTGGCCAACTGGTTCACTATTAGTAACATCTGGAACATTTTTTAAATCATTATATCTTTCATATATGATCCTCATAGTAGGTCTTTGATGTGTTTTTGTTCTCTTAGTACTTTGGCACCTGCTACTGGGATGCTATTTCATCAGGAGTCTGAGCAATTTTGGAAATAATATATATAAATTCAGGCATAGCCCAACATGATATCATGTAGTAGATATATCATACAAGTTATCCACATGTATATTCATCTCATCCTTATTCTCAACCTATAAATATGCACAAAAGGCAAGATGAAGAGAGCTTAAACCCAGAAGGGACTATTCAATCAACTATTGTTGTATTATACTAATTTATCTTGTAATGAACCCAATAACTTACTTTTGAGGTTAGTCCATAACCAGGTTCTGCTGAAAGAGTTTCTGAAAAGGCATCTAGCCTTGGAGACGTCAAATAATGGAGTCTACTACTTCCTTTAGTAATTGACTCTAATGTGTAATTCAACATTTAAAATATTTCCAAACTGAATGGACAGCTGGATGGAGGAGAGTGTGGCCCTACTGTAGTCTGGCTTCAGTTTCCAACCACTGGCTTGTTATGTCTTTTTTATACTAAAATAAAGAACCCTTTACTACTCTGTATTTTCTTCCCCCTAATCTTCCCATGGTGGTACTTTCCCTTGTAATCAGGTCTCCTTAGTTGTCTTTTTTGATGAGCTAGGCAAACTGAACTCTTTTGCCTCTTGCTATCAACTATTTCCCTGAGAACTTGAATCCATTTTTATAGCTCTCATCCATATTTTCTCAAATTTGTCAACCTCCTTTGGGATGTGAACCCCAATATTAGTCTCACAACTGTATACCCGGAGGTAAAATCACCTCCCTATTCCTGTTCACACCATCTAGGAAGAGCACACACCAGCTGCTGAAACTTCCTTAGCCTGATGAAGGGTTTTTGAACCTAAAAGCTTGTTTAATAATTATTTTCCAACTATTTGGGTTGGTCTAATAAAAGATATCAGATTCACCCAAGGAACCTTGTCTGCCTATGTCCTTAGACCAACACAGCTACAACCTACATGCCTGGATCACATCAAGTCTTTTTTTCTCTCACAGCATCACACTAAACCTTCATGTTTGGTTGTTTATCTATCATGAGCCCTAGATCTTTCTCCATGCAGTTAGATATGGTCTACATTTTGTGGTCTTGGACATACAATTTCAGTGTATTGAAAAATGATTTTTTTTGTGATTAGGTCTAGATGGTTATTGCTCTGTCCTTGTCCATAATTCGGCCAATCTTTCTGTCATATGCAGATTTTATTAGTAGCATTTTACATTTACTCCCAGATCATTGGGAAAAAAAATTTGAACAGATGTGTAGCTTCCCCATCCTGGTCAGTCATGACACATGGGACCCTGCTGACAGCTACCCCAGTCACCACCTCCTCAGTTACGCAAATTATGTTGAAGAGTGTTGGAATTAGTAGTAGTTACTGCAGCACCCAAGCAGAAAGATGTTTTCTCATTATTGACTATTTTTTAGATGTCTGTTGGCCTGTTCTTTTTACAGCTTGTACTGTATTGGTATTGCATATGACTAATTTTGTCACACGGTACTAAGACAAATGCCTTGAGAAGTCTACATGTAGTGCATCAACACAGTTGCCTTTATCACCCAAACTTGTAAAGCCTCATCAAGGAGTGAAAATGGGTTTGTTTAACAGGCAGTTTATTTTTTCCCCCATAAAAATCTCGGCAAACACTTTACAACAGTGATTTCTTCTGCTCAGTGGCAAATCCATATATTCTTAAAAAAATATATCTCCTCTCTCTATTTCCAGACTGCAGTCACCTGAACTAATGCCCTGCAGTGACCTTTCAGGAAAGTATGAGCATTATGAAATATCCCCCTAATATCTTAATGGGAAAATCTAGATTTCTATTTTGATCATATTGCATTAGGATTTAAGATCAGTATGAGGATAAAAGTAGGTTTGAAACTTTCAGCTATAACTGAAAAATATAATCCTCTACAGATGTGAAGATCTCTGAATATAGACTTAGAGGTGAATCTGATTTCTTTTTCAGCTGAAAGACAGATTGAAGCACAATAATGGTAGTGAACAATATTTCTCCCATAAGAATCACTAGCTCACCTGCTTAAAATGTCCATTGGATGAGAAGCTGAACATTTTTTTTTTCTGATCGCTTCACAAGGGACATTAGAGTAGACCATAACCTTATCAATCTTTGTTATCAATCTGAGAGTAAAACAGATTATAGTACAGAAAGTTTTGTGTGAATCCTTTAAAGGCATGCATTGGCTGCTGCGTTAGCTAATATTGTCTTTGCTCTCCAAGTTTTTTACATAAATGATTTGACATGCCTAGTGTGTAAAATTAAATTTTGCTCTATTATCCTTTTTTACAGGACAGTCTTATTTTGGGGGGGATTGCTTTTATTCTAGTATACCAGGCAGTCTGGGAATCAAAGCAATCAGTACCAATGACGGAATCTCACAGCACTTGAACGAAGAGGCCCAAATTGTTATTCTTGATAATTTTAGTGGCTGATTCATCAAGGTTCCTCGGCTGCTCTATTATGGTCTGTTTTCTTAGAACACCAAGTAGCAGTGATTCACATGCCTCGTGAACTAAGTGCTTAATTTCTGATGTTATCAAACTTTGTGTTGCTAAGCATCCCCTTTTGTAGGTGAATTTCGTGCTCATGACAAGACCAATGTCCCTGTTTTCCATTGTTGGTGTTTCTTCTTTCCCAGATAGTGTTGAAGTACTTTTGTTTGCTAAACTATTTGCTTAAAGATGTCTATATGCTGTGAAGGAGATAGGAACATACATTTAAATATTCTTCCCCAACAATAAGAGGGGGGAGCTTTTAGACTGTTTTGTGCCCCAATTTCTATGGACCCTTTTAGTTGGGGAGCTGCAAAGACTTAAATAGATGTGGATCTTCCCTGGAATGACTTTTTCTGTAGTTTTTGGATTATTTGTTTCTTCTGATCATCAGGTTTCCCTATGGAATTCAACAAATCTAATTGTTGGAGTTTAAATTTCCTCTAATGAAGTCCCTGTAAGGCCTACAATATTTTAAGTGAGCAAAGTTCCTGCAGCTCCTGAATTTCATACCTCATTCTTTCAGACAGCATCTAGTTATCATGCCCTGTTCTTTAGGAATTCATTCTGCCTGAATAACTTAACAGCTTTGGCAGTGAAATGTTAATTATGCCTGCAATAATTGACCTTTGTACCTACAAACTGCAAGGAAATGCATATATGTAAATTGAGTCTTGCAAATCAGACAGCATGCCAGTGGCATTTGACACTTTGAATACCTAGCCGTTTCTATATGCTATGACCAAAGAAAACTATTGCTTCACCGAGACTTGCTTGAGGGAAAAAGATTCAAGACAAATACTTTTTAAAAACAATCAGGATTTATAGATTAAAATGAACTAGGGCCTACTCAACCTATATGCCTACATGGCTGCTGCTCCCAAAATACACTTCTCACTTCAAAAAAGCAACCTGTTTCTAACCTGAAGGGGTGTAAGGCGCTTTCATTCTCTCAATGGGCAGCATTATGCACGTCCACAGCCTGTAAATGCTGCCCAGATTGTCATCTATAGGCAGGCAATCTGAAACCTGAGGCACAAGGGTATTTCTGAATGTTTTGTGTGTGACAGACCTGGCCATGAGGGTGTGCGTATGTGAGGGAAGTCTCCTGAGAGAGAGGGAGCCTTGTTTTGCTCCTTGAACCCAGTGCTGAGGAGGGATGTGCATTATATCTAATGACTGTTTAATGCAACATAAATAGTCATTTGGGTTACCTTTGATATTACAGTGATGTAAGGAAGACTTGGAAGGTGATGAAACCAACCAATGGGCTTACTGGCTAACTTCATCATTACACAGGGTAACCATATATTCAGACTTGGGCTCCTGACTACACAATGCCATGTGTAGAATTGATGCCATGTAAATAAGTGTGTAAAACTTGCTTTAAACAATTGATCCTAAATGCAGAAGTCTTGTTGCACATACAGTAGTTGGTTTGGTTTGAGTGTTTGAGCATGTTAGAAAAATATGTTCCTTTTATAAAATATTTAGTACCGATAGCCAGTACCAGCAATGATGTACCTACAGCCAGTATTACTAGGGTGATAATATAATCATGCTACATTTCAGGGCAGTTTTGCTGAAAGAAAAATAAAAGGTTGGTATAATAGCAAGGCATTTACATTCACCTCTATTTCTGTTCACTTCCCCTTCTGTTAATGGTCTTCTAAAATTTACCTTGAAAGCATAACACAGCAGCAATCCTGGGAATTGAACCACAGCTCTCCACAGCTGTAAACAGGAATCTGCACAGCTTGAGCTGCAGGCCCTTTAGTTAGGGCTGTAACAGAGCCATATGCTATGTGGATTAAACACAGTACTGGTTAATGTAACACATTGACCAGTGGGATACGCAAGCACCTGGTTGATCAGGCTAATGCATTTTTCATTGTATAGTACATCATACTGAGACATCCTGATTCTGGTCATCCAAGAGTTAAGGAAAGAGCTGAATTTGCTTTACAAATATCTGACATCCCATTGTCTCAGAGGAGATTTCAGCTTGCTTGAGAAGCAGTGGTGCAAAACCTGTGTGCTCATTAATTTGACCTTGATCTTAGGCCCGGTATACATGAACTGGTAAGAACATTTTGTAAAACTTTATTCCATTTACATAATCTGTCTGGAGGAAGCTGCAACTTTTCCTGATTATTGGGTTTGCGTTTTTTATGCAAATATTGGTCATCATTGCTTATTATGCATGACAGTTGGAAAGTTTTAATACCACCTTCTCAAATATCTTAGAACAATATCTTGAATGAGCAGTGAATCAATTTCTGATTCTTTCCTGTATATGTAATTCTCCTTAGCAGAGAATTACAAATGCAAACCCAAGTTGTCCATGTAGTCTGCAGAATCTTGTGATATGGGCACTTTTCACTATCTTGATATGCTGTGAAGGTATATTAATGACTGTATTATTGTAGACTTATGTCTTGAAAGTGTATAGACTCAATGAATGAGTACAGAGGTCATTTCATATTTCTAATATTTATTACCTTATCTGTTGTAGGAAGATGCCATAACACCTTGGAAATTAAACTACTTTTGAAGTGGTTCATAGATTCATAGACCGGGCTTGAAGGGACATCATAAGATCATCAGGTCCAGCCCCTTGCCCAAGGAGCAGGAAGTCAGCTGGGGTCAAAGGATTCCAGCAAAATAAATGACCAAGTGTTTCTTGAAAGTGTCCGGAGTAGGTGCTTGCACCATCTCTGGGGAGAGTCTTTTCCAGGCCGTGGGGACTCAGACAGTAAAGAAGTTTTTCCTTATGTCCAGCCTAAAATGGTGTTGCAGGAGTTTGTGACCGCTGGACCTAGTCATCCCCTGGGGTGCTCTGGTGAACAGGTATTTCCCCAGATCCTGATGCACACCCCTTATGTACTTACAGGCTGCCACCAAGTCACCCCTGAGCCTGCGCTTCTCCAGGCTGAAGAGTCCCATAGCTCGCAGCTTCTATTCATAAGGCCTGTTCTCTTGCCCTCTGATCATGCATGTGGCTCTCCTCTGCACTCTCTCAAGCTTCTCCACATCCTTTTTGAATTATGGAGCCCAAAACTGGATGGAGTACTCCAGCTGCAGCCTCACCAAGGCCAAGTACAGCTGTAAGATGACATCCTGGGTCTTGCTTGAGATGCATCAGTAGATGCAAGCCAGAGTTTTGTTTGCTTTTCCAGCTGCAGTATTGCATTGGTGGCTCATGTTCATCCTGTGGTCAATCATGACCCCCAAGTCTCTTTCAGTCATGGTGCTAGCAAGTGTAGCATTGCTGAGCCTATAAGTGTGATGCGTGTTTTCTTTCCCAAAGTGGAGCACCTTACATTTATTTGTATTTAATGCCATCAGGTTTTCATCTGCCTACCTTGCAAGCCTATCCTGGTTGGCCTGGATCACCAGCTTATCTAAAGTGTGGACACTCTTCCCCAAAGTTTGGTGTCATCAGCGAACTTGGCCAGTCTGCTTTTGACATCAGTGTTCAGATCATTTATGAAGACATTCAAGAGTACAGGTCCGATAACGGAGGCTTGGGGGATGCCACCGATCACTGAGGCCCATGTTGATTCAATTCTGTCAACTACCACTCTCTGGGTCTGACCTTGGAGCCAGTTCCCCAGCCAGTGGACGGTGGAGTAGTCGAGGCCGTAGTTGCCCAATTTTTCCTTAAGGACATCATGGAGCACCAGGTCAAAGGCTTTTTTAAAGTCCAAATATACTACATCAACCTCTTCCCTTTTGTCCAGGTGATATGTCCCATGGTCATAGAAGGAAATGGGATTGGTCAAGCAAGACTTACCCACAACAATTCTGTGCTGGCTACCCTTCAGGATGTTGCCTTCTGTTAGCCTGTCAAGATGGTTTCTTTGATAATTTTTTTCCAAAATCTTCCCAGGGATTGAGGTCAAACTGATTGGCCTGTAGTTTTCCAGGTCTTCTTTCCACCCTTTCTTGAAGATGGGCACCACATTGGCCCTCTTCCAATCTTCAGGTACTTCACCTGAGTTCCACAAGTTCTCGAATATCCTTGCCAATGGCTGTGCTATGATGTTTGCCAGTTCCTTTAGCTCTCTTGGGTGCAGCCTATCTGGACCAGCTGATTTATGGGGGTCCAGGCTCTCAACATGCTCCCTCATAAGATCCATGCCAATGGTGGGCATATATTCGTCTTCACCCTGGTCATCCTGCATCACATTGGTAGGGTGGTCCCTTTGGGTTGGTGAAAAACTGATGCAAAGTAATCATTAAGCAGATTGGCTTTTTTCCTGGGTGTTGATATTCAGCTGCCCCAGCTGGTTTAGCAGGGGTTCAATGTTGCCCTTGTTTTTATTTTGACTCCCCACATATCTGAAGAAAGACTTTTTATTGTCTTTGCTTTGTGTAGCCAGATGGGGTTCAGTTGCAGCTTCGGCTTTTCTAGTTTGCTCCCTGCAGGTGCAGAGCAGTGCAGTATACTCCTCCTTAGTGGTGTAAGAAATTCATTTCTTTAAGATTCAGTTCAATTGCTGTGTTGTTGCCTACCATTAGCTGTCACCATAATTAAGAAAGAGAAGGAACAGTGTGTGCATCAGTGCAGTGACATGGAAAGTTTTCTAACTGCAGATGAACACATCACCTTTTTTTTTTATTTCAAGTTGTCCAGATAGCCAGGTAAGGGAAGAAAAAAAAAGCAGGGGGGGAAGGCTTATTCTTTTAAAATAAAAGAGACCTTGAAAGTTTTCCTTCCCGGAAACCATGAAATGTTAAAGTGTTGTTATATATACTGAAATAGAAAGCAAATCTCCATAATGTATGTTTTCAAACAAAATCTCACTATAAAGTGAAATATTTTGAAAGCCTGATTGAATATACGAATTTCCTACAACTTTGTTCTTCAGTAACTCTCTGCTTTTGAAGTGGTGATGGAAGCTGTTGGAAGCCTCTGGGTGCATCTACACGTGTGCCTTACTGCGGAGTTGACTAATTAGCTCTACAGTGAAGCATCATCATCTACATGCGCTCTCCAATTGGGGCACAGAAAATTAATTAACTCTCCTGTAGGATAGTCAAGTACTATGCTACGGCAGAGTTATATAGTACATGAAAATGCATGTGTAGACGGTGACCAGGGCTGATTGGGGCACAAGGGTGCTAGAGTACGATAACAAATCCTTGTCCTGTGGAATTTGTTAGCAAATATTATTATTTATATTGCAACATTACTTTTATTACAGAGGTTTTATGCAGGTGTAGGCTTCACCTTAGTAAGTTTACAGAGACTGAGTATGAACTCTGAGTTTTCATTAAGGCTTTCATTAACTCCAGCTAACTAACATAACTCTCCATTAAAGTTGTTTCTGGGCTGTCTTGGGGCAGGTCACAAATGTTTGTGTCTTAGATGTAGTTATGGGGTATCAGTGAGAGCATTTGAAATTGTATTGGTTCGTGTGAGTTAATTATCACCAAATATCTGTAGTGAAAGCAAGATCTCCAAATTGTATCCTGGACATAACCTAACCTGAGACTTAAATGAGTTAAACACATAGGAAAGGAGGCCTAAGTTAGCTGTTGACAGTTGTGTGAGTTCCTAGTGTCAAGTGGTTGTGTGTTCATCTTAGCATGTTGTTGAAGGGGTTGAGATATACTTTATTTTCTCACATGAAACACATACCTTTCCGTAAAAAGCAGCCCACCAAAATTTGGATATGTGCATTAATTGGGGAACTGATTTTCTGCCTGGGGTTGGAAGATCCCTGATTAGATTCCTTCTCTGCAGTGCAGCAGCTGTGGTTGTGCTGTTTAGGTAACTGAGGAAATTAAGTGATTTAATGGTTCATTGTTCTTTACAGGTGTTACTGGTCATCACTCCTGTTTAATAGTTTTGGTGTTCCACTAATCAAGCTAACCTTTTTAAGGGCAAGTTAGCTGCTCCTGGCCTATTTCACAGCCTCTTTTGCTCAGACTTTTCAAAATAGTAAATCCACCCATAGAGATGAGTCTTGAACAGCAGCTAGGGATTCAAACAAGTCTTCAACAGCAGCTAGGAATCCTACTTATGCAGGAAATGGAGGGTGAGTCAAATGAAGTAGGCTCTGTCCCCTTTATATTCAACCATAACTATGGAAAAATCATTTTTCTTCATTTTGCCTTTCAAAAACAAGTTATGCATTACATTTTGGGGTGTGCTGTATGTGAGAAAATATGGCATAAGTTACTGTTCTCTTTAAACTCAGAGTCTTCTCATTTTGAATGTCTAAATTACTCTTGATACGTTTGGACTGAATATAGGTTAACAATAGAATAAGACAGCTAAAAACAGAATCATAATAAGAAGGAACTTGCTAAAAAAGAAGTAATTTCTTATGTGTATAGCATGTATGGAGCTGAGATGTGGCCATGTACAGGAGACACCTCAAGTTGCTGGAGAAGTACTATCAATGTTGTCTGTGGAAGATCCTTCAAATCCGGTGGGAAGACAGACTCACCAATATTTGTGTCTTCTTGCCAGCAAACACCATGAGCATTGAGGAAATGATCATCCAATGTCAACTTCACTGGGCCAGCCACATAATCTGGATGTCGAGCTCCAGATTCCTGAAGCAAGTTTTATTCTCTCAATACAGTCCAGGTATATGCTGAAGAGGAGAGCAGAGAACACGCGTCAAGGACAGCTGTAAGACCAACTTGAAAAATTGTAATAGCAACATCAAGTTGTGGGAGACTATTGTCCAGGACTGCCCCAAATGGAGGAAGAGTTTTCTGCAAGGATCCTAGTATTTTGAAAGTTTACAATGACAACAGGAGATGGAAGCAGGAGGGCAGAAACAGTATGTTGCGGACCAAGTTGAGACTCTATAGCCACCCACCCCACAGAGTAATAGGTGCCTGAGTTACAATAGAGTCCGCTGATTCTAGATCAGCCATCTCTAGACCTACAGATAAAGCAATCATGGAAGACAATCATCCTCAACTGCGAGGGATTGTCAATGAAGAGTTTGAAGGAAAAAATGGAAGTGATTGTACAGTGCACTTCTACAGTAGCATTAAGCTCATCCTAAAAATAAAATAAGTAACATCACTTTTGCAGACTAGAAGTTGAAGTGTCAAATATTGCACTCTGCTATTTGCACTCCATATCCATTCTTCTGAAGTGTAGTTGATGATTCACCATGGTTATATACAGAGTTGTTAAATGTATTCAAAAAAGAATTCTTGTTTCTTAACTACTCATGCAAAACTTCAGGTGGGCTTGTGATTTTTGCTCTCTGACTTCCTTTGTGTCAGTGACCCAAAATTATTTGTATTGTCATGTATTTACTTGTATTGCATTAGTTTCTGAGACCCCTAATTATGCATCGTGACCTTACTATGCATCAGCCCAAGTGATCCCTGCCCCAAAAAGATTACGTCACCAATATAATGTGTATAGAGAAATATAGGGAAATAATTTCTTCCGTTTCTCCATTCCTGTTTATGACAAATCAAGAGTTGTGAAAACCAGGTAAAATTGTTAAAGAAAGTGTGCACTACTGAGCTAATAGTAGTAAACTCCAGGCCTTCTGGCTATAAAAAAAAATTGTGTACTTGACCTAAAAGAGAACTCTACTGTTGCTAACTCATTTCTGTGAGCTAACACTGGGAGAGAACCAGGGGGAGAAGCTTTGTGGAGCCAGACTTCAGATAATCCTTTCCCTGCACCCTTTGCTGTACTGAAAACAGGAATTTATGCAAGTGTGTTTAATAGTGGAGGATTTTATTTTCCTGTTATTGGCTGCTATTCCCTTTCCCGCTTAAGTGTGACCCTTTTTCTGACATTCACACAAAATATCCATTAAAGATATGTCATAGCCCCCTCTGTCACTTAAGGCCATTCATAGCTCATTTCACATAGCTGTAATGTAATTGTGTGCTGGATGTAATTGTTTGCAGTACATGCTATTCCTAGCAATAGAAGAGCCCTTGCCACTTTGACAAGAATGTGAACACCAGTCGTTTTTACATGCATTTAGAGCAAAGCAAAGAATTATATTTTACTAGCCTTCAAGACTAGAATAAATCTAGTTTAGTTTGAGTTTCTTTGACATATAGCAAAACGGAGCCTAGAAGAAAGTATTGTAACAGGCCAAATGTGATGATTAGCCATTGTGAGACAGGAGAATTTGAGATCTCCAGTGTGTCTGTCCTTCGAATAAGCTGCTGAGCCAACTCTTTAACTGCTAGGAACTGAGACAGATAAGAGACCTAGAGCAATTTATCCTTAAGGTCATTATATCACAGACCCATTAAACTGGGAGCATTGAAGCAATCAGCAGTCACTGTGCAAGTAACTAGGATTCTGGGAGACTTACTAAATTGGTTAATTTGTTAAAATGGCAAAAACGATGAAACTTTTCCTGACTATAATTTCAGGAAATGACAATGCTGCTCTGAAGGCTTCTGATAAAAGGTGTATAAGGACAAATCTGAGTGCTCAAATTATGTATTAAGGAGAAACAATCACTCTTCCCTTTAGGGAAAAATCCAGCTATTCCACCAGCAGCAGCCCTGCTCAGGTAGCTGATATATCGTCCACAGTGTCATTTTTGTCTGGAAAGGTGGAGAAGCATTGTTACCATATCCTGACTGGCAAACGGGATTCTTAAATGGGACCTAGGGGGAATGTTGGCACTTAAATCACAAAAAGTAAGCCAGAATGGCCCTACTCATGAGGCCAAAGAACTCATTAGATGCGTCCATTCTCATTTAGAGCCTACATTTTGAATCACAAAAAGCCCAAGGCTTTTAAATTAGAGGTGTCCTGGGTCTTGGGACCAGTCTACAAGCTGGATGAACACTGCAGGGCCAGATTGGGCCCATAGACTGACCCCACAACTACCGCATGCCAGATCTAGCACCCACAGCGCTCGCTCTGGCCAGTTCATGATTGGGCTGTAGGTGGTGCCCACTCTGGCTGCTCCAGAGGAGATGCCAGATCTAGTGCCTGCTTTGGCAGGTCGGAAATGCCACTACATGCAGTGTCCACTCCAGGACCCACACTGCATTTGCAGGTATTCGTTCCAGGCTACGAAAGGAACTGACTGAAGAAAATGCAGATCCACTAATAACAATAATAATAATGGGTGACAGGCGAGGTCCCTTAAGATAGGAAATGGGCTACTATATCTTTAAAAATAGGAAAAAGGAGGACTTGGAGAATTATAGAATATAATTATAGTCTGAAGTCAATGCCTGGGAAATTTCCAAGAGAAGTGGTGCTGTCTCCAACCCTGGGGGTCTTTAAGAGGAGGCTAGATGAACACCTTGCTGGGGTTGTTTGACCCCAGTACTCTTTCCTGCCATGGCAGGGGGTCGGACTTGATGATCTGTTCAGGTCCCTTCTGACCCTACCAACTATGAAACTATAAATTACTAGAACAAATTATAAAATAGTCAATAAACACTTGGAGGAGGAATGGATGACTGACCACTAGCCACCAACATGGATTTGTTAAGCAAAAGTCATATCAAACCAACTTGAATTCCTTCTTTGACCGGGTATCTGGTTTCATGGATGAGGGGAATGCATCGCAAATAATATACCTTGACTTTTGAGACAATTCACATGACATTCTCATAAGCACAATAGTGAAATGAGGGATAGATAAAATGGCTGTTGGATGGATGCATAATTGGTTTAATAACTATAAACAAGAGGTAACTATAAATGGATAGCTGTCAAAATGGCAGATGTTTTTAAGCAGGGTTTACAGGAGTTTGTTCTGGATGACTTGGATATAGGACTACAGAGATTTGTACATGATACAAACCTGGGAGGAGTAGCAAACACTTTGGATAGGAGTAGAATTCAAAATGAACTATATCAATTAGAGACCTGGGATATAAACAACATAATGAAATTCAACAAAGACAAATGTGAGGCGCTGCACCTAGGGAAGGAAAACTAAATGACTAGTAGAATGGAGTATACTTGGCTGGGCAGTGCCACCAGTGAAAAGGATCCTGGGGTTATTGTGAGTCATGAACTCAACATGGGTCAGTGATATGAAGCTGTTATACACACTCACAATAAAAGTACTAATAAATATAGTTTTGGTCTGCATCGGCACAGGTAGCATATACAAGGCATGGGAGGTGATACCACTTCCTTATAGTGGGTCAAGTTCTGATTCCCACTTTTTAAGAAGGATGTTGAGAAACTGAGAAAGATCAATAAAGATGATAAAGGAGTTGGAGTGTATGAGGAATGGTTAGGAGGACAGTTCCAGTTTAAGTCTGGAGAAAACCAAATTCAGCAGGGAAACGACAACACATTTCAAGTATTTGAAAGGCTGCCATAGAGAAGAGAGAAAATAACTGTTCTTCCTTGTCCTAGAGGGCAGGACACGAGGGAATGGATTTGACATACAGAGTTCATGTAAATCTTAACCCATAAACCCTCTACTGCCTAGGGAGGTTGTGGATCCTTGTTCATGGGAATTTTTCAAGAAAAGGCTGCAGAAGACGTGTGTGGCATAACACATCCTGGATCTGTGCTGGGAGTAGAAGACCAATGATGACTAGATGACCCTATGATTCTCTGCTCAGCATGTCCTATCTGCTAGATCTAAATGGATCTGCACTCCAGTTCTGGACTCTCTGGGTTACCATTTGGGTCAATGGGTAACACCTCTTTGTGGTGATGCCTAATGTCTCAGCACATTGAAGCCTAAGCTGGGGCACGCAAGGGCAAATCTTTATTTTCGCCCTTAGAATCTAAACATTTTGGGTAGCTTTCTGTTTCCTCTTTAAGGTTCTACAAAGACAAGGAATATTATTTACAAAATGAAAGCACTGACTTTACTAAGAAATCAAGGGAATAATGAAAGAGCAACTCAAGTCAGGGGACTGAGAATCTATCAGTCATGCTGTTAGCTGATCTAACTAATTTTAAGAAATGCTGCTGTTTTGCAGAGAAATTGGAGCTGAGTTTTTCCTAGCTTTAGCCTAGCTTCCTCCTACATTATCTAGTGCAGTTGCCAGCAGGGAACAATGTTCTAAGTAAACTCAGAAAAATTATTGACTGATCTTCAATAAGGGAACAGACTGCGTCAAAATGTATTGCCAATAAAATCCTCCTTGCAATATAAGGAAACCTACAATTGAGACAGTGGTGTATTTTCTTTCAGCTAAATTGCCAGTAACAGTCTCATATTCCATTATCTAAAGGGTGGAGAGTTTAATTTTGAGACTAAGTTGGGATGCTCAAATACAGAACTATTAAATGTATATGACAGTATGCTTAATTGATATGAGACTAATGGGTATCTCTTCATCTAAAAATCTGACACCTGAATTTCTGACTTACTCGATAAGAAGATGGTCCTCTAGTTAGGGCATTGGCTCAACAATATTTAGCTGGCTATCCCTTTGGGGGTTTTTTTAACTTCCAGGGTGAGGTTTTTTTAAAAAAAGGCAAAATATTAAACAAAATGGAAACACAAGGACCTACTCACAGAACAAGATTGGCTGGCGCTAGATACCTTCATGTATGTGTTGTTTATTTAGATTGTAAACTTAGCATGGCAGAAGCCTCTGCTCTTTTCCTTTTTTTGTGATATACACACACACACACACACACACACACACACACACACACACACGCACAACGGCTAGGTACAGACATTCAAAAAGCCCAAGGTGGAATTGATCTAAGTTACGCATTTTCCTGTTTAGTTAAGATCAGTAGCGAACAGAGCACACATTCACCCTTTGGTGGGTGGCAGTGGGGCAAATCTTAGACCAGGTTCCACCATTTTTAAACCAGTCTGTGTGTGCTGAATTTCTGTTCTGTTTTGGGTAGATAGGGCTAGACACAAGCATGGGTGAGCTGGGTGGCCACCCAGGGCCCAGACAGAAAGGGGTCCTGAAAATGGTAATTTTTTCCCCATTGTCCGATTATTATTATCCTTATCTTTGGTGAAGAGGAGCCCAATACTAAAGTTCACCCGGGGCTGCCAGGAGCCTCTAGCTATGGTGCTATGGGTAAAGACCAGTTTCCGATCACTTATACTGGTAAAAGTGTAACGTCATAGATTCATAGATTGAAAGGCCGGAAGGGACCTCAAAAGATCATCAGGTCCAGCCCCCTGCACCAGGCAGGAAAGACAACTGGGGGGTCAGGTGACCCCAGCAAAGTGACCTTCCAGTCTCCTTTTGAAGATCTCCAGGGTAGGTGATTGGACCACTACTGGAGGGAGCTTATTCCACAGTGTGGACACCCTGACTGTGAAGAAGTTTTTCTTAATGTTGAGTCTGAAATGGTTTTCCAGGAGTTTGTGGTTTTCCCTGGTGCTTCACAACCTCCTGGTTTTCCCCAAGGGTACTCTGATGAACAGTTGTTCAATGATCCCTTGATGTATGCCCCGATGTAACAGTAAGCTGCTACCAAGTCCCCTCTCAGCCTTCTCTTTTTCAAGCTGGAGAGTCCCAGGTCCCTCAGTCTTTCCATGTCTGTACCTGGCCAATAGGGCTACAGTGTAGCTTGGATCTTATAGATAGATAGCAGCACAAGAATATTGTATAGATGGGGTTTTTTTTTCAGATTGATGAAAGAGAAACCACTAGGTTTAGACTACAGGTGGAATAGGAGTAGCTTTTTCTGAAGTGAGTTAAACACTTCAAATAGAAAACTTGTTCAGACTACCTCATTTCACACACAATCTGCTTACTATTATATAAAAGAGCAAGTTGTGTTTAAAGTTCAGAATTAAAATGTTTTTATTACATGATGTAACAATGAAAATTGACACTTCATCTAACACACATGCCAATAAGAAAATACAAAGGAATATGCAACAGGCCAATTGGTAAATTAAATATTCTTTCAATCATTAAATATTTTACAGCCCTGAAGCAAGGTACCAATAAGAAAAGAAAAGTTCATCGCAGCTAGGAGAAACTACATCACATTAAGGCCAAGGTTTTAATATATCAAAGGCTATAAGCAGTTTTCAGCAGTATTCAAACTAAGGTAGCTGACTACATTCAAGTTGAGAGAACCATCATGAAACATAAATGAATGAGCTAAATTGTATACTTGCTTATACACATGCAAGCCCGCTGACTTTAGATTTGCAGCTGCTTTATTGAGGACAAAAAAATGGCCACTGAACTTGATCTTCCAATTCTGGTGTACTGTATTCTTCAGTGCTTAACTTTATCACAGCTGGGAAATATACATGTCCGAGTATCCTTTTTTAGTCTCAATTTTGTTGAACATATCTCAGAGAATCAAAAGACAATTCAGATATCAAAGCAAGCAATTTTCTTCCTGGAGCTATGGTGACTGGTTAGTTCTCCACTTTTATCTAATTTAATAATTTTCCTACATGAAATTCATAACAAGAAAGTCCAAACGTTTAAGTAGTAGGGGTGTGTGTAGCGGGCCCTATTCAATTCGGATTTGGCCCAAATCATGGACAGTGATTTGATTTGTTAATTTGGATCACTGTCCCTGATTCAATTCGGCTGAATCTGAATCTGATGATTTGATCCTGTTTTGGAGAATCAGTGATTCAGCCATAGACACAACTTCAAATGTTTTTTCTCATGTCTGCTGGGGAGTGCGCTGTGGGGGCCCCCACTGCCCCACCCTGGCTTGGTGATTGGCCACAGGAGGACTCCGGGTGCCCTCCCCCAGGCCCAGGAGGCACCAGTCGCCGAGCCAGGGAGGGCATGGGGGGGGGGGTGCCCCACCGCGCTCTCTGGCAGACCTGGAAGTGCTTCTGGTCTGCTGGACCGGAAGTGCTTCTGGTCCACTTCCAGGTATGCGGCCAAGCACGCTGGGGACACCCCCTCGCTCCTGTGCAATGCTCCATGTACCCCAGCACTGAAGCATTCATGAGCCGCCTGGTACCTAGAGGTATGTAGAAAAAACATTTAAAGTTTTGTCTGTGTCGGAATCTCTGAATCTTTCCAAATCTCTCCAAATCAATTTGGAGGGTTCCAATTCGATTCAGAGAGATTAAAGGGTCTCCCGATTCGATTCAGATTCGGAGATTCAGCCACCGAATCAGGCTGAATCCCCACCGAATCGAATCAGGGACCGAAGCTTCGCGCAGCCCTAATAAGTAGCAATAATCTGTGTTACCTAAAATACACTTGTCTCCAGAGACTGGAATGGAATTCATGATTCCTTAAGTCATACAGTTCGTCTGTAGTCAACAAATACCTAAAACCTACCGGCAAAGCATCCCATTGCACTGTAGCTCTGGTTACATGGAGGTTAACAACTTACTTCTGCTGTTGATTACTCCATTAGTTCAAGTGGCAGTAGTTCAAGGTCTTTATGGTGAATCTAAGAGGGTGAAGTTATACGTTACACTTAGACCATACTAAGGACTCTTAAAATGCAAGTGTCTGCATGTTAAAGTTCATTAACTCATACTAAGTGTCCTCTGAGCACCTTAAAGTTACACCACTTTAGATGAGGTTTAACTCTGGGCTATGCTGCCTAGCTCATGTTAGGGTAACTTCAGTCTGCTCCACGGAGATAAAACAAGCAATTTGCAAACCTCCAGTGTCTGAGGATGCACTACTCCCAGCTCTTCCCACCCACCCAGCGCAGGCATAGAGCCCAGTTGTTCTAGCTTCTAGCTATGTCTCTGATCATCATAGCCCTCTCAGAGCTGTGTAGGCAAGAAATGGTATTTAATGTGCACCTGCTCACAGCACGTTCTCATTTCAACACTGCTTAACGTTCCACATAGTAAGGTCTAAAAGTAACATGTAACTTCACTCTGAGAGGTTTTAACCATTTAGGAAATGTGGGTGTAAATATGATGCTGTGTTATTGTATTTCTTAGTTTCCATTTGCTTTTTAAATAGCTGGGAAGTACACACAGGAAAATTACCGGTACATGAAAGGAGGCTTTGTAAGATTGCAAAGACAAGCATGCAGAAATTAGGCAAATGCCAGAATTAAGATTGCCTGTGCCATCTTATGCTTTATGAAACAGCCTTTAATTATTACATGATTGCTTGCTATTTTTCCCTAAATGACCCTACCTTATTCAATGCACATATTTTTCTGCTTTGGGATAAATCAAGGTTTTCCGGTGAATGCAGCTGTTGTCTATAGAACCATTGCTCTATTTGTTGCAAAAGCTAGAGGATGTCTAGTGAATGAGGCAGAGGCCACAGGATGGTCTCTTGGTGAAGGCAAATGGGTGCTGCCCTGTAGAAGTGGATTCTAACTCTGCACCTGCCACAGAACTCATATGATGGTAAGCAAGCCATTTAGGCCAAATTTTACCCAGGGGTCCCTACTTGTGTCTTCCTCCTTTTCTGAGAATACCCTTGAATCTCTTGAGTCTCAAGAGCTCTGGGTTTAACAGATTCGGATTTAACAGCTCTGACCAAAGTCTAGGTGAGCTTTACTTCGAATATATAAAGGTATTATGTGTAGTGGTATCACTAGTGCAGCTGCACAGGGTGTGTTGCCCAGGGCACAATATGAGGAGTGGGTAAACGCACTCTGGACCTGAAGCAGTACAACCATATTGGCATCGTGCCACAGCCAGACATAATAAGCTCTTCCAAATGTGAGAGAGGGTGCTAGAGGTGCTTATGGTATACTCTGTGATACGTACTCAGGCCCTTAGGTGTCTCCACTGAGGCATCCAAAATTAGTGAATACTTTTGACTTGAATGTGCCTGTGTCAGTTCCTTGTCTGTACAATTGGGATAATAATATCTATTCAGCTCACAGGATTGTTGCAAAACCAAATCCATTCACATTTGTAAAGAGCTCAGGTATCAGCAAGATGGATTGTGTGTGTGTGTATGGAAGAAACAGGATGTAATCATGTATCCAATTATATTAACAGTGATCATATAATTAATGAAATCATTTAAGTAATGCATATGCATAGGGGTGCTGATTAAAGTCAGTCTTCTTTCTGACATTTTCTTAATGCTGGCTCCAGCCACCTTAAGGTTTTCAAACATCTTGTATGTATGTGTGAACGGGTGTTTATGAAATACAGAAACCCATTAGAGAATATAGATACTAGAATACTATGATGATGTGCACAGGACAAAAGTCCAGATAGAAATTATGATTATACTGACTTATATTCTACCCACTCCAGAAAGACTCAGAGCAGCTTAAAATAATAAACAATCCACAAGATAAGAAACAGCAAACTCCCCAGCTGATGCCCTAAAATAGTAAAACTCCATCCCACCCCTCCCACTCCCAGTTCCCTGCCTATTACCCAGGAGTGCAAACCCTCCAGTCCATTGCAATTTTATTTCCCAATCTCCATTCACTCCACTGAGATATATAATACATATCAACTGGTGTCGGTGGTCAGGAACCAGTTTAAACCTGCAGCAGAATGTAAGTTCAGTACACATAAACCAGTTTTGAAAGGGCCAAAACTGGTTTGAGATAAACCTGGTTGAATGTAGTATCAGACTTAACTGATTAGGGTCAAACTGGTTTATGGAACTTCTCTCCCAGACCCTTTCCTGGTTTAAGGTAAATCAGAGTCCCCCAGCATCCCAGCATGCTCTTTAGCCCTGGCCTGTGCTCTCTGCTCCAGTGGAGCAGGGCTGCCCCCATCCCCAGCTGCCAGCAGGAACTTTTCCATCCCCAGCAGCATGGCAGATTCCCTGCCTTACCCCCTCCTCTGCCGGGGAATTGACTCAACTCCCAGCTGGGGTGGGGGAGTAAAGCCTCCACTGCTGGCTTCCCCCCTCTGCCAGGCATGGGGTGGGCATTCCCCTGCGAGCTTCCCCACAGGATCTGCTGGGCTGCTGGCCACACTCACCAGGGAGCCCCTTGCTGCAGGACAGTCTGGAGTGGGGGAGCTGCAGCCTGGGATGTGAGCCTCCTCCCTCCTCCAGTGTCAGCTGCACTGCAGCTCTGCCACAGCCTGGCAGGCGGAGCGGGCCGGGACCCACAGAGGCTGTGCCAGGCAGGTGATGGGCAGCAGAGGATGGCTCATTCTGTGCAGGGGGGCACTCACCTGGCACTCACAAGGAACTGGGGGCAGGCCCTGCTCCCCAGCAGGGACAGCCCCAATGCTCTGACATCCCCAGGACAGCTCCAATGAAGTGGTAGTGCCAGGGGCCATGCTCGCTCCACTGTTTCTCGGACGCAGCAGGGGTCTGCAATTGGTGTGGGAGAGGAAGGAAGAGGACACTGCCACTTTTCCTCCCCACTTCCTTCTCAGCCAGTCTGCCAGCTGGGGAGAACATGTCACAGAGTGATCTGCCTGGCTCCCAGCTGCAGGGAAGCCTGCAGTCCACATCTGAGCTGGGAGCCAGGACCTGAGAGCTGGAAGCTGGGATGATCACCTGGTCATGCCCCCTCCCCAGTTGGCATGCTGGCTGAGGAGGGAGTGGGGAATAAAATGGCCCCCACTGTGGGCTTCCCATCCCCTGTGCCAAGAACAGCCTGGCTGGGGGTGCAAAGCCAGGCCTGGGTGGGGCATTTCCCCCACCCAACTCCCTTCTCAGCTGGCCTGCCAGCCAAGCAGGGGGCATGGTCAGGTGATTGGCCCAGCTCAGTCAGGGGAGTAAACCCCCTACCGCAGGCTTCCCTGTAGCCGGGAGCTGGGCCGATCACCTGGCCGCAGTCTCTGCTTAGTCGATGAGCTAGCTGAGAAGGCAGGGGGGAGAAAAACATTCCCCTTACCACCCCTGCCTGGCTTTGGACCCCAGCCAGACTATGCGCAGCACAGGGGGTGTTAAGCCCACAGCAGACGCTGTTTGCCCCCCCACTCTCTCTTGGACAACCTCCAAGTTGGGCTCCCCCACTCCCCACAGCCAGGTCACATCCTCCCTCCCTGCCCCCTCGCTGCAGTCAGCTGTCTGCTCCTCCAAGGCACTTGGCCCAGGGCATGTATCGGTACCCACACCACTGCTGCCTCCAGTGGGGGGATCAAACCCCCCTTCCCCTCAGGCTACTGGCGTCTGGCCCCCGGGGTCCCAGGTGCACAGCCTCAGATGCACAACCCCAGGAGCATGAACGGAGCCTGTCAGTGCCCATTTTGCCCCCTCTCTGCAATGGGGGAATTAAACCCCTGCTTCCCCTCAGGTTACCAGGGTCTGGCCCCACTCTCACTCCTGCTGCCAGCCAGCAAGTGAGTGGGGTTGGGGGGACTGGGGACACGTGACAGGGGCTGCTTCCCCCCTCCCCCTCCAGGCCAGGGTGGGGGTTTAAATCTCTCTCCAGTCATACTCAGGTCTGCCAGGGCCTGGCCACATTCCTTCTCTCAGCTTAGTTTCAGCTTATGGCTTGAGTCTGCATTCCCAGAGTCAAAAGTGGGTGTCTGTCCACTTGCAAATCAGTTCAATCTATGCAGGTTAGAGTAATCTGCAAAGATTGAATCATTTTAGGCTCTGGCTTTTTGATTGTCTGTCTCTAGCTTAGAGGTTTGGGAACGCAGCTAAAGAATTTTCGGGAAGAGTGAGAGAGAGAGAGAAAAAGAGAGAGAGAGGGCATTTAAGGAAAGCAGGGCATGATTGCCAGGAGAAATGAGCAGTGTTGGGTAGAGAGGGGAAGTAATAGGGATGTCAAGGGGAGACAGAAATCCTTTGTGTGCAAGAACCACCCCAGATCTTTCAGCACCTCATTTATCATACCTGGTATAACATCTGACAAAGCAGGTTGTTTCATATATTCACACACAGGCCCATTAAATAAAACCATTCTGAATATACAAATTTAAAACCTTATTCATATGTTGTACATCATACACAAAAAATATACACATCATATACTTTTTTATTTGAACCAGAAAATGACAATCTTTAACACTTCCTTGTTTTTCATCTGCCTTACTTAGCTAAGGAAAATGTTATCACTGTTTTGCTACAAAATATTAATATCACTTTCTCCAATATGGGCTCTACCCTTCCCCTGACAAACTCTTCCCATCAGAGTTAGTAATGCCTATTCTGTAGCTAGGAAAAAGATGCAGGCTCCTTATATAAATTTGCCTCTCCCCTTGCTTCTCTTTGGAATAGAGCTAGGACTGAAAATAGCCAAACACTACAGTGATTTCTCAGATTCCTTATCCTGTTGGTTGTTCTGGTGCTTTGTAGGTGTTTACAAATACTAAATTTTTCAGGGTAAAAAACAGGGGGAGAGAGGTCTCAACAAATGCAACTGTATGCTGTGACTCAGTATTAGAAGAGCAACTATATTTGGTTGTCACAGCTGTTCCAAGTACAGTGAGCCAGCCTACAAGACATAGTAAGCTCTCCACGGAATATAGCAGTGACCAGCAACTGTCGGAGTATTTTCTCTAAATGTAATATTTCCTTTACAATAGAAACTCCTCCTCATCTATGCTGCTAATTGGACCCAGGGGCTATGGTGTTCAGATAAATTGGCAGGAATAACCAGAAGTAGCTACAATAGTGCAGGTTGAATGTTTCATTACTATGATATACTCAGATGGAACTGGGAACATATGAAAGCAGCCAGAGGGCATATGAAAAGGAGCTGCAGTAGTAAATCTCATTAGAAATGTCCAGGTGCTTTTGGGAGTATTTGGGAGACTTGGTCCTGGCAAGAGAGAGAGGAGTCACTGGGCACATCCAGACGAGCCCACATGTGCCTCTTGCAGCATCTCAAACCCCTTTGAGATGCTGCAAGAGACACCTATGGGAACAAAGAAAAGTTCCCCTCTGCTGCAAATTTGCAGCAGGGGAGCAAAATTAGACCTCTGGATATCCAGGGGTCAAACAAAAACCCAGGGGAAAAAAACGGGTCAGGGCACGGTCCCAGACTGTGCTGTGGGACCGTGCCCTAAGGCAACCGGAAGCCAGTCCTCCAGAGACACTCTGGCTCAGTGCCAGAGCATCTCTGTGATTGGCCCTTTCTCTGATCCAGAAGCACGCTGCCTGCTCGTGTGGGGCAGGCAGCAGTGCAAGCTCCAGGGACCTGGACCCCACTTTTGCCAGGTAAGCAGGTGGTTGGGAACCTGGAAGAGAGAGGAAGGGACCTTCCCCAGCTCCCTGTTCTTTTCTCCCACCCCCATTCTCCCCACTCCCAGTTCATTCCCCTAGCTCCCAGCTCGCTCCCCCCACTCTCCATTCATTCCCTCCAGCCCTGGTTAGTTCCTCCTGCCCCCTGTTTGTTCCCCTAGCTCCCTGCTGGCTCTCCCAGCCCCCACCACACTCACCAGCAGTACCAGAGAATGAGCAGGGGGCTGGAGACAGCCCCAGAGACATTCCCCTGCTGTCTCCAGGCCCCTGCTTCTTCCCCTGTTTGTCTCCAGCCTCGGGAGAGCAGGGGACAGCAGGGGAATGTCTCCAGGAGCTGTCTCCAGCCTCCTGCTCCCTCCCAAGCCTGGAGACAAGCAAGGGAAGGAGCAGGGGGGATGTAGACCAGCAGGAGGCTGGAGACAAGCCCCTGGAGATAACCTGGGGACTTCCCCCGCTCTCTCCAGCCTCCTGCTCATTCTCTGCTACTCCCAGTGAGTGTGGGGGGCCTGGGGGAACAAGCAGGGAGCTGGGGGAATGAACGGGGGGGTGAGGGAATGAACAGGAGATGGGGGAACAAATGTCCAGGGGGAATGAGTGGGGAGCAGAGGGAATGAACAGTGAATGGGGGGAACGAATGGGGAGCTGGGGGAACAAGTCTCCTGTTCATGCTATATTCTCCAGCCTCCTGATTGTTCTTCCGCTCATCTCCAACCTCCAGAGACAAGCAGGGGGGTGGGGGAGGGAGCTGTAGCCCCTGTGGGGGTCTGGGACCCTGCAAGCAGGGTAGTCTATGTGCTGGGGGGGGTCTGCCCTGTGGGGGGCAGGGGACCATTGGCGATGTGTAGGGGTTCCACATGCACCCCCTGAGCATGGCAGTGTACCCCCTCAAAAAAGGCACCTGTAGGCAATTGTCACTTGCCACCACCCCCACCCTGCCACCAGTGGTATCTGTGGGCAGTCAGTGATCGCCGCTGGCCACCGCTGTCACTGCCAGTGATGTTTGTGGGTGCTCGCTGCTCACCACCACTCCCTGCACTGCCGACATTGAGGGTGGCATGTGTGGGAGCTCCCCGCTTATCACTGCCGCCATGCTCCCGCCACTGCCATGCCCACCCACACACCCACCCACATCCAGCCCCCCTCCTATCCCTTCCTTCAAACCCCACATGCCCCCATCACACACACACCACGTGATAAGGAAACCCAAAGCAAACATTAAAACATATAGATATTTAGGATTTATTTTATTATGATGCTAGAGACACTGGTGGGCTTCCAAATTTCTTCAATGCCATAAATATAGGAATAAAACATTGCCCATCTGATCAATGCCCCTTTCTCTCTCTCTTTTGTTCTAATTGTGGAAGAATGTGGATTTTGGGGTATTTTAAAAAGTGAATTTGGGATGCTGCTTCAGCAGTCTAGCTGACACAAGGGACTAGTGTCCCCAGATACTTACCTGGGCACCAGAAGCTACTGAGGTCAAGTAACCCTGAGCTGCTGGTCAGGGCAGGTTTTTGTACTGCTGGGGCCAGGACAGGGCAGCTTTTTATACTGCTGGGGACAACACAGGTGCTGGCCTCGAGTTCTAGCTCCCCCTGGATGCAGATCTGGGAGGAGCCAGGCAGGGTTATTTTGCTTTAAGTGGCACAATTTTCTCCACAACAAAGTGCATGTCTGAGCACGTGTGCTGAGGCAAAAAGCCCCGGCTCAAATTTGCACCACTTCTATTTGAGCTGCTGCAAGCGCACATGCTTGCATGTGTGGACGTGCCCAATAGCTGCAATTTGGGGAGGTAAGGTTATTGACTGAAGAAGGTAAGGAACAAAGAGGCAGAAGTATTTTTAGAATAGTTCTGCAAAAGCAGTAAGTGCAACTGTGTGAACAGAGACTCAGTCACAGACTGGTTAGAATAATAAAAAACAGATCTGAATGGGACGATCATCTACTCCAGTACCCTGCTCAAGATGGGATCACTCCTGTTTAAAACTTCTCAAATAAGTGTTCATCTAACGCTCGCAAAGAAAGTTCCAGTGACAGAAATCCTACAACCACCTTGATAGTTAGAAAAGTTTTCCCCATATCTACCCTAATCTCCCTTGTTGCATTTTAATCCCCATTACTTCTTATCCTGCATTCTGGGGACATAGAGAATGATTAATGGCCATCTTCCTTATAACATCCCTGTTTGTGTTTGAATATCTGACATTCTCCTTTGGTTTTCTCTTCTCTAGACTAAATAATCCTAACTCCTCCAACATCTCCTCATAAATCACATTTTCTAGACTTCTAATCATGCTTATTATTTTCCTCTGGAGTCTTTCCAATTTTGTCCACATCTTTCTTGAGGAGCACTAAACAAAGTGCTCTCTAGGTAAGGCCTCATTAGTGAGCTAATGAAACCTATTTATTTTGTACACAAAGACTGAAATTGAATGCATTTCTATTGAAAGATCAGTTCGGTATTTCACTGAACTCTAAATTTGGGGGGACAGTTTTACCATCAGTGTGAGGTGTGATGCCAGATTGTCAGAGGCTTCTTGGGACATCTTCAGAAGCACGCATTCGAGCCCTTCTTCATATTCTTGCTAATGTCTGCTCTGCAGGTGACCCACTTATCAACTCACCTAGGGAGTCAAAGGTAGCTAGATGTGGTGGTAGCCACACAGGTCAAGTGACTGATGAAAATTGTAAAGCCTTAACAATATTAGTTTTTGGGGCTGCTGAGTTTGGAAGGATCTTTGACTATTACACTCAATGAAATCAGCAATTACTTTGAATTTCTATGGTGCAACTAAAGGTATTATTAGCTTGATACTTTAAAGGACTTTTAAAGTCTCTGATGAATCATAAGATCATAGCGAAGTAGAGGGGACCTTACAAGGTCATCTAGTCCAGCCCCCTGTTCAAGGCAGGATCATCCCTGACTAAACCATCCCAGCTAAGTATTTGTCTAGCCTGCCCTTGAAAATTTGCCAGGATGGAGAGTCCACAATTTCCCTAGGTGACCTGTTGCAATGTTTGGCCACCCTCATAGTCAGAAAGTTCTTCCTAATTTTCAAACTAACTTTCCCCTGCTGCAGCTTGAGGCCTTTGCTCCTAGTCTTGTGCCCAACAGCCACAGAGAAAAGCTCATCTCCATCCTCTCTGTAATAGCCCTGCAGGTATTTGAAGACTGTTATCAAATCTACATTCCCCCCACTTGCCAGTCAACTCCTATCCAGACTACATAACCCCAGTTCTTTCAGGAATTTCTCAAAAATCAATCTTCCCAGGCCTTTAATCATTTTTGTCACTCTGGTGGACTTTTTCCAATATGCCCACTTTTTTCTTGAAGTGTGGGTCCAAAACTGGACACAGTACATCAGGTGAAGCCTCACCAGTGCTTAATAGAGTAGCAGAATCACTCCCCTTGATTTGCAAGTGAGACTTCTGTTAATATAACCCAGTATGCTGTTGGCTTTTTTTCCAACAAGAGCATAGTGTTGGCTGATGTTCAGCTCATAGCCCACTGTAATCCCCAGGTCCTCCTCTGCAGTACTGAAACCTAGCCAGTTATTCCCCAGTCTGTATTTCTGCATTTAGTTACTTCGTCCGAAGCACAGGACTTTGCACTTGTCCTTGTTGGATCTCAGCTGATTGATTATGGACCATTTCTCCAGTCTGTCCAGGTCATTCTAAATCCTAGCCCTTCTCTCCAGAGTGTCTGCAACTCCACCCAATTTGGTGTCATCTGCAAATGAAACAGAGAATGGTAAAGAGTAAAAGGATAACAGCACAGATGGTGGAAAAGTAAATTTGATTTAAAAAACAGAACTCGTATTGAGAGAACATGGTGTTGTGCATTGTTTATAAAGATCCTGAAAAGTTGCCCTCTAAATGGTGAGAGGAATAATTATGGATCACCTGAAAAGTGCTCAGTAATCTGGCTTATGTAGGCAGTAAGTTTTTGTTTTATTCTTCACAAGATAAATATGTTCAAAAGTTGTAATGGATGCTCAGTACATTGAGGAATGGATGCTCAATAATGCACCAAGGCCAGATCTTCTTGAGAAGATCTGTTAATGGACTGTGCCTAGGAGGAGATACGAGAAGCCAGGGAGTGGATCTTTGACTACTCTGCCATTGTAGACAGATGGCAGTTGAAGACTTGGATGCTATCAGTGATGACAAAGATGAATTTTTGTCCTATGCCAACACACTCTCCAAAGTTGGGGTTTTGGTAACTACCAAATTACTGTAGACCACAGCTGCTTTATCACTCGGCAGTGGAAATGCATGAAGTCCAGCATCCTCTGTGCTCATGGAAGGAGGAAGAGGAACCAGTGTTAGCCTTAAATCCATAATTATCTTCTCATGAACCAATATGTTTCCCACTAAAGTCAAATTCTCAACAGCTCAGAGGTTAATTGTGATTTTTTCTCTCTACAAATGTTAGCAATTGTCTATAGCACTCCAGCTCTTCCAAGCTGTTATCCATCCCATATGACGTTATTTTCAAAGAATGCTATGAGGACTAAAAAGACAAGAAAAAAGAAATCTGTAGATAAGCCATTTTTTATCTTTTCAGGCTTGAAATATATGCCCTATTAAGACAATCCAAACAGCAATGCTGCCTATCCTGTCTTTGGTGTTTTGTCAGGACATAAATAATATTTACTTCAACAGTTATAATGTTTTGCACTCCTACAGTACCTTAAAGCATCTTTCAGACAGGATATCAGTCACCTTTTCCTTGCTCATGGCTTAGGATATTATCCAACCTCTTCAATAGAATTGTAGTCTTTTTCTACTTGAATGACTATCTATTATTATCTCCCCCGACCCATCCATCTTTTTAGATCGTAGCAGGACTAAGTCGGATCAATAAATCTAAGGATTCATCCTGTTCTGTGAAGTCTAAATAATATGGTTTTTGTTTTCTTGGTAAAGAAAGCTAAGCCTGGTAACGAATGAAAGAAAAATGTAACAACTACTCACCATATGGTGTGGAGTAATTTCTATCAAATACCACTCACAGAAAAGTCTCTATAAATTGAAAATCAGCATGATGGAAAGTGCAGTTATTCTTTTGTACCACAGAATGTTTACAATGGATTCTTTTATTGTTAAATCATTAGCTTCTATAAAAATCCCATTTTCTAAGGCCAAGCTATAAATGGTAAATTCTGTCACTATACCTCACCTCACTGGATAATGTCTCTAACTGTATCTTTTCTCCTACTTGTTGACCATTCAAAAGCTGTATTTTATACGTCTAAAATTATTCTACTAATACATGACCTTCGTCAGTACTTTATGACTTTTCAGTGCCTGGTAGGTGAGTTGTGTAGGCAGAATTGTATTCCACAACAATCAAAGAATCATTTTAGTCTGACAGTAACCAATCTCCCAATATAAGTGTAAGAGAACTGAGCAAACTAACGGTACTGTCACTTCCTGTTCAAATTATAAAAACAGGTACTAGTAAACGTAATCGCTGGCTGCGTCTATACGACATGTTGACTGCACAGTAGCTTGTAATTACTGCGCAGTAGTGCCATGTGGCACGAACCATGGTGCAATGCTACTGCGCAGTAGTAAGGAGCTACTGCATAGTTAGCATCACCTAAAGTCGCTTGGCAATGCTGCTGCACAGTAACTGGCATTTAGTACTTGTGCATACAAGTACTAAATGACTGCGGAGTCAATGTCTTGTGTAGACGCGGCCACTATGTAAGTGCACAGGGCATGCCTGATATCTTGCAGCACCTGACCAGCTGAGCGGCTGGTTCAGACTCCATTTACCTCCATGTAACTCAAGAGCAACTCCACTGAAAACCAGAGTCACCTAGTGTAAAAGTGGTACATAATTATATTTAAAGTGAAATCAGAACTGGCTCATAGCCTCCAAACGTCATACGGCTAGCAGCATTTAGGCATTGACAGCTTGTCACCATTTCTGTTAACAGTTGGCACTGTTAAGATAAAACACTACCATGCTTCCTCCTATAAAATGAATAATTCTTGTATAAATAGCATGAGAAGTAATAAACTGAATTCATTAAAGGTTACTTTCAGCTAACCAAAAATCCATTCATTTAAGGATGATATCCTTTATATCCCAAAGAGCAAGGAGAAAGGGCTATCTAATTCCCTTTATTTAAAATTGCCTAAGTCAATACAATTCTGAACTCCAAATATGCACTCCAAATGTCTCTGTCTGTTGATGACCTATTAATAATGGACGAGGCTTGAGCCAACTTTATTTAATCAGTTGAGGTGTAACTGGCTGGCACGTGTACTGGGCAGTATCTGCATCCCCCCCAAATCTTGCACCTACCCTGCAGCTCCTGCAGCAGGGAGGGCAGTGCAGCAGTGATGCATAAGCAGCAGCCAGAGGTTCGCTGCTGTAGGACAAGATGCCACTTCCTTTTTTTACTTCTGACATATATGTCAACAGGCCAAAAAACTCACTGGTTTTTATTGGCAGAAAGGAGAGAGACACTACAAGCACAGCCTAAACCTCAGTTATCTTTTGTAGGACTGAAGGTTTTTGATGATGCTTTTGAACACATTGGTGGTGAGAAATCATAAAATGTTGACAATATGTTGCACTTGGAATTTATCCCTATTGGCCTTTAAATACAGTAACTTTCTTCTTATGTAGTTTTGGCATGTTTCCTTACTATTTAGCCTGAAGTTGCTCATATTTCACTGATGAGTGGCATTCCTTTGTTCCCGAAGAACTTCAACATTACCTACATTCCTGCTCCAATTCAATCTTTTATTTTTTATTTTTTTCTAACTTACTACTTTAAAATAGAATAGTAGTGGGGAGATTTAGGAGAGTAATGAATAGGAGTTCTCTAAGTAGGCTTGGGGTTCAGCACTGGCACAGATTGCCTACAGAGAGGTTGGGGAATCTTCATTAGTGAAAGTTTGTAAAATAAGGTTGGGTGAACACCTGTCTGGATGGGTTAGATGGAAATGTCCCTGCCTTTACCAAGGGGTGGTTAGATTAAATGATCTTGTATGGTTCATTTCTATGTTTTTATTCCCATTTTCTAATTTAGATTGGGTGAAATTCTCCTTTATGCAGATAGCAAGCATGAAGTCCAAGAATCATTTAAATCCCAGTTATGACCTTCTTTCAGATCTTAAGTGAGAGTTAAGTGGCACATGGAAAGAAATTCACCCAATATGAACTGTTAGAGCTTGAGTTTCTTTCTGTAGGTACTAATTCAGTCACACAGCAGTGTTAATGCCTCTGCCTTTTTCAGCACTGGTGTTAAAGAATGTGTTTAGTATTAAAATTCAGATCTGGATTTGGGCAACTGAGGTAGCCATTATCTATCATGTGGATTTGGTCATCAGTTTCATTATAGTGTTAGGCATATATAGATCAGGGCTTGGTTTGGACCTACTTCTATGTATAAACTTTAAGAGTATCAAAGAGTCTGTAAATTGGAAAGGAGCTCACAGTTTAATCTTGCTCTCTGGGTATTGCATTATGTTTTATGCATTAGTTTTATCAGTGACTGTTTATTCATTTGATTTGAAATTTCATTTACTGCCGCATGCACATATTCAGACTTCTGTCATTGTTTGTTGGGGAGCATGATGTTTTAAGAAGCAAATTTCTTACTTTCTTATTATATACATCAGAGGGACTGTTTCATACTACCCAAATATTTTGTTCATATTGGGCGCATCTACACGATATTAGATTAATTTTTTAATAAACAGTAAAGTGTTACCTTCTATGTGTGTGGCAATTACTAGATTAGTCTAATGTGCCGTTTTCTAGTACCAGTAGATACAGGTACTAGAAAATGGTGCATTAAACTAATGCACCAAAGTGCACATGTAGATGCTAACTGGGAGCAAATTGGAAGGGTGGGCAGGAAGGTAGGGACAGCTCCCAATCCACTTCCTGGAGCAGCTCTGAGTCAGGTGTAGCTCTGGGGTCAGGCAGGGAGCTGTGTGGCTCACAGCTGCTCCAGCTGTGCCCAGCTCCACCCCCCTTCCCACCCTGGGGAGCCCAGGCTGCCCCCAGTGCCCCCTGACAACTGTGCCCTCCCCCTGGCTGCTGCAGAGGGGCAAAGCAGGATAGGAGCATCCCTGGACTGAACTGCTTCCAACACCAGTGCATGATCAGATGCATGACCGGGTACAATTTAATCCACTTGAATTTTCTGTGCAAAAAATTCAGGTGCATTAATTGAACATGTAGATGTGCCCACTAAGTTAGTAATGTCTGTAGTATTTAACTTTCCTCCTGTAAACTTGAAAGAAACAGAGCATTACTCAAAGTCTATAGGTACAGAAAAACATGGATTTCTCAGAACCAGGATTTAGGAGGTAACAGCACTTAACAAGACTTTGCTTGTTTAGATATATAAAATTTTGCCCTCTAGCGGTATTTAATATGATGTATATTTAATCAAATATTTTATTCCATAATATGCACTAGACTATTTTAGTCTCTGTTATGCTGTGTTTGCCACTGTTCCTTCTATTGGCAACTAAAAAAGCATGAGCTATACCCCTGCCAATGTCGTTGCAATTCGTGGAGTGTTTTGCTTTGTATTTTTTTAAAATTCATCACCATTTTTTACTATTTATAACCTTAATTAGGTAGTGTTATAAATAGATTATAGCTTCTGCTTCACTGCCTACCTTCAAGCCCAGATTTGCTGGATGCGCTCTGAAATCATTGAAGTAGTATGAGCAGTATCAATAGAGAATGCTAAGATGGTATGATAGGAGGCTACCTGTGGAAAAATACTTTTTCATACACCTTCTTTCTTACAAAGGAGTCTGGCTGCTACTGGGTCTAGAATAAGTCTCAGGTGTAGAAGGAGCAGGGTGCACTTGAAGGAATAGTCATAGAGTTGAAGCACAGGCTGTCAAAAAACCCAAGGTTGAATCAATTCAATCTTCACAGGTTAGTCTAAGCTGCATAGATTAAACTGATAACCAAGTGAACAGACATTCACTTTTGATTGTGAAAATGCAGCCACATGCCTGCAGTGGCCCAGACCAGAAGCCTACTTGGGTAGAGCAGACAGCTTGGGTCAAGGGTAGCCAGCTCACTCTGTGGGGCAGAAAGGGGTGGGGGAAGCTAACAAGGGAGGTGCAAAGCATCCTAGGATGCTTGGGGACTGTGAGTTAATTTAAATATGGAGGGACAGAAGTTCAATAAACTGATTTAACCTAAATTGGTTAAATATGATACTCCGTCCATCCAGGTTTATCTTAAACTGGTTTTAACCATTTTGAAAGTGGTTTATATGCACTGAACTTCTGTTGCGTTACAGATTTGAGCCAGTTTCTGATCATTTATATTGGTTTATGTGTAATTTTTGTCCCTAGCCTTCACCTCTCCATGCTTCATGTTTGCCATCAGGATAATGATACTGGTACTGATAATGATAAGGATATATCTAATGATACTTCCTGTTATAAATCTCTTGTGTTCTCTTAGAGCTGTGTCTTATGGTTATTATAATTTTTTTTTTTCACTGAAAGGGATTGGAATCATGCAACAGTGCTCCAGAGGTTTTATGCAACTGATTTTCCATTAGGTAACCTGTTACACTCGGGTCTCAATGCAAGGGTTGCATTCCAAAAAACCTCTCATAAAGCAAATTCACATAAAACAAATCCATTATTACATGTAATTAATAGGGATATGTACCAGCCTAACTCTACAGTGCCCCCAAACCATGATACAATCAAACAGTAATCACACAGTACAATAAATGCTGCGCGGAGAGGCTGCAAACTCCACGCTGCAAGCAGTGGCACATGCAGGGGGTGCTGTTCACTGCTCCTGGCTCAGCCCTGCTTCCCTTCCCCAGTGCCTCTCCAGCCCTGCAGAAAGACTACGAGCTCCCTGCTGCACTGGGTCATGCCCTCTGGGCTGAAGAGGCACCTGGGGCAGGGCCACAGGGAGAAGGTGCTCGCCCTGCACTGCAAGCAATGGCATGCACAGCAGGCAGATCACCAAGGCAGCGCAGGATGAGCACCTTCTCTGTCTGGCCCTGCTCTCCCTGCTTCCCTGCCCCGGGTGCCTCCACAGCCCAGTGGGCATGACCTGGTGCAGTGGGGAGCACGTAGCCTCTCCATGCAGCCCCATTGTCCCCAGCCGCACCAGGTTGTGCTCGCTGGGCTAGAGAGGCTATGGGCTACTTCAGGGCAGCGGGGTAGAGGGTGCTGGGACCAGGCAGGGAAAGGAGCCGAGCTGGGCCAAGGAACAGGGCCAGGGCCCACTGCACTCACGTGTCTTCCCCTTCGCCCAGTGAGCCACCCAATGCACACAGCAGCGGGGAGCTGGCTCTCCCCTTCCCCCAGTGAGCCACCGGAGGCTCCGTCCTGCTCCCCACTGGGGCCCTGCAGCTGCACACTGTGGCCCTGGGCCCCAAGCACCCCCCAGCTGGACAGCAGCCCCAGCCCTGCTGAGATCCCTCCCTACAGGGGCCTCAATCCCCCTCTTCTTCCCCACTTACCTGCTGGAGCTACCTTCAAGTTTACTTGGGGCCATGTGCATGTACTGTACATGTACGTGGTACCCCCTGTCTTACTGCCTTCCTTCCGCTTCCTCCCAGCTCACTGCCAGCCTATTTTGCATAAAATTGGATTTTTCTTGCACAAAATGAATTTCTGATATAAATAAGGTCATTGAATATAAGTGAATTCACACAAAATGAATTTGCATAAAGAAAGACCTGAGTGTATAAGCCTGTTCTTTTACAGCTGCAAGGTCTGAGTTCTGTCCCTATAGTTGCCACAAGATTCAATGTGGCCAGGATTTGTGGCAGAGGAACAGCTATAAAATAGTAGATTTGTCATAACTTAATAATTATGTTAAAGAATTTAGAGTTCCAGTGAGGGTGGTTGTCTAATTTTCTTAACTTTTTGGAAAATTCCAGCCTCAGATCATTACAAAGACTGAAGCATTTAAGTTACAACACAATAATTGGTACAATAAAACTATGTAGACAGAAGAGCAATGCTGAACTATTCAGAGATGTCTGGGTATGCTAGCTATGGAGCCAAAGGAACTGATATATCTAGAGAGGTATAAACATGTGGATGATTTGGCCTAGGAAAAATTTTTAAATACAGGATTGTGGCAACTTTATTTTAAAAATACCCATAGTATCATAGTAGCTAGGGTTGGAAGGGACCTAAACAGATCATCAAGTCCGACCCCCTGCCTTGGGCAGGAACGGATACTGGTGTCTATCCAGCCTCCTCCCAAGGTAGGAGCAAGCACCGCTTCCCTTGGAAGTTGGTTCCAGGTCCTAGCCACCCTAATCGTAAAGTAATGCTTCCTGATGTCTAGCCTGAACCTGCTCTCTATCAACTTGTGGCTGGTATTCCTAGTTACCCTGTGTGGTGCCCAGGGGAACAGGGCATCTCCTATTCCCTGCTGATACCTCCTGGTGAATTTGCAGACGGACACCAGATCCCCCCTCAGCCTTCTCTTGTGGAGGCTGAATAGGTTCAGGCCCTCTAGTTTCTCCTCGTAGGGCCTGCCCTGGTGTCCCCTGATCATGTGAGTGGCCCTCCTCTCAATGCTGTCCACATCCCTCCTGAAGTGTGGCGCCCAATACTGGACACAGTACTCCAACTGTGGCCTGACCAGTGCCACATAGAGGGGGAGGATCAGCTCCCTGGACCTGCTTGTGATGCATCTGTGGATGCATGACAGGGTGCAGTTAGCCTTACATGTATTACAATTTTTAATTTGATGAACACAAAGAATCCCATGCTGATGAATCTTATACTTTTTAGATATTAGCACTTCTACATGTAAAATAGTGGCATTCTATTCTGTTTGGGCGCTTTGCTCACAACCACAGCATCTGAGATGGTTTCTCTATACTTTTATTTTGTGGTTCAGTATACAGAATGGGCCAGAACCTCAGCTGATATAAATTAGCACAGCTCTAAATCAAAGGAGCTATTCCATTTGACACCAGTTGAAGACCTTGTCCAGGGATACATATTGCAGGGGGCTGCAGAAGTTCCATGTATAGAGCAGGGATGTATGTGGTAGCCGTGTTGGTCTGGGACAAAAAGAAATGCAAAAATCTGGAACTCTTGGTGCCAAAATGATACCATTTATTAGACCAACTGAGAAACTGCAAAAAAATATATTTTTTTGCAATTCCTCAGTTGGTCTAATAAATGGTATCATTTTGGAACCAAGAATGCATAGGGCAGCAATTTCCAAACTGTGGGTCACAACCCCAAATGGGGTTGCAACATCAGCAAATGGGGTCACGGCGTGGCGCTCTCTCCTGCACCAGTTCCCACCTGATGGGCTGCAGAGGCCCAGGGGAAGGGCAGCAGGATGGGGAGCCACAAGCCTGCAGCAGGCAGCCTGCATCCTCCTGCCACCCCACCACAGGTGCCACTCTGGCTGTGCTGCCTGTGAGGGAGGGGACAGAGGCTGGGGGGCAGGAGGCAGGGAGCCAGGCTCCACGCTGTGGCCGCAGCAGCTGCTGCTTCCTGTGGGCAACAGTCGGGGCTCAGGTGCTGCTGGGGTGGGGGGGGGCAGGGAGTGTGGACCCTGGCCCTGGGGCACCTGGAGAGAGTGGGGTACTTCAGATTGGGAGTGAGGGGCACCAGCAGGACCAAGGGGCTGTGGGCAGGGAGTGAGAGGCATGGGGGGGGCGGGCAGAAGAAGGGGGGGGCGCAGTGAGTTGGAAGTGAGGAGCCATGCTGAGGAAATGGTGTCATAAATGGGGTCATGCTGAGGAAAAGTTTGGGAAGCACTGGTATTGAGTATATTATGAAAGATTGAATGTCGAACATTTGACATCAGAACTAAATTTGAACAAATTCACATGGGATCAAACTGAGCAGGGTGTTCATTGAAGAGAAGCTGGTTCATCTGTTTTTTTTTAAATAAACTTTAAATGCATATTCATTCGAACAAATCCTTACATCACAAAGGATGTCGAATGTAGAGTGTCGGATCAATATTTTGATTCCAAGTGACAATTTTCAAGATTACTTAAATTGTGTATTGCTTTTACACTGTCTTAGAAAAGAAGGACCTTGTGATAGATAGACTGATCCCTCTGCAGGAATATCTACAGGAATCTGTACATTGTAAATTAAGAATTTAATTGCTTGTCCTAAAATGTTCTTGAGAGCTTTGACACATAATGTGCATTGTGCGGAATGGATGCAGTGAGGCACAGTGAGCTATGATTAAACCAAGTTTTTTGTAGAATATTTTTGTGAAGAAATGCCCTTTTGCTGAAAGACTCACTGCAAATGGTCAGTTTAGAAGAAATTTTAGAGCCAGACTTTCAAATCTTGAACATTTTTAAAGGCTCTGCGTAATGAAATTATCGGTATGAATTTATGTAACTAAATGATGATGTTAGGTGCTGCTGTAATCCTTTCATAGATTCATAGATGTTAGGGTCGGAAGGGACTTCAATAGATCATCGAGTCCGACCCCCTGCATAGGCAGGAAAGAGTGCTGGGTTCAGATGACCCCAGCTAGATGCTTATCTAACCTCCTCTTGAAAACCCCCAGGGTAGGGGAGAGCACCACCTCCCTTGGGAGCCCGTTCCAGACCTTGGCCACTCAAACTGTGAAGAAGTTCTTCCTAATGTCCAGTCTAAATCTGCTCTCTGCTAGCTTGTGGCCATTATTTCTTGTAACCCCCGGGGGCACCTTGGTGAATAAAACCTCACCAATTCCCTTCTGTGCCCCCATGATGAACTTATAGGCAGCCACAAGGTCGCCTCTCAACCTTCTCTTGCAGAGACTGAAGAGGTCCAGGTGCCCCAGTCTCTCCTCATAGGGCTTGGCCCGCAAGCCCTTGACCATACAAGTGGCCCTTCTCCGGACCCTCTCCAGGTTATCCACATCCCTCTTGAAGTGCGGCACCCAGAATTGCACGCAGTACTCCAACTGCAGTCTGACCAGCGCCCGATAGAGGGGAAGTATCACCTCTTTGGATCGGTTCGTCATGCATCTGCTGATGCACGATAAAGCGCCATTAGCTTTTCTGATGGCTTCGTCACACTGCCGACTCATGTTCATCTTGGAGTCCACTAGGACTCCAAGATCCCTTTCCACTTCCGTGCCACCCAGCAGGTCATTTCCTAGGCAGTAGGTATGCTGGACATTTTTCCTCCCTAGGTGCAGCACTTTGCATTTCTCCTTATTGAATTGCTTTCTGCTGTTTTCTGCCCATATGTCCAACCTGTCCAGGCCTGCTTGTAGCTGTTCCCTGCCCTTTGGCGTGTCCACTTCTCCCCACAGTTTTGTGTCATCTGCAAACTTGGACAGAGTACACCTCACTCCCTCGTCCAAGTCGCTGATGATGATATTGAAGAGTATCAGTCCAAGGACCAAGCCCTGCAGGACCCCACTGCCCACACCCTTCCAGTTCGATACTGACCCATCCACTATGACTCTCTGGGTGCGACCCTCTAGCCAATTCGCCACCCACTGGACTGTGTAGTCGTCCAAGTCACAGCCTCTTAACTTGTTTACCAGTATGGGGTGGGATACCGTATCGAAGCCTTCCTGAAGTCTAAGTATACGACATCAACCCCTACTCCTGCGTCCAGGCGTTTTGTAACCTGGTCATAAAAAGAGACTAGATTAGTCAGGCATGATCTACCTGCTATGAACCCGTGCTGGTTTCCCCTCAGCATAATTTGTCCTGCTGGGCTCTCGCAAATGTGAGCCTTGATAATTTTTTCAAAGACTTTGCCAAGGATGGAGGTGAGACTGACTGGCCTATAGTTACCTGGGTCCTCCTTCCTCCCCTTCTTGAAAATGGGGACCACATTGGCCCTTTTCCAGTCCTCCAGGACCAGGCCCGTGCGCCACGAGTGTTCAAATATTCTCACCAGTGGCTGTGCAATGACGTCAGCCAGTGCCTTCAGCACCCTCGGATGGAGCTCATCCAGGCCTGCTGACTTAAAGGCATCCAGTTCCTCCAAGTGCCTCTGCACGATCTCAGGGTCTACGCTTGGTAGTCTGGCGTCCTGCTGCTGCCTCTCTACAATCCCAATGAGAGACTTGTCATGTCCCTTGCTTAGGAACACTGAGGCAAAGAACTCGTTGAGGAGTTCAGCCTTGTCCCCCCGTCTGTCACCAGTTGTTTCTGCCCATTTAGTAGGGGTCCTATTCCACCCTGGGCCTTCCTTTTACTCCCTATATATCTAAAAAACAATTTTTTGTTATCCTTTACTTGGGATGCCATCCTCAGCTCCATGGTAGCTTTGGCCCGTCTAACTGCCTCCCTACACGTGCGAGCAGAGGAGGTATACTCCTCTTTGGTAATCTCTCCCCATTTCCACTTTTTATATGCTCCCCCTTTAGTCCGCAGATCTGCCCTGGATTTCTCTGGTCAGCCAAGGAATCCTCTTGGCCCCTTTCCCTCTTTTTCCCCGCATCGGGATCGTCTCCCTCTGTGCCCGAAGGATCATTTCCTTAAGGTACAGCCACCCTTCCTGGGCTCCCATCTCTTCAAAACTCCTACTCTGCAGTGCGTCCTTGACTAATCCTTGTTAAAATGGAAAATATCAGTGATGAACTAAAGTTTCCAATCCTTGTCTTAATTAGGTCAGTCAAACGGATGTATTTTCTCAATAACCTTCCCAGTCTTAATTTTATATCAAATGCTCTCCATAAAATCTTTGCATCTTTTGAATGTCATGACCCAGTGCTCCAGCAGATCAGTTCTGCTTCGAGTAAATGTAATATCTTCAATATATTACTGTAACTTCCAAGGTCATGGCAATATTACATGAAAAGTGTGCTTTAATTTCCTGTCTCTGTAATGGTGAGAAATCTAAGCTCCATTTATTGCTCTTCCATGTTTTTTTTTAATCTAAATGTGAATTTTACAATGTTTAAAAATAGTCACCAGAATTAATCTTGTTAATCAGTTGGTATTATAGGGGCAGATTCTGCCTCTGATTTGTTCAAAATGAATGGAGGTTTTGGGACACTCGGGGAAAGAAATGAACCGAGTTAATTCAGTAAAGCAGTAAATATTACTTTAAGAATATTGCATGTAAAGTTTTTAAACTGAGCTCGAAATAATTGTATAATTATAGTTGTGTACAGTAACAAGGGATCAAATGCTTTATCTTGTAAGGGTATAGTCTGTGTCTTTTAAACTGTCGTCTATATCTTTAAAATTGAAAAAAAGCACAACACAACCAGACTGTAACTCTCAACATTTCTACAACAAAAATATTAAACTATAATCAATTAATATATATTAATAAGTCATGTGGTGTCGTGTGGAATGACATATCTTCCATTAGACGCTACTGTTGCATTGTTCAATGAAAATGTTTAGCTGGTCAAAATGTATGTGTAAAAATCCCTTTTCACTTAACAGTCAGCAGATTGTAAAATAAAACTTTGTTTTATTTTAAAACAAACTCTTAAGCAAAAATAGTTGTTCTTTCCAAAATATCTCATTTCTTATATTCTTTGAATAAAAAATGTTACTAAAAACACTTACTGAAATGGTTTCTTGAATTTTTTTTATAAAAGGATATTTTCATACTGGAATTGGAGATTTGAGTTAGCAAGGTATTTTTGAAAGGATTTTACTAAAATGTTCTTGAAAATGACAAAATTTTATGAAAGGCAGAGAATAGGTCCATTTAAATATCAATTCAATGGAAACTTCTACAAAAGTTTGAAAGTTTTCACAAACTCATTTTTCCCCATTCTTGATTAGCTGTATACCATAAAGCATATCTACTAGTTTTGTGCAGTACCAGCTACTCAGGAAGCATCAGTGAGTTCCCAGTTACATATGCAACATATGTGCAAAGTATTTGTACCTTTCTGATGATTTGGCTCCTGATTATTTTAAACCAAAACTAAATATTGCTTGGGGTTTTAAACTAAGTAAACAGGCTTTAAACTATGTATGACGGGGGATGGGGAGGCAGGAGATGGAGAGAGTCTAGAACCTACAACTTTGAGACATGCAGCGGTACACCCCAGGTGAGTACCAAGGGGCCCTTTGGGCATCAGAACCGCATGGGGGGGAACACCAAAGGCACCATTCGGAGGGCTCAAGTGCCTCTATACTAATGCTAGGAGCATGGGGAACAAGCAGGAAGAACTTGCACTTCTGTTTGCAGATAATAACTTCAATTTAGTGGGGCTAATGGAAACTTGGTGGGACCCTACCTATGACTGGGCAGTACACATTGAGGGCTACAGGTTGTACAGAAGGGAGAGAGTAGGGTGGAAAGGGAGTGGGGTTGCTCTCTATGTAAAGGGGCATTATACATCTACCCTAATCCAAATGGGATCAGAGGAGGAGAAAGTTGAGGCATTGTGGGTTAGGATCATGGAGGTTGAGGGGAAAGGGACTTGGTGGTGGGATTCTGCTACAAACCACCACACCAAGAAGAAAAGCTAGACTTGAAATACTTGAGGCAGCTCTCAGAGGCCATACAGTCTAGGGACGTGGTAGTCATGGGGGATCTAAACTACCCTGACATCTGCTGGGAAGAGCAGTCAGCCAAATCCAACCAGTCACGTAGGTTCTTAACCTGCATGCAGGACCTTCACCTAATGCAGGAGGTGTACGGTCCCACTAGGGGGAATGCCTTACTGGACTTGGTGTTGGCTATGGGGGAGGACCTGGTAGAGGAGCTGCAGATTTGTGGTCACCTTGGGGACAGTGACCACCAATCAATCAAATTCACCATACGGTGTAGGGTGGGTAAGATAACTAGTAGGGCAGAAGTGCTTGACTTTAAGAAAGCTAACTTTAGTGTGCTTAGGAGTCTAGCCAATGATGCACTGCAGGATAACCATATTGGTGAGATGGGAGTCCAGGAAGGGTGGTCATTTCTAAAGGAAGTGATCCTTCGGGCACAGAGGAAGACTATCCCAGTACGAGGAAAAAAGGGGAAAGGAGCCAAAAAACTTCCTTGGCTAAACAGGGAAATCCAGGGGGCCCAAGAGGAAAAAAGAAGGCATATAGGTGGTGGAACCAGGGGGAAGCTACCAAGGAGGAGTATACCTACTTGGCCTGAACTTGCAGGGAGGCAGTTAGAAAGGCCAAAGCAACTACAGAGCTGAGGCTGGCAACACAAATTAAAGACAACAAAAAGTATTTTGGGGGGGGTATGTAAGGAGTAAAAGGAAGGTGCAGGGCAGTATAGGACCCCTACTGAACAACGAGGAGCAATTAGTGACAGACAGGGGGGACAAGGCTAAGCTACTCAATGAGTTTTTTGCCTCACTGTTCCTGAACAGGGCTCAAGATAAGTCTCCTAATGGGTTCTTAGATGGGCATCAGAGGGACCCCAGCCCACCAATTGTCGATGCTGACTTGGTAAAGAGTCACTTGGATGGACTGGATGTGTTCAAGTCAGTAGGCCCCGATGAGCTGCATCTGAGAGTACTGAAGGAATTGGCCGGTGTCATAGCAGAACCACTGGCATGGCTGTTTGAGCACTTGTGGCGCTCAGGTCAGGTCCCAGAGGACTGGAAAAGGGCCAGTGTGGTCCCTGTTTTCAAGAAGGGGAGGAAGGAGGATCTGAGTAATCATAGGCCAGTCAGTCTCACCTCCATGCTTGGAAAGGTCTTTGAAAAGATTATGAAGGATCACATCTGTGGGAGTGCAGTGCGAAAAATAATGCAGCAGGGAAACCAGCATGGATTTGTAGCAGGTAGATCATACCTGACCAATCTGGTTTCGTTTTATGACAGGGTCACAAAATGCTTCAATGCAGGAGTAAAGGTGGATGTTGATTTCTTGGACTTTAGCAAGGCCTTTGATACGGTATCTCATGCTAGTCTCATAAATAAATGAAGAGGCTGTGACATAGATGTTTACACAGCCCGGTAGGTGGCAAATTGGCTTAGCGGTCACACCCAGAGAGTGGTAGTAGACGGGTCAGTATATCGACCTGGAAGGATGTGGGTAGTGGGGTCCCGCAAGGCTTGATCCTTGGACCTGTACTCTTCAATGTCTTCATCAGTGACTTGGATATGGGTGTGAAGTGTACTCTGTCCAAGTTTGTGGATGATACTAAATTGTGGGGTGAAGTGCACACTCTGGAGAGTAGGGAAGGGAACAACTGCAGGCAGACCTGGACAGATTAGAAAAGTGGGCAGTACACAAGGATGCAGTACAAGGACAAATGCAGAGTGCTGCACCTAGGGTGCAAAAATATCCAGCACACCTACTGGCTGGGAAGTGACCCTCTCAGCAGCACAGAAGCAGAAAGGGATCTCAGAGTCATAGTGGACTCCAAGGTGAACATGAGTCGTCAGTGTGACGAAATCATCAGCAAAGCTAACCTCACTTTATCACACACCAGCAGATGCATGACAAATAAATCCAAGGAGGTGATACTTCCCCTCTATGTGGCATTGGTCAGACTGCAGTTGGAGTACTGTGTCCAGTTTTGGGCGCTGTACTCCAAGAAGGATTTTGATAGACTTGAGAGGGTCCAGAGAAGGGCCACTCGTATGGTTAGGGACTTACAGGACAAGCCTTATGAGAAGAGACTGAGGGACCTGGACCTCTTCAGCCTTCGCAAGAGAAGGCTGAGAGGTGATCTTGTGGCTGCCTACAAATTCACTAGGGGGACGCAGCAAGAGATCAGAGATGCTCTGTTCACCAGGGCGCCTCTTGGGGTAACAAGGAACAATGGTCACAAACTGACAGAGAGCAAATTTAGACTAGATATCAGGAAAAACTTCTTCATGGTAAGGGTGGCCAAAATTTGGAATGGGCTTCCAAAGGAGGTAGTGCTCTCACCTAACTCTGGGGTCTTTAAGAGAAGGCTGGATAGGCACTGGCTTGGGTCATCTGACCCCAGTGCTCTTTCCTGCCTAGGCAGGGGGTCAGACTCGATGATCTGTTAAGGTCCCTTCTTACCCTAGCATCTATGAATATACGAATGCACAAAATGTCAAGCCAGCCAATGTCAGTAGCGACTGAAACTTTTGCTGTTTGCTGTTTTCCGTAGCTGAGGGAAATGGCGCAGGTAACTACACTGGACGAAAAACCAATATAACCAACACCTTTTTAAAAATGGGCTTCTTAAGCTGCACTTTGTATATGAGAGTCACATATAGGCACATGAGTAAATGGTCTAAATTCCAAAATCATCTAGCACCAATATAGCTCCTTAAATTATTCCAAGTAGGTTTAATCGAGAATTAGAGTTCCCAATGAGCAATGGTGATGAATTTGCCTTCAGTCCTGGGAAGAACATTCACAGCCAAGTCAAGATAAATACTTAAGATATAGAGAAGGAGTTGGAGTTTGCTCTTAATAAGTCCTATACAGCTTTATTCTTCAAGACTAGTCCTACACTTCTCATAAAAATAAAATTTACATGGAGTCTTTGGTTTTTACTTCCCACATTGCAAGCACAACAGTTTCAATCTGTTTATAGCAAGGTATGAAGCTGTATTTTATTGAGCTTAAAAGGTGAAATCTCACTTTTTTTACTTTGACTGGTTATTTTTATTTGTCACTAATCTCCTTTGATTGTGAAGTAGTCCATTGAATTCAAGAATCAGGGTGCAGAATTATGAAAAGCCTCAACATTTATGAAAGATGAATATTGCACGACACTTCACAAGAGAAGGTGAGGGGAAACGGCAAACCCTCAAGGTACTTTTCCCAGCTTTACAATCCCACCTCCTCCAGCAGCATTGGAGTTGTTAGAAATGGTGAAAGGAAAATGGAGTTTTAGGAAGGACGTATTTTGTGTGACACATTAATCCCATATAGGCCTGTACTGAAACCAAGGGGAAGACCTGATACATTAGAGTCTTAAGGCTTCTATGAAAAATACACTTACTAAACTTATTATCTTCTTTGCCTGAGAGGACAAGGTGGAAGTTTACCATTAGGGACCTACCAAAATCAAGGAGATAGGAAGCTGATTTTGCAGGCAGTTCATTGGGCCAGCCACCTTTTTTGTTGCTGGCTTATTGCAGCGGGGTCCCCCCCCAGCTCTCATTGGCTGAGGGGTCCCAGTAGCCCCACCCATCACCACTGATTAGTCCAAAGGGCTGTAGTACATGTGGCCCTGCCCCTCTCTGCTGATTGGCAGACAGGTGGGACTACACAAGAGGCAGCCCTCTCAGCCAATCACCAGTGAGGGACAGTGGCAGCTGCTTCTTGGCTGCTCCCTTTTGCACCGGTAGCCTCCACTGCCCTCTCTGGTGGGCTGTGTGGCTAGGCCACAGCAGCCATGAGAACCACTGGCTCCAACTGGGGAGCCAGCATTTTATTTTTAGTAAGGTTTTTTTTCCAATGGATTTTGCAGACATCGCACAATTTTGTGGACAGTGCCCGATTTCGTGATTTCTGCAAATTCACCAATTGAGTAGGTTCCTAGTTATGATGAGTTTCAAAATCACTGGATTGGATTTATAACCATGAGGCTGTCTTAACTTACAATTGTGACTGCATTTGCAAAGGATGCTTTTGTAAAACATGATATCTAAGATGGCATTAGATAGTTGTTGATGTGTTCTTGTAGTCATGATGTGTTCTTGTAGGCCAGGAAATATGCTTGTAGGAAGGGATGTTTTGGTGATATACTTTATTAGACCAACTTGGAATGGCATTTTGTGCCCAAAAACTTGTCTAAAAGCTCCCCCAAATATGTAGTTGGTTTAATAAAAGATAGCACCAAAAAGATAGCTTTTTGCAAGGTGGCATTATGAAATTCCAGAATCTACACAAAGGCATTAAGCTACTACATTTATAGAGGGCTCAAATCTCTAAATGCTTTAACTTTTTAGAAAATGTGAAACCTCCATAAAAACGTCAGGGCCAAATCTGATCTTTAAGAGAAGCTGTAATTCTAACAGGCAGGGCTTCTCATTGAGTTTGAGAATGTCAACATTTTTTTTAAATAAATACATTTAATATATTCCTGTGTTTTGCCTTCAAATTGCACATTTCAATTAAAAAAATACTTTCAATTAATGCTCAAATATTGGATAGTAACTAGATAATTATTTTTTCCTTTTATTAATGAACTATTATATAGTAGAAATGCCTGAACACTGTGATCTTAAAATAAACTTAAGCACAGGAAAGTTTTAGAAAACCATCTGGCCCTAGTAGGAGGATTGAATAGGTCCTTTTCATCTCTTAATCTATGGGATAAAACTCCAGATGCCATAAAAATCATATTATCATATGTAGTAGGAATGGAATCACATAGTCTGTTTGCCTTCCCTTGTTAATTTTGTATCAAAACCTAAGCACTTTTGTTTCCATTTAATTTCCTGTCAATTTCTTATCTGTAAAAATAGTTGCCACCTTGTAATGACATATTCGCATTGCAGAGGCCGAGGAAACGCTGTATAAATTAGGGTTTGGTGCCTTAAGTGTTAGTATGATGTCAGCATCCACTGCATAATCATTAATAGGCAGTTGCCTTCTGAAGTTTACAACTGGAAGGAAATTTTATAACCAAACTGAGAACCTCAAGATGATAAATATTCAGTATAAATTTTTCAACTGAGCGGAAGCAAACATGCGATCGTGTATAAGAGAAGGGGCCCCATGCTCTGTGTATTATTGATGAAACTCATAACACTAAGGTTCAAAATCAGTAAGTCATACCTCGTTCTGGATTCCCTTTTGAACTCAGTGGCACCTGTCAACATGTGTTTAGAAGGGACAATGTTAGGGCCATTGTTCATGTTTATTAATATAACGTGTAGCTCCAGAAATATATTTGCAGACTTTTTTAAGCTCATAATTTAATACAAATCATTTTATCCCACACCAAGAGATTTATATATCACAGTTCAGCCAAAGAAGCAAGAATTGTCTCTAGAATGGAATTTTCTTTGTCCGATTAATATATCTGCAGAAGAAAGCATTGCCTGGACACATTCTTTATAGGCCCTTCCCTCTCCATATAAAATTCACAGTGCTGTGAAAATACATTGTCGAGACTCCCAGCATGACATGACAACAGCAAACACCATCATAATTATCTTTGCAGCCAAATGCATACTGATTACCTATGTACAGCAATTATATAAAATAACAGAGTAGTTAATGTGCCATCATTGAATCACTGAATTCATGCAAATACTTCATGTATAATAAAATAGAAAACAGTTCTGAGTTAAATAAAGTCAAATCTAGGACAGTCTCTGCTATTACTTAAAAAGATAACTCCAAAATGAACATGCCTCGCCCTGTTTTGCTTCGTTTTTCAATATATATGTTTTTCAGTATATATATATTGAAAAATGAAATGTGTGTGTGTGTGTGTGTGCATGTGTGTGTGTATGTGTTTGTGTGTATATTGTATACTTATATATGAAGTATAAATTCTCTGTTCTCTTCTGTGGTATCCAATGCATTCCAGGGCTACATCCACACAAGGAGGGGTATGTGGTTGCCATGGGGAAAAAAGCAGTGGCACAAATTCTTGCCACTGCTTTTTGCACCAGCACACACTCCTGAGCATGGGGCTAGTGCAGGGAAAAATGCTTTGGGTAGGGTAGGGGAGGCTGAGGCCAGCACCTGGGCTTGCCCCAGTAGCCTTACCTGGGGTCCTGGGGGACTCCCCGGGCTCCAATGGCAGCAACCTGGGTGCTTGGAGCATGGCTGACAACCGGACCTTGGCTGCAGCCATCCAGGCTCCTGTCTTGGGCGCTGCATGCTGCTGCCACATGTGCTGCCCAACTTTTTTCTTGTGCAGGTTTTTTGACACTGTGATTTTCTGGTTAAAAAACCTGCCGCCCTGCAAATTTGCAATGTGGTGAATACCTGCATGTGTGGTGCATTTGGTTTGCAGTGCCACAGACAGGTTTGTGGTGCTGCAAACCGCATATGTGCATGCATCTGGACAAGCCCCAGTAGTTCATTAAATGTGATCAAGTTCCATTATATATTGTTCTATTTTATTTTCTCAGTAGAGGAAAACCTGCTGTTGGCATTTGCTACTGTTTACTAGTTATTTATTTCCGTTTACTATTCTATATGTTCATATTATGAAAGGCAGGGAGAAAATGTGCTTTCCGTTTGGAGGAAAAGATGGAAAGTTTTGAATGAGGGCTCAAATTCTGCAGAAGTTGCACAGTCTGACCTCTAGCCAAACCCAAAGAAAGTTGAAGGACAAATTAGTTATACACTTATGATGGACAAATGCATTGTGATAAAAGAATTATTGACCACAATGCTTGTCTGGAAAGGATAGGTGACTTACATCTAGGATAGCAGAAAATCATTGAGCAGTTGGAAACTAGTGGGATGTTCACATGCACATTAATGTGCTGTAGTTACTGTGCATTAAGTTTAGTACCTGTAATAACAGGTACTAACTGAATGTGCAGTGCCGGCACATGCCTTTTTAGATTAATTCCCCTGGATGTTAATGGAATATATGGCTTTTCCTGTGATGTACTAATGCACAGTACAATTAGTTTACTATTTATTTAGCATTTCATTTGCTAATAAGGACTTCTGTGCAGGGGGAGGATAGGTGTGAGTGTGCACATGATTTTTCTTGTATGATATTCATGCAGCTGCATGTTTTACAAGACAAAGCTGAAGGTTTTAAACCCAGGAACATTGCTCTAACTTCACTGGGAGTTAAAAATGCCATCATCGTAAGATGGATAGGCAAGTAATTAATACACTGATTCTGGCTTGATTTAAACCTGCAATTTAGGGGCCCAATGCTTTAAACTAAGCACGGGGTCCAGCTCCAAAGCCCAATGAAATGAACCTCTTTTAATTGACTTGAAGGAAATTTCAATCAAGCCAGAAGTGTCTGAGTTCTCTTGCGTTGAAAAGCATATTATACCCAACAGTTATTTTTTTCAAATAAAGGGCCCTACATTTATTAATGAATGTAGGCTGAGTCAGTCTGCTAACATGATCGTGTTTTAAAAAGTTTGGAGAAAACAGCCTCTTAACAATAAGTGGAGGTTTCCTGTGAGGGAAGATGCAGACAGATGTTTGTGTTTTAAAGTACTTTATCAATGAAACACACCATACATTTTTGACTTCCATATACTCTGTCTTCAAACCATCAACAATTCCCTGATGGGGGAAATTTTACCTCCAAAAATGCTGTTTTGTCAAAATTGAAACCTTTCATGGGAACATGCCCATTTCAATGGATTTTTTTGTTGGAAAATGTTAAAATCAGTGATTTGGGTAAATGTGATATCTTTTATTAGACTAACTAAATGGTTGGAAAAATTGTTCTTCACAAGATTTTGGCACAAACACCCTTCCTCAGGCATATTGAGAATCTGCTGGTGAATTGTGAGCTCTCCTGGGTAGAATAGAAGCTAAAATGCAAAGTGCAGGTCTGTGAAAATGCTAATACCTGGCAGTGAGGATAAGAAGGGTAGAAGACAATAGGTGAGATAGGAAGAGAGGGGGAAAAGGAGGAACACTGAATTGATGATAGAAGATTGTAGCTTGTAAAATGCAGACAAGTTACCTGGGGTTATCAGATGACAGGCAGGTTTGTGCCGTAAATCCAATGTTTATATTTAGTCCATGATTTTTAGTATGCCCGGATGGTATGTAGGAGAAACCAAACAACAACTGCGTACCAGAATCCTTAACCGTGAAGACTTCATAAAAGAAGCTGACAGACAACCCTTTGACACCACCTACTACAAAAAACTAGAGGAAGATCCTACCCCCCTTTTCACCTTAAAACTACTGTCAAAACATTTGCATCTGAACTACAAGAAAAACTACAGAACTTGATCCCCCCACTACCTAACCCAGGAACTTTTTACATGCTCCCTAAAATCCACAAAAAAGGGAACCCTGGCAGACCTATCATATCCAACCATGGGACCCTAACTGAGGAAATATCAGCAATAATGCCAACTCTCATGAAAAAAGCATGAGACTTGCAGTTTCCAAGTCCAATTAACTCCGATTCGTGATCTTGGGATAGAACCCTGAAATCTTGGGATTTTTTCTCTTGGTGCATGTAGAGAGCACCCAGCTGGTAAGTCTATGGAGGGGAAGGGGTGAAGGGGAGAGCGAAAGGTCATGGAGGGCAGACTGAGACCCCATAGTGAGTGGGGCAGGGCAGAGGCAGGCTGCAGGCTGGGGCTTTCTGTGCTCTGCTGCCTTTTCTCTGGGAGTTGTGCGGATGCCAGTGTGCCTCTTGCTGCCTACCTGCTGCCCTCCTGCCACCCAGGAGATTCACAGTATGGCCAGCATGCCACCCCTGGGGCAAACTTGCCTCAGGAGCTGCACACTGCCTGCGCCGTGTGTCCCCTGCCCACCTAGCCAGGGGCAGGAGGCACACTGGTGTCCCGGGTCTCCCAAAGAAAAGGCATCAGGGCGCAGAGATGAACTGCAGTTGGCTCTGTTGCATGACCTGCAACCTGATCAATCTCGGTGTCTGGGTGTCTGGGTGTCTGGCTCTCACTCTCAAGCCCCCCAGCCTTGCTACTGCCCCTCACTCCTGACCTACAGTACCCTACATCCTGCCAGGGTGTGCAGGGACCCCCCCATCCCAGGTTCCTTATTTCCCTACACTTTCACAAATAACTCCCCCCCTCCCCCCCATACTTAAAAAATATCATCTCATGATTTATATACAAATCTCTTGATTTTTAAGAGTTTGTCTCGTGATTTTTGACATGGTGGAGTTGACAATACTGTATCAGGAATCCAGTCTAAAACCTCTTGTCACCCAAAGAGTGAATTTTGTCCAGGACACAACAGACTTTCTATGTAAACTTGAAAACATAGAGTGCTGTCCCAGCAACATCCTCCTAGCCACCATGGACATTACCAGCTTATATACCAACATCCCACACCATGATGGCATCCAAGCCTGCCTTACGTATCTACAAGAGCAAGATTACAACTCAGAGTACAGACTTAAAGATATTTCTGAACTTATACACTTCATCCTCACACAGCAGCTTCACTTTCAATAACCAACACTTCCTCCAAACCATGGGCACAGCTGTCGGCACCAAAATGGCCCCACAATATGCCAACCTATGAGCTACCTGAAAGAAGACTTCCTCAAGGACTGCACCATCAAACCCTTGCTATACTTAAGACATATTGATGACATCTTCATCATTTGGACTGAAAACCTGCAATCTCTGATTAATTTTCATCAGAAATTCAACAATCATCACCCCTCCATCATTTCCTTTTTAGACACTGTGATCACTATCCAGAATGATCAAATACAGACTACTATGTACAAGAAACCCACAGACCAACATACATATCTGCACAGAACTAGCCATCACCTTAAACACACCAAGAAAGCTGTAATATATAGCCAAACCCTCCTATACCACTGAATTGGCACTGAGAAAAACACCCATGATAGTCACCTCACAAATCTCAAAAGGGCTTTTACTCAACAAAGACACTCCTCCAGAGTGAGAGATCACACTTTTGAAAGAGCCACCTGGATACCACGTGAAGAACTGCTGCAGTACAGAAGGAAAACCCCCACAAATCACACATCTCTAGTTATGCCATATCACCCCTCCCTCGAACCTATATGGAAAATACTCAAACAATTGGAACCCATACTAGAAGGAAACCCAATTCTTAAAGAGATCTTCCCATAATCACCTATCCTAGCCTTCAAACAAACACCAAACCTTGCCAACCTCATCACCAGAAGCAAACTTCTTATGGCCCAATCCAACTGAATGGATCCAGACCATGCCATGACAAGAAATGTAAAACCTGGTAACACATCTCCACCACTCCCACAATAACTACACCCCACAACAGAGCCATCAGCATTCCTGGATCTTACACCTGCACCTTCAGAAATGTAATATATCTCATTCAGTCCACCAAATGCCATGATGGAGAACATGGAGGAGAAACCAAACAACTGTGCACCAGAATGAATGCACACCAAAAACGTATTAAAGACAAGAACACCTAATTACCAGTGGGGGCACATTTCTCACAAGAAAATTACTTTCTCTCCAATCTCTCAGTTCTAATCCTCAAAGGGAATTTACAAAACACCTTTCATAGGTGAGCCTATGAACTTCACTTCATAAATCTACTGGATACAAAAAATTGTGGACTAAATGTAGACACTGGATTTATGGCACATTATAACCTGCCTGCCATCTGATAACCCCAGATAATTGTCTGCATTTTACAAACTACATTTTTCTATCATCAGTTCATCATTCCCTCTCTTCCCCCTCCCTTTCTGTCTCACACCTATTGTCTTCCACCCCTGTGATCCTCACTGCCAGGTATTTGCATTTTCATAGACCTGCATTTTAATTTTGGTTTCTATTCTACCTGGGAGAGCACAAAATTGACTAGCACACTCTCAGTATGCCAGACGAAGGGTGTTTGTGCCTGAAAGCTTGGAAAGAACAATTTTTCCAACTATTTAATTGGTCTACTAAAAGATAACACATTTACCCAAAGAACCTTGTCTGTCTATGTCCTTAGATCCACAAGGGTAAAAGCAACAACCCTAAAATCAGTCATTTTAATTTTCTCATGATTCGTCTCATTCTGATCTTGGATATCTGAAATATTTTAACATTATATACATTATCTTTCCAGCTACCAGAACATGTATGCCATATTCTATGTAACATTGTATACATATTGTATGCACTTAATACATCTATTTAACACTTTGTTTACATTATAATATTTTCACCTTATAAAAACACTCTTTTAGATAATTTTTTGGAATGTTAGTTGTTTGGGAAATTTGTAATTTTTTTCTTTGCAGTTTTAGTCCGAATGAAAATGAATTGTAAAATGTCATGCGTCTCAAAGAATGGGAATTCTGTTTTCCTAGTAGCTGTACAAAAGCTATGTAAAATACTGATATAAAAATAGGCAAAGATGACTTACTGAAAACTGACAAAAGCAGCAAGAAAATTACTATTTTAAGTTTAGTATACTTAAGCCACCCTGTAGTGTCTAAAAAAGATAAAGCAAAGATCTTTGAGTAGTAATTTGTCATGCAGTTAGAACATAGAGTATAAATAAGATTAATAGTGAAGTAGTAAGATAAGTCATTTTTATTCTAAATTTCTACCATCTTGACATTGTTTTTTGGAGTCATTCCTGTATTTTGCAAGTAGTACTAATTTAAAAAAAATTTTCAGTGAAAATAAATTGCTGCTACCACTCCCATTTTATTGAAACTTTTGGAAAAAATACATTTTGTAAATTTTTGATTTTTTTAAAAACTTTCTGCAACATTTTTAGTACTGTTACTTGAGAAAAGTCTTGATATTAAAAAAATATCACTGAGAAGCAAGATATTGGATATTCTAGAGTCTTACTCAACATTTTCATTCATTAAAGACCATAGTTTTGGTAAATAGAAGTGTTGTGATACTGATTATGAACCCAGTTACTTTGGGAAAAGCTTGAATATTTTTTGACATCTTTTAAGAAAAACAACAAATGGATAGATTTTGCACCTTGCAAAACAGTTTCAAAATTTCTCACAAAACTGGTTTCGCCCAGATTCATCATCCAGCAGAGTCTTTGACCTTGCATGCTCCTAGATGCCCAGCAGTATAGATCAAAACTGAAGCACCCAAAATGGTTCATTCTAAATTTCAATGTAATCCATGTTCCAGATTAAATATTGGGGCCACTATGTAATATAAAGGCCCATGCATTTTATGTAGAAGATGGACTAGCAATGCATTTTGGGTTATTTATGTATATATATTCTATTGAGTCAGTTTTAAAGGGAGAAGGGTGTTGCCTGTCGCATTTTAAGACACCAGCAATCAATAATCATGTAATCCCCCTAAAAAAAAATCACAAAGCTGATTCAAATGATGAAATTTGGGGGAAGAAATTTTGTCTTCTGGAATGCTAACTATTGTTCAGGAATATTCAGCATTCACAATTTCAAGCTGTTCTCCTTAACCATATGGGTTAGAATTGCCTTTAATTTTTACTAACATCTGAGATTTTTCAAAGGAAAGTGTGTGACCTAGTAGACAGCACTATGCAGGGACTTAGGACACATGAAAACTTTCCTGTGTCTTCTACTGCCTATGGCGTAGGTGACATCAGATAAATCACTTCACTGTCTGTGCTTGTGGTTCCCCATCTGGAAAATGGAGATAAGGAGCCTGACTCCAAAGTAAAATCCTCTGAGATTCACTAGTGAAAAGTATTTATAAAAAGTCTAACTAAACAATACCCCAAATCACAAGACTTGACCACAGTGAATATGTGCAAGGACTGAGTGTTATTTCTAAATATCATGGGGTTGAAACACACTATTCTTTTCAAGCTGTATGGTTCAGCCTAGTTATTTCACTGGGCTGCTAGAATTAGTGTACACATGCCCTATTCCAGGGATTCTTAACTAGCATGCTGTGGCACCCTGGGGAGCCTTGAGATCCTTCCTAGGGTGCTGTGGGGTGCAGCAAAAATGTTAGCACAGGTAGATGTGCAGATCCGGTTGACAAGATAAACCCAAGGTGTCCACATAGCCTTAAAAAAATGATGTGTTGTGATCTTTCTTTGGTCTTTGCAACAGAAGAATTGCTCTATTATTTTTCTGTAGTCAAAAAAAAAGTGAAAACTATAAGAACTGGGATTTTTTGAGGGGTGCTTTGACTCTATCAAGGGGTCTCTCAGGTCTGAAAAAGTTAAGAAACACTGCCCTAGTTTCTGAAATGATAGGTAAATGTTGCTGTTATTGACCTCTAGTGGTGAAAATACAGTAATGCCATAGTTTGAGAAAAAGAAATATGCCTGGGCCTTACAGATGGCAAAGAGGAGAAGTGAGTCAAGCTTTGTGGAATATCAAACTCAGATATTTTAAGGTGTCCTTGAGGTAGGTTTTTATGTCCAGTAAAAGAAAAAAAGAGGTTTATTACCAGTATGATGTTTTGTTGCATCTAGTAGAGTCAGCCATGGGAGATGAAACAATTTGACAACAAGGTTTATTTTATGGGAAGTACTTCAAGAACGTTTGCAGAAAATAAGTGTTCCATTCATATTTATTGTAGAGCTGACCTCACTGGCTTTTACATGAAACCTGGTATGCACAGGTCTGGCAGTGTAAAAAGGTGTGGAAGTGGGTGGATGTGTAATTGTGCATTTGCATTGACTTTGAAATTCTCCTACGTGGCTGCCTGGGCACATCTACACGAGATGCTACATTGCTGTAGCAATGCGCTACAGCGACGTTGCATCAGAGGGAACAAACCATGATGTTGTAGCTATGTTGTTGTAACAATGTGCTCCCTCGCTATAGCATGTTGCTACGTCAACATAGGAGATAAAAATAACCAGCGCGGCACAGTGTGGGCTGTTACTGTGCTATCATTTATTATTTGAACAACTGTTCGCCAGGGCACCCTTGGGGAAAACCAGGAGTAATGGTCACAAACTCCTGGAAGACCATTTCAGGCTCAACATTAGGAAAAAATACTTCACAACTAGTGTGTCCAGACTGTGGAATAAGCTCTCTCCAGAAGTGGTGCAGTCGCCTACCCTGGAAATAGTCAAGAGGAGACTAAACGGTCAACTTGCTGGAGTCACCTGACTCCAGTTGTCTTTCCTGCTTGGTGCAAGGGTCTGGACCCGATGATCTTCCGAGATCCTTTTGGAAGTTTCATAGATTCATAGATTGTAAGGCTAGAAGGGAAGTACTAAATGGCAGTGCAATAACAATGGCACTGTAGGGGCACGTGTAGACGCACCCCCCCCGGGTGGAAATGAGAATCAGACCAGATATGTTATAACTTAGAGTGCAAACTTAGAGTGCAAAAAATACAACAAGCACATGTTCTCCCAATTTGTTTGTCATGATAAGTAAAGTATACTGGACACTGTCTGCCAGGACTAGCATGAATTTTAAAACAAAGATAAGAAACAGCCTCTCCACAATTATGAGAAAAAGCTTTTAAACAACTCAAAAACCACTCCTCTTCTTTAAACACATTTTCTTTTACTGGATAGACAGTGTAAGGCTAGTGATAGATTCAAAATGTTATTTTCACTAAAGATAAATGAATTTGAGAGAGTCCAGTTAGATTTCAATGGAGAAGAAGTGCAGAATGAATACTGTGCACAGTCCTGGAGCTTTACATTTCCACTTCCAGCAGGAGACTTGCTGCTCTGCATAGTGATGTCTGTCAAATAATAGATTTTTTGTAAATAGGAGTTTCTTCACTCAGGATAGGTGAGATTTGGAGATGTGGAATTCTAAATAGAGCGCACACTTCCTTCACTCTCAGTGGGGGACAGAGGTCAAGGTAGATAAGAAGGAACTGATGTGACAATTGTAAATAGCTCAGAGTGCTTAAAGACAAAAGTGAAAAGAGTGGTGGGATGGTAGATGCAGAGGTAGGAGGTACGTTGTTTGTTTTATTTGTCTTTGAGGGCTGGGGATAATAGGGCAGACTTTCCAGCTGTTGGGACATGATCTAGAAAAGGTTGCAAGAGGGAGGCAACAACTGGGTGGAAAGTAGTGCGCGTGCAGGTAGATACAGTATTTACTGAAAAAATACAGGATGAAGTAAATCGTTCAATGTTTGGTGCTGAAAAGCAGATTGAACTGAAATCCCATGAAAACAAATGCTAACAGTTTTGTACGGCTGAGGTATAAGAAGTGGAAATGACTGGACCATGAAGCCCTTTGCAATTCTTCATAAAACAATAGCGTTCCATAGAATAATACTCACTTTTGAGGATTGCAATGGCAAATGATGGTGGCAGTAGGCTATTAGTTAAATTGTTTTCAGATATGCACTGAAAATCTCAAACTGGAGATTATAACAGGGGATGGCAGAAGGCAATGCCAAATCTCAGTGAGGGCTGAAACTAAGAAAAAAGTGAGGAGAAGGTCCGCTGCTTCTTTTTCCAAATCTTTCACCTGCCTTTCTTGCCCGACACCAACAACTCTTACTACACAGTACTCAGCCAGGTCACCCTCACATTTAAATGGTGATCCCAAAGCTAAGCACACAACATTCAAGGAAAGAAGCACCATCACTGTCCTAAGCAGTCCCAACCATCCTCTACCAAAAACTCCCAATTAAAACAAACCAGAGCTTCTTTCCATGAGAACAATACTATAAATCATTGTGAACCCAAGAGATTATAGGGTGGGACTAATGGTGGGACCGGGATGGGAATATTTTTGTCAATAACACGTGTCTCTCAGCATAGTTTTCCTTTCAAAGTCAAAGGAAGTTCTACGTAGAGAGTGGGTGCAACCCTGGGTCCTTCAAAACCATTTCTTAAAGTCCTCTTTTAGCTGGTAATTTTAAATAATAGCATTATGTTCTCTGTTGCCTGGAGCATAGTATTATTATTTATTAACATGAAAAGTATTTCACTGTGGAGAATTGCCCTATTTATATGTATTTTAAATACAGTTTCTCTGTGTTCTTTTTTTCTACAATTTCATTTCAAAGGCTTTAAATAAACGGCAGCCCACCCATGTTCTCTTACTAATAATTTCCTTGTTCACGTTTTAAATGGCAGCATAGCAGTTGTGATTATATCCCTAGTAAGAGTCATGTCAAACTTGGGCTTAAATAGACCTTGGAGAAAAGGCAACACAGTGACCAGAGTTTAAATTGTCAGCTTCACTTTCTATGGAGGTGATAATTGTATATTAAAAAAAAAACCCACAAAAAAAACCCGGCCACCTTGCTTGCTCCTAACTGGAAAAACCACAAAGCTGTTTTTGTGGACAGTCTTTGCCTGACATGGCAGGTGTGCTGGGAACACACGTAAAGTACACCGACAGCATCAAGTACATAAAGCATAAAGCCATAACCACGTAAAGCACAGCAGCCATAGCCACTTTCTTCCTAAGACCTTCCTGGAGGAGGTAAGTGTGTTGGAGCTGCCAGACAAGGTTCTTTGGGTAAATCTGATGTCTTTTATTAGAGCAACTAAAAAGATCTATAAAGGCCTAATAAAGATATCAGATTTACCCAAAGAACCTTGTCTGCCTCTGTCCCTAAACCAACATGGCTACAACCTATACCCTTGGAGCTGCCACTCATTTATGTAAGTGGGAAGCCTGGTCATGTGCCTGTCTTAGCTTGAGAAAGTTCAAAACCATATCTCCTATGTCTTAGGGGTTAGAGTACCTGAACCATCAGGCTATGGGCTAGGTGAGCTGAGGGCTCCCTTCACTCCTCGTGTAGGAGCTAAGGCAATAAGTAGCTATGAATACAGAATTTGTTGACCCAGAAGGAAACTGAACAAGACTGAATATGCCCCTGCAGCTTAGTGGTTATGGCACTACATAAGTTTCTTTTCTTTCTGTCTGTTAACCAATGACTATTGTATACAATGCATAAATACTCCTGATTCCACCCATCTGACTATGTGTCCACTATGTATTCAAGAATGCAAGATTCATGAAGCCACAGGGACAGCAAGTATGCAGAAGCCCCCACTTTTGCCGAGAGATGACAGCTCTCCTTTGGGTGTGGGACTAGGCATGGGTTCTGTCTCTGCATACAACTATTTATATGTTTTTATTCCAGAGTTGTACAACTTTTGTCAGGGAGCACACACCATGGGGCCTGCAACAGCAAGAGCCTTACCCCATGGGGGCCACATCAGCAGGGGCCACAGCCTTCCACCACCTCCCTTGCTGAAAACCTCCCTGATGTATCCAGGTGGCCCCTCTCACTGCTGCAGTTCATACTGAGGTGACCCTACAACTGCTGCGCCATGTCCATAGGTGGGTAGCCACCCCCCACCTCCATGGCTGTGGGCTCCCCTAGCTGCACAGCTCTGCCCTGCTCCATCCCACAGGGTGGGGAAGGAAGCAAGTCAGAGAAGGAAGTGGGAGTAGAGAGACGCCAGCTGCAGCAGTAGCCAGAGCTATAAGGGGAGTGGTAGTCCGGGGACTGAAGATAAGCCCCTTATGGGCTGCATATGGTCTATGGGCTGCCAATTAGGCAGCTCTGTTTTATCCATAAGCATTTAATATAACACATATAAAGACTCCTGAGACAGGAGGGTGTCTGAGGTGCTGTGATGCCCCTTCAGTCCTTCCCACCTCCCACTCCTGCCTCCCAGGATCTCGCCATGCTTCCTTGCCTGCCATACCTTGAAGGTAAAAGTAATGACTGGAGGCTGCCTTCAGAAGCTTGTGGGTCTAGGGTGTGCACTCTCTTTCTTCTTTCTCCTTCTCTCTCATTCAGTACTCACTCCCTCAGGCCCTACTTATCTTAAGGGCTAAATTTATGGCCTCCTTTCACCCCTGCAGCCATGCCCATGGCTTGCAAGTGTTACCCAGTTACTAATTATTCTGTTGTATAGGGTTCGGCTTTCCTAACCTTAGCCTACAGGTTACTCTGACTGTAAATGGGTAGCCTAGGCCCACTGGCTCCAACCTGGCCTTTTTGTCCCAGCCTCTCAATAGCCCCTAGTCATCTGAGTCACAGCCCCGGGCTCTGAATTCTCTGAGTCTCAGGCCACCTGCCCCTGGCAGGGCTTGAATCCTAGCATGCCCATCAGGTACCCCTGTGGCCTCCTTTTCTTCCCTGGCAGTCACAACCAGTCCTGTGGTTTAACTAGAACACCAATCTAAGCCACCACTTCAAACTTCAGCTTGAATCACAGCATAACTATAAATCACAGTTTCCCAACTAAAAAACCTACCTAGCTCTAGGTCATTCACCACAGAGCTTCAGCTGCCCTTAACTCTCCAGGCAACTCCAGAGAGCAGCACAGGTGCTTGCCAGCCTGTCTGGTGCAGGCATCTCAGGAGCTCCTCTCCCTACAGCTCACAAGGCCTGACAGCCCTCCCCTGGCTCAGGCCCTGGGCTTATATGCCTGGAAGCCATACCCCTTTCTGCCACATGACTCCCCCAGCCACAAACAGGGGTTTTCCCCTGTTCATTAAGGGCCAGCCTGCCCTCCTGTGGCTGTGGTCCCAACCAGGTGGCTTAGTCTGCTGCATCCTCTTAAGGGACAGGACCTGCCCTGGATCCCTCTTACAGTCCTTCCCTTTCATTGTTCCTGAGTAACAGGGTTTGGCTCCCCTGTTACAAGTCCTAAGAGCAGGAACCAGAGCCCAGGACTTTCCAGTCTCAAGGAAGTGCCCTCATCACTGGGCTCTAGAGTCACGATCTCTGCTCCACTGAACCTTGCATTCCTTGATGCACAATGACACAGATTTACCAGGAGAGAGGTGGAGGTTTCTATAGCCTGGTTTTAGGGCATTCTCCTGTGAGGCAAGAGAAGTGTATTTGAGCCCGCTCCATCTCCCCCACTTCCCTAGGTGAGTGCTAAGCACAACATGTTTTAAGAGTAAGCCAGTCAGCCATAAGCAAAGAAGTGATTTAGGTGCCTAAGTGCATGAAGTGCACTGGGTTGTGATTCCAAGTGTCATATAGGTGCCGACCATGGCTCCAGGCATGTAACAAAGTCCAAGAGGAAGGGGGGAGTTGGGGCATGCTCCATCCTTCAGCATTTCCTATTGGCTTGCTTAGATGTCTGAACCAGCCTGTTATGAATGCTATTTTTCGAAGCCTGCCTTTTCTCATGCATTTCACAGGGAACTTGTTAGACAGCAGTCTCACTCAAGTTCATGAACTGCAGTCAACATGGCCACACCAAAGTGAATTCTGGCTTTCATCTTACCAGGACTAGGTTTACCATCTGGGATATCAGGATTATAGTAGTTCCCTACCTCACAGGACTGTTGTGAGGATACATTCATTTTTTAAAGTTTGAGGCACCAAGATGCTGTAGTGATGAAAGCCATGTATGTACCTAGAACAGAAGTGACAGGAGTTGCAAGAGTTTGAGTAGCTTCACCTAACCTAGAAGAGCTCTTAATATCAGAGCAATTTGGTAGCAGGGCTTTCTCCACTGTGGGTGGTGCATCTACACATGTGCTTTAACTGTGGAGTTGACTAATTAGCTCTGCAGTGAAGCATTACCATCTACACAAGTGCCCGTATTAGGATGCAATAAATTAACTAACTCAGCTGTAAGATGCTACGATCAGGGACAGTAGTATCTTACAGCAGAGTCATTTACTGCTCTGCAATGCAAATGTGGATGGTGACCAGAACAGCAGCACTTTAAACTGGAGCAGAGCAGCCCCACGCTGGTAGCAGGCTCGGGGGGGGTCATTCACACTACTCCACAGTTTCAGCACTGTCATGCCCCAGCCTACACCTCCGCCACCTGATGCTGCCATCTGGAGCCCAGGGCTGACCCCCTGATCCTGTGGCCAGCCCAGGGCTACTTTTCCCCAGCCCAAAGTGCTGCTGTTCAAGATGCAGATGCTGCTCCCAGGAGCAGTGTAGTCTGGTGAAAACTACTCCAGAGTTTATCATGTCACATTAATTGTATGTGTAGATGCACCCAGTGTGGTGCTAACACTTTCTTCTCAACCTGCTTCAAGTTTTTACAACCTTTAGGACGTCCTACAAAGTATATGCATTTACAAGGATGTTCCTGGGAATGTTAGCAAAGCCTGTGGGATTATGCAGCATAACCGAGATTGTGCTGCCTAAGGAGATACTGGTGGAACCTGATGTCCTCCAGCAGCTTTGCTTTTAGGTTTAATGCTTGTGGAAATTCAGGATTTTCACATTTTTCAATACAGTTAGCAGAAACGAATGGAGTAAATACATTAAAAAAAAATGTAGGTAGCCACAAGTAGATCATTAACATGAGAGGTACTTGTCCAGCCTGGGTTTGTGATTGAGTAGCAATGACTCCCAAATTCTGCAGCCACCAATGGATTTTGCCGCTGTCAGGATTTCAACATACGGTGCCAAAAAATTCCAGCCTCCCACTTGTCCCCCCATATATTCCATGTGACAAGGTATCTATTCCTCTTACAGTGGCACCAGGGGAAGGTGACTGGAGACAATAGATTGAACTAAGATCCAGTTAATGGAGAGTATTTCTATAATTAAGCTGAAAATATTTATCTTGGTAAAGTTGATCTTTCTTTCAGCCTAACATGACCTGTGCTCTGGAAAGCAATTAGAATGGCTACCGTATTGCAGATTGTGACATCTGTGAACCTATCAACTCTGTTCAGCTGTCAAAGTCCTGGAGCAGTATTCAGTAAATTATGTAGGGTAGGTTTTATTAGCAGACCTGTGTGTATGGGTGCTTGTGCTCGCTGCTGAGGTATAGTTCAGTAAAGATGTAGCAGCCTATTTTCCATAAAGAGCACTGTTTATTAAGCTGTCAGTGTTTATACTTCCAGTACTTCACAGTTTCATCATAGAGCTATCTCAGGTATTAAAGAGCAGATTTGTTCAGCGGATTTTTCATTGTGAAGTAGAGTATACTGCTGTAGGAGGAAGATGAAAATATTGGTCATTATCATCCCATTCAGCTAGTTTGAAGATTTGGAGTAACCCAGTTATTGTGTGCTTTAGGTTTTCAAATGCCAGCATTTCTCTTCATTATAAAGAACAGGGAAAATGTCTTTGTGAAGCCCCTTTAACAATGACAATATAGTCTTTTCTCTGCCACGGAGATTATGAAACAGTGAGATGGATAAAAAAAAAATTATATTTGACAGTCCCAGAGACTTTTCATTTTGGACTCATAAATTAGGGTTCAATTTATCAGCACAATTTTAAAGTCTTTTTTGAGGCTATGTGTTAATGATATATACTTAACAGTACAATATAAATGAAGTTTTGCTGGTGGTTCCATTATAAAAATCTCAATAGCAGGGTTTTATAACTCACGGCCATAAAAATTGGCTTAGAAGTTATAATCTTGAATGCTCATATGCAGTATTATTATCCTTGGAATATAATAAATTCCTACACCTGTTCCCCAAATCCTCAGATTTCTTCAATAGAATTATTGCATTTTGTCTGTCTTTCTGATTTTTTTTAACAACTCCTACCCCATCAACTCCCAACAAGCATGCGGCAGTTACAGTGCTTCAGGCTCTCCCAAATTTGCAGAGAAAGGTGATTTTTGGCCCGAACTAGGAGTTCTAAAGGACTGTCTGATGATAATTTGCAGCTTCCAGCCCTGCAAGTCTAATTAATGAATATTGTGTCCCAAGGTCTCCTCCTCTACCCATCTGCCTGCCCACCCCCACATCTTCCACTTCTTCCTCAGTACACTTCTGCTCCTCCTGCAGCTCCAAGGGTTCTTCATCTTTCTTTCCATGGGTGACTGGTGCCTCCCAAGTCTGGAGGGGCACCAGATCACAACCAGGGTGGGGGGGGGGGTCCCCCAGCAGCTGATCGCCAAGCCAGTGGCGAAACCAGAAGTGCACTTCTGCCGGCACTTCTGGCTTCATGGCTGGCGCTTCCAGGGGGTGCATGGCCGATCTCATGGGGTGCACGTGCACTTGCATGCACCCACTACGCGTCATCAATGCTCATTCCCAAGTTTGGTTTTAAATATCTTTGCCAGCCCTTCATTTCTAGTGGTGCTCACACTATGCCAGTAGCTTCCTGGCCCCAAAAGGTGCCTCTTGACCACAACAGAAATCTTTCCTGATCCAGTTAAGACCAAAAGCATACATGCATGTTTTTCAGACATGGAGATTTGCTAATCCAATATCCACCTCTCCTGTTTGCCTAACCAGGTGACATGCTTCTGGTTTTTCTTTTAGAAGGTACATTTATCATTGTCTGGCTAGATCCAGGCTTCCCCTGCTTTCTAGCACACGTTTGTGAAGAACCCAGCAAACAACCCAAGTCAAATGTTGACACTCTGCTCTTGATTTGTCTAATTGTGAACAGCTCAGGGCTGCTTAAGTTAATCACTGCCTCACTGACACAACCTTGGCTGAAATATAAAGATACGTAAAAATGACATTTTTAGCAAAAACTATAACACATAGGGTTATGAAAACAATAAAACTGAATATAACTTTGCAGTAGGTACAACTGGGGACTAAACACAAGAATAAACCTCATTTGGGAGAGTACCCGTGTATGTAAACTCCCAGCAGTAAATTTGTCTTTGGGTGAATCTGTGACCGCTATCTCGGTAGACCCAAAACTTCTTAAATTGTGGTTAGCATGACTTTAATTCTCAGAGTTAACAACACTTACAACTTTCCTCACAGATCAAAGTGACTTTCTGTCATATGAGTACTGACCATTTGTGCAAGTGCAGTTAGTCACAAGGAAGGTAGGGCAAGGTACCTTAGAGACCAACTGATTTGGAGAGGCAAGAGCTTTCATAGGCAGCCATCTACTTCACCCGAGGCTATGATGAAGATAGTTAGGTGTTTGTGTTCCCTTTAGTGAGTGTGAAAAGTGGGATTTTGAAGTGTATCTAAGAGAAGTGGGAATGTAAGTCTTGCTGGATGTATTTACATGAGATGTTTATTAATGCCTAATTAGCTCCACAGTAAAGTTTCAATGTCTACATGTGTGGCCCTATTTGGGAAGCTAATTAACTCTGCTGCAGGTTAGTACTTGTAAATACAAGAACTATCCTGTGGCGGCATTCTTTAGTTTCAGCAGTGTATGTGTAGATGCTGATGGGGCTGGCCAGGGCATGAGGGTGCTTCAGTATGGAGGCTGCCTGCTGGCCCCACACTGAAGCACCCTTGTGCCCCAGCCAGCCCCAGTGTAGCACATTGAGCCAGGTTGGAGCAGTTCTGGCCTGGCTGCCTGACCCCCGGGGCCTTCTGCCATCTGGGGCTGCCCCGATCTGGCTCAGTGTGCTTTGGTCCTCGTCTCATGTTCAAACATGGCACCCAGGAGCAATAAACTCTGTTGTGATATGTGCTAATAGCATGTGTAGATGTACCCTCTGAAAATCAAAATACTGTGTTCAGTGATGCTAGCCTATTCTGAGAAAAATTTCACTTGTGGCGGACATTTTTCTCATTTATGTTTGAAAATGCATCAGAAACTCAGTTTGGGGCCTATCCATGTACTGTACAGCATACACATGCATGGTGTATATATATCAGTCAGGAGCAGTCGGTACAGGGCGTCAAATGTCACAATACGCAGTAGGTTTTTCAACTCACCTTTTGATGTATTGCTAGTCTCTCACTCGATAGTAGCCATTAGTGCTGGCAAAGGCAAGGTAGCACACTGAGTATTTCTTGTTGCCAGATTGAATTCTCACTATGATAGTTTTCACAAAGCATGCTGCCCAAAGGGATGAATGCAAACTGTTAATTATTAAACCTGTGCATCTCACCTTAGACTTGTCAAAGTTTGGAAAACAAATTTACCAGAAGGTGTTAACAGTGAGTGGCAAAATAAAAGATACCTGCAAACCTGTGCTAAATATTCCCCCTTGCCAGGCTGTCCAGATCACTCAAGAGGTTTTACTAACCTTATAAAAGATTTAGCCCTGTTGGTACTTGGGGATGTAGCAATTGCCATACTAAGTTAGACTAGTGTTGTGTCTTATGATAGACAGTGGCTAAGAGCAGCTACTTCAGAGAAAGATGCCAGAAACACTGCACTAGGTGGTTGGGAGATAATTTCCATGCAAGGAAAGTCTGCTCTTAATCCCTGTCACTTAGAGGCTGATTTATGCTTTGGAGCATGAAACTCCATGTTGCACCCCACCTAATTTCTGTTTGTTTGTTCATTTGCTTGTTTATAATTCTGTCTGTGGAAACTCTGGATCTTCTTGTGGTCCATATAGATGTCCAATCCTGTTTTTGAATCCTAACTAAATTCGTAGCATCAGTGCTATCCCCTGACATCAGTAATGATATCCTCAGAGGTGCACTCAAGTACCAGAAGCACTCTAGAGAAAGAATGTGGAAAGGTACAGACCTCTAATGGGCAATGCAGAAAGCTCAGTGATACTTATAGGTAGTCTCAAGCTATCCGTTATCAATTTCTGTTCACCTGCAGTGCCCAACCACTAGTTACACTTCTGAGACCCCTGCATACCTAGTTTCTGATGAAAGATGATGCCACCCACAATGCCAATCTTTTGCCCAATAGCCTATAGGCTAAAGCAATCACCCAGGAATAAACATTGCATTGTGCAGTAGACTGGCAGTGGTTAGAAATAGAAATACATCTAGCAGCAGAGACTAGAACTTAGGATTCCCTCCAAGAAGAGCAGCTTAACTACTAAACAATAAAGTTAGATTCCCTTTGCTTTTCTTCTGGCCTCATAATTCTTCTCTGTCCAATGGACTATCCACAACAAGAGGAATGGAAAGTAGTCTCAGATACTCTCATAGTTAGTCTACTACTCTGGAAAGTGTGAAATCTGGCTGAGCAGAGCCTATAAACCAAGTCTCCCATGTTCTGAATGAATGATCTAATACTGGTTTATTAAGGTGGAATGTGATGGCAGCAACTAAATTCACTGGTATCAGTCTTAGGGCACGTCTACACGTGACACTACATTGCTGTAGGAATGCACTATGGTGACATAGCATCCCTGGCATCTACACATGACCAGCAGCTACGTCGCTGTAGTGATGCACTCTCCTGTTATAGTGCACCACTATGATGAAGTAGCTGCTAAAAATAACCCTTTGCTGCACGTATAGTCCAGTTTAATTAAGAAGAGAAAGTTTAATCGAACAAAACAAAACATTTCAGTTTTATCAGCATGAAAATTGCAATTGTCAGGAAATTCCAAACTTGAATAGAGATTAAAGTAGATATTAAAATTGCAGAATTCGCTATGAAACTGAAATTTCAGAATCTGAAATTCAATGCATAATTTTATTATGCATTGTGGCCTGTAATAGGGGGCATGCTTGGGGCCAGATCGCATGCCGGCCTACCCACCTGTTTCTATGGGCAACTGCGCACCTCCTCACCTGCCATGCCTTGCTGATATCTAATTATGATATTAATTAGGCAGGAGGCTGCCCATTTCTTGTCCTGATGCCAGGGGGTGCTTTCTGCGGCACCATTCCTCCCCTATACCACAGCCCAAGCCTCACAGATGGCATCCACAGTTCTTAACATCACCGGCTCCACACTGGGCCCCAGAATCCTTCAGTCCAGACCTCAACTGGATCCCTCCAATCAGGCAGCCTACCCTGCCCTCATTCTGGGCTTCCTAGCTCCCTGAACACTTTCCCGTCCTGGGTGTGGCACCCTCGGGACCTTTGCCCACACAGGCCCTGGCCTCACCTCCAGGCCAGTCAGAACCCCAGGCCCTTAGCTCTGGGCATCCCTTGCAGTGGGCCCCTGGCCCTTTTGACCCTTCTGGTCCTGGCCCCAGCTCTGACCAGTCGAGGGTGTTTCAAGTCAGGCCTCTGAGCCTCTAGCCCACTCTCTAACCTGGGTCTGCCTTCCTGACCCTACTATGGGATAACCCACCCAGTTGTGGGAGCTGAGGTTATTAAGGCACCCCAACCAACCTTTCACCAGGGTGGTAACTGGCCTGGCATTTCCTGGGGGCTCCCGTGCCACTAGGAGCCCCACCAGGCCACCCACTCCCAGCAGGGTGTAGTTTTAGGTTATGCCCAGGACCAGGAGCCTCCAAACCATCCCCTTAAGCTCCTGACCTTACTTCCAGGATGTTGCATGCAGCTTTGCAGCCAGGCAATGTTTCTGCCAGCAGCCAAGTACTCCATTTATATAGGTGGCCAGAGATCTAAAATGGCTGCTGCAATCAAGCACTTGCTGGCTGCTTGTCTCAGCCCTTAAAGTGGCAGGCACCAACAGTGCCCTGCCACAGGCCCCAGCACGGTAGGAAGTGGTGTAAATATGGCTAGGAGATAGTGCTAACCTTAGTTGGAATAAATCTTGTTCTTTCGTCTCTTCCATATATGAATCCATCTGTATGTGGGATTTTTCTGAGTACATCTTTCCTCCTGTTGGCAAGCTTTTAGAGATATCACAAGGCTTTGTGACACACTCTGGAGGACTGGAAAACCATAAATTAAATTAATGCATCATAAGATATAAATATAATTATTTTATCTGTGTCAGATAAAATCATACTAGAGTATTTGTGTTTGAAAGTAAAAACCACAGGTACACACTTTCAAGAGAGCAACACTCCTTTGACAATGAATAAGCTGAGAAATGAGTATGAAAATCAATTTGATACTATCTCCTGAAGCCTGAGAATTGTAATATAAGCAAAACGGATGTGCTGATTTTTTATCACAATTTTAAATATGTATTATATGGCTACTTCTTACAAGGCCAGTTAATGTTTTACATAAAGGTGTTTCTGGGATTTATGGAGTATTTTGAAGCTATAACAAGGCCCCTTGAATTTAAATGAGATATTTAGTCAATCACATTGAGATATGGGACTAGTTGTTGTACTTCAGGGGCATATCCAGACAAGCACACATGTATATTTCTCCCTCGGCAAATAACAGCGGCACATAATTGTGCTGCTACTACTTGCTCCTGGGGAATGCCCCTGCATGCACACTCTGGTGTGCAGCAAATTGTCCCAGATGGGGTAGGGGAGGCTGGGGCCAGCACCTGGGCTGGCCCCAGCAGCCTTACCTGGGGTCTTGGGGGCCTCCCGGAGCTGCAGCGGTAGCAATTGGGTGCAGACAACCTGGCTGGCAGCCAGAGCATGGCTTTGGCTAGCCAGGCTCTGGTTTCAGGCAACACATGCTGCAGCCACGTGGGCCACCCCACCTTTTTTTAACCATTTTTTTACATACTGGGACTTCCCAGTATCTAATTTTGGCTCTGCGCTGCAAATACACAGTGCAGAGAACTTTTTCATGTGCACTGTATGAGTTTTGCAGTGCTCAAAAGCCTTGGAGCAAAGTGCGCGTGCACGCTCGTCTGGATGCACCCTAGTAGTGTATTTCAGTAATGGTGATGTCAAATTCTTTTCACAGTTTTGCCCTGAAAGGGTTCAGAGATCTGCCAGAAAGTTGTCTTAGGTGTTTGAAAAAGCAAACAGCTAATTCTAGTGTGAAAAACAAACATTTATAATGATATATGAAAGAGAGTTAACTTTGGGGAACTCAAGAATTGCAAGCTTTGACAGTACTAGTAGTACAAGTAATTAAAACCCTAAAAAAACCTGATCTATCAAGCCTTATTTCAGCAAGATCCCTAAGCACATGAATAACTAAACATGAATTGTCCTGTGATTTCCTGTACTGAAAAGCATTACCGAATCAGGTTTAAAATGCATAGGAGATTTTAAAGGTATTTGTTGCACAAGAGGTTAAATAACAAAAAAGAGAGTAAGAATTAATGCATGGGAACAAGATCACCTTCTTTTGTTTCTAAGCGCAAGACGAGAAAGTGTTGAGGTACACAGTTTCTAGCTATTTCACGGCTGTAATGATATGTTTTCTTAAAAACGGGGACTGTCATCAGAAAAGTGAGATGTCACACTACGTTTTGCAGGTAGCCTGACTAACTACATCCCCTAACAATAATTAATCATCTGTAAAGGAGACTTTGCAAACCACTTCCTGCTGTAACCATTTAATCATTGTTGTTAATGAAGGCCACATTTTTAATAAACTAATAATGTTGCAAGAGATGTATGACAGTGTGGAAGTTCAGGGACAGAATATTAGAGACTACTGAGAGATCTGAGTAATAGTAAGTTCAGTGTTCAGTCTAACAGTTTGTATGGGGAGCAAAGGAAATTCAGTGATGCAGTCAGTCCCGAGGGAGTTGAGAAGATCCAAGCTAAATTAGCTTCACCTGGATAAACACTGAGTTTTAAAAATGCAGATGTTGTCTGTAGCATTCAGTGGCAAGACACACGCAGATAGTATAGTTGTCACTTAGGCTTAGTCATGTAGCATTTAGACTACAGTGTAAAACCTTTAGCGTCGTAAACAGAAGCTCCTCCCTGTGACCGAAATACCTGCCTACTAAAGTAGGCAAATAGAGTAGATGGACTCGGTGTGTGTATGTGTGTGCTGCATGTGTATACTCATTCATATGAATGTTTTAAGAATTCTGCTCTTGTACTGAAGTTCTGCAAATAGTGAAAATAAGCTTATGATTTTAGCAAGAACTGGCAACATCAAACAGCCATTGACTTAGTTCAAACTCAGGACTAACTGGGGATGTCTATGCCTGCACTCTACTGTGCATTTGACTAATTTAATGTGCAGTAAAGTGTCACTGTCTATGTGTGCGTTGCAATTAGTATGAAGTAAATTAATTTACTCCAGCATAAAATAGTCCCGTTAGAAACAGGTACTATTTTATGCTGCAGTAAATTACTGTGTCTAAATGCATGTCTAGACAGTGATGTTGGGATTAGTTTACTCCAGCTCAAATTGAGCCAGAATATATTCAGTCATATTAATTGCACGTTTAAACGTGCCCAGTGAGTGTGAAGACTTGATTGCCTTCCTGTGGAACAGAGGAGAGTTCTACAGAATGAAGATGATGTTGGTTCAGGGAAGTTTGTATTTCTTTTGTAGTAATTAGGAAAATATACATAGGACTTAGTGTCAAACTGACAGCCTTACCCAAGCACTGTCCAAGAAGGGGTAACAAATAATTATATGGTTTTATTTTCTAAATAGGCAAGATTCCTTAATTGGATTTACACCAGCTAAGGACTTACTCCATTGCATGTGTGTGGTTTAGAAAACATTTATTTATAACCTCTTAGCCCCCAGATGTTGGAACAGGACTTATGAAACCTTACTGAACTGTAATAATATCACCCTTCAAATCTAAACTAAGTTTACTGGGGGGCAGGGGAAAGGGGGGCAGCTCTGTTATAACATATTTCATTTCAAAGTGAACTGTGTCTCCTGATCTGGGCTAAGTCTAATTTTACCCAGGATGACTTCTGCTTTTGTCCTCATTTTTAAGTAATGAAGGAAAAACACAAAATGCACCCTGACATGGTTCTTAGGCAGGCAGTTGCCTATGCAGCTTTTCTGCAAAGCTGTTTGTGAGACCAAAAGAATTAGCCTCTTATAATGCCACCCATGCTCTTCTGCTCAAAAAGTTTACTTTGAACTCAGGTGAAAACATAGCAAAGTGAAAGATGCTATTACAGTGCAATGCCTTTGTCACAAAGACCCTTAGTGAATGGAAGGAAGTTGGACTTTTTTGAATATTAATTAAACTAACTTTACAGCAAAGATGTAAGTACAGCTGTGTACGTTGTTAAGACCAGTCTGTAAATCAGAAGAGAATGTGTTTTTGCAAACAGGTACATTTTACTAGCCTCTCTGTCATCCAACATTCACCCTCAACAATAACAGGAGAACGAGATGAGACTGAGTAGCCAAATTAACTGATTAAAATACAAATGTTGCAGATTATTTTAAAACTGTATCTGTCTTTCCAAAAATAGGGGAAAGCAATCACTTCAACACATGTAAAATAATAAAGGAAAGCTGTAACAAGCCTTACTTTCAAGTTAGCAATGCACCTGTTAGTTTGGTTTTGCATTGGATGCCCTGTTTCTGAGCTAGCTTCATACTTAGCTGCAGTCTGGCTTCAAGTAAATGGATGTTACACAAAGCTTTAGGGTTGTTGGTTGTAGACAGTCAGCCTAAGGACACAGGCAGAGAAGTTTCCTTGGGCAAATGTGATATCTTTTATTAGACCAACTAAATACTTGGAAAAATTGCACACAGCTTTATAAATTTTCCTTCTTAAAGATACATACCACACATTTTATTGAAGGGTAAACTGACACATGCTGGATCTAATGTTCAAAATAGCCTCTAACTTTGACTGCTAGGTTGGGTTTATAATTCTTCTTATTATTAGTTTTTATTTTTAGTGCACAGCTTTAGACCCCTTGCCTTAGACTGGGTTTCCAACACCCACAGATCCACTGAAGCTAATATACTTCCTTTACCTGTCATGCATCAGACTTCTTCCTCTGCATTCATTCTTATTAAAATGTGCAACCTTTGAGACAGGGGCTTGATAAAGAATGAGAAAACATACATATTAGGAGCTTGTAATATCTTCACCAGCAGAGACAAAGATTGGTTCTGTAGAAAAAGAATGCTGTCTTCTGGGAAAATAGTCTGGATTCATCAGAGCACCAATGGGTAGATTATTCTTTCTAATTTATGCACGTAATAGCATCCTTGTTCTAGGATTCACGAAGCGCCAGTTTTCCATAAACATTGAAATTCAGTAATTATCACTATAACTACTGCTGAGTTGAGTAAGCAGGTATGCCATTAACATTCATGTCTCTGTGTATATGCACATTTTACATCTAACAACAATTTAAAAGATGTTCAGTCAAGCATACAAAAGTTACTCAATATCTGAACTAAGTCTGTATAATCTTATTTCTCTTCTTCTGTGCATATGCATTGGAATAAAATCTGTAACTACATGATGATCATGTATAATATTTTTCCATGGGACCTCTGTTTTGCCATTACTTAGCCAAGTAGTCCACTCTTCCACTTTCAGTATGTGGCCCTGCACCTTAATGCACACTATTCAAACTTTCCTCTGAAGACAAGATTATTAATTTTCTCTTGGGGCTTCTAAAAGCACCATTCAGCATAGCATCTGAGTTTTTTGCAAATATTAATAAGCATATACTCATAGATTTGTGACATTTTTAGCCCCCTGTGGGAACTGAGGCGCACAAAGAGATCAAAGAACAGCCTGACCATTAATTTTAGTTGTCTCTCTTGAGGGACTGAAGCTATGTCTACACTGCAGATTGTCAGTGGTAGGCACCAGCATCTGCAAACTTGCCATGCTACTCTGTGCTTTCCATTTCCTGAGTTGGAAGTAGTGTAGCCACATTTACCTAGCACTGCTGGTGGGCTAATTAACGCTGTCACTCAGAAGTGCTAATGAGTCCATCTGCAACCCCACAGCATGGCAGCAGTGTTCCTGGACGTAGCTGATCTATCTCTGTCCTCTTCTGTGCACCCACAACTGCAGCCCCTGTCTGGTACTTGACCCTTCTCCCTGACTTCTGTTCTTGACATGCTACTTCTTTACTTCTATTGTCTTACACTTTTCTTATGGATTCTTGGGTTCAGAGAGATCCTCAGCTTTTTCAGTACCTCATATTTGTATTCATATTTATGCTACCCACTTAGGATGTGTCCACACAAGCATGGACATTTGATTCCCCGGGGACAACTCGTGGCCGTGTACCTTGTGCTGCTATTAGTTGTCCCTGGGGAATGCCTATGCCACGAGCCCTCTGGCATGTGGCAGGGTGCCCCAGGTGAGGTAGGGGAGGCTGGGGCCAGCACTGGGCTGGCCCCAGCAGCCTTACCTGAGATCCTGGGGGCCTCCCATGGCTGCAGCAGTGGTGATCCTGCCGCTCGGAGCCTGGCCGGCAGCAGGAGGATGGCTCTGGCCAGCCAGACTCCAGTTTTGAGTGGCGCACAGTGCCCCAGCGTGTGCCACTCCTCTTTTTTTTTTACCTCTGGATCTCCCGTGCTGCTCCCTTGCAGCATGGAAAACATCTGAACATGTGGTATGTGGCATCACAGATGTGTCTGCAGTGCCACATACCGCATGGCCATGCTGGTCTAGATGTGGTCTTACTGTTCAAGCTGGTTCTGAGAAGTGAAACCCACTACGACTTCATCTCCTATAGGGATAAATCCTGGAGCAGTGGGAATGAAGAAGTTTGGTTGGCAGGCAGCCTTTGTTACCCTTCAAAGTAACCCGGTAGAGAGAATATTATCTGCTGGCAGAGGTAGAGAAAGCAACTTGAAAATAATAGAATTAAAATACATAGGCTATAGTCAGTTTCTAGAAAAATAACCCTTTTTTGATTGTGAAAGGAATTAAGAAACTGCTAATCTTGGAGGATTAGGTAGGGATGTTTTGTGTAGACTCTGTTAATTGCTGCACCCAGCAGTGAAGGGTGGGGAGTTACTCTATTTCTGAACCGAAAGGATCTGCTGTGTGTTACATGGAAGGAGCCCTGTTTTCTCAGAACACATTTCTGGTGCCATGAGTGAGCAGGATAAATTAACAGTAAATTCATCAGCTGCGTCAGAAATCAGGGCAACTTTGTTATTAATTGTAATAAGTGTAGCAATTAGAATTATTATGTAACAACTCTAATTTAAAAAAAAAATGATTCAAGGTACCACCCTAGGGAATTTTGAAGGCTTAAGTTTAGTAACACTGCAGATACTAGTAACTGTTACTGATTTTACTTTTCAATAATCAAAAGCTATTCTGTTTCATAGCAAAAACCAACCTTAAATAGCCTCTCTTCACATTGCTGCATAGAGTCTGAAGTTTAACAATCTACTTTAAAGTACTGAATAGCAAGTAGCAACCTGCAGAGGGCTAAATAGATGCAGTTAACAGGTCCAAAATGTGATGCAGCGTATGGAGTTGAATGCCTCATGGTACATATTTGCATGCAGGCGGTTTTAATTAGGAGCTTGAATTCCTTGAGGAATGCAGCATTCAGGACTCTTTTCAGTTCTGTCAATATATAGCGTTTTTGTTTATGCTAACCTCTGAAAAATCAATATGTTCTTCCTTGCTCATGGTATTTGATGCTTGTACAAATGGTTGCAGTTCTTCCAGCTGCCAGCTTTGATTATGATTGATGCCTGTTTTAAGTGCACTTTATTAAAAATACTGTGGTATCATTAAAAAAAAATTGTATCAGATTAGTTCCAAAAAAAAATCAACTGAAAGTGTACGATGTTGCAGGGCTATTCATCCCCCCCACCTGCCTGCTATTCCTTTTCATTGAATCATTTGACTGTGGGTGTCCTTTTAACTTGATGGTTATTGTGCCATCTTGTGATCTAAAGGTGCAATTACGTCCAGATAATACAAAGGAAGGCTAGCTAGAGTAATAGCAGTTTTTAAAACATCCGTTTTAACATCATGAGCTTCATAATGGAAAACAGCTTTTGGTTTTGAGGCTTGAGGCAGGTGAGGAATATACTGAACAACTTTTATAAAGGCATATAATCCCTGCAAATACCTTGTTCATTTAAGTGGGAGGAGGGAGAGTATAGCCCTGAAATGCTTCTTGTCTTAAGGAATTGTAATTTATTTCTGTGCAACTTGCTATTAAGAGGGGGCCCTTTTATTTAAAAAAAAAAAAAAAAAAAGCTTGGCTTGAATGGGAAACCTCTTATCCTCCACAAAACATTTCCTTCATTAAGAACCGACTTCTCAATATTTTACTTCCCAAAGGGAAACTGGGACACACAAACTGGGAAGTATCATACGGGCATGCAGCAGTGATTTTCAACCAGGGTGCCATGCTTGGGAATGCAAACATGCAAAGACCTACACATGATTCACATGATAAACTCCAAGGGAAATCTTTAGTGTTAAATACGTGCAGACCTGTTCTGGTCTTTCTGAGTTCTTTGCAAGAGAAGAGGCTCCATATTATTTTTCCACAGTCAAAAAACGAGTGACAGTTAAGAATTGGCATTTTCTGAGGGGTGCCTTGTCTACCAAGGGGTGCCCGAGTCTAAAATGGTTAACCACTAGCGTATAGGGAAAGTTAACCTTTTCCTGAAACTGCTTACTGTCTCCTGAAAACCTAATCAGAAAAGAAACTGAAGATTATTAAAAAGTTTTTACCAGAAATGAATGATATGCCTCATTTCAGCCCATTTTATATAGAATAGTAGCTGCTCTAACGTAGTGTTTATAACAGCATGGTGAAATTAGGCTCTGAGCTCTATTGCCACTTTTATTAATAGATCCCTGATGTGACCTTGTGCAAGTTACTAATTTCTGTGCCTAATTTACCTACTATAAATGTGCATAAACTCTTTTTCAGTAGAGTTTTGTCAAGTTTGACTAATGCTTTTGTAAAAAAGTGAGATTCTTAGATGAAGAATCCTGAGCATAACAGGGTGACAGACTCTTTAAAAATATGCTAGATAAACAAGGAAGCAAGTAATTCATAATAAATACAATTATTCAGTGATTTAAGCTGTTTATCCGCTTGTACAATCACAATAAGCAGATTGTGATTTCTTCCAGTTTGTTTTTATGAGAGATCCCCCCTCCCCGCCAACTTTTTTTTCTATAGATTGATTGCAAATATTCAGAATTCAAGCTGCGTTGCTCAGGTCCAATCAGACGGGTGAGTAGTATATTTCTGACTGCACAAGCATTTCAAATACAGATATTTGGGGGAGTAAAGATTAAAAAAATGGTTTCTTGGGATATGTACAGGTACAAGACTGAAGCTGAATGTCTGTGCCAGTAAAACTTAGTAGTCTGAAAGTTTCCATGCAAAGTACATTCACAAGTGAGGTGATCATGACCATAACAACAAACACCTCATGAATATTCATTAGCTGTTATTAGGTATAATTAAACCTTTCACACTTCTTGCATGATTTGCCCAGTAGTAGTACTATCTTTGTGCATTAGGACTAGAAATGCTGCTTGACTTTCCAGACTAAACTCGTAGCATTACTTAGTGATACTTTAGGCATAAGTTTGGACAGGGTGATCCTGCCTTGAGCTAGCTGGCCTCTTAGGGTCTTATCTAGCCCTCCTTTCTTAGGACTCCATGAGTTTACTAGATTTCTATCCCACATGAAGTCCTGTGTTTTGTTTTGTTTTGTTTTTCTAGGTTTTTTCTCCCCAAAGTCTGTGCTTGTTCCAAGTTGGACCAAAAAATTCAAATATCAGACCCTCTTTTTGAACCAGAATGTTCATTCTGTTCTGTTCTCTTAAATGTGTAATTTCCATTTATTGACTTGAGCCTACGCTCTCCATTAGGTTCAGTTCAGTGGTGTTTTCAGGTGGCATGGTGCCTCATGAGAGTTGCAGATCAAAGAGCTCAAATTCCTGCTAAGACACTCTGGCAAATAACTGCTATAATGTGTGCCACTGGGTCCACCAGGGGACAGTGGGCTGCATGATGGGAGATGTAGGCCAGTGAGAGAGCCCTGATATCAGGGACCCTAATGGGCAACCTGGTCTGGGCTAATTGCCTTGTGGGCCACATCTGCCCGGAGCTTTGACTGGTGGTCCCAGCCTAGTTAATGACTCTAGCTGGCCTCTCTCTGGGCCTGCTGTTTGGTTGCTGGTACAGCAGCTTCTCCACTTATCTCCAGCTGCGGCAATGGAGGCCATGCCAGCCAACAGTTTTTACTAAGATCTGCTTTGGTAAGCCTTTCTGTTCCTGTGCTCCCTGGTTCTGCTGTTGGATCCCACTTGTGGATTTCTCCATTGGATCTAGTATCCTGGCATCTGATTCCCTGTCCCTGACCCTGTCTCCGTTTTGAACTGTACTCCACGGTTTCCCCTTTGGATCTGGTAACTTGATACCTAAATCCTGACTCAGCCCATGTTTTAGGGGAAAGAGGAGCCAGGGGTCTAGTCCAAGTGGCCTAACAACCACCTGTGACCCAGTGCATTACACGTGGCCCACTACAAAACATGGGCACAGGAGGCACTTGAACAACAGCTTCCATTAGAACAAGCCGCTGAACGGGCCATGGCTCGACCACTTTTAGCATGTTAATTTATATAACCCACAAATGTGCAATTGTCATTCCAATTAAAACTATATAGCTGTTGTTGTTTTTTTAACTGCACAGCTAGCTAAATTAATGTGCTAAAAGTTGGTCGGGCCACAGCCCGGATGGCCCACCCCATTCCGCGCCCTATGCATAAGAAGCATGATGGCTTAGGAGACCATGCATGCATGTTAACCTGACCATAAAATAATTTTTTTGTCTAGAATTTTCCCTGAAGGAAAATCAAATTTAAACAAAATGAAATGTTAGTACAGCAAGAGGCAACGATTTCTTCATGTAATTTCTCTTATTGCACAAATTATGCAGTTGGAATAAGGTTAGACAAGGTTTTGAATGTAAGATGTTCTTCTTTGGGTCTGATTACAAGACACCAGGCACAACCAAGTGAACAGTAGCAGTGGACAGGGGTGAGAGTAACGTCCAGGGGTAGCAGGCACATAGGGCTGTTATACATGTGCGGGGAGCCTGCTCCGCTGTGCTGGAAATCCAGCATGGCGGAGCAGCCTTGATTAATCAAGTGTGCTGGAGCATGGAAGTTAACGCACTCCGGCAAACTCTAGTATCGTGTGGACCAGCATCCCCATGCTGAAAAATAGTGGTGGGGCTCTTTGAACTAAAGCTTGTTTGATGAACTTTAGTTCAAAGTGCCCTGCCACCATTTTTTTAGTGCAGGCATGCTGATACATGTGACGCTCGGGTGCTTTTAATTAGCATGGCTCACTAATTAAAGCACCCCCCCACCCCTGCATGCCTCCCAGAGAACATGTAAAAATGCCCACAATTAGCAGATGAAAAGAAGCTGATTGCTAGGAGATGGACCCCTATCTAAAAGGAAGAGTGTCATTCTCAACTTTCCTGTGTGGAAAGAATTCAGGAATTAGGTAAAATCTATTGTGGCATTAAAAAGATGTCAATGCTTAGCTTTTGGTTCTTAATGCAGAGAAAACTTGTTTGTTTGTTTTTTCAAAAACTGTATTTTTTTAAGTCACAAAAATATTTAGACATAAAATTCCCCACCGTCTCTCTTAACTAACAGCATGTCAGAGCAATAGATTCAAATTGGCTGGTTGTGAGAATTACAGGATATCTAAAGAGAGGCAGTAGCTTTCTTATTCTAATGTACTGTCAAGCAGATGTCTTCCTGGCTTTCTCCTTTATGCTGAAGAGCTGGCCTACATCCAAATGTAAGGTTTTGACCATCACTCTGTGCTGGGCCCAGATCCTGCCTTCTGCTCAGCTGCCTCCCTCCACCAAAAGCAGGTCCCTGTTGGGTAAAGGGAAATGGGAGTGCCATATTGCTATAATAATCTCACACTGTAACAGAAGTGATCCTTTATGAAAAGGGCAAGTTCACATTAAAAATTCACAGCAGCATGCTCCACTCCTCCATTATAGGTAATTACAGAGGATTTTAAATATCTGATGGTAGTTGGCAGCGTAGAATACGCTGTCAGCAGCAGGCACTGATTTGTAATTTAATTATCATAAGACATCCACCTGTTCTTTTGTCAAATGAGGAGCAGCATTTCCGTGCATTTGTGTTTTTCCTTCCAGAAATGTGAATTAACCCTTGGGGAAAAGGCTGCTTGCCAGGGAGCTAGATGTTTTCAAGTGTATTTTCCGGCCACTTTAGGCTACACTGCTAGAGATGCATGAGGGTTTCCAGCTGTGAGGAGTGAGTCAGAGCAGTCACCTGATGTTACCTGGCATTTTGACCTGCTCTCTCTGTCTGTTTCCCAGAAACCCTCAGTTTTCACTGGCTTGCACCCATGACATGATGCTTTGGCTGGGAGCTAGCAGGAGAAGGTAATTCGTATCAGAAGCCTCAGTGTGGAGAGAGAGTAGGGTAGAAGGGAACCTGTCTCTAGTGGGTTATGGAATAGAGAAAATCCCACACAATTTACTGATTCGTTTTGATGCACTGGCTGGGGGAGTAGTTAACTGATTGCACGATTTCACAATGATTACACACTTAATTTATACAACACAATTTTATTTTAAAACTCTTTGCTACGTATATAACACTGCTTAGCTTTAAGAAACACCACAAACATTAAAAACACAGTAATTACATATATCAGAAACAATGCTCCGAATGCACTTCCTTCCCAAACAATACTATAAGAATTAGTGTTACAAAAACAACTACAATTACATCTAAAAGTTAAATTTGAATCAATACTATTATTTTCATATTATACTTACAATCCTAGAATTCCAAGAAGCCAAATACCAAAATATGGTTTCATTACTCAGTAGTACGATTCAATGGGTTGGCCTCAGTAGTACGGTTCAATGAAATGGGCTCAGCAATACAATTCAATAGGCTGGCCTCAGCAGTGATAGGACTAAGTCCCCTTCCTTCAGTCCTTTTCAGGTGCTCTGCGGCTTCAGCGTGAACTAAGAGATTCGTGTTCACGGAGAGGGTGGTTTCAGGTGATCAGTCTGAACCGGGCTATACTTGCGATTTTTCCTTCGTTGTTCTACAAGTATAGTCACCTCCAAATTGGGACAGCAAGTTACCGTTTTTATTGAGCGAGTTGCCGTCAGCGGGCTCCTCCTACTCAATATATGTCACTGCTCCCAAATTTGGGCTCGGATCTTATTCAACAGATTCTTTTACCTTTGTTGAGCATTTTAAATTACCTTTGGGAAACTTCCATATCACTGCAAATGCCCTTTTCTTACCAACCTGGTCAAAAGGCCTCAGGGTTTGATCTCTTGGAATTCAGGATATTTGCTCTCTTTGTAAAAGATTTCTAAAAGATGAAATTTAAATTAAGACTTTAAGCGAAGTCAGGATCTTTTGCACGTAGTCCCCAAAACAATGAACTAGATAAGGAGATAAATCTTATCTTCTTCCTGAAACTGGCTAATGGGCAACCTTTACAAACATTCAAACTATTTCATTCAATATGACAGAACCCACACAGACTAGGAACGAATAGCAATTTCCAGATGCATGGGGTAGGAGTGAATTGGCTATATGAAGCATGCTCTTTGACGAACAAACTTTACGAACAAGCCTTGTGGGGAGGGCAAAAAGCAGAAGGGGAAGGTGGGGATGTGTTCTGTAAATGTTCCCACTAATTCACGGAGGAGGAATACACATGCCATCTGCATTCTCGTACTTCAGTGTGTAACGGAGTAAAATAGTCACTTTTGAAAATGAAACAAATGAAACTTGACATAGTGACTCTGGTAAAACCAAGGAGCTGACACACAATAATCAGCCCTCTGCCACTATAAATTACTTGAACCTGGCATAGAATTACCTTGAAAAAAATCACTTGTGTGTATGTTGTATGTTGTATCCTATGGTAGTTCATGCTAGAGGGCAAACTTCTTCTATGCCAGCTAGTGGTAAAATGCTAAAATAGCACCTATTATGGGCAGCTACCCTGGAATAACTGCTCATCTGTCCACTCTCAGTGCAGTTTACATCAGTGTACAAAATACCAGTGTAAATGTATTGGGTGTGTTGATGGTGTAGTTGTTACCATGATTGCATTATAGTGTAGAGAGAGAGTCATAGAGTCATGGATTCATAGAAATTAGGGGCTGGAAGGGACCTCAGAGGTCATCAGGTCCAGCACCCTGCTTAAGGCAGGAAAGACTGTTGAGGTCAGATGACCCCAGCAAGGTGTGCATCCAGTCATCTTTTGAAGATCCCCAGGGAAGGTAATTGTACCACCTCTGGGGAGAGTCTGTTCCAGACTCTGGACACATGAATCAATATCTGAGATAAATTTAGCTAGCTTGTGTACCAGCTAGCTAGCCAGCTTGCTAGTTAGCTAGCAAGCTTGTGTACAAGCTAGCTAGCTTGAGATAGATATCTGCCTAGGGGGCGGTTTGGTATTTAACATAAGCTGATCTGCCCGAGGGAATGATTCTTGTTTATACTATGGCTACTAGGGCTGTGCGAAGCTTCGGTCCCTGATTCAATTTGGTGGAGATTTGGCCACCGACTTGGGCTGAATCTCAGAATCCAAATTGAATCAGAGGACCCTTTAATCTCTCTAAATTGATTCGGAACCCTCCAAATTGATTCAGAGAGATTCAGAGAGATTCGGCAATTCGGACGTAGATACAGCTTTAAACGTTTTTTCTATAATTTGCTAGTAGCAGGGGCTGTAAACGCTGTGGTGCTGGGATACATGCAGCTTCCTACAGAAGCACAGGGGACTCCCCAGTGTGCTCGGCAGCAGACCCAGAAGTGGACCGGAAGTACTTCCAGTCCACTTCCAGGTTTGCTGCCAAGCACACTGGACAGCCCCCTGCACTCCTTTGGGACTCTCCATCTGCCCCACACCACGGTGATCATGAGCCACGCCTGCTACCTCAGGGTATGTAGAAAAAAACTTTTAAAGCTGTGCCTGTGTCCAAATCGCTGATTCACTGAATCAGCATCGAATCTTCAGATTCAGATTTGGCCAAATCAAATCAGGGACAATGATCCGAATCAACGGATTGAATCGCTGTCCCCAGTTCGGGCTGAATCCGAATCTAAATCGTATACGGCTCATTTCGCACGGCCCTAATGGCTACCTTATACTGCTTACCTTATACAGACCGATTCAGGCTCAACATTAGGGAAAACGTACTCACAGTCAGGGTGTCCAGACTGTGGAATAAGCTCCCTCCAGAGGTGGTGCAGTCACCTACCGTGGAAATCTTCAAGAGGAGACTAGACAGTCATCTTACTGGGGTCACCTGACCCCCAGTTGCCTTTCCTGCTTGGTGCAGGGGCCTGGACCCGATGATCTTCTGAGATCCCTTCCGGCCTTACAATCTATGAATCTATGAATGAATTTATGCTCTTGCAATGCTAAAGAGTTTCCACATAGGCCAAGTTTCAAGCCACTTTCACTGCCAAGAAAGTGTAAATTAATTAGCATAGTGTAAATGAGAAGTCAATTTTAAGTTGTTTTTTGGAACTGCTATTCTGTTTCTTTTCTCTGGATATTAGTGTGGTCAGCATTCCCAAGGAAGACAAAATTACTCCTATTATACAGTCAGGTCTTAGAGTTTTGTCTAAGTCAATTGGTTATTGTGGATTGTGTCAATGCCTTGACTACTTCTTTGAAAGGGTATGCATTAAAATTAGAGAATAATTGATTCCTCGGGGCTTAAGTAATCTGTGTGCCAAGACTTTACTGTGACATTAGTTGGAATACTCTCTGAGATGGCTTCTTGCCAACATACTGCTTTGGCTGATGCCAGTTGCTCTGTATGTTTATTACTTATATTATCTCAAAAGTGCATATGGAAGGAGGTACAGATATACCCCATAGAGGGAAAAGAGACTGAGATGTACTAGTTGTGCTTCTTGAAAATAATTGGCATGGGCTGAGTCCTTTCCATATGTAACAGCAAGGGTTTATGAACTGGGAATAATGATCTAAAGGAAATGTGTGGATTGAAGTGTGCACCTGAATTTGCCTTTCATTAGACTGTAGGAGTGGCGCAGCACATCTGCTTTGTAAAGTTATTTTGAATAGACATAATGAGCTTACTACTGTCTATCATGTTAAAATGAAAGTGAGATGATGATGTTTCCCAATGGAGAGTGAATAAAATGTTTTTTTTACCAAGATCCTCCCCAAATCCTGGAACTCCTGTGAAACTATAACTTACTGAATTCTCTGATTAGCTTTCTAATTGTATAAAGAGTCCCTCACCCACTCCTGAGTTGGGGAAAAGCACATATAGTAAAGTGTCAAGGCTACAACTATGTGACTCCAGCTACTGAGCTCATAGACCTGGTAGAGGTCTCACTAGTTCTAAACAAAATGTATGCATTGGATGTAGTCCAAGCCTCATGGGGTTTTTCCTTCATTAGTTAGACACCAACAAAACAAAGCTCAGTCTGAGTTTTCTCTTAAGTTAATTATTTCTAGGTTTTTTCCAGTCCTATGCTGTAACTAATAGGAACCACTGAATTTGACCCTATTGTGAAAGTCTTATAGCTGTTCCTTTTTTCAACCCCCACATTGCTATCTATTTATATTGCTCCCCTCTTCTGATATTGTTTGAAAGAATAGCCATATTTAAGAATAAGGATGATCATCTGACTAAAGGATAAAAAAATATAGGGTTAAAAATGACAGGATTTTGGAGGGCTAGTATTGTTATTTAATATATCTTAGTTACAATAGTAGTACACATGTGCATTTATTTTTATGGTCTTTTATTACTGTTTTTGTATTTTTTTCCCTAGAAATATCGCTATCAAGATGAAGATGCTGCACATGATCATACTTTACCTCGTTTAACCCATGAAGTGAGAGGCCCTGAACTTGTTCATGTGTCAGAAAAGAACTTATCACAGATAGAAAATGTCCATGGATATGTCTTGCAGTCTCACATTTCTCCTTTGAAGGTGAGTCAGATGAAGATTATTTATGGTTTTGATCCCAAAGCTGGTGATATCCCATGCCTCTTAGAAAAGTAATTTCTGAACCTGACTGATTGAGGCAGATTTTAAAGGTTTAGTTGATATTGTAGGTTATTGTTTAACTAGCTCGGTTTTATATTAGTTGAGAGTATGAGGGCAAACTCGGTCTTGGCGAGTAATCTTCTGGAGGAAAGGCACATTTGAAATGCAGGCTCTGACACTGCATGGTGCTTTCTGGGACAGTAAAATTGCTCTCTCATGTATTAGCTTTGCTCCCAAGGTAAAAGAAATATTGAGTGATAAAATAAATCCATACAGGAAACTAAGATCTTCCACGTGACAGCAATTTATTTGTCTCAGGGTAAAGTTACATGTTACACTTGTGCCATACTAAGGGGACTTAAAATGTGAGTGTCTGCATGGTAAAGCTTGTTAGTTCATGCCAAGTGTCCCCGAAGCATCTCAAAGTTATGCCGCTTTGGCTAGAGACAGACATTCAAAAAGCCTGAGTTTGAATTGATTCAATCTTTTCAGGTTAGTTTAGCCTGCAGAGATTGAACCAATTTGCAAGTGGACAGGCATCCACTTTTCATTCCAGAAATACAGGCACATGCCTGTAGTGGCTCAGTCCAGAAGTCAGGGGGGCAGTAGAGCAGCCCTCTTTTGCCTTCCACAGGGAAGCTGAGCTGAGGTGGAGGGGAGGGGGAACATGGCCAGGCCCTGGCAGGCCTGAGTATAACTGAGGAGGGGTTTAAAGCCCTCCTTGACCTGCAGGGTTGAGAGGGTGTGGGAAGAGGAAACATGGACAGACCCCTGTGGTGGGGAGAAGGAGGAGGGGGGAGAGCCCTGGTCACCAGAGTGGCTCCCTATCAGCTGGGAGCAATCGGGCACACAGCTCCTCTGCCTGGCCCCAGAGGGGGGCTCTTCCCCCTCCTCCTCCTCACGGTGCTGTAGCAATGTGGGGATGTGGGCTCTGAGCGGTACTAGAGGGGGACTCTTCCCTTTCCCCCTTCCCCCTCCTGCCCGCCATGACAGGGTGGGGAGGGGGGCTCCTGTGTAGTGCTACCTGGCCCCAGAGTCCCGGTCTTACCCCTTGTCCTCCTCCCTCTCTCCTGCTAGTGTGGGGTGGGAGGGGGGCTCTGTGAGGTGCTGGAGGGGGACTCTTCCCCCTCTTCCCCTCCCCCCGACCACAGGGCATGGAGGGGGGGCTCTGTGTGGAAGCTGAGCCCTGTCAGTGAGAGCTGCCTGGCCCAGTGCACACAGTGGGTGGCTGGCCAGGCACTGAGCTATCCGGGCTGGTTCAGACTATGGGGACTTATATGTCCACAGCCAGGCCCTGCAGTGTGCAGGTGCCAGGCTCTGGGCCCGCCAGTGTCTCCTAGCTGGCCCAGGTAGCCCGCTTCCCAGCCAGCGACACCATGCATGCCAGGCCAGGGTGCTCTTGCTGACAGGGCTCAGCTTCCCTGTCACTCAGTTGCAGCTGCTGAAGAAAGCCCTGCCTCCATGACCCAGGCCAGCCCCACCATGTGGTTGCCTTGGCCAGGGCTGACCGGAGCCGGCCCAGGCCATGGGAGTGGGGCCCTCCCCAGTGGCTGCAGCTCAGTGACAGCTTCTCCCCACTCCCAGGTTGAGCTGGGCTGGGAGGGGAAGAGGGGAAGAGTCCCCCTCCAGCACTGCACAGAGCTCCCCTCCCTGCCCCACGGTGGTGGTGTGGGGGAGAAGGGGAGCTTCTCTTCCCTGACTGCACTTCCCAGGTGGGAGGGGGGGGGAATTAACCACCTCCCTGCCCCCTTAGCCTTAATGGGGCCATGCTGGGATGGCTGTGGTCCCTACCAGTGGGACAGGGAAGGGAGTGGGGAAAAAAAACCCTCCTGGACACCTTGACAGAGGCTGCTGCCTCTCCCCATCCCCTCCCTGCTTCTGCAGCAGTGGGCATGACCCTGTTACGGTTAAGGGGGCAGGGAGAGGGTTAATTCCTCCCTCCATCCCTTCTGCCCCCGGGGACTGCAGCTGGGGTCTGCCAGCCCCGGCTGACCAGCATCTGCCTCCACTGCTCATCCACAGACAAGCAGACCCTGGGAGGGGAAGGAAGGAAGAATTAACCCCCGTCCTTGCCCAGTTTGCTTTAATGGGGCCATGCTGGTGCACATCGGGCCACGTCCCTGCCCCTGCTTGGGCTAGGGAGCAGAGAGGTGGGGCCAGCCCTGCTCTCTAGAGCAGAGAGCATAGCCCAGCCCAGGGCTGCAGAGCATGCTGGGATGCTGTAGGACTCTGGTTCATGAGTAACTGGTGCCTCCTGAATCTGGGTGGGCACTTGCAGAAGCCACCGACAGTGGTGGCTCTGTCAGGGGGGCATCAGCCCTGCTGACAGCATCAGTATTGGCCATTGGGCAGGGCACCAGCCATGCACCTCCATGCACCCCCTACCAGTCACCTATGCCTTGGTTTAATGTAAACCAGGAAGGGGTCTGGGACAGAAGTTGCATAAACTGGTTTGACCCAAATCAATTAAATTTGATACTACATTCAACCAGGTTTATCTTAAACCAGTTTTGGCCATTTTGAAACTGGTTTATGTGCACTGAACTTATGTTCTGTTACAGGTTTAAACCAGTTTCTGATCACTTAAACCAGTTTATGTGTAACTTCTATCCCTAGCATTTAGGTGAGGGTTAGCTATGGGCCATGCTAAATAACTCATGTAAGGTAACTTCTTCAGCCTGCTCCATGGAGATAAAATGAGCAATCTGTAGTCCTTCAGCATCCCAGGAACCACTGTTCCCAACCCCTTCCCTCAGCGCCACCTAGAGCAGGGATAGAGCCTAGGTATTCTGGCTCCTAGCCATATCCTCTGCTTGTTAGTCCTCCAGTGGTAAATCAGAGTTGTGCAGGTGAGAAACAGCATTAACCCTTAATGTGTTCAGATCATGTTCTAACTTTTAACACCACTTAACATTTGACAAGTTTAGTAGGGTCTAAGTATAATGTGTAACATCATCTTTAGTTTGAGTCATTTATTGGCCTAGCACTTGTTCCTGTCCATGCCTCTCTCATCACTTTTGTGACAAAAACAGTAAGTTGCAAGCATTTCAAATGTGTAAGAGCATGTGTACTGTATGTGTGCACATGTGTGCACACCCTCTCGCTCTCTCTCTTACATGCATGCACACATTCACATGCATGCAGTCACGCATGCACACACGTGTGCATTCATACTGATGCTTTGCCTGGTGTTCCGTTATGTTCACATATGATTATGCTAGAGCTGCTCACTTAAGGTAGGCTTACCTTGTTCCCTTTGGTATTCCAAAAGAAACCCATCTGATTATACTTACTTTTTTAACAGAGGTAGAAAGAGGTGGAAAGTTGTTGTTTGCATTTTAAAAAACACTTTCAACCTATTATCTTTGCTTAAAAAATTCTCTAGTATTTGCTTGGGGGATTTATTTAGTTGCTTTCCTAGTAGTTAGTGTTTTCTGCTAGGATTGGTAGTGGTCAGAACCATAAATGAAAATTGGAGGTTCATTAGGCTGAGATGATGGGAGTCTGGAAGATTTATTACAGGTAATGACCTAGCATTTTACATGCAATAAATATGCTTGGGCGTCCATGGTACTCTAAAGGTATGGATTGGAGGGGGCCACATTGCTCAGCCTTGTTGTTAGAGTGTTTACAGCATGGTGTTGGGTCCATGGCTCTTTTTCTTCTTTAGAGTGTAGATATGTTCATCTGGTATTTAGTGAGGGTTTGGCTTTTTGAGCCAATTGTTTAGCTTCTGGGCTGGGGAAGATGCTGTTATTGCTGTGTATTATAAATTAAACAAGTTGTGAGGCAGTCCTTCTGATGGGCGTTGCTCTCTCTTGCAGAAGCCACCAGAACCTAGCAAAGTAGCAATGTCTCCTTGTTCAGCCTTTGCACATTTAGTTGGTAAGTGCAGATGCTTACAACTGATTGTGTGCTTAGAAAGCAGTACAGAAGTGTGCTGGAGATAGGAGATGCCCTGGAACTGCAGGGTTCTGGCTTATGGAGGTATTAGGGTTGTGTTTTCCTCTAAGAAAGGTAAAGAAAATGTGTTTAGCTCATGGATGGAGATTTGTCTGCAGTGCTGCTTGACCCAAGCTGATGAAGGGGTGTTGGTGATAGGAAGGTTTGGTGAAATCACAGATTCATAGAAATGTAGAGCTGGAAGGGACCTTCAGAGGTCACCTAGTCTAGCTCCCTGCCAGAGGCAGGAAGTGGGGTGGTAGAAGAGAGGCTCTCCAAGCCTCATGTTTGAGGTTTCCATCACAGTAGTGAAAAACTGCTCCTCTACTCTCTTGGGGTATGTACATAGAATCTCAATGCGCAATTGTGAAAGTTTGCAGGGGGCTTAAATAGCCCCAAAAATGACATGCACAATCTAAGTCAGTTAACCCAAAGAGGTGCACCAATTTAGATCGAGGTTGGGCTAACTCAATCTAAGAAAGGGGTTAACCTGATCTCGTGAATGCCTGCAGATGTTCACAGTGCACCCCAGCCATGGGGCTGCATTATTCCCACCCTGTGACCCTGACTGGGCTGGTTTTTTCAGCTCCTGCAGACCTGCTACCCCTCCCTGAATTAGTTGCATAGGTTTCCCCGTGTGGCTCCCAGGAGCAGTGAATTGCTGCATGAGCCTCTCCTGGTCTGTGTTTGCACAGCTTAGAGCACAGGCCTGGTATGGAAAAAAACCCCTTCCTCCAAGGGGTAATGCATCTTCGGAGGAAATATGGGAAGGAGCTATGTCTCATGCAAGTCTTCTTGTGATCCTATTTAAGGGTCATGGCTCTGTTCCTTCACTTCTGCTCTTTACTACTGATTCCTGGTTTGGTTCCTGCCCACTTGCATCTTGGGCTGTCATGTACTTTAAGTACCGTCTCATTCTCCTTTCTCTCCCCACAGTAGCATTTAATCTGCATTGTATGCTGAAGTATACAGTTGGCACAGAAGGTCAGAGTAAGCCATTATGCTAGGATCCATGATACGTGGCTTCTCTGACAGGTCTGCTTCCTTGACTCTGTTCCAGTCGCCTTTCTGCACACTGACTTAGGTGCCTGTTCAAAACCCTTCTCTTATGCTAGGATCTGAATGCAAGAGTGATGCCGTTCTGAACTCTGGAGCCAGAAAAAAACTAACCAGAGTAGTTTGCCTACTTTTGAGCAACAGAATTTGTGTGCTCTGATTAATTGTCATGGTTTCTTCTGAGCTGTGCTCTCTCTCTCCCTTCTCTCTGCATGGGTTTTTCAGAGAAGCTACATAAACAGAATGATTTATTTCTAGCCTCAATGAATAAACGTCAGTCATGCAGTGCACTCTGTCTTTCAACCCACAGGTTGGGATCCAAGTGCTTGCAGCCAGTTTGCGCTTGTAGAGAAGCAAGAAATGTCTTCTTTAAAAAAAAAAAAAAAAGATCTTTGGGAACAACTACAAATATAAGCATCATTTAATTGTATTTGTATTCTTTCCCAAGACTGGTGGGAATATTGAACTATTTTGTCGAGAGGGAGAATTCCAAGCACCGAGGTCTTGAGATAGCCTGAAAAGCAGGGAGACGATGACAGATGTAACTACATGGAGCTGTCAGAAAACCCCTCCAAGAGCTGTTTGCACAGGAAAAGTTGAGTTGGTCTGCCCAAGCTTTCCGAAGGCAGGTCAGAAGGATGGTGCAAGGGAAACTCCTAACTGCATTACACACATTTTAACCTCTGGTGGGTAGGGAATGCAGATCACCATCCAAATCAGTAGGGATGCACATGTGAAATAATTTGTGAAGCACAAACACTGCTGGATTGTTAGGGAATGGCTTAGATGTTTGAGCAACATTTTTAATTATTGCTTGAGTAGGATTTCACAGTGGGATCTGTGGCACCAGGATGCATGTGTTGAAGTCTTATTTGAATAATCAGTTTGACGGTCTTTAGTAGCTACAAACATCTTCCGTGATAGACAGTGATTTACCTGATCTTGTTTCTTCTGAAATAAGAACAACAACAAAACAGGTGGAGTCAGTTAAGATGGTTGTTTCGTGGTGCAGGGAAGAGTCCGGGGCTTCCTGGTCATAAAATCAGGCCTTATTTCTGTCTTGACATCTGCAGTTTTGACATGTTAGAAGAATAGATTTTAGAGGAGAAGGCCTTTTTGTTGCTCATTTGGGGAGGAAATCTGCCAAGATTATATGATCTAAATTACCTTTGTTTTAATACTCAGACCTGGTTGGACTGAGTACTAAGATTAACATTAAAGATGTTGAAGGCAAATTTTCAAAGGAGCTTTGCTGACATGAGAATAAGTGGCCAGCCAAACCTGGGTCAGAAATCTCCCAGTGGGAGCTGCTGCTGTTGTCTGCCTTGAAAAACATGTCATTTTTGAGATGCTTGAAAATGGGTTAAGTTCTTTCGGAGAATCTGGCCTCATCTGGCCTTGAGCCTTTTGAAAATCTCTCTGGGGCACTCTGATTTCAGGTATAGTGGAGGCTGTGGAAGAACTTTGAATGTGTTGTCAGAAACTGACTGTATCCATCCTTCTTTGACTATGTATCACTTGTGTAATCTAGATCCTAGATGCTCAAATAGGCAGTCAACATACATTTTAGAAGATAATAGAAAAGTGCAATGCAAGTAATATGTTGAAAATACATAGCTTTTGCATAGTCCAGTTGCTCTATAGAAGTGTAATTCATATTTAATATGTGTATATCGTGTTTTTAGCTATATACTTAACAATTTTTTTAAAACTTTCCCCACAATAATAAATACAGGATGTGAACACCTTTCTATCTCCCATTCTTTGTTAGGAAAATAAGCTTTCAAGAAGCAGAATTTGCTTCCTTTATTTTCTGCTCGTGTTTGTCTAGGTTTTTTTCTTCACAATTCTGGTATAACTTCAGATATTTAAGATAGACTTGGCTCTTGTGTATTTGCTGAGAGTCTTGTGCTAGTATACATTCAGTTAAAAATCTTGTCTCCTTGGGTATCACTCAGCTGTACAGAGAGGGAAAGGGGGAAAGAAAAGATTTCTTTTTGGTTCTGACTTATAAGAATCAATGAATGACTCTCAGGGTGCATCTACATGAGACATCACCTAACTTGCTCCACAGTAAAGTCTCTGCATCTACATGTGTGGCCCTAGTAGCCCACATTAAATTAATTAACTTTGTCATAGGTTAGTACTTGTAAACACAAGTACTATCCTATAGTGGCATTATTAGTGTGCCGCAATAAATGTGTAGATGCTGATAGGGCTTGCTGGGGCATGAGGGTGTTTCAGTGCAGGGGCTTCTGGCTGGTTAGCCCCACACTAGAGCATCCTTATACCCCAGCTAGCTCCTCCGTAGCCCATTAAGCTGGGTCAGAGCAGCCCCAGGCTGACCCGCTGGGCTCCCTGCCAGTCAGAGCAGCTCTGAACCAGTTCACTGTGCTGCAGTCATGGATGTAAACACAGTGCCTGGGAGCAATAAACTCCAGCCAAACCGTGCTGAAGTTTATTGCCTCACACTAATTGCACATGTAGATGTGCCTGCATTTACTTGGTTATATGCTAATATTATTTCCTTTAAAAATCTTGCCCTGGACCATTCACAATGAATGAGTCAGTTACTGTTATTATGATTGTAAATATTCTTGATTAACAAACTGTTTCAGCTGTCCATGTTAGGAAAACAAAATGTGGACTGAAAAGGCCTCCATCAAAAAAATGTTCATCTTGCACTTTCCTTCCTTTGACACTAGATGGTGTAATTAGCTGGATATCATTTGGTGTGGGCTAGTAGGTCTTCAGTTCTATATTAGTGAATAGATTTTGAATATGTGGGATAGAAAATGCTCAATAAAATGTAAAGACTGGCTTGTTAGAGATGGGGTACTTTTTGGAGCTCTGCCCCATCAGGAAATCTTTGTGTCCAAACCAGATTTTACCCTGTACCTAGAATCTGTACCTACCCATTCTGGCTCCTTCTAATTTAAATGCTTTTCTTCCCCGGAGTAGATATAATCAGATTTCATTAAATAAGAGCAATCACGCCCACCTTTTCATCTAACCTAACATTTTTGGCATAACTGATTCTGTTAACTATCTTTTGCATGATAAGTTATCAAGGTAGTTGTTAATGAATAAAACGGAGCACTAAATATTTCCATCTCATTGATTGAATGCTTTTTCTAGGTGACTGGTCTGACCTGCCTCTTATTTAAAGCAGGGGCTGGGTATTTTCTCGGGGTGTTTGGTGCAGATGAGAAGTAGCAGAGTTTTGTGCTAGGGATCCCTTGTTGAATCTCTTATTACTGTCATTTTTAAGATCCCACTTGGAAGGGGAAGGGAGCTATAGTATTAAGGCAGAATTAGTATTGGTGCAGGCATGGACCACTATACTCCATCTCAACAGGACTTACTAATATGGCAAAAAGAGATGCAGCATACAGGGGGAAGTCTTAATAAGTGACAAAAATGGTTGTTTTGGGGGGCGAGGGAGGGGGAAAGTTGTCAGGAAGCAGTCTCGAATTGAGGAGTAGGGAAACAAGAGACTCTGAGCCCCTAAAATTAGGAGTGGAGAAATTGTGCTTTTTTTTTTGTGATTTGCAGAAGCAAGCTACTGATGATCTGGGCACTTCTTGAAATGAGGGGGCTAAGAGATGTGCTGTGAGACAGCTCGTATGCATCGGCTGTTCCTTTACTGTCCGGCAGCGTCGTATTCTGATTTCATTGGTTCCTTTCCCACAGCTGTAGCAGCTGGATCAACGTTCCTAACTCTTTTGGACCTGTCATCATCACTAGGGAAGAAGCGATAGCTCTTGGCAGTAGTGTCTGCCCCAGAGCACTGAGTCAAAAGTTCTCTTCTACCCCTTCCCCTGACCCTGGTATGTCTGAGCATGGAAATTGTCATTGTCCTGTTCTTTTCATTCAGCTGTAAATGACCACTTCCTGACCCTTTCCCCTGAATTTGGCCCCTCTTCCCTCATTCAGTCTTCAGTAAGATAATTTTTTATCCTTTTTTGTGGAACTATGTCCAAGTAGGGGCAGATTGGGGGGGAGGGGGAGAAGGAGGGAGGGGGGTTGCAGTGGTGCAGCTACATCTCCCTTGGATTCTTGCTTCATCCAAACTTCAAAACCAACTGCCTGGCAGCGGTCACAACAGTTGCAGAGGCAGCGGCAGTGGTATTTCTATTCAGGTACTGCAAAGAGTCAGTTGACTCCATGGTTCCTTATCATCTCTCTGATTCCTGATAATCTCCCTCCACTCCAGATGTGTTAATGGCCCTCTATTTTTTTTAAAGGTCTTGATGGTCTCTATACAAACTACCCTTTCTTCTCCAAGATTGCTTCTGTTAGGCATTCCTGGTAATGTATCTCTTCTATTTCACAGCCCTGCAGACTGTTTTTAGCTAAAAATCCTAACTGGGGTGTTGTGATGATATTAACTCAGGAGTAGAAATAACTCACAGTGAAGTACTGGGGGCACTGTCAAGAACATGAATGGGTGAAGTCTGGCCCAGGGGCTGGATCCAGTTGGCAGTGGACTCTACTTCCCAGCAGTCCCTGCCTGCATGGCTGGGGCCAGTTTCCATGGAGACCCCAGTAGCAGCTGCACTGTGATAGTGTGGGACTGGGGTTTCCGTGGAGACTACCCCCAGTAGCATTGACAGGCAGCAGTGGCACCAACCTATTCCTGGGTGCGGTGGATGAAGAGGGGCTGTGCTGCAGGCAGGAGTGGGGCAGACTCAGCTGCTGCTGCCTGTGTGGGGTGGGCAGTGGCAGCAGTGACACCCCTTGGATGGGTGGCTATAGGGCAGCTATGTGGAATTTTGGGATGGCTATAGCCTCCCCAAGCCTCCCCCTAATGCTGCCCCTGCTGGCAGGGTGTGCGGCAGGGCGGGGAGCTGCTTTGGAGCTGGGCTGGGATTTTGCAGTCGTGACAGCGTGGTCCAGAGCCAGAGCAGAGGTGTGATCTGCAGGCTGCATGCTCCGGGCAGGGGCATGCAGGCAGGGGTTTGTGGCTGTGCCCTGGCTCTAGACCACACTGTCACTGCTGCAAGATCCCAGCCTGGCTGCAGAGCAGCTCCGCAAACTGCTGCATGCCTTGCCAGTACTGCTGGGGCCGATCTTCCAGCTGCAGTCTCACCAGTGCTGAGTAGAGTGGAAGAATCACCTCCTTGGCTTTGTTGGAGATGCATCGATTGATGCATGCCAGAGTATTATTTGCCCTACTGGCTACAGCATCGCAGTGCTGGCTTATATTCATACCGTGGTCTGTTATTAGCCCCAAGTCCTTTTCGTTCGTGGTGCTAGTCAGTTTGGTGCCACCAAGCCTGTAGGTGTGTTCATAGATTCATAGATGTTAGGGTCGGAAGGGACCTCAATAGATCATCGAGTCCGACCCCCTGCATAAGCAGGAAAGAGTGCTGGGTCTAGATGATCCCAGCTAGATGCTCATCTAACCTCCTCTTGAAGACCCCCAGGGTAGGGGAGAGCACCACCTCCCTTGGGAGCCCGTTCCAGACCTTGGCCACTCGAACTGTGAAGAAGTTCTTCCTAATGTCCAATCTAAATCTGCTCTCTGCTAGCTTGTGGCCATTATATCTTGTAACCCCCGAGGGCACCTTGGTGAATAAATACTCACCAATTCCCTTCTGTGTCCCCGTGATGAACTTATAGGCAGCCACAAGGTCGCCTCTCAACCTTCTCTTGCGGAGGCTGAAAAGGTCCAGTTTCTCTAGTCTCTCCTCGTAGGGCTTGGTCTGCAGGCCCTTAACCATACGAGTGGCCCTTCTCTGGACTCTCTCCAGGTTATCCACATCCCTCTTGAATTGCAGCGCCCAGAATTGCACGCAGTACTCCAACTGCAGTCTGACCAGCACCCGATAGAGGGGAAGTATCACCTCCTTGAACCTATTCGTCATGCATCTGCTGATGCACGATGAAGTGCCATTGGCTTTTTTGATGGCTTCGTCACACTGCCGACTCATGTTCATCCTGGAGTCCACTAGGACTCCAAGATCCCTTTCCACTTTCGTGCTACCCAGCAGGTCCTTCCCTAGGCTGTAGGTGTGCTGGACATTCTTCCTCCCTAGGTGCAGCACTTTGCATTTCTCCTTGTTGAACTGCATCCTGTTGTTTTCTGCCCACTTGTCCAACTTGTCCAGGTCTGCTTGCAGCTGTTCCCTGCCCTCTGGCGTGTCCACATCTCCCCATAGCTTTGTGTCATCTGCAAACTTGGACAGAGTACATTTCACTCCCTCGTCCAAGTCACTGATGAAGACATTAAAGAGCATCGGTCCAAGGACCGAGCCCTGTGGGACCCCACTGTCCACACCCTTCCAGGTCGAAACTGACCCATCCACCACGACTCTCTGGGTGCGACCCTCCAGCCAATTCGCCACCCACCGGACTGTGTAGTCATCCAAGTCACAGCCTCTTAACTTGTTCACCAGTATGGGGTGGGATACCGTATCGAAGGCCTTCCTGAAGTCTAAGTATACGACATCCACCCTAAGTATACAACATCCACCATTGTGTTGGGGGTTGTTCATCCCCAGGTGGAGCACTTTACATTTCTTGACATTGAACTTCATCAGGTTCTGATCCACCCAGCTTGCCAGCCTGTCTAGGTCCACCTGTAACTATCTTCAGGCGTTACCAAGCTTCCCCATAACTTGGTGTTGTCTGCGAACTTGGCCAGTGAGCTCTTCACCCCCACATCTAAATCGTTAATAAAGATGTTGAAAAGTACTGGACCCTGCATCCATGTGGGACACCGCTGCCCACTTCTCACCAGGATGACACAGATCCGTTCACTATGACTCTCTGGGTCTTATCCTGCAGCCAGTTTCTTACCCATCGGACTGTCTCGGAGTTTGTTGACTATCAAAACAAATGCTGGAGGGGGTCGTATAAAACAAGAAGTCTGTATCGTGCCCCATTATAGCTCCCACTAAGGGTATAAACCCTAGGCACACTTATTTGCTGCTCCCTTCTCATCTCAATGTCCTTGCCTCCACTTTAGGATTTGATCTGGGAAAGCTACACATTCATCTAGAAATAAAATGCTTATAGGCCAATAAAAAAACCTGCTATTGGCTCCATTTTTTGTAGTCCTGGAGGTCCTGTCTGCATACCAAGTATGGCAGAGTATGATGCCAAACATATTAATTGGGCTAAACTTTTTACTACATCTTGCAAAAATCCATGAATGGGAAGAAAGAACTGAAGAGGAAGCAAAGAGTTTCATGTTGCCTCCAAAATATGTTGACAGTAAAAGCAGGAAGTGGGCTAGCAATGAATGTTCATAGTCAGCTGTCAGTTTTATCGGCTGCAGTAGCGCTTTTCATAGCAGTGCAAGGTGGGACAGACTCAGCTCACAAAACCTGTTACTTGGATAATGGATTCCGATCTGACAAGTTAACTGTAGCACTTCCGATTAGTGTTTATAATTAAGTCACTTGTCTTCATCAAATGAGAGATTCTCTTATTAAATGTAGGGGAGAGAAGAGCATAAGTTCAAGTTTCTTTTTTCTCTCCCCTTCTTTTTTTGCATATTCCTATCCGAAGAGTCAGGCAAGCTTGCACTGGAGTATGTGCCTGGGTTTAATTTCTTGAAGTTCTTACCAGCATTCATTCTTGCAAGTAGCAGGGAATAAATTACTTAGTTTTTTCAGTGGTGCAGGCTGTGCCTCTCTCTCTCTCTCTCTTTTTTTGGTAGCCAAGTACTATCATGTAGCTCTGTGTATAATATTGCACAAATAGTATTTGTATGTTCCAAACCATATTGCCATTGTTTCAGGACCACTGGAAGCTTTAAAATGTACCCTCATCTGAATACTTGTTCCAAATATATATATTCTATGGCCTCTAACTGTCATACATGTTGTTGATTTACCATCTGGCGTAAATGTTCCTTGCCGAGTTGATACTCAGTAATAGCACTATCACTGGATCACAACATAATTAAACCTTAATTATTCAACTGTGCTATCTAAATGCCTTTCTTTCCCATCTTTCCAATTCATATAGAAAATTAAATTTATTTATCCCAAACTCTGAATATCTCAAGATTTTCAGCTGTCCCTGGAGCCATCTGGATAATTGCAGTTAGCACCAAAGTAGTGGACCTTTTAATCGCTGCAGGAAGTGTCTCTCTTTAAAATAGCAATTTGAAGCCAGATTCACAAAGGGTCTTAGGTGCCTGTTTCTCATGTCTAAGTGCCAGTGGCATTCACATAACTCTCACCATCATCTATCCCTCTAGGCATCTACAACTTTTAGATATTTAAGTTTCCACTTGCAAAGTCGCTTTAGTCCCAATGGGTGTGTTACAATGAGTGGGAATGTGCGTTTTCCCTGGGAGAACTAGCAGGGGCACATATTTATGCCATTGCTAGTTATCCCCAGGCATGCCCCTGTATGTGTGCTTTGGCGCAAATTGCCATGGGTGGGGTAGGGGAAACTGGGGCCAGCATCTGGGCTGGCCCCATCAGCCTTACCTGGAGTCTTGGGGGCCTCTTGGAAACCTCCTGCCATGGTTTTATTAGAGACTGGGATTTCCTAGTATCTAATTTTTCCACCACACTGCAAATATGCAGCATGGCAAAGGGATGCATGAGTGCCATGTGCATTTCACAGCACCTCAAAAAGCTTTGAGGTGTGCAGACCACATGTTCCCGCTCGTGGGGATGCAGCCTATGTGTTTTACTACTGAGTAGGATTCATACTGTTCTTTGCTTCTTTTGCTTATGTGACATAATCTGGTAGGCATGCTAAGGAATGCTTTTAACAACTGTGTTGGTCCCCTTCAGTCCCATTGGTTTGACTACATATCTGAGATGTGGGAGATCCTAGTTCAAATCCTCTTTTTGCTATATTGGCCGCATTCAGACGTGCAGTATGTGGTGTCATGGACCTGTCATACAGATGTTCTTTGCGCTACAAGGGAGCAGTGGGTGGGGTTTTTTTAACCCTGTATATCCAGGGGTCCAAAAAACCTGCACAAAAAAAAGAAGTGGAGTGGCGCACATGGGGGCAGCGCGCGCTGCTTAAAGCTGGAGGCTAGCAAGCTGGACCCACCCTCTGGCTGCCACCTAGGCTCTGAGTGGCAGGATTGTCACTGCTGCAGCCCCAGGACCCCAGGTAAGGCTGCTGGTGCCAGCACAGTGCTAGCCCCAGCTGCCCCTACCCCACCCGGGGCAACCTGCCATGTGCCAGAGGGTACATGGCGCAGGCATTCCCCGGGGACGACTAGCAGTGGCACAAGGTATCCCATTGCCAGTTGTCCCCAGGGAACCAAACATCCACACTTATATGGATGCAGCCATTTAGAGGCTTTGCATTTTGGTCTCTCACTTAGAAGAATGTCCTAACCACTGGGCTTTAGCGTGTTGATGGGTAGGTATGTCTCAGTCTCTCAGTAAAGCTGATCCACTTTGCATGCATAGCTGAATAGTCATTTGCCAGGGACAGAGCGTGTCACTCTGTAACCCAGAGGTTACAGCATGCAGCTGGGATTTGGAAGCGTCAAGTTCAAGTCAGCGCTTCAGTGAATATTCAGTTATTTATGCAAAGTAGAACAGCTTCTGAGCAGAAACTCAGAGACACCAGGCTCATGATACCTTGTGTCCCAGTTTGTGGGGACTAGGGTTCAAATCCCTGCTTCAGATCAAAGAGAGGAGGCATAAGAAGCAGGGAATCCCACATCCCAGTTGAGTACTGGAGCTGCTGGGCTGCTGAGCATAAGATTGCTAATGCCACCACCACCTGGTTTGGTTTTTTTCCTCCTTCATTTTTCTGCAAGGGACTCCTCATAAAGGTCAGGTCTAACTCCAGGACTGGGTTCATGAGGTGAATTTCAAAGAAGGAAAGGCACTTCCTTCCAATCTGGACTCTGTGGCCAGATCCAGACACGCAGACAGGTGTGGTTTGTGACACCGCGACCCTCTTTGTGATGCCACAAACTGCACACTTGGCATGTTAAAATTGCACTGCAAATTTGCAGCGTGGGGGCAAAATTTGCTACCAGGAAATCCTGGTAGCACAAAAAAATCACTGCAAAAAAAAGCGGTGCAGTGCACACCATAGGAGTGTGCACCAGCACACATGGAGGCTCAGTCAATATGGAAGATAAATGTGAGGGGATTCTATGCATGGATGCAGAAAGGGTTCAGACAGAAATGCAGCTCCCTGCTGTAACTTGTAGTGCTTCCCAGGAATGCCCTGCAACCATGCACTTCTGTTTGGTCAGGGTGGTAGAGCACTTTCTGGGGCCAGATTGGGTAAAAATCGTCGCTTCTCTCTGAGCCTAAACTGGTCATATGAGAAGTTAGCTGGTGTCCTCTGTACTTGCTCAGACTGACTCAAACCTGCAAGTAACATAAATCAACAGTCAGATTGTGTGGCATCTTTAGTCCCAGGATATATCAGCCAGATAGCTTTGGTTTATAGCAACACCTTTGCTTCCTGCCCTTCTTAGCTCTGTTTTCTCCTAACTTTTTCATTTTATTGTATGGTCACTAGAAAAAATCTGCATTTGGATGCCTTTCATAGTCTGTATCTGTGTTGGTGCACTTTACTGAATATTCAGTACCCTCTTTCATTAAATAAGACACAACACTTGTTACATATTTAATCATATAACTCTTTTCTCTTATCTCTTACTGTAGCTGGGGATATGCATATAACACTGTATTTTTTGACCTGTGTTTTTAATATAAAAAAATCCAATCAAATTTTATTTAAAAAATATGTAGATGGGATCAAGTCTGTTCTTGCTTTTGGACACAAAAATAGCTCTGACTTCTAAAAATCCTGGTTCAAGGCAACAGGAACAGCTAGCTAGTAAATCAGTAGAGTAATGAATAATAAAAAAATCTTTGCCTCAATTAGCGTAATGTGTGTAGGAATATTTCCAAGTTTTGCAAACCCTGCTGTATTGATTATCTGAATACAGCACTGTAAGAAATGGTGTTAAATCTTAGTGTCACTCTTGCGGTAAAGAATAGTTGGTATTTTCCATTACTGTTTCTGATGTAGCCTACTATTTCATGTGTTTGATTTTTGGACAACTGAATGATGGCTTTTCACATGATTAATGTTGTTGCAGACAGTATCTTGTTATCTTTCCGGCTTCTGACAGCGTTAAAAAGAAACCAAATAAAATTGCTTCTGTCAGTGGATGATTTAATTGGAGAAACCTCAGCAATTTAAGGCAAACCGCAGGCAGTATAGCTCTTTCCTCTGCAAAATAAATGATGGCCTATGATGAAAACCAGCAAAGTAAATTCTGACAGTTTCGGGAGCCATCTCCCAAACCCATTGTGTGTTGTTAGATTCGCCTGAAGAATTGATGAAGAAATGTTTCATTTGTGAGAAGAATATTTTCAGGCTATAGATACTGTTTACTTTACAGACAGACTTCCAGGTATTACATATCTCTTCAAATATTAATCTAATATGCAGTTTCAGGAGACTTTTGTTTTGTTCTTTATCTGCTGGTTACTGCATCTAGTAGGATTAATTAGCTGTAATATTTCATTGTTTTGTTGGATATTTTATAACTCCTTGAGGGTATTCATAGTTTTGTCCCTGATGCTCACTCGATAATGTAGGTCTAATACATGGTAACCTAATTGGTCTCCCTTTGCTCCCATGACCTGGAAGATGAGACCTGCTGGGGAAATCTTGTTTCTAGCGTGCTTTGTCTAACATTTTGTTAAGTTATGTTTGCTGCGGTATTTCACTTTTCTTCCCTGTAATTCATTGAGCTATTTTTAATATTGTATGGTAGTCACGTGACATTTATGGAGTGCAGAATGTTTAGAGAATTGATGTAATACAAGAAACTTCCTAGCAGGTAGATATACAAAATGCCAGTAGAAAACCTTTCTTTTTAAAGAGTAAGTACTGCATATCACAAACATTAGAAATTTATGGTCTTCCAGTTCCCTACTCGGGTCTAGGAATAGAGTGGCTGATTAAAAGCATAATTTATTATATTAATGATATATGTCTCCTTTGCAAAGTGTTTTGTGATCTACCGATATAAGGACTAGGTGTTTTTAAGGAAACAATTTGAGAGATTTCTCAGATAAGTCAACTATATCTGATGTCTGGTTCGGGAAAATGACTGACTACAGGGATGCTGCATTTGCAGAGCTCAGCTACTACACAGACTTTATTATTGTGCTGTATATTTTGTTCTGAGGTTCTGCACCCCACTCATTCTCAATTGTGAATATGTATAGGTGTAGTTCACTGTAAAATAGAATCTGCATATGTATTTATACCTCATGCGACACAATAAACCAAAAATGTGTTATAGATTCCCAATGTAAAAGAAGCATAATACAAATAGAAGTAATTCCCATGATTCCGGGGGGGAGGGAGTACAAAATTATGATTACTATCGTATAGAGGACAGAATTTGTTAATTCATTCTTTATTGAGCAATATTTGGCAGTTGAATTGCTTGGGTGGGTGTGCGTGTGTGTGTGTGTGTTCATATTTTTGTTTCCATGCACTCCCATGTCAAGCTTCTACTTTTCTTGGTAGGTCCTTTTAATCATGCAGTTGTAACATAGCCTCAGCTTCACATCAACTCAACCTTCATCTTTTTGCTCTTAAAAGACAGTTTGCATGTGAACCCCCAAAACAGTAATCCTTAACTAGCTAATGGTCTGAAACGATATTAAAACAACCTGTCTTGATAACACCATATTTTCAAGCATTATTATTGTGCAACATCTGACCCATGTGGTTACAATACAGCAGTGTTGCTTGAAAAATTGTCAAGACCTATCTTTTTATGAAGGATTTTAAAAAACGCAGCTTCCTTGGATAGCCGGGACCCTAAATTCCATATAGATGAGCAAATCCTGTCTGTTGATGAACTCACTATACTGGTGGTACCTTAGCTATAGATTTCTACTATTCTAAAACTTCTTTGATCATTTTAGTAAATTATCTTTGTTTTAGTAAGTATACTAGATTAAGAATTGATCAGCTATAAATGGACACAATATTTTAATAAAGCAGAAAGGGTGCTGGTAAAATTGATCAAATAACACATTTACAGAATATTGTACTGTTTGACAAGCTTTGCTTCATCTCCCCCAGAATTTTGTCTACAAAATGAAATGAAGCAGTATGCGATATTAAATCAGGGTGTATCCCCAAATTATCATCCGTCTGTCCTGTTCCTGTATTCCCAGTTTCTTCCCAGACATGTTTCTTCCTACCAGCCATTTATGCATCCACTTATGGATCTTGGAAATTGTATCAACCACCCAATAACTAGGATGTCATACTAGCTAGCAGGGAGAGTTAGGATAGGACCTTCCTTGTTCTAGCTGCTACAGTGTGTGTCTCTGTGATGATGTGGGTGGCATATATCTACTACTTTATAATGTCTTCAGTCTTCTTATTTTAGTTCATTCATCCCGGTGAGTTGTAGTCCAGGGGTGTCAAATATTTGCTCTCTGGGCTGAGTCTAGCCCATGGAGCTGTATCATCTGGCCCCCAATACTGCCTGTGCCTCTGAAGTAACCCACAGGCCGCATGCGGGGTGTGCTGGATGGCCTTGCACAGGCGCCTGCCTGCTCCATCTCCCATCCTGGTGTAGTGATGTGCCACTCCAGGGCTGTGCTGTACCAGGCTCTGGTTCTGCATGTGCACAGCTCAGTAGAAGTGACTTCAGATCCACAATGTGGAGATGGTGTAGGGTCTGGGGTCCCCTGGGTGAGTTTAACCCCTGCTCTACTGCCTGCTTCTGCCATCACTCTGTTTTTTCCCCCCAAGTTAAGGCAATGTGAATTAGACCTGTTTCTTGTCCTTTGCAGAGTTTCCATGGAAAAACAACTGAAAAGCTGGTCATTTTTTCTCCTGCAGCCTCTGAGCAGTAGCGGCAGCAGAATGGAGTTGTCTGTTAGCCGGCTCGAGCAAACCGCCCTGCGTCTGTTACATTCTGTTCGTGTTTTGAAGATGCCCTTCCCAGACATACGGGCTAGAAATTAACTTATCTTTTAATGAAAGTTTGTTCAGCAGAAATTGCTGGCATTCGCCAAGGAGTGATCAGATTCTTCGAGGCATGACTGACATTGTAGTTTATTAGAAACACACAGCCTGCATTGCCTCCTTGGATTTAAACAGCCCTCAGTGGTGGAAGTTTCTGCCTTCAAATCTCAAATAGTCATTAAAACTTGCTAATTGGCCTAATAAAATGTTTATAGCTGATAACACTAAGCAGGATAAGCTGAGGATAGAGATGATGTTTTCAACAAATAAACAAGCTTCCACTTTGAAGTCAATGTCACAAATCATGGCTTTGATCAATAGGTAATCAGATTTCCAGCAAAAAGCCAAAATATTTAGGGATGTCAAATGGGGTTTGATAATAGCAATATCAATTACGGCGACTCCGTCAGATCACACCACGTCAGGCAAGGTTTGAAGACTACAATCTCCTGTGATTTCAGCTCTCAAACTGCTGCTACCAGTATTTTCTCTTTGGCAACTCCTGTAAGCTGTTAGTTCTAGTTGATTGTGTCTATCTGAACTGAACAGGATGTTGCGATTAAAAACATGTCTCCTCCTAGATTCTGAAATTTTAATTTACTTTGAATAGTTGATGCACATAGCTTCCCTTCCTTCCCTGAAGTGTCTTAATGTTCTTTCAGTATCCTTGAAATGTCAGCAGTCACTTAAGGGAAGTAGAAATGAATGCAGCGAGATCTAGGCGGAGTTTGTTTTATAGACTTCATGCTTTACAAAGACCTACTGACATGAAAGACTTGTTTCTGAAATCAGGCACTGAGTATCTCAACCAGTCTCCAAAATTGGGGGTCACCTCTGCAAATTTTGTCTGTAAGAGATGGAGAAGGGGGGTCCTGGAAGGAGTGAAATATAATCTCCCTCTGTTGTAGCTTTGACTGAGCTACAAAAATCAGTGTGCAACTAACACACTGCTAAACAAGGGGGAGCTGCAAGCATAAGCAAAGGCAAACTGAGCTGAGCACCACTCTTAGCAGTTGCTTTTTTAAACCCTATTGAAACACTGTCGAACATGGTTTGTCCTGGTCAATATTTGCAGCTAAACAGTATTTGCCACTGCGTGCTACTACCATATTCAGTCTTAACATCTCTAGTTGGCAGCAGTTCGGTTTCACAAGCAGACAAACCCCATGTGACTTTAGTTTAGACAATTTGCAAACCTTCCCTTACTCCCAGTAGCCTGATTGTGTCTGTGTCTAGGCCAGAACCAGCCAGGATAAATAATACAAAGTAATAAGCTACTCACTTCTTTAAGATTGACAAAAACAGGATATGTCCAGTTTGACACACTGTTGTTTAACCATTGTGCTCCCAGTCTGCCACAAATAAAACCATGATTGAGTTTCCAGGCTGGATTCGGAGCTGTGGTAAATTACTGTTGTTTCATTGGACCTTTGTTAATTTGCATCGCTTTGAAGATCTGACAGTCTGTCTTTTGCTTTGTGATTCTCTAGCTGCATGTTCACAGACTTTTGGTATATCAGCAGCATTATTCAAATCCGTCTCTTTAACATACTTTTCTGAGTGTGTTTAATATTAGAGGTGAATAGAACGAGTGTCTGTTTTAAACCTTGTCTCTCAGCAGACACTGAGATCAAGGCTCATCTAGGCTAAGTATATTCAAAAAGTTTGGGGTGAAATTGGTCCAAGTTACCCAGTTTTCTGTAAGTAGCGCAGTGTACCTGCCGGGCCTCGTACTTCTTACCTCGGGCTTCCTTGCTCCGAGTGCTTACCGGTACACGCCTTGCCATTGCAGGTGGCCTTACGGGAGGTCTTCACACACGTCGCAGGTTGCCCCTTCTCGCCTGCCACGACTTTGAATCTTCCAGTGGGTGGGACTCCGTACGACATGGTCACCCTTGTCGGTCACCTGTTTTGTTGATGTCTTCTGCGAGGCTCCTCCTCCCCTACACCTCGCCCTTTTCCCAGCCCGGCGAGTTCTGGTCGCTTCCTTGATGGACCGTATGCGTCCTTAAATTCTTAACAATGTGCCTGCCTCTCACTCCCTCAGTCTATCTAGATACCTCCTCAACCCCTTCTAAAACGGGGAAAACAAACGGAATAGCCTTCACAATTCAGCTTAGCAACTTAATAAATACCATGAGAGGCACAACCTTGCCCCTGTTGGGCTTCCTCAGGGAGCACAGCTAATCCTCTACATCTCTACTTATTGACTGAGCTACCTCCACGAGGTCCAGCTCTATGCCCCCACACCACGTATCCTGGTTGGACGTTACTCCTTCTTCCCCCTGGCGAGACCTTCTCTCTGGATCCCTTGATTTTTCTCCGTTCCACCCCCAGCTTCTGGCCCTGGGGTTCCCCTAGTGGCCCCAGGAATTTCCCTGGTTTTCCTCTCCCTGTGACACGCAGGTTAAATCGGTAGTAAGCAAAACATGTTTGCCCTTGGCTGGGGGGGGAACACAGGCCACCTGCACTGGCCAAGGTCTGCAGGTTGGGGATGCTCCTATATGCTTCCCAATGTGCCCTGCAGGCTCAACGGGCTGCCAGAGACTGCAAATGCCCATGCCACCCCAGATTGCTTGCCAGGCACAAGCAAACATGCTCCCAACCCCCCCTCCCACCCTCGTACTCCAGGACCCTGTGGCTGCAAACTAAAAAAGGCTTGCAGCACACCAAGTACCCATGGCCTGGGTACCTGCTGGCAGTGTCCAAGCCACGGAGGTCACATGGTTTCCTTGGTGCAGACCTAGTCCTGATGTTCTGCCCCTGCCACCCTGACCCACCAGAGGTGAGCCACCTGTGCCTGTTCCTGCTTGGTGGGTGCGGGGTCCATGCTGGGGTCTGGGTGGCAGGGCATCTGTCTCTGGCCTCGGAGATGTGATGTGCAGAAGCCTGTCAGGCTCCTTGGGGCTGTGCCCGAGCATGGGGCATGAGGGTCCCTGGCTGGGTGTGTAGGAGTTGGGGTTCGGCTTTGTGGGGCTGTAGCCTAGCATGGAGGTTTGGGGATCCCTGGGTGTCAGGGTTGGGCTCCATGGGGCTTTTCCTGAGCACAGGGGTTCTCCTGGGCTCAGTGTCTGGTGTGTGTGGACATCGGGACATGCTTCATGATGGGGTCACAGCCCAGGGACGTGGGCTGGGGAGAGGGATTGTGCTGGCTTAGCTTTGGGAAAGTTTGGGTGTGGACCCCACTAGGTGCTTGGCCAAAGGGAGTGTGGGCTGAATGCTAGTGTGGCTCCCTATGAAGTGGGTGAGTTAAGGGGGGCAGCAAAGGAGGTTGTGCTACCAGAGGACAGCAATCTAACTTGAATTGATAGGGGATCTGGTACAGAAGTTTATTGCACCAATCTAACCTAAATCAATTCGATTTGAGTGCACAACAAACCAGGTGTATCTTAGATTGGGTTCTGTCATTTTTATACCAGTCTATATGTGCCAAACTTCTGTACGGTTTGGGGTTTGAATTGATTTCCAGTTGTTTAGACTGGTTTATGTACAATGTCTGTATCTGGCCCTATTTTTTAATGCCAAGTTCTAATCATTTCAGTATGGATTTTTCTGGCAACTGGAAACCCGATTTTACCCAAGTTAATCAATTAAAATGAACTTGTTCATAATTTAGTGCTGTCTTTATAGTACAGGCATCAGTGGAAGAGTGTAAGTAGGTGAAATGCTAATTAAATTTTACTGAACTTTAGTCATTTAATATTCAGAAAGAGGTTGTGCCCTTACAGATGCTGTTCTTTGCTTTGCCTTTGGGGATTAGGGAGGAAGAACCTTGAGAGAGAGAGACAGAGAGACAGAGAGACGGAGAGAGCCGCCTCTAAATGTTGCTTGCTGGAGCGTTCTGTAGAGAATTCAGGGTTGGGTAATGATTGCTTCAGAATTAGAGATCTATACGCTGGGGGTCAAATTGTGCACTTATTTCTGTAAGCCCTTGATAAATTGATTGAGAAATCCAGGCAGGGAGGAGGGAAGATCAAGGACAGAATTTTGCCCATGCAGTTATAATATTTTACAGCAGTGGTTTTCGACCTTTTTCATTTGTGGACTCCTACAAAATTGCGTATGGAGGTGCAGGCCTGTTTGGAAACTTCAAATGGAGGTGTGGACCCCTTTAAATTGTAAGTGTGGGTGTTCCCATATTTTTGATTGATCATACTCATCTTTCGCAGACCCCTTAGACATAATCTGCAGACCCTCAGGGGTTCACAGACCACAGGTTGAAAACCACTGAATTACAGCAATCATTTCTTGCTCATTCATTTTGAAAACTAGGGAAAATATAAGATAGAATCTACTTCTCCTTCAGAAAAACCTGAGCATAAAGGAGCCTAATGGAGACAGGGCACAACTCCCGTTGTCTTAGAGTGGCATGTAGGCATTTGGGGCACTTTTGCACATGCTTCAGGGACAATCCTTTAATTAGAGTGTCTCTGGGAGCCACTTTAATTAAAGTGCTGCTGTGTCTCATGTATCAATGTTCCCATGCTTAAAAATGGCGGCAGGGGCACTTGAAATAAAGCTCATTCAAGTGCCCCCACCACCATTTTTAAGCAATGGGACACAAGATGTAGGAGGCTGCTGGAGAGCAGTAATTGCTACACTCCAGCAGACTGGATGAATGAGGTCTGCTCCCATGCGCTGGAATTCCAGCACGTTGAAGCAGCCTCTGTGCTCGTGTATAGGCACCCTTAATGCCTAAAAACCCCTTTTGGAAATCCCAGCTTGTGCACAGAAGGACATGTGATGCAAAATGGAAGAAGTTCAGGTTCCCTCTGTAGTAGCCGCTTCACAGTAGAGTGATAGTACTTTGCAGATAAAACCCCTTTGCA